>NW_026250019.1:874320-1474320 GCF_022578975.1 Hypoxylon trugodes | reverse complement strand
AATAATAATTTGGATGCGCTAGGGACCCCGTCAACGGGCAGAGCGAAGGTACTTCGAAATTGGTAGGCGTCGCACTGTTTTGGGTGGTACCTATAATACCAAGCTATACGGCGACTGGAGTCAATGGGTAAACGTCACGCTTTGGTTCCGTCAGCAGGCGTTTAATTCCTTCCAGTACTGTGTTGAACCGTTATGTCACCCTTACCACATGCCTGTTATGTCATCAAAGTACCGGCAATTTTCTATCTATAGCCGCATCGCCTTGGCGTCCGTTGCCCTTCGGGGGGGTCATTAGCTCAGCCACTTGGTCTCTATTTGGTAGGTAGTATAATTCGGGTTAAATTATGTCGATCACGATGAGATTTGAAACTGCCAGGGCTAGAGACGCGAGATCTGTGCGACCAATCCCACGTGTCCCACACCGCAGGGTTATGAGCTGAACTGAGCTGAAGCTGTCCAAAGGTCCCTTGAAACGCTAACAGGAAGGCTTCTAGAAGGAAACTACTCTTTCGACGTAACCTGTAGAGGCAGTATACCACGTGGCTGCGAAATTGTTTGCTGGCGCCATGCTGTCGTATTTGGAAATGCTTTCAGTCCTAATATGTAGGACTTCATCTTCAATTTTATGACATTAGACCTTGAATGAGCGTTTTCTCGAAACGTAAAGGCTGACTCAACACTAATGGCCTCGCCTTGTAGCTCAGCGACCGGCAAATTGAATGATTGAACATCAGTAAACATCGTTCGTGTATGCTAGCCACAGTAAGGATTGAATGATTGACATCATATCCGCAATCGCACTTTTAGCGAGTAAGAAGCGCCAGCTAGCTTCATTGTTAGGCTGGTTGATCAGTTTCTCCGCCTTCGAAGAACGGACGAATTTACCAAATTTACTGCAAAATGATGTGGTTGATTGTTTGGAGACGAGCCGAAATCCGAAATCCGTTCGCGGAAAATGACTAACAAGGCCTTAATCCCGTACCCACGTGACCCATAATTACGGAATCAAGGGCTTTGTACCTAAGTACTGCAGATACAAAAGTACTTATTCATGCCGATCGATCCTACGCTAAACGCTAAGCTTAACTTTAATTCTATTTCTAGATTACTTTGTTTACGCCGCCCGAAAGCTTGGGATTCTTCGGGATCCATCCATGTTTCGTCTTTTTTCCAATATTCTAAAGTTTCATGTCAAACACAAGACCTGGGGTCACGTGGATCTGGAGAGGGTCTTCTTCGCTGGCAGTTTGTTGGTAAGAAAAAAGAGTTCCGGCACAGCTAGGAGCATGACTTTAGTGGCTTAATAAGTCAAAGCCTGCGGAGCTCTCCGCTAAGCACTAAGAGCATTAACCGTATAGGTAAGTTCTACCTAAAAAAAATACGCAGAGACCAATGACGGCTAATAGCTAATTGCCGATCACATAGAAATGATCAGCCCTGAAAAATGGTTTATTTAGTGGCAGCGTTAACCATTCAGTCAATTCCGAAAATAATGATGCTGGTGGATTTTGGATTTGTTTACTGCTCGTGATTACCTAAGTAGGAAATTGCTAAAGGTAGTGGTTTGCAAGTTCGTTATCCTGGTTATACTATTTTTTGTGTTATATGGGTTATGAAGGATTAGTTAATCTCCTTACTCAGTCGCTGTTAGTCATTTTCAAGATGCGAAAGATAAAAACAGCCTCAGCGCCTTCTCGATTCTGTATCGGCCGAGAGCCATAGCTCGCAACCAGGTTCCGTAATCCGGCTCAGTATGGAGACGTGCTTCTATGGGTAGGGGAAATGGATATCTTTAGCTAATACCTATATCCCGAACTGCGGCGGTAATCCTATTGCCAGGGCAGAGCCAATCAGAAGTCACCATGTAAGGATTACAAACATACTATAGTGGGTATCACATATTAGATTAAGGGTATTGCGGTATTGCGGCGTTGCAGGCTAGCAGTTTACGGTATATGCTCAATGGCATTTCATAGCCGAACTACGACTGTGCCGTACTCTTTCTGGGGGAGGTCGTGGATTATAAGCTTATTTATTTTGTTACATTGGAGTTTAGGTAATATCCGGTTGTCTAGTATACCGTATACCCAGGTACACCTAGACAATTCCCATTGTTATTTTTGTACCTAACCCTGCTGTCCCCGTATCTGATTTCTGGGGAAAAGCTTAATGTGCGTTTGTTTTTTTACGACAGGCTATGGTTTGCGAGGCAGCGTCTAAATCGAACCGCGCGGAACCAGCTCATGCAAAGCTTTGCCTCCTGTGTAATCTCCGATATATCGTGCTGTTCAAGAGAAAATGTACCCACGATGTCCACTGTTAGTATCAACTAGCGCGGAATCTTCCATCTTCGGTTTCGTAGAGCGGCTGAGAATGCAACAATCCCGTAAACCCGAAGGCCATCCTCTTGGCCTAGCTTAATAATGATATTTTTAGTTGCAACATGTGGCAGAAATGGCCGCATAATGAATACTGATGGCATGAGGATGGTGTATGAACGCGTTGTGTTTGAGAATAATCTGTGCAGGAATCGAGAACTGACTCGGAATTTTTGGATCGTACACAGAGTCTAGAGTAATTTCGTTTCAACCTACCTGTCGACGGACATCTATTCAGCTCAAGGCACTATGTTCATCCTGCTAATAGAGACCAAATACGTCTCTGTCTCCTAGAAATTAAGTATATCGATATAGTGGCTTTGTTAACTGCCTACCCAGGTAGGTACTACGAGGTCTTCCCGTGCTTTACCTCCTGCTAATATTACCGCTAGTTCGAAACTCCTTTTTAGGCCTGCTCTGAAAGGCAAGAGTTTTGGCTGACTTAGGGGTATAAAATGTTCCCCTTGTGTTTCCATCGGTCAGTAGTAGATAGGTAATAGAAGAAATTAATTGCAAAACATATAAATGAAGGGAAGAAACTGTAAAAGGCTGCCTTTGATGAAATACCTTAAGAAGTCTACTAGAAAAAGCGGCGATTATTATGAGCAATTCATAGAAGCGATAGCTCATACGAAATCTAGCAATAGCTATCGGATGTCGGAAGTCTAGCGCCTAGAGTGTATTGCGTGATGGAGGGTATAGGAATCATTCATCGGAACTCTTATCGCCGTAGAAGCGAGCGACAATCTGGAGTTGAGCTAAGGGCATAGTATAAAAATTACTTATTTATAGAATATTTGCAGAGCATTCGCCAAGCTTGCTGGCGACCCCTCTCCACTCTCCACTATATACAAACCAATAGCTATTTACATACCTACTTAATTTTGCAAATGTACCTAATTATCTAAAGGTAAGGCTATTCGCAGTCGGTCAGAGTGTGCTATGTTCTCATGTTAGTATGCTAGTATAGTTCGGGAACTGTGTGGTAAAGACGCCGACGCTGCACCCACGACCCCCCCCCCCTCCTTTCTCCGCCATCTTAAAGGGAGGCCAGAATAACAATGTAAAATGCTTTCCTTATATAACTAGGTAGGTATACTATTGGAAATGGCCCAAAGTGAAAAAAAGGAAATAAATAGGGCGTGGGTTTCCGGACGGAGTAGACTATCTAGGTATTATATGCAACATCGGACGAAGTTATTTCGTACCTAGGTGAATATGTCAACGCTGGGATACTCTTGGCATCTAGGTATATTTACATATGTTAAGTTAGTACGTAGGTATCTAATACTTAAGAAACACCTATATCGGCATTGCAATTCTTATTATATCGAGCGAGCGTTTGTTGACAACATGTTCTTATCTGCCTTTAGCACACTTCCTGACCCGAGACATAAAACCGAAAACGTCGCCTTGATTGGATTTTCGTCATTAGATGATACTTACCTGCGAATTATTCGCAGAATAAATCAATTGCCATATTTCTTTACGTCGGTCTCGTGATACTGGCTATATACATCCCACTTACACCCTACCTACAACTGATATGCCATAATATGAGGTTTTAATCCACTAGAGAACCATACTTCATAGAACTCATGTCTATTAGTACGGTTATTGGACAGGATGGTGTCGACGTAATGTTCATCGTGGATGCAAATATCACCAAGACCGTGATCGATGCTTCTCGAGGAGTATTCGGGGCAGTAGAATTCCGAAGACACGTTGGATCAGCTGTGTTTTGAGTTTTTCGCATAAACTTAAAATACAATGGTTTTAAAAGTCATATGAAAACTATACCTAGGTATTGATCGAATCAAGGAGTTTGCAATTAGTGAGGTAGGTGTGTGTGGCTTTACAGAATCAATGTCCCAACCATTAAGAGGCGTGAAGTTACCTAACGAGTTAGACAACTTCTATACTGTAGTGCAACTATGACACAAAGTTAATTGATATCTATTAGATCGACTACTTGGATGTGAAAATGGTCCACTTTACGCCGATAGCGGGAAATACTATCAATCTATTTTGATATACATACAGGAATAATTCATGGTATGACTGGATGGTATGACCGGATGGTGAGACTATTCGACCTCCTGAACCAAGACATTCAGGGGCTAACTCGAGCCTCATTCTTGGCAGCTGCACTTAAGTAATCAGCCACGATTCAAGTATTAAATGATAAGTAGAATTCTCGAATTGGTATGTGTGGTCTAATTTTCTGGAAAGTCGCCTTGGACTAGATGCTAACTATAGTACATAAGAACCCCTTATCTCGAGACTCAACCGCCAAAGCGACCATACTTGGCAAATGTTTCATCTGCCTTCAACTTGGTCATATCTTCGTCCCGCAGACATATCGCAATTACAATCTCCCCACTAGGTGCCTTTGGAAGCAAATACACTAGACTGTCAAGAGCAAGCGGCATGAGCCGTGGTCGTCGAACTGATTCGGGCTTTCCTAGCCCTAAACCGAAGTCAAGTCCATAGCATCCCGTTTTAACCCACGAAGAGACAATAATATCCACCGTAAGGTCTAGCGAGCCCACAGGGTTGATAGTCCGTTTATTCGGTGTGCTATCAAGCAGCGTGGCTGCGGATCGGGTCTGATATTTGATGCTCTCGCGATCTAAGCCTGCGCGTAGATATGACGCGACGGCACCGAGCGGGCCGTCGGCGACTTCTTGCAGCTTGAGGGTGCGGTATGTCATGTTCTGAATAAATCCGGGATACGTCTCTGGGATATCGAGATAGCTGCGTACGTTGACAGAGCGTCCGAGCGTCGCCTCGGTTACGGGGCGACCCTCCAAACGCGATGACCGGGCTCGGGTGATGCATTGCCAGATAAGCGCCGTTATAGCGTCGTCAGTGGAAATGAATCCGGATGTGACTGTTTCTGCTGCCTGTGCCTTCAGGGCGCTGAGTGAGGCGGCATCGAAGATAAAATTGGCCCATGTGCATTTTAGAGGCCTGGGTGGTGCAGGTTTGGTTGCATTTGCCCCGCTGTTGGCGGGGGCCTGTGGACCTGGTTTCTTCGCGATTTGACGGGAAACTTCAGGGCCTGGTTGATAATCCTGCAAAAGAGGCACAATATTGCGACGGTCGCAATTGCCAATTTTCAGCTCCTCCTGCGTAAAAGGCTCGTTTCGGCAAGCTTTTGAGAGCAGATGAAGCACTTGCGCCTGACCAGCCATGTCCATGGCATTGTGATTCGCCGAAAATGTCAACAGGAGACCCCCGGTTATGAAGTTGGCTTGAATTAGAAGCACTGGGTCGTTTTCTGGTGGCCTAAGGGAGATTGTAGCTCGTGGAGAAATGACAAGTTCGTCAAGCATACTCATAGGGAAATTCGCATCCCTGAGAGCCCCCATTGTCGGCATAGAGCCATCTTGTCGTAGATCCTTGACGACTAAACGGGGTATATTCTCGAATGGTGTAATCTTGTAGATACCCGAGTTATCCTCTCCAGATCCCTCATTGGTTACTTGACCAGCAACCCAGGGGAAGCTCGCCGATAAACGCTCGAGACCAGCAGTCAAAGTGCTGACAACGGCGGGATGTTGCGAGCCGTCTAATAAGGGAAAACATAAGGTGATCCCCGTATATGAGTGGACTGTGGCTGGCATCTGGCCGAAGATATCAAGAGCGATACCATCTTGGGATACCCGAGACATGGTTCTAAGATATGGTTTGCCGATCAGACGTGTTTGTGAGGTGTGGAGAAATCACAGAAGGACAATCGAGAGAAGTCTAACAGATATCACGATGCGACTGCCAAAATTTTGATACTTGGACTGTGAAGAAGTTGCAAAATATGTCTTCTAGTGTCCTAATAAACTAATTAACGAATGATGACCGCGGCACCTCTTTGCCCTGTTGGCCGTATAGTCCGAAGCAATACGGTCAACCTTGCTATCCAAAAACTTGGCTCGACTTGGCGTGTTTGGATTTCCTTTTTCCTCACTAACAATGTTAATTGGCACTAACACTAAAGCTACTATATTTAATCTAGTAAGTATGACTATTCCAACTAGCGAGTCGGTAGGATCATCATTGTAAGGCGATAGGGCTGGGCGTCGTAGGGCTCTGTAAGTATCAGCACGCGTAAGCTACTATGATGCAATACTTGAACAGCTCGCCACGGAAAAAAGTCTGCCGGGTTTTAGAGGGACCTAAAGTCTCAGCTGGAATTTCTCCATATTATAGGAACTTTCGACCCGATAATCCCACTGACCGACTGGCGCGTGTGTACGAAGTCCCTTATTCCACTTTTTAACCTTACCTAAAAATAGATTTATGTTCGGCAGCAAAAGCTAAGACCCTATCTCCACGAGAATAATCGCTAGCGTACCTCTTGGAAATCTTGGAAGCCATAATTATATAACGATACGTTTCGTAATTAATAGGATTACTTAAGAGGATTACTTCATGCTGTCTCAGGTATTAGTCTAGGGTAATGGATGTGTGTGGCGCAGTGAATGGACGAATGGAATGGCAATTTCGGTGATATGATTTCCTAATTCGGTATAGAGTTACTAATTCTATAAGATTCAAGTTACCTAAGGTTAAGCCACCGTAAATCCCAGTCGCCTATTAGAAATTCAAGGTTATTATTCTATTATATTCTCTACTTTACGGTTAACGAAGAAAAAGGTGGTTGCGCGAGAGACTCAAAGTATGAAGATATTAATAATCTATAACATTAGCTACCCATATTCTATAGCATTGACCGCGGACTCTATATGGGAAACAGCTGTAATATGATGTGACATTTTGATAGTGGGATTAACTACCTAAGTTCAAATACCATTAAATTGATTGGAGGAGCTCTAGCAAGCTTAAATTCCCCCCTGTTAGTGGGTTCCCATTCAATCCAACTCCTACGCTGCGCACGTAAGATTACTCGGTGTTGCTTACATGTACGCCTTACATAGTAACATCTAGGATCTCGAAAACCTAGATAACATGCAAGATAATTCCTTCATTGATCTCGTACGATAAATCGGCTACTTTATGCAATTTAATGCGCCGACGATCTGATGCATTGGTTTTGTGCATCCTCTGAAGAAAATATATCTACGTGAGGCTTGGCCAAGCCCTTAGCTAAAATCAATTACCAAACATCTTCACTTTAGATCAGATCATCGGGGTAATTCTATACAATTTTCTTTCTCTACAACCAACATGGCAACTATTAGTGTCGTGATGGCCATAGTGGCCAATGAGTGGCCGATACTCCTAGCCGGGTTACTCATTACTCTATCTTTAACCCAAGCCCATCTCCTTCGAAGTAGTCCTATCGCCAAAGTCCCTGTTATCGGCTCGGAATTGGGAAGTGATGAAAAGAGACGACAAGCTTATCTCCGCAACGCAAGACAATTATATCTGGACGGATACCAAAAGGTGAGTTTATTCTGTGATAGAATAACTAGGTACTTCTCAAGATATTAATTATTCCTAGTTCAAAAATGGCATGTTCCGTATTGTCTCGCCTCGAAGTATGACGCCTCTTCTCGCTATTCTCGCTAGTGGGGTAATCTCATAGCTGACCCGACCCCGCCAGAATCCAAGGTTATTGTTATGTCGCCCAAGTTCTTGCAGGAGCTCAGCGAATTACCCGACAATGTTTTGAGCTTCGATGCTGCGATTGAGGAGGTGAGTAAACTCAAGCGATGAATGATAAAACGCACGCATCTAATGGTTACATGCAGACAATGCAGTCCAAGTACACCCAGGCCCGAGGAACTGGTGCTGCCATCATTCCCCACACGATCAAGACCCATTTGACTCCAGCTTTAGGTGTGTAGTAATTGTGTCAGCAAAATATAAGAAACAACCTAACAACTCCTAGTTCGCCTAAATCCATCAATTGCTAGCGAGGTTCAAGAGGCCCTTGAGCTTGAGATGCCCCCTTGCGATGACTGGACTCCTATCAACCTCAGCCGAAAGATGATCCGAGTGGTGGTTATGGTATCAGGCCGTGTTTTCATCGGACCCGAACTCTGCCGAGACGAGCGATACATCGATGCCGCTATCAACTACTCTATGGATCTCATGAAGGCTCAACAAGCTGTTTCTATGCTCCCTGAATGGAAGCGACCTTTCCTTGCCAGCCACCTCCCTCCCGTTAAAGCCCTTGACAAGCGATTCGACGATGCCGATGCCTTCCTTCGACCTCTTGTTGCATCACGACGAGCAATGGACCCCAAGGAACGTCCTGATGATCTTGTTCAATGGCTTCTAAACGGCGAGGCTAAATTCGGCGCGACAACTACCGAGAAGCTAGCTGAAGTTCAATTGGGAATTAGCTTTGCCGCTATCCACACCACTACTTTGACCACCACCAACGCGTGTGTAGCACCAACCTTCCTAAATAGGAAATCGAGCTAATCTCTGATTCGTAGATTCTACAACTTGGCCGCTATGCCTGAACTTGCTCAGGACCTTCGTGAAGAAATCCGTTCTGTCCTCGCCGAACACAACAACGTTTTCACCAGCAGCTCAATGCAAGCGATGAAGAAGCTTGACAGTTTCATGAAGGAGACGCTACGATTCCACCCTGCCTTCGCAAGTAAGCAAATACGACCCCATGCCCCATTTTTGTGGACACTAGCATGCTGACTGTCGTAAAACCAGCCTCTTTCCAGCGCAAGACTCTCCGCCCATTCACCCTATCTAACGGCCAACGCATCCCTGCTGGCGTTATTATCGAGGTACCCGTGCATGCTGTCAGCTCTGACTCCGAAGTATTCCCCAACGCCGATAAGTTCGACCCGTACCGCTTCTACAAGCTGCGCCAGGAAGCTAAGGAAGAAGGTGCCGTCGATGTCCAGGGCCAGAACCAATTTGTCAGTGTTACTCAGAAGTCTCTTACTTTCGGATATGGTCGCCATGCTTGCCCTGGTCGCTTCTTCGCTGCGAATGAGATGAAGATGATCTTGGCCAATGTCCTATTGAAGTACGAGTTGCAATTGGCAGATGGTGCTACGGAGCGATACCCCAACATTGAGTTTTCCACACAGGTGAGTTAAAAACCCATCGAATTGTTAAATATTCCCATGTGCTAATGCATTTTCTCTGCAGTCCATCCCTGACCCCAAGAGGAACGTTCTTTTCAAGAAGATCGCTTAAATTGGGGAGATGCAATGGTGATTAGAGTGTAAGACAGCGTGAATCATAGAGGCATTGCTATTCTTGTGTTTAGACTGTATATATAGCGGGAGAATGGCGTAACGCGACTACGGGGCTTAAAAATCCATCTAGATTTGGGATTAGGATATATAAATTCCATATATATATTTATTATGTTAAAAATGTTGTGTTAAAAACTGTTCTCTGTGAATGATCTTTTTTGAAGACTTTCAGCATTTTCACGCGACTACGTAAACTCTTGGGATACAGGCGTTCTATTCGGGGGACTGCTGCCCTAAAGGCACCGACATGCAGTACCTAAGAATTAGTGTAATAAAATCGCCAGATAGCACTACTAGAAATCGAGGTTTACCTAGGTACGCTAATAGGACGCTATATTGCGCACCTAGACGCGGAACTTCAGCACATACCTACAAAACCATGTAATTAAGAATTAGATAGGCAATTGTCCATCTAAACAAGCATTTACAGTGCATACCAAGTAGGCAGGTCGATTATGTAGGTCTTATACCCTGTAAATCGAAAACAGAAGGGATCGTATTCATATTACCCGTTAAGTTGATGACACAATCTTGCAATGTCCTTCATAGCCTAATCCGTGCCCCTAGGAGTTTAGGGTCCAGGGCATCCCTAAAATGCATGTAAGACTGCAACAACACGCTACTAAGAACTTAAAATGCAGCTCAGCTGGAAATTGCTGATGTTAATCATCAGATAGGTATACAATAGAGGCAGGTAGAAAGCCAATAGGATAACTTGATTAAGTTCGAGAACAAATATGCGGTCCTTTTGTTGTGACTAAAATTAGATAAGATTTGTACATTGGACGAGGTGATGAAATTGCGTGTACCATGCCTAGGAGGTAGCTATACTACCAGGGTGTTAATTAATTAACAAATTTAGACGTTGCCATCAATGATTTCTACCTTAGGTACCCATGTACCTAGGTATCTACCTAAGGTACTTTTGTGATATCCTTTGACTTCAAATTTGTCAATAGGGTTATTCTGAAAAGAAGTGGTTAAAAATTGTTTAATTTTGTTTAATTTTGTTTCGCTGTTAATTCCCAGTCTATCCTCGTTATGTATGCTAGCATTACAGTCTATTTTTGCCCACCTAACCGCTAAATTCAATTGACCCTGAATTTTGTACCAGCATCATATTGCCCTCCACCTATGATTCCGATATGTATCCGTTTGAGTTTATGTACAACTAACTACCAAACCACAAGACTATTGGTTGTGTTTGGCTTATTTAGACTTCACCTGCTTGACTTGCTTCCTCAACTTCTCCTTCTTTTCAACAGCGTAGTAAACGAAGGGGTAGATGATATCCGCAATCTCCGTCAACACGAAGAGGAAAACAGTAACGGGCTTAGCTGTGATGGGGTAGGTCTCGGGGTAGTGCACCCAGCGCCAGACGAATAAACCGATGACGAGGACAGTTCCAAGCCATCGAATAAGCCTTTTACTCGATTAGAAGCTTACTTAAAATTTTTATTGAGAGGTGCACTTACCAGATAGTCCATGAGTGACCAGAGGTGTTATCCCTGCACATTAGGTGCAATACCGAAGCACCGCTGAGCAAGACTTGGCATACGAAAGCGCTCCATAAAGCACACTCATCAAGACTTGGGATTTGCTTGATAAAGGCCAAATGCATAGCAATCATCGTACCAATTCCAGCAGTCAAAAGCAGACCAAGATTATTCGCTACCATAGGAGCTTGCTTCCATTGCGACGGGCCAAATTTGATAGTCACATAGACGATCCCAATATCGGTGATGAGCCATGATGTGAAGGCTACGAACTGACCAACCGAGGTTGGGTAAACTACGCCGTATAGAAGCTCCCAAGAAATGTTTGCGCAGCTGCCGAAAAAGCCTGTGTTAGCGACCTTGGCACGCTGTAGAGGGGTTATAAAGCGGCGCTAGCGCAGCGTGGGGGGGATATTCCATACAGGGACACCAGTGGCATGCCGTAAGACTTGTCTCGGTAGGCTTGGACAACGTATAGAATGTAGGTGATGGTCCACATAGCACCAGAGCCCAAGATTAGGCCATCTTGTACCTGAAGATAGTATAGGGGTGGCCGTAGGACCCTATCGTTAGGGCTGAGGGGTAGATGAAGCCCCATTTTGATAGGTACAAAGAGAGCTAGGAAATATTGGACAACGAAAAAAAGAGAACCAGGCTTGGATCGTTTGAGCTTTTCCTTAAAAAAGGACGAAGGGATAAAATGTAAGAAGCGAATCTCGGGCACGGCGACAAACAGAATTTATCATCTAAGCAATGGAAAATTTTATAGTGCGCGGAAACAGGCATTTAATGATGTGGGACGATTTATTATGACATGAATCCTCGGAATAGAAGTAAGGCGTTGTAGCCCGAGCCGGCCGAGTTACCTGTGCTCATTCCTATCGACTATGCCGCATGAATCCATTCACGAACTTTTTACCAGCTGAGTTTTAGATCGGACCTGGATTATCTTCCGTCAGCTTGTAGCGATTGGCTTATTTTACCGCCATTGACTACCATATTAGGGCTGACAATGTTTATTAAGGATTTAGGTAATTTTACTCGGGGTCGGCGAACAAAATATTACGCCAAGTGCCTATGTAGAGACCAATTAGGGTCGGCGGTTTATTACATAAAGTACTGAAAATGACTAGTGTCTGATCCTTACTAAGTTATATACATACTTAGTAAGTTATATTCCCTATTATGATCGAAGGATCAGGGTTAAAATGAAAGGGCGCGGCCGTTGTTGCGTGGGGTATGGGGCACAGGCTTACAGAATTTCCCTGCTGGTTCGGTCATCCTTCCTGACTACCTGGTAGATAGAGAAGGGAACCCGCTCTTCTAGCGTGCCTACGACGGTGTACGTAAAGCTAAGAGTCCTTAAAATAAACATTTTACCCACTTACTAGTTGACGCAATGCACTTTATAGCATATACCCGTCATGAAGATTCAAACAAGGATCCACGCTAGTGTAACGCTGGGATTTCTTCTAGACTACCAGTCTGAGCCACAAGTGACCGAATACTGCGATTAAGATCCAGGAGTGGAGATCCACGTGGATGTTGATACGGGCTTCAGAACGGGCATGAGGCTCCTTTATCATGATAAGCTGCCAAGGGGTAGTTTGAGGAGTGATGATTATACCTGGGCAGAGAGGGCGTTTTAACACCACCTTAGATATTAAGACTCTTGCAATCCCTAAGAATTTGTACACCAATACCAATATACACACTCCATCCTTACTATCACCACCACTACTACCACTGCCACTACTACTTTCCTTAATCTCATAGAAACAAGTCCCCTCCAGCATCTCAACGACTGTTTGGCATGATAGTGACTATTGCTTGAATAATATAGGCCCATGCTAGGCTGTCAATAACTGTCCTCTTTCCCTTCTATACCCAACTACTCAACATAGTATTTTCAACCACAATGGATCGCTCGGACAGTTCCACCTTCAGCCCTATTCGGGACTTACAAGAGGTTGCCCTCTTTGGCCCTCAAGTAACACATTGGACAAAAGATAGTCTTTCAACCCTCCAGTCCACACTTCTCCAAACCACAAACCTCGATTTCCTCAAAAACGCCCTTGCAGAAATTTCATCTTCGTGGTCCATACTCAAGAAAGGCTTCGACGCGTCGAATATCAACGCCGAAGAAAAACTTAAGGAACTCGAAAACTTCGCGACGGGAGGCACCATCCCCGACCCTCAAAATCTTGGCAATACGCAGTTAGCCCCACTCACGATAGTATCGCAAGTGGTGGATTACGTCCGTCTTGCTGGTGATCGGGATGACCTAATAGACTTCAAGGCGGCGCAAGGATTTTGCATCGGGTTCCTGTCAGCCGCTGCTCTTGCTTCCTCAAGCGATTGGACACAATTTAAGCACAACGTATCGAACAGTTTGCGCTTGGCCGCCTGTATCGGTATCGCCATTGACGCAGAAAATGCGTCGCATTCTCATCCAGACCGGGCGACAGCAGTCGGTGTTCGCTGGAAAACGCCTTCCGACTGGGCATTCTTGGAGACATCCTTAGATATCTTCCCAGACGTAAGTTACCCCTTTCCGACCGAATAATACCTGGGTATTTTATTTGAAACATGTGCTAATTGGATGCAAATAGGCCTATGTATCCTGCGTAACGGATGACCGAACGCTTACGATCACGTTGCCAAACCGCGATCAAGAAGCGTTCTGCTCTCGACTTCGGGAATTCAAGATAGCAACTACCAGCATTGGTCTTGGCGGCTACTATCACCACCAGAGACACGCCAAAGCTGCCCAAACTCTCAAGCAGCTTTTCTCTAGTGCCCTCAAATTCCAACTCCCTAGCGCTGAAAAATTGCGCTTACCCTTAAGATCTACTTCAGATATTGGGCTTATCTCGACTGGATCTCTGCACGAGATCGCCCTCGACCTAATTCTTTGCAAGCGAGCTCATTGGTTCCAAACCGTGAAGCTTAGCACGGCCGATATCCCCCACGACCAGCTCAAGTTCGTTCCTCTCGGAAACGAATCTTGCGTCCCACGATCACTTTTGTCGAACAAGCCCAACTCAACAAATGGCGATGTACCGGAACTCATTCGTGGCGTTGAAGAAGTTGCAGTGGTTGGTATGGCTTGCCGTTTCCCTCAGGCCGACTCCCTAGAGGAGTTCTGGCAATTAATTACATCCGGCACGAC
Organism: Hypoxylon trugodes; assembly: GCF_022578975.1. Classification (NCBI taxonomy): domain Eukaryota; kingdom Fungi; phylum Ascomycota; class Sordariomycetes; order Xylariales; family Hypoxylaceae; genus Hypoxylon; species Hypoxylon trugodes. Next base: position 1,460,078 of record NW_026250019.1, on the reverse strand, counting down.
ATCGACTACCGAACTCCCTCTCGAACGATTCAACACCAAGGATATCACTCGAGGCCCCAACATGCCTAGGTTCTTCGGCAATTTCCTCCGCCGACCAGATGCGTTCGATCACAGATTTTTCGGTGTCTCTGGCCGAGAAGCCAAGTCCATGGACCCGCAGCAACGACTTGCTTTGCAAGTCGCCTACGAAGCCTTGGAGTCTTCCGGATACTGCGGCTTACGGCCCGAAGAGAAGGAGACTGATGTAGGCTGCTACCTCGGTGTTGTTAGCGGTGACTACGAAGAGAACGTTGCGTGTGACAACGCTAACGCTTTCTCTGCTACGGGTACGCTGCAAGCCTTTATCACTGGTCGCATTAGCCACCACTTCGGCTGGACTGGTCCGGCTGTCTGCTTAGATACTGCTTGCTCCTCATCAGCGGTTGCGATACACACTGCCTGCAAGGCAATCTTGTCGGGAGAATGCGCTATGGCCCTGACTGGAGGTGTTAGCATAATGACGAGCCCGAACATGTACCAAAACCTTTCTGCTGGAGGTTTCTTGAACACCACCGGTGCTTCGAAAGCCTTCGATGCGTCGGCCAATGGATACTGCCGTGGTGAGGGTGCTGGTATCATCGTGCTGAAGAAGCTCTCGAGGGCAGTTGTTGATGGTGACACTATCATCGGTGTCATCTCCGGCTCGGCCGTCAACCAAGGTTCCAACCTTACCTCTATCACGGTACCCGATTCTGGATCCCAGGGTACGCTGTACAAGCGTGCGCTTTCTATGGGTCTGCTAGAGCCTAAGGAAGTCACCTATGTCGAGGCTCACGGCACCGGTACCCAAGTCGGAGACCCGATCGAGTACGAAAGTGTCAAGAGGTCACTTACTGGTCCCTGGCGAAACGACAACGTGTTCCTCGGGTCTGTTAAGGACAATATCGGCCACACTGAAGCTGCTTCAGGTGTTGCTGCGGTCATCAAGACGCTCTTGATGATGCAGTACAAGACCATTCCCAAGCAGGCCAACTTCAAGTCCCTCAACCCAAAAATCAACGCATCCGACAGCATAATAGTACCGAAAGCCACCCAGTCATGGACCGCCAAGCGATACGTTGCCCTTGTGAACAACTACGGTGCTGCCGGTAGCAACGCCGCAATTGTACTCCGAGAGCACGCTCCGATTGAGAAGCCTTCCAAACCCCAGAACTTGCGATCTTCCGTTGGATACCCAATCCTGCTCTCTGGCAAGACCACAAACAACCTTCAGTCTAACATGGATGCGCTCCGCTCATACTTGTCTAAGGCCACAGCTTCTTTCGCTGACGTAGCGTACAACGTCGCCCGAAGGCAAGACTCGTCTTTTGAGCATCGCGCCTCATTTGTGGCGGCCGATGCGCAAAGTCTCATCGCTGCTCTCGGCAGCCCCACCGCTAGAGCGGATGCTACCGTGTCGCGAAAGACCAAGGTCCCAGTTGTCCTATCATTCGGCGGCCAAACTGGTAATAACGTAACCATTTCGAAGGAATTGTACGAAAGCAGCGATCTTCTTCGCAGCCATTTGGATAAATGCGATGCTGTCTGCCGGTCGCTTGGTCTTCCCAGCATCTTCCCCGAAATCTTCCAAGGCGTCGATGTTGAAGATACGATCAAGCTCCACTGCATGCTGCTTTCTCTACAAGTTTCTTGCGCCAAGTCATGGATTGACAGTGGTCTTGAAGTTGATACCGTTATCGGTCACAGCTTCGGCCAGCTTTCCGCGCTTTGCGTTGCCGGCTCTGTCTCTCTTGAGGATGCATTCCGTCTTGTGGCTGGTCGTGCACACTTCATCAAGAACAACTGGGGTCCCGAGCGTGGTGTCATGGTTTCTGTAGAGTGCGGTCGCAAGGAGCTTGACAATGTTGTCAGCCAGATCAACTCGATGAATGGTCTCCGCGTGGATGTCGCATGCTACAACGGTCCCCGTAGCTTCGTACTTGCTGGTGACAAGGCATCCATGGAGAAGGTTGAGGAAGTTTGTCAGTCTTTCAAGACCACCAAGCTTCGCAACGCCTATGCTTACCACTCTTACCTCGCCGATAACATTTTGGATGGATATAGGAAGGTAGCTGAGTCGGTTACAATCCGATCACCCCGCATCCACGTCGAGACTTGCTCCAGCAATGGCGCTTGGACCAAGTTCACCGCTGAGGAAATTGTTCAGCACACCCGAGGATCCGTCTACTTTTCCGATGCAGTTGAGCGCATTACTGCACGCTCGCCCTCGGCTATCTGGCTTGAAGCTGGATCTGCTACTCCTATCATCGCGATGGCGCGTCGCATTGCGCGAAAGCCAGAAAGAGCGGATACTTTCATCTCCATGGACCTGAAGGGTGTTGATGCGGCGGCAAACCTCGCCAACGCTGTAAACCAATTGTGGAAGGCTGGTGGTGCAGCAAAATACTGGCCTTTCCACCGCTCTTCAAGAGCTTCATACAGTCACCTCAACCTCCCTCCCTACCAATTCGACGCTACTTCGCACTGGATTGACTTCAAGTCGGCGGCGGCATTGGTGCCCTCCCAGCCCGCTGAAGCCCCGGTCGCTAAACCCACCAAACTCGTGAACATGGTGGAAAGTGGCCGCGTTGCCGGAGAGCACCTATTTCTCATTGACACCACTAATGCTGCCTACGACATGTCCGTGCGAGGACACGCCGTTACAGGTCAGACTCTCTGCCCCGCATTTATGTATGTCGAGATGGCGACGAGGAGTGCTATGGAAGTTCTTTCTAGCAAGCCTGCTGTTCAGAGACTTCCCCACGTCGAGGGATTAAACATTCACGCACCACTTGGCCTAAGCGGTGATTCCGCTCTGTACCTCCGACTCCGAGAATCTGCTCAAGAAACTTGGGACTTCTCAGTTTACACACAAGAGTCTGAGAAAGAGAATGTCGAGCACGCGCGCGGTCGCATCAACTTGGCCCCTGTTGATGACATCGCCGCGGAAAGCCGATTGAAGATGTTAAAGAGGGTTGCTCGAAGCTCTGGCGTTGACAGAATTCTCAATTTGCCTTCAGCTACTGGTCTTAGCGGTTCAATTGTCTACAAACTCTTCTCGGAGATTGTGGAATATGCGGGCTACTATCGCGGAGTTAAGAGCCTGTCGGCCTCGGAGAACGAGGCGGTCGGTTCAGTGGTCGTTCCAGCTGAAAAGCCTTTCGGCTTGGATACTGGAATTGTCGACCCTATTGCTCTTGACAACTTTGTCCAAGTTTCGGGCATTCACGTCAACTGCCTTGCCCCTCGTCGCGACGATGAAGTCTTCATTTGCAATGCTATTGAGGAGATCATCCTCTCTGCGCCATTCATGGCTAACCGCTCCGATTCCCGCGCATGGACCGTTCACACTCGATATGAGACCGTCGCCAAGGGTGCTAGAACAAACGACATCTTCGTTTACGATGCAAAGACCAAGGACCTAGTCTTAGCTATCATGGGTGCTCACTTTACAAGCGTCCCTTACAAGTCATTGGTTAGGGCTCTTACCAAGGCCAACAAATCTGCCCCTGCTATTATGGTCGAGACTGTTTTCGGAAAGAGCACATACGACAGCGACAGCGACCAGGTCGACTCTGGATACCAAACTCGTGTCCCATCGCCACCCGCCGAAGGATCCAGGGAACAGCCTAATGTGCTTGAGCCTCTTCCTAAGAGGCCTCAGGTCCAGCAAGCTGCTCCAGAGCCAGCTAAAGCGGATAACACCGTTCAATTAGTACGCGAGATGTTCAGCTCCATCATGGAGATTCCGATTGAGGAGATCTTGCCCACATCGGACTTGGCCGAGCTCGGTGTTGATTCGCTGCTATCTACTGAAATCTTGTCTGAAGTTGAGAAGCGATTCAGCGTCAGTGTTTCACAGGATCAGTTCATGGACTGCACCGACATCCTTTCCCTCTGCCGCTTCATCCAGCCGAACGACACGATCGAAGCTCCCCAGATAACCGTCGAGAACCCCAGCCTTGCCGATCAACTCTCCAGCAATTTGCCTGACGACAAGAGCGAGATCACAGACAATGAGACCGTCTACGAGGAACAAACCGATAACAACTTTGCGGTAGTGTGCCGTGAGAGCTTTATTAAGGCTTCAAGCTCCTTCGACAAGCACGCAGCGGCGACTGGTTTCACCAACTTTTGCGGTGAGGCTTTCACATTGCAATCCAGACTTGTCGTTGCCTATGTCGTGGAAGCTTTCTCTGCCCTTGGCAGCGACCTCCAAGCCGTCAAGCCCCACGGAAAAGTCCCCGCGTTCCAATTTGAGGAGAAGCACAAGCACCTCATTCCCCAGCTATACAAGATCCTAGAAGATGCAAGCCTAGTCAAGAAGGAGAGCGACGGCACATTCAAGCGCACGGATGTACCAATCCCGACCATACCTTCATCGACTCTACACGAGGAAATGCTACAGAAGTTTCCTGCTCACGGTTCGGAGACAAAGCTTCTACGCGTGACTGCACACAAGCTTGCTGAGTGCCTTACTGGAGCGGCCGATCCTTTGGCTTTGATGTTCCGAGATGCGACTGCGCGTGAGTTGCTCGGAGATGTCTACACCAACGGACCAATGTTCAAGGCCATCACAATGCTTCTTGCCGACTACCTTTCATCCGTCCTGGAGAACTTTGGTAACACCAACCGTGAGATCAAGATTCTCGAGATTGGTGCTGGTACCGGAGGCACAACCAACTACCTTGTTCAAGCACTCTCCAGCCTCGGTAGCAAGCAGAAGTTCTCTTACACATTCACCGATATCTCTTCCTCACTCGTAGCCAATGCGCGCCGCAGATTCTCCAAGTGGTCGTCGTTCATGCATTTCGCGACTCTCGACCTTGAGAAGGAGAATGCGCAGTACGCTGGTGCCTATGATATCATCATTTCGACCAACTGCGTGCACGCTACCCCTGATCTTGTAAACTCAACTAGCCAGATCCGCAAGCTTTTGCGCCCTGAGGGTGTCCTATGCTTAGTGGAGTCGACCCGCAACTTGTACTGGTTCGATCTAGTGTGGGGTCTCGTTGAGGGCTGGTGGGCATTCAACGACGGCCGCGAGCACGCGCTTGCACACGAGTCGCGATGGAAGCGAGATCTTACTACTGCTGGCTACAAGTGGGTAGACTGGAGCAACGATGCATCTGCTGAATCCGATCTCCTAAGGGTTATCACTGCGTCTCCGTATAATGCGGGACCTTCTGGCGAATGCGTCGAGGAAGTTGAGCGCAAGCTTGAGACCAAGCAGACCGTGACTTTCAAGAAAGTGGACGGCTTAGATCTTCAAGCTGATATCTACTACCCTTCCGAAAAGGTCGAGTCTGGAAAGACTCTTCCCGTAGGTCAGTACAATTAAACCCTACGCGCTTCAAGAATCAAGTAGCTAACGTCCCTAATAGCTCTCATGGTACACGGAGGCGGACACGTCATGCTTTCGCGAGACGATATCCGACCGGAGCAAACAGACATGCTCCTCAAAGCGGGTTTCCTTCCCATCAGTGTCGACTACAGGCTTTGTCCCGAGACGACATTGAGAGAAGGGCCTATGACCGATGTTGGAGACGCATTAGGATGGATCCGAAATGTGCTCCCCAACATGACGCTCGCGCGCTCGGACGTTCGAGTCAACGGAGAAAAGGTAGTAGCCGTGGGTTGGTCCACCGGCGGCACAATTGCCATGTCTCTCGCATGGACCACTCTTCCAAAGGGCATCCAACCTCCCAACGCCATCCTCGCTTTCTACTGCCCCACCGACTACGAAGACCCCTTCTGGATGCAGCCCAACATCCCCCACGGCTCCAAAGCCAAAGAACACACCTACGAATACAACGACGAGCTCTGGGAAGCCATCTCTGACTCCCCAATCACTAGATACAATGTCCCTACCAAGAAGCGTGCTCTTGGTGGCTGGATGGCACCTAGCGACCCCCGCAGTCGCCTAGTGCTACACATGAACTGGCACGGACGCGCATTACACGTTCTGCTTAACGGCATGAACAAAAACAACAAACGGGAACCGGGCACCCCGTCTGCAGAGCAAATCGCGGCCGTTAGCCCGCTAGCTCAAGTGCGAAGCCAAAACTACGTCACACCTACCTTCATCATCCACCCTCGCCAGGATGACTTGATCCCCTGGCAACAAGCAGTGCGCACATACGAGGCGCTTAACACCCGAGGAATTGACTCGGAATTGCGCATCGTAGAGGGTGTACCGCACTTGTTTGATCTATACCGCGAGCACCAGAGCAATGCCGAGACGCAAGCTGCTGTAGCCGACGGATATGAGTTCCTTTGTAAACATGTTGGATTAACGCTGCGCAAATAAGCAGCTATTGGGATTACGGATATTGTAGTATAAGGTTTCAAAATTCTCGTCTATAGCGTTCTCGTTATTCTTCTTGTATATGGCATTTCTTAGCATTTGTTTATAGCGTCGTTTTCTGTATATACCATAAACATAAGGGCGGAGTTTTATGGATAGATGGGCATTTTGGAAAAAAAGGATTTGGGAATAGAAATAGACTACGAGTCGTTTGAGTTCATACAATATTCCGATAATGAGTGACTACATCCGTAATTACCTAGTAAAGAGACAATCAAACAGTGACCAACACTGCAAAAGTCTCATGTAGCCTATGTGGTATTACCCCTATAGGGGGTTGCTTAGATAGGCGGCATTGAAAGATCACTGTGAATGAATAATACAGTGCTTTACTCGCTGTAAGTAAAACATAGATCGTGTCGTTCAGCCCTAAACTCTTTGAAATTTTAGTTATCTAGGTGGGTTAGCCACTGTCATTACAGAGAGCTACGCGCTAAAGCTTGCTGGGCTTCGAACGCGATTAGATACAATACGCGCCGTAATTACGACAAGTAGGTAGATGACCGACACACACACCCACTGTGAAGCTTTGCTAAGCGCCATCACCTTCCCAGATCAAATGGGCTAATCCGCCGAAGTATGTCTACAAGATGATTCCGATACAGTTCGGGAATAATTTGTTTCCGGCCAACTAGCCGTCTTTCGCTGTATGATGCTTCATCCTACATCCTATAGATTACGGCTGTCAGTGTCTCATCCGTGGTCCTACTTCCGTCATCAGCGGTTGCATAGAATGAATGGACCAGTAAATGAGCTCCCTATACGGGGTGGCCATGCGCTAATACTAGTATAGAAATCCGGCATGGGTGCACCTGTAGGAGGATAAGGCTGGAGCAATCCTCCTCTGTATAAGATGACTCAATTAGAAGTCAGCAAATAGCTGATGGAATGCATCCAGGCAGTCGTAAGCAAGTCGGGTTGCAATTCAAGCGATCCCAATTTTGAAACTAGGTACTTCCCTTTTGGTCTGTGTCAAATCAAACGTCCCGTATTTTCTATATTTTATTTTATTTTTGTCATAAGCTTCTTCCCGTACGAAAGGATTTAGACTTTAATGCGATCAGCGACCTTATCGGATACCTTAGTATATAGCCTTCCAGTTTGAAGCCGCTGACGGCTTTCGGTGCCGCTCAGGATTTAAAATTCTGACTGCGTCCTTGCTAGGCGACAGGGACAAACCGCCGAGCCTTGGATTAACGGTTTCCATTCGAAGCTCATTACAAAAGACCATATGGATAGGGTTACCCAAAAACGATCAAATTGCGAGGTAAAAAAAGACAGAGATAAAACACGTAGCTTTAAAGGCCTTGGCATCTCACATCTTGCTGAATTCGATCACCGAAATTTCATAATGCAATCAATCTACTCGAATTGGTCAAATGAAGACGCTGACGTGACCCAAACATAAACCCACGCCGATTTCCAGATCAGATCAATAAAACCTTCCAGAAGGGCGCACTGCCTCAAATAGCCGTAAAGTCTTCAAATACGTAATCGCTTGGCGAGCTTGGTATGTAATCCTATAACCCTCCTGCCATTATATAATTTCTTTATAGGTAACGCTCACCTGTAGTTTACTTGGGGTCACGCCAGCTTAATTAGCAGTTAGTGACCCCACTTAGGTAACAGGCTTACTCAACTAAACTACCCTCATTAGTGGCTTAGTCAATTAGACACTTCGCTATCACGCCCTGTATTTTAGTGCATCGAACCTCTGTCGGCGCTAAGGCGTATTCGTGACAGTTTTGAGCTTACTCGGAGTCGCCCAGGACTACTCCAGGTCATCCTTAGTGCTTTGATATACCCTATCTCGATCTCAGATGAGTACTCAATTGGTATTGATGCCGCGGCCCTGGTACTGGCTTTGCGTCCTCATGGCTCGATTAGTGTGAATCCAATACCAGTGGCTGGACGAAGACCCCAGTTCATGGCGTAAAGCACCGAACGAAGGTGTAAAAATATCCTCACACGTGTAGTATCCCTGCGTAGCGCGTGTTTCTAGAAAGAAGCCAAGGGTTAATACTTCATGAGTTAAACGTTTCTTTTATTATATATTTGCTGGTGACTCTGTAGAGATATGGAAGAACTTCATCTACATTAGCCATTACACAACATATCAAAGAACAATAGGGACATTACACTAATAAATCCCTAAACTCCACACCATACCTACAAATACCATATCCCTCCTTCATATCACAACCCTCTATCATCTACATCGCGACAACTAGTACTCTATAAAGCCTCGGGGAGGTTGAACTACAAAAACTCTTACATAACTCAAATCAATCATCAATCACAATGGCGACTGTGTCGATCGATTCCCCAGTATCTCCGGTGTCTCCTATGGCCCGGAGGAGGCCTTTTGATGCTTGGCCCATCAACAGACCCAGCACTGCGGAAGGTCCCATGTACTGGTTCCAGACGAGTGGCCAAGATCTCTCAAACATGCTGCGAGAAGCCGACTGCCCCCAAGACATCCAACGCCAATTCCTCACATGGTACCGGGATACCATCTGCCCACAACTGGGCAGCAAGCCTGAAGCTGATTCCCTTAAGTCCGTATCCGGCTGGGACGGCAACCCATTCGAGTACAGCTTTGAGCTGAAGGGAACTACCAAGAACCCTGGTGTTCGATTCGCTGTTGACTTCGCCCCTCTCCGCCCCGCAGACAAGGTCAACCCTCTAAGTCTGGCGCCTGCCCAGAGGGTTCTCGACTCACTAGCCAAGAAGGGTACCATGTTCGATGACAACTGGCACCGTGCTCTTGCTCGATGGTTCACACACGCACATCGATCCACAGAGGAGCAACAAGCACTCATCTCCAAGGTGGGATACCAATCATCCATGATGATTGGCTTCGATGTCGCTTCTAAGATTTTAATCCCCGGCAAGCTCCCTGTCATGGCCAAGGATTACTTCGCGCCTGACATGACAGCTGCCACGATGGGCATCAACAACTGGGAAGTCGTCAGCCAGGGTATCCGTCAGCTCCCCTCCATCGAGCAATACCCTAACATCCTTTCATCTGTGAAAATGATGGAAGGGTACCTTGCCGAGCACCCCGGTCTCGAGAATGGCACTCGCGGCATGTCGACTGATTGCGTCGCTCCTGGCTTGGCGCGCCTAAAGATTTACATGCGCTACCACGGAGAGTCGTTCGAGGAGATCTGGGATTACTACACTCTAGGTGGACGTATCCCTAACCTTGAGAGCGATAAGGAGACGTTCCGTGACCTGTGGAACTACACGAACGGTACTTTCTTCGACTCTGAGGTCGATGAGAACGGTGAGAAGTACGAAGTTAAGCCTGGTCTATTAAGACACAAGCCGGTTGCCATATACTTCTCTCTTTCCCCTAAGAAGCCCTACCCCATCCCTAAGATCTACTTCTCCCCTGCTCGCAAGGCACCCAATGACAAGGTGATTGCTCGGGGATTGGATGCGTGGTTGATGAAGTACGGATGGTACGATGGTGGTAAGACGATGGAGGAGCGTGTCACCAGTGTCTTGTAAGTTTTTCTCCCCACTAAGACAATTTCGTCATTTCATCATCATAATTCTAACAAGGAAATAGCACCCACCGAAAACTAGAAGAGAAGGTTGGCATCTTCACCTTCGTTGGCCTTGGCAGGAAGGAGTCTTCAGACCCCAGCAAGGCTGGCCTAAGCTTGCAGGTGTACCTAACGCCCGAGTTGTACGAGACACCACGTGTATAATTTTCCAATGCATCATATTTTCGCTTCTCTAGATTTATGCTATACCCGGGGGTCAACGGTTTAGCATTTTAGGGTTACTGGGTTTGGACATTTGTATTTACGGCCTAGAAAAGGTCTAGATGGCATTGGTACTACGGCTGTGGACTAAGGGAAAGCGAAATAAGTACGGCTTGAGATGGTGGGAGAAAAGCCATTATGAGCCTGGCTAAGCATTGTTGAATTTGGTTGGGATTTTTAACAGCGGGATTTTATCATGTATCTATTTCAAATTCTATTTGCATATCACGTTCAAAAACTTGCCATATCTTCAAATGCTTAATGTGAATGCAATGTTTTGTACGAGGGTGCATACACTTTTGGGTTGTGCGTTCTAAAACGCTATCCGAGATGATAGAGATTTACGCATAACAAGGTATTAGGGCCACCCTTTTGGTCTTAATGATCAACAAAATCGAGCCTTGCAGCACAAATGAAACACGCGGATGTATTCCCACGTTTTCAAGTATCATATCCTATTACTACCTATAACACGTACAGCTCATAGCTTATTAATAGTAACCATTCAAACCTGGTAGACAAGCATTTAGGAAGAACCAGGTTCCACTTTTTAGCGTTAGTATAATCAACCAATGAGCGCGAACTATGGGCTGCCCAGTTTCCCTTTTAGGACACTAGGTCTTTTCAGCTCCTGTACAACGTGGATTTTATGCACCTCAGACGGTCCATCCATGGTTCCCTTCAGAATAGCAGGGTAAGGACATATGAAGCTATGTAAGATAGGCTAAGGGGCTAAGATTACTACGAAGAAGCACGAGTTCGAACACCCCCAGTATCCCTATCGTATCGGGAGACCTATTTTGTCATACCTATTTAATATCTAAGATGAATTTGTGCTTACTAGCCGTTCAGAGGCTTGTAGGATCATTAAACAGCGGGTATCGTGTTGATCTGTATTAAGCCCGCCTGTCTAGACTGACAGGTACAAAGTCCTAGCTGAAAGTATGTTGTGTATTGCTTTTATGCCCCTTATACCTGCTTTTCGAGCGGAATTTCTTAGGTATCGGTCCCGAAATTATTTGTCGCGTTGCGGAGCTGCCGCGGTTTTAAATGCACATAATGTTGGGATTTTGCCGCTGGTAACAGATAGAATGATTTCACCTTTCTTCAGCGCAAGACACTCCTACAAAAATTTCTATACTTTGACAGCAATTTTACTAAGCTTAGAACGTATACTTTTAGAAGTATGATGTAATAAAATATCCGATAAACTGACTTATAACGCGGTATAGTATGGTGGTCAAGACCAAGGTTAGGCTACTAAGCCGTATTAGTCACACAGCCAGGACCCAGGTAAGCGGGTTTCGGAATTGGTAATTGCAACTTGGGCTGGGTTTCATAACTATTAATAACCTATAGCCTCCCCTATCTTGTGTTGTCGTAATGAATTTGTCCTCATAACTATCCACAATTCGGCGTGGAAAGACCTACCTATTATCATTTTATGCACCGCTGAAACATTCGGCCGAGAAAATGGGAGCTGTGGAATTTTAGCGCTTTAGTCAGTGAGGGGTGGACTTCTAGTAGTAATTAGAGTGATTAACGTCAATCATATACCTTTCACTCTCGGAAAAGAATTAGATGGATAGTTGCTGTCACAAGATGTTCACTGCTTTTGAAAACAAAAGTCTCTTTATATGTAATCTAATGACTTTATATGCCTTCCACATTTCAAGATTACAAGAACCCTTCTAGAAGTCACCCACCAAAAATTAGGTGTACCCCGCCTATGAATAAATCGGAAGCAATGCACTCCAAAGTATCACTGAAATCAAAACAATGCATATAAAAACTATATATCAACTAATATAATAATTCGATTTATTTTATTCATAGTTCGAATGATTTCCTAGTGATTGACTGTAAATATGATTCGAGAAAACTAGTCGTTGTTCTAGAACAGCGATATCATCATCGCTTAAGTGCGGGAGGACCCTCTAAACCTAGCGACCTAGCAGTCTAGAAATTAGGGCAATGTCGCGCCTAGCCATGGCATCTTTTCAATCACAACACAGCGCATGACGCCCTAAACGGCTCACCGAAATCGTCTACAATACGAGGTCATTTTCCATAAAATTATAGAAACACACCTCCTTACTGTTCACCATATAATATACCGACAACGGCCGTTCTTCTATACAACATCGATCATCTGTATAACAGCATGACTAAGGTGCCAGCCAAAGACATGCGAATAGTTAAAGTTATCGATATGTCTTATGCTGTTGGTAGATGGTAGATCGGCAATCTGAGGATCCGGTAAGATTCTGTGCATATGCGCACGGGGAAGGATGAATAATGTATCGCGTCGGCCGAGAAGAGTTCGGTGATTTCTACGTAAGAGATACTCGGGTCTAAACAGCATACTAGAACTCGGATTACGAAAGGTTCGACAGATCATGAAATAGTGGATAAATCGAGATTCGGTTACCTGTTCCTCCGTCTATACTGAGTCTAATCGGGGATACGGGTGGCTTATTTATGGAAAATAGCTGCCCTGTTTACTTTGCACCGCCGGGTGTCTATAGGGCCTTACAGCGGGTATCCACAGCTGAAGGATTTAGCGGCATCCTTTTAGACACGCCAGTGTTCATGGGGTATGCCCTGGCCATCGGGATTCGACTCCAACGAAACCCGTCAAGTAAACACGTCAAAGACTTATAATATCAAGCTGAAAGTAAAAAAGGTATTAGTTAGTATCTTATTTGAACAAGACCAAAGCCAAGCACGAAGAGCTAGTTACGGCAGAGCTCAAACTACATTCAACGCCGACGGGCCAAGACAACGAGCCAAGATTTTAGCGTGCGATTTCCCTTTGTACCAAAATGAGCGATGGAAAGCGAAACAGTAGGCGGCAGAGTGGTCGGCGGCCGCGACCGACATCAGTACCGATAGATTGGAGGGCTTCGATGTTATCGACAGATGGTATCGTCATCATAAGACCTCCCTCGCCGCAAGATGATGGTTTAGTGGACAATCAGGCACCTATCGCCATGAGCCGATGGGATATGGCCGAGAGGGATGGTGGGATAACCGATACTGAAGACGAACACAAAAAGGACGAAGATGAAAACCACGACTACCTCCAAGGATTTCAACTGTTCGCTGTTGTCGCTTGCACGACGCTAGTATTTTTCCTTCTTATGCTGGACACATCTATTCTCACTACCGTGGGTGAACCCATACTTTGACGACGAGATATGAACAATTCGCTAATACGATGGCTTCCTCTCCATAGGCTATACCCCGGATTACTTCCGATTTCCACTCGCTGGCCGACGTGGGTTGGTATGGTGCTGCGTTCCAGTTAGTGAGGTGAGTTCAGCTGCAACACGCCTAATTCTAGCACACAACCCTCTAATTTATTGCTCTTTTACAGCGCTGTTTTACAACCTCTTACTGGCAAGTTTTATGCGCGTCTCAACACCAAGGTACGCTTAGATATCCACAATAACTCGATGGTTTCTCTCTTCCGAATAGGTTCTAACAGTTATTAGTGGACTTTCTTGGTTTTCTTTACTATATTCGAAGCCGGTTCCCTTATTTGCGGTTTGGCAAACTCGTCGCCGATGCTTATCGGCGGGCGTGCCATTGCAGGTTTAGGTGCTGCGGGCCTACAAAATGGTGGCTTGATTTTAATTGGGGGTGTTGTACCCTTAGAAAAGCGACCTAGTAAGTATCATCGGACCTAAATCCGATGGCTTTATCAACCTCTACTTACACAAGAATTAGTTTATACAGGTATAATGATGGGTATTGGTCAAATGGGCATCATCTCCGGTCCATTAATCGGTGGTGCGCTGACGGAATACACAACCTGGCGATGGTGTAAGTCAAAGCTCTGTGGTTCTTATTAGATGGTCCCCTAACCCGCCTCTAGGTTTCTACATCAACCTGCCGCTAGGTGGTATCGCCGGTCTTTTCATGGCATTCAGCCACATTCCGGACCACATTAAGAAGGAACGCGTCACATTTGCGACATTGCGTGAGATGATCCCGCATCTAGATCTCCCCGGTTTCGTATTGTTTGCCGGAGCTGCCATCATGTTCTTGCTCGCTCTTGAGTGGGGTGGAAGCACCTACGCTTGGAACAGCGCCAACATCATCGGTCTGTTTTCCGGGGCTGGCGTGATGGCAATCCTCTTCGTCGCATGGGAATATCATGCAGGCGAAGAAGCGATGATTCCGGGTTCAATCCTTAAGAAGCGCATCGTCTGGACTAGCTGCCTCTACTACTTCAGTCTTACGACCACACTATTCGTCTCCAGTCAATACCTCCCTATCTACTTCCAAGGTGTAAAGGGTGCCGGACCGACCATGAGTGGTGTCGACTTGTTACCCGGTATCCTTACGCAAGTACTCTTTGTCTTGGTGTCCGGCGCTGCAGTCACGAAGATGGGTTACTACTTGCCCTGGGCTACCTTTGGAGCTGCTCTTACTTCGATAGGCTGTGGTCTACTCTCCACCCTTGCGCCGACAACATCGACTGGAAAGTGGGTTGGCTACCAGATGCTTTCTGGTGCCGGCCGTGGATCTGGCCTACAAATGGTTCGTTTAATACATTTAACCCCTCACCTCTGGCCTATTACTAACTTATATCCCCAGGGTATGATTGCTGTTCAAAACGCAGTACCCCCTTCGCTTCTCTCCGTTTCGATGTCTATATTAGTTTTGGCGCAGAACTTCGCTGCTTCTATTTTCCTCGCTGTCAGCAACGCGATATTTACCGTTACTCTTTCTTCAGAAATTGTTAAGAATGCACCCTCAGTCTCCCCAGCGGCGGCTCTGGATGCTGGTGGAAGTGCCGCAGGTGTTCGAGCATTGGTCCCGGGTGGGGGTCCCGAACTTGACGGTGTTCTTTTGTCTTTTTCCACCGGTGTGGATAGATGTTTCGACCTGCTAGCTGGGTTAGCCGCCGTGGCTGTTTTCATTTCATTGGGTCTAGGTTGGAAAGATACCAGGAGCAAGAAACCTGTAGACAAGGGTCAAGCATAAGCATTGGTTGTGGGATTTGGGAACTAGGGATGTAATATCACAATGGATGTATAATAGGACTTACTTTGGTTATGAACCGGCATAGCATAGCGACATTATTAACGAATACTTTTTTTATTTCTAAAAACAATTTCTGAAGTCTACTTATTCTTCTGTAAAATGAGCTGTGCTACCATTTCCGCCATGAATTGGGGTTAGGGTTAGGGTCGTAGTTGGGGTTACACATATAGAAAAGAGGAAGGGTAAGACATATTGATGGGAAACTCAGACTAAATGACAGCACGTTTCGAATATCTCATAGAGAAGCCTTTCGTGCCGCTGTTTAGCTATCTATCTAGGTACGAGCTTAGAGAAAACAGAATCGAAGCATTTTACTTGCCCAGGTGGTTATTAAATTCGTACATCTTGTCGGCTCATATGCCCATTACCTACCTAGGTAGAGACGCGTTATCAGCCCCCCTATTTTTTGTACTACATTGCGTTGATTATATAAGCACCCCCCCTTAAATCACCTATCAAACACCAACTCAGAACTGTAACATTCAATGAGATTAGCAATGGGCATTTTCATATGAAGCATGATATTTCCGAACAAGAATTTGGGATTCCGTCTACGTACCTGGCATGGTTATTTTGACGTTATGGAAAGGTGGGGAACCGTATAGTCATGCTCTGGCATGATTGTGCAACGCATTCATGGCGGATACTAGCGGCTTCAACAGGCTACTCTTATTTTACGGTCCTTTGTCGTTTCAACCCGCTAGAAATTTACCCGCGTCCTCGCCTTCGGTCTTTAGATCCAGTATAAGCCAGAGTGGATAACTATAGATGGCATCAGAATAAACTTACCTAGGTGATTGAGGTGTAACGCATGTGATAAAACTTCAGATGCTGGGGGCATCATGTAAGGGTATATCTAGAGTAAGCCAAGACGACGGTTTGCTAGCTATAATGCAACCCCGAGCTCTCACAATTCATGCGGCGGCTTGTCTAAACAGAATAGAGTTAGTACTTGACGAACTAATGTTCTAGAATTTGTTTTATGTTATATGAAACTCAAATTTCCGACTAATAAATGTCTCTAGTTAGGTGTGCCCCATGCTATCAAGGCTTAGGCCTGATAAGCATTTTCTGGTTGCCAAATTTCTCTAAATGAATGAACTGTAAAGAGTAATAACGCAGGACGGGGCGTGTTATAAAGTGTCGTATTCATCTCCTTTAAATCGAAATCGGTGATCTTGGCCCGATGCCACCGATCTGTAGCATATTGTGCCTCATATCGAAGAGTATTTGCAGCCTGTCGTTTTCGGAGGAGCGATTCTTCGCAAACAGCGTTTTTAGGTAGAAACTTGCCTAACAGTAACGTTTTATAAGTCGAGGGGTAAACGTCTTTCGGTAAGATCTTTGCTCTTTAAATCACACCATTTTTAACGGCGTTAATTCCGGTTGAAATCGAATAACGTTTATCTAGACAACGGAGCAGAAACCGAGTCAAGGACCGTATCACATCGACGATAGATCGCGAATCGACATGCGGAACAAGCAAGACAAAGGGGGGGGGAGGCAGTGCCCCCTTCTCGCTAGTGCACACCTGAAGATTTGTTGGAATTATTCTCCCGCCTTTTCAAGATATTTTGTTAAAGACGCTTTGCGTGCCTAGAGCGCGTGTCATATTTTCAACGACTACCTATACCATCTTGAATCTATTACAGTCACGGAAAAGAAATTAGTTGCGATAAGAATGAATTCCAATGGAATAATGACCGTTCAATAGGCAAGGGAGATACGACTACCGAAAAGCCATGAAATGGCAAATGTCGTATATAATGTAGATCTATGGCTGGCTCTTAAAAGTACATGTGATAGTATAACTGAAGGGCACTAACAACGCGAATACGCGGCGAGTCCGGAGCAAATATCCCTGAATAATGATACTTAAAAGCCTGCGTTAACGGACGACTTCATTCAATTTGTTGTGCGCGAGAGGAGGTTGATACTTCTCACCCTTGGAAATACCAGACCCTTGTAAGCGAGTCAGATTTTACAACATATACCTACCAATCACATAGAAGGAATAAAGCCGACAAAACCCTGATTAACATTAAATGACATCATTATTTCACTAGAAGATAATGGGAAGATTTAATATTTAGCTGTTGCAACACAATCACATTTTTTTCACTTTGCCGGTTAGGCCGTTAATAGGGGCAAAAGGAATGAGGTGCATTATTGGTCAGTCGAGCTCCGGACTGAGCTCCGAATGGTAGGACCCATAATATCTCACTACCACCGCTTGGACATTCACGTTTGATATACTTAATCCACACTGGCGGTGGGGTATCTTGCAGGTAGACTTGTCTGTATTTACCTTAGAATACCAACGGCTCCGAGACTTGATCCCAAACATCGAAGTATCCCCTCGACAAGTAACAAAGAGTTGGAACCATGCAAGATTCAACATCCAATCAACGGGCCAACCGGAGACCTGGATAACGGTACCTCACATCGAGGTTAGGATATAACTGCATGTAGACGGAATCGCTGTATTTTACGCCATCCTGCATAGACGATTGCGGTATTGCTTGCCTGAAGGGAATAAATCTCCAGCTCAACCCTGGTCAGGACGAGCGGTCATCCATTCATTAAGTCATATCCAATGAAGTTGTCCAAGAATAATATATGAAAGTTGCTAATGTTCCGATCGATTCTTCTTCTAGATGTAAATCATTGTATCTACTCCTGACCCATCTTTCGCATTCTTCGCTTTTCCACCCACCTTTACGATTGATCTGACCTCACCTACCCGTACTTATTAGAATGGATCCCTCGTCCGAATCGTATATTGACCCCGAACAGCTGATCCAGCCTTCCGAAAACACAACAACTTACTCGTCCTCTATCCAACATTGCGCCCCTGAATTAGCTTTTCAGCCACCACTAATACCACCACCAATGGAATTCATAGACGGCCCCCTAGAGTACCAGAGAACGCCCAATGGGGCAAACATATGCATTGGACAAGAGGGCCTCGCAGAACTAGGCTACGGGACGCCTTCCGATATGCCGATGGACCTGCATAACCAAAGAACAGATCCTCGCAATAATTCCATGCCGCGACCGCGAACAGCAAACAAGCACGCGAAAGATATATACGTTAAACAAGAGAACGAAAGGTCCTTCTACACACATAGTCGCCGATCCTCTCGATCAAGCAACAAGTTTACTAGCGATGAGTCGGGATTAGACAAGCGCGAGCGAAATCGCATGGCGGCCTCTAAATGCCGAAAGAAACAGAAACAAGCGAACAGCGAGCTACAGGAAAGGGCGCGAATTATGGACGAGCAACACAGCTATCTAATCGCCCACAAAGCCTCTCTAGAATCAGAGATGATTGGCTTAAAGAACGAACTTTTACTCCATGGTGGATGCGGTTGCGAACCCATCAGCGAATACTTAATGCAAGCGGCCAAGAGGTTTGTGAAGAATCGCGAGGGAGACGCACACGGGTTGGAAAAGACGGGGAACTTGCGCGAACGACCGCCTTCTATCAGCCACGAGCCTTGTGTTCTATGACAATTTGGGCGGCGTGCGACGACGATGATGAATAATGATTTTTATGACATTTCGAAAGGATAGTTCACCTACGGAGAGTATCGGAAGTGTAATGGTTTGCTAAACTTGGAATTTGTAGCAATCAGAATGTCCAAATATTTTCAACCTATCGAGTCCCCGAAGCGAGTGTTTGTGACAACGATAGCCGTATCAATAAGAGAGTCCACCAAGCACTACCGAGTAGTATAAATCGAATCCCTAGAAATGTTCTCTTACTCAGCCGTTTACGACAATTTCTCTGTTCGGGGGCAATGTTTGCCCACTCATAAACGCGCTCTCGGTACCGGCGAGGAATAAGCAGCTCGTAGCGATCTCGCTCATCTTCGTCCAGTTTCCGAGACTCTAGTCTTTTTTCCTTGTTCACTAATCCCAGTTGCAACAAGAGGACTACAGACTGGACCTAATTGGTTAGATGGTGCTCGGGTGAAGGCGACAACAATGCCCTGCTAGCTGCGTAGTTTACACGGCTAGGTGCTCCGGTGTATGAGTCCACGGAAGCACTGTTTATAATCGCCGCGCCATGTGACAAGTGCGGCAGAGCAGTCTTCGTGAGATGGAAAAGGGGCCCACTTTAGTACGGAATGTAGATAACCACTGTTCACTGTCTCGGCGTTAGTAACTAAGAGAGGTAGAATTAGTCAGACACAACTTACTCGGTGATGCCGCCAACGTCTCCTTGCTTGTTTATCGTGGTTGCGTTATTTACTAAGATGGATTTCTCTCATTTTTCTCAATGTCAGTAGTTAAAGCCATACGAAGGGATACATCCTGGGAAGTATCGGAGAAACTCCTTATCGCCGATGTGGAAGTAAGGGAGTCCTTTAGAACAAAGAAGTCATTCTTGTATGTATACGATAGCTTCCGTAGCAGTTACTTGCGATCTCTTCGCGCAACAACAGAGTTATTAACCCCTTCATATGGTTGGTGTCATGACACTCAACTTGCGCCCTATTGTGTGCTATGCATCCTCCCCTTTTCGGGGGAGGTAGCTAATAACGCCTTCCATAGCAAACAGAATCGCAACTGCACGGCCAATTTCAAAGTCGCCTCCTGTAACAATAACTTTCTTGTCGGTGAATTTCCTAGTAGGACGATAAAGTGGCATTCCGAAGTCTGAATCTGAAGATGGAATGTGGGCTTTGGCTGATTTTGGATCTGAATCCCGCCCCAGGCCTGATTTTGCTTGCTGCTGAGCAGGGAGACCATGTATATCACCTTATATTCCACCCTGGACATTTCCCGCTGGGTGGAAAACTTTGTGCAATGTCTCCATTGCCTTGTCCAGATAATTGGGATGACTCAGTATTCCATACGTGTTTACTATCCTACATAACAATTATGTCCTAGGTTATCGACTACAAGACGATTTTATATCACTATACTCGTCTCCATTCTTCAATTCATTACATTCATATTAAGCAATGTTTTTTTCGGAGATGCCGTATTACTGTTCCAAGTATTACGGTATAACTACCGTTAAAATAATCGTATAAATACATCACCCTCTCGATAGAAATAATCACGAATAGCAAGAACTGATATATTGGGCTATGGTACACCAAATCGTTAATACCGATCCAATTACAATAATGCCAGGCCAACTCCACTTGATACTCCCTACATACAACCATCATCATCGCTATTCATTATTTACAACAACGTCGTCATAACCGTGTCGTTGCCAGTTGCTTCGAAATTTGGATGTCTAGCACGACTCTGGGCAATCCTAATGCTCCCGGAGCTGGCTCCGAGATAACCTAGGTACATCGAGTTACTAAAACTACCCTTTTCATTCCTATTTATCTCTTCGGCCGAACCCCGACACGCCGTAGCGGGAACTATCTCCACAGAACTATATCAACCCTACACCACTGAGTTAGCCAATTGTACCTAGGTAATAGATACTCTCGACGTAATACGAATCCTCCAGTGTAATTATGCCGTTTTTTCCTCCGAACCACTATTTCATGAAGTTTGGTCTAAGCTCAGATAATACAAACTGTAGCACCGACCTGTCGGCTCTCCTCCGCCTCCTCCCCCCCTTCCTTACGATGACCTCAATGACCTTTTAATGCATCCACAAGGGGAAACAGATGATTATGATATCATACGCTGTTTACCATCTACTATCGTGCGGCTGATGGGAGCCCTACCAGGACGCGTGGCAATACCTTCGAACAGTATCAGATCATCGCTCTATAGGAAGGGATCGCACACGATCGTTGGGAAAACCCACCACTTCGGACGACACGTGAGGAGTCAAATATTCGTCATTTGCGAGTAATTCACACCTAGCCGGGTACCATCAATACGGAACGGACGTCACTTACCTAGCTTGGTATATGATCTCCCAGGTCGATGCCTATCTAAGTAAATTAAGTAATATTATTCGGTCTTTACTAATCCCCGATATTATAACCTACTATAACCAAAGAGAATTCTCATTAATGGAGATAAATAATTGGCGAATGGTGCTTCCCTCCCCTTACCCTCCTGTGTAACTTGACTAGTGCAACATAACCACCCTAACAATACCCCCACCCCCAAGAAACCTCTACTCTGATTGGCTTAAATAAAGAAGAAACTTCCACAAGGAGCCTATACTCTTCCTATGACGAATGCCTATTGGTCGTGGCCTAAATATACAGGACTATATCGCCTCGTATACTAGAATCTACCTTTTGTTTTACTTTGAAAAGTAGCTATTATCAACGAAATATGGTTCGTTTTATCATATTAAGTAAGGAAGGTACTCTATAAAGTAATAAGATTGAATTTATAGATCAATAGTAGACTATTGATAATTTACTCCACGATTGACAGAGAAAAGCCAAATATTGGATAACATGATACTTATATCCGGTATGAAGGTATCGACTTCTAGTAGAATATATACAGGAGTTATTCATATATCAAAACAATGCAAATATCAAGAAGATGGTGTATGCATGATTATATCATCAAATACCCCGCCAAGTCACGTGGTGCTTCCATAGATAGAAAACTGTTTACAGCAGAGTTTCTTATTTCTTAATTCTCTTCAATACAAATGTTTTCTTTCAATTGAGAAGTTTTTATTGTCTTATTCGATAACTACTACCTGCGCTCCTGATAAATTCGCCTATAAGAAAATAATGCTCACAATACTCTTAATATGTTTCCTAAACAAGCATTATTTAGAGCTCTAGCATTGTACGGGCCCTTCAAGATGTTTAAACTTGGTCTTTGCTAGTAGTCTCGGAGGCCTCCTCTTGATGCTTCACGTCGTGGTGAATTGTCTTCTCGACAGCCTCCGTGGCAGCGTGGGCGCGGTCTTCGTCCTCGAACACTAGTGTAACTATTAGCATACGGCTACAATCAAGAGACATCTTGGGGGCCCTACAGAAGGTAAGTTCTTCTAGAGTGCGACCCGAGGTTTCGGGCCAGAGGTACCAGATGAGGAAAGCTTCAACGGCGATCCAACAACAGTACACAATCAGAAATTTCCAACCGATACCGTTAACTGGGTCTAGACCGACCGGGTTAACATTTGTACCAAAGAACTACATTATTCAATTAGTAAATCTCGCCTCGATTCATTAGGAGCAGATGGAATTACCTGAGCTGCTTTCCCGAAGAACTGGAAAATCGAAATTCCGCGAGCTCTCATCGCGTATGGGAAAATCTCAACAAGATACGCTAAAAGATTATTGTTAGGTACGATATTTTTCCTGGAGGTGGTTTGTTCAGCACTTACTATATGTGAGGGCGTTGAAACCGATGTTGTAGCACGGCTGATAGGCATAAATCCAGAATAAGCAAAACTTTCCAGCAACCTTTGAGCCCGCAATAATAGCCTCAGCAGAGCAAATAGTCCACGATACATAGATGATCAATATTCCGAAAATAGAAGTCAAGAACATTGTCCGACGGCGAAATTTCATAACCAACAACGCAGTGAAGATAGCACAAACCAGACCCAAGCATTGATTTCCAATATTGTATTTGGCCTGGAAAGCAGGGTCTGTGAAGCCGATTAGGTTCAGGATGTCTCCCAAGTAGTATGAAATGACCACGTTGCCGGAAAGTTGCGACATGACTCCGAGGAGAGAACCAATAATCACACGCTTTCGATTTCCTGGGGTGTTGATCATGTCCATCCAGGAGCGTTTGGAATGCTCCAACTCGATGGCGATGGTTGTCTTAATCTCGGCCATTTCCGCTTTCGCGAACTCTGAGTTCTCATCGCCTTCAGCGTGGTAGGTAACCAAAACCTTGAATGCTTCCTCGTATCGCTCCTTGCTAATCAAGAAACGGGGACTTTCGGGCAAGAAACTAGAAAATGTCAACAAGCAATCTCGAACTGTAGATCAAGTGTTCTTACAATACGAGAGCGACTTGGAGTAACGAGGGCGACATCTGCAGGAGAGAAGGAACTCTAGAATATTGTTAGATTATCGGTTCCTTCAACGTTTTGTATGGGTATATTTTACCTCCAGGACCTGATAAGAGTTTGTCAGCCTTCGAACCAAGTGCATAGAGATTCGCTACGATCGAGGTAAACTTACCAATCCGACGGAATAAGCTGAGTTCCATAGGTCACAGCCGAGGCAACAATGGCACCTATGAAGTAGGCCGCATTGAATAAAGACGTTAAAATGGCACGTTCCCTGGGATACGCAAGCTCTCCGATCAAACTAGAACCTGCGACGATAGCGTAAGGGAGACCGAACCCAATGATAAGTCGAGCAACGATGTACATGGGACCTTGACCAGAAGTCAGCTGGAGCTCCGCGCTATATCGTTTCACTACGCACCGTTGACGGCAAACCCCTGAATCAACGACCCGACAATCATGACTATACTGCCGAAAAGCACACATATTCTTCGGCCTAGGTTGTCGTTGAGGAGCGGAATGAATGGAAGACCGATGACAGCACCGAGAGGAAGCGCCGATGCTAGAATTCCCTTGTAGCCGCCCGTGGGGTGTCCGAAGACTGTATTCCATCCATATTAGCCTTATTCTTCGCGTCGCTCGATCCTTATCGGGAACCTACAATTGGTCCACGCGGGAACAAGTTGGACGGCATTGATGATCTGCGAATCGAACCCGGAGGTCATCTCAATTCCCATTAGACACGGGAACAGCATGAAGTACAAATAGCGCAAATTCCTCTTTTTGTACCATGGGACCGTATCCTCCATCGCCATGCGATGGACGATATTGTCCGTTTGAACGCCGCCGCCGACCATCTTGTCGAATTTTTCTCACGAATTGCGATATTGAAAGGTTCCGATGTTGTCTTCGTCGACGCGGATAGATCCGAAGAGAGAAAAGGGTCCAATCTCTAACTCCGACGCTATTCCGTGGAATCGGCCATGTCGCGTCGCTCATATATAAATGGACTGGACTTTTCAGCTCGGACCGATTCTTCCAGTGGGATTCGGCGGTTAATAAGGCAATATCAGCTTATACCTGAATTGCGCACAAATCATAAGAGATCACGAGTAGCTATAGCCGTTTTCCAATTTAGCCGGTAGGCCTGATTGCAAACTTCCTGGTAAAGGACCCAACCGTAAGGCACAGCAAATAAAGAGCTCGGAACTCTAGGGACATGGTCAGATAAATATCCCCTTATTGGTTAACAGGGTATCATTGCCACGTCCCATTTCTCCATGATCGAGGCCGTTCGAGAAAAAGTCCGGAAGAAATAGTCGAATCCCCCGCAACATCCCGCAATGCCCCCGTTTCCCTCCCCATGGTACTGCTCTTTATATGTTGCAGCTACTAGATTGTTTACATATTGAAATTTCATGGAGACTTCTTTCAGCTAGCTCAAACGACAGGGCTGTATATCAAGACCTCAGCCTGTCGAACTTCAGCTACTACATTTTTAGTTAGTCTCGCATAGATTTGACATTTTGGCATTAGGTTAAGGGCCGTTTCGACCCGGATCAGCGGATGGTGAAACCGCGGCATTTTATGCAGTGGTGCGGTGGGTGTTATAGATGAATCTACCGATCGCGAACATATCAGGAACTTCTAGGAGCGTCTTCGTTAGGCGAATCTCCGGTCGGAGTATCTCCAAAATGCATTGAACCCGCATACACTGACGATCTATATACGCGAGAACTTGCCCTTTTAACTAGAGGCAAATGTCAGCAAGTCTTCAAAGCAATGGTGTAGTGGACCCATACACGTACCTAAGTATCTACAGGCCAAGCGCACCAAGCGTTTGTCAAATAGCATCACGAAGAACAAATCTCCCCAAGCAATACTGTCCTATTCAATGTTTTCAAATCAATCGCCGTTCATTAAGTTCCAGCTAACAAACTCGGAAGTTATCTCGTTACTTAGCTCGATGCATCTAAATCCGGTCTGGTAACTTTGAGCGTTTTCTCGATCTGTTCCCTTGGCCACTGCAGCCACAGTTCATATTCTGAGCCTAGAATATCCGCAATACCTCGAATGACATGAGTAGCCCATCCTCGCACAAACCAACAGTACTCGAGAGTACTGAGTAATACAGAAAAATATGCCAAGATTATAAGGGCTATTGGTTGACTTTCGCGTAGACACGTTACGAAACCGTCATCTAGGGCATACAGCCATCTAATGACGACCTGGAACTGGCCGATGATAGCATCTTTATGTGAATCGGATGTCCCATAAGTCTCTTGAAAGCACCATGATAAATCATGGAATGTACTTTCATATAGATCCTTCGTCGGGGCCGTGGTGGGAATGAGTGTCGCGACCTTTTGTAGGGGCGCTTCCCAGTCCGCATACTCGAGTAGGAGGCTATCTGGGGGAAGCCGCTCGCCATATGGTGGTGGCGGATCCGGACCTAGAATTCCTGTGAAAACGTGCTCGAAACCAATCGTTTCGATGATGAGCCGTACACCTCTAAGTAGGTCTAGCCAGGACACTTCATTCCCATCTGCTATAACTAAAAGATTTCGGGGCCCGGGTTTCTTAGCAAAACCACAACAGCAGGCGAGAGAGGCGGCGACGTAAAGCACAGAACAATTATCTCTGCTAAGCTCCGGGAAGATTCCCGTGGCCTGACGGACCCCAATAGAGAGATGTTTATCTGCAAGTCTCTCAAGCCGTTCTGCTCGATCGGGTTCTGCTCTCAATAGATGGAATGCCGAAGCAGCCAACAACAGATGGAGAACGCAGTGGTGGGCGAAAGCTAAGCGGGGTACTTTTTGCTGCCATAATAGTGTGTTTCCCTGACTGAAGTCTTGATGACTCATATAATGGTGCAGTAGTTCTAGGTCGTCATATGATAGGTTTTGGGAGGTAATATCCTCCCTAATCGACGAGGCAGGGCTAGATACGGCTGTTTCGGAGGCTTCAGGGGCTTGTCCGTCAACATCGGGATTCCTCGTGAGAGCGGACCAATCTTTACGTGGCCTTCCTCGCTTCCGAGCTGTCGGTACCGGGACATTGGCTAAGGCTTCACATCGATCACTAACAGCCGAAATAGGTGTAGTGTCGCAAGGAATAGAGAATCGTTCGCAGTTGCCACAAGTAGGCTTGACTTCATCGCACTGGTTTCACCAATCAATCGGTGCCCATCTGTAGGATATAGAGGCTATTAATAGAGAATTCCCTTACCTTGACCCTTCTCTGCTTACAGTTACGGCATCCATTTCGCGACTTCTTATGGGTCCTTCGCGTCCGGCGATGATCGCTAAGACCGTAAGACAAGAGATCACTCATCGTGTTTGTGAAGAGCGGATTTCGAGGACTGGATGCATTCCATCATGCAAGCAATGCAGATGAATTTTCGTACTTAATTCGAAAAAGAATGAATGGAGCTGGATTACGCTACTGACATCATATAGCGCTCGTTTGGCCCCTTGTTTGGCGCTTTGAGGGCATCTAGAGGTAGCCGTCCGGGGCAAGCCGTTCATTCATGGGTGGATGCAACCGTAGCGTGGGTCCATCAGGGTTCTTTTTCGTAACTGATACGAAAATTATCGATACCAATTGAATTGTGGAAATCGCTTGATCCATATGAAAAGTTGGGGGCTTCATTGGCCGGCTTCTTGGAGTCCTTAATGAGCCCCCGATTATATATTACCCTGAACTTGTCCTTTAACATAAAAACATCTAGCAATGGGGAGCTTGGTCGTTCGAATAATATTTCATTTCGAAAATACGGCTGGATGATAATTTTGCGATGCGAAGTAGAGTCACAATAATGTGTTAGTTGAGGCGCATTGGAGTGATCCACCTAGGTAGGCCTTCTCACGTTTTTTCGCATCGGGTCCAGGTGGACCCATCACTTCGTCTAGCTCGAGACCGGTCCACGACGGCTAGATGATTTTCGTATCTTATACGCATTTATCTTCATTCGCTCGCCGTTATGGCGGCCATTTCAAAAGGCTGTCTTTGCCTTGTTCCAGCATATAAAGCTCCCATCACCAAGTATCGCAGTGGAGCGACTTGAAGGAGTGACCCGCGACTACTGAGCATGAATATTCAGATGTCGTCATTACCGAGATGCTGGTTAGAAAATCAAGTTATCCTTTCCAAGGGTACCTCGATTTGACCGTTATATAAAACCGGTATTCTGAAATGCAACATCCTATAAGCAATATGCGTAAGGCAAGATTATCGTGATCGTACGAGGCCATACAGTCCACCACCATAAAAATGGCTTCACTCCTAGCCAATCATTCGTGTACGACGTCGACCTTCTCGACCCTCACTCTCTTCGGCGCCGAAATCCTCTCGGTAGATGCCAACCCTGTCACCAATTATAATTTCGATGTTCCAACAGGATGGCGATATTCCCAGCCCGCAGTCAACGTGCAGGACGCAGGTTTCTGTAATGTCACAGTTACCTACACCCACCCGGGAAAGAATGACACCATAAGTATAGAAACGTGGTTACCCACGGCCGACGACTGGAACGGCAGATTGCAGGCACTGGGCGGTGGAGGTTGGGTGGCAGGTCGTTTCGCACTTACGTACGGCGGGATGGCCGGCGCTATTCATGATGGTTACGCCACCGTCACGACAGATGCTGGTGTTCCGGATGCTTCTTTTCCCACATGGGCTGTTCTAAGTCCTGGAAATCTGGATTTGGTTTCATTGGACAACCTAGGACACGCATCCCTGAATGACGCTGTAAGCACATGGCATATATAAGGTTCACAAAGCGACCATGCTAATTCTGATAATGAAATAGGCTGCCGTTGCTAAAGATGTCATTCAGCGCTATTACGGGCGAGGGCCATCGTACTCTTATTGGAATGGTTGTTCTAACGGGGGTCGACAAGCTAGTGTTTTGGCTCAGCAATATCCCACGGCATACGATGGAATCATTGCAGCAGCGCCTGCACTCTACTGGGCCGAATTATTGATGGCTACTTCATGGCCAGTGTTCTACATGGACCTTACCGGACAGTATCCGTACGGATGTGAATTGACGCGAATAACAACCCTTGCGGTCGCTGCTTGTGATGAACTTGATGGTGTTAGGGACGGACTCATCGCGGAACCGGAGGAATGCCGACGAGTGTTTTCCCCAAAAGACTATATTGGAACAGTCTTCAATTGTTCGAATACTGGCCAAAACATGGAACTTAGCTCTACCGCCGTATCCGTCGCCGAGGCCATGTGGGACGGACCGACATATTCTAATGGTGAATTTATGTGGTACGGGTTCGAAATTGGATCCGACTTATCGACAGTTGCCTCAACAATTTGCACCGAGGACCACGTCTGTGCTCCTGCTACTCAAGATATGCCGTTTTACATTTACCAAACCTTCGTCTTAAAAGACTTCTCTGCGAACGTTACGAAGCTTACCCATAGTCAATTTGATTCAATGTACCGTTCCCTGAAGCGAGCTTTCAGTTCCTCTATGGCGGCCACAGAGTCCAATATCATTGACTTCCGCGAATCTGGAGGTAAAATGATTACATACCACGGACTTGTAAGTCGTTTAGTGCATATCCACAAATTATTTTATACTAATCCTAGAAAGGCGGATCCGTCTATTACACCACGCGGTACTCTCCATTACTATAAAGAAGCATCGAGAACGTTACAAAACATCACCGAGTTCTATCGCTATTATCGTGTACCGGGGCTAGAGCATTGTTGGGGAGGTAATGGGGGCCAGCCCGAAGCTCTGTTCAGCCAGCTACGGTTGTGGGTTGAGAACGGAACGGCACCTGAAGCCAGCCCCGTCAAAATCCAACAGCCCGCCAACGTAACGAGGGACGAAATCCTGTGTCCATATCCCAAGAAAGCGACCTTCCGAACGACATGCGCTAATTCTACTTCTACTGTTGGATGCTGGTCGTGCGAATAAAGGTTGGATAAGCCATTGAATTCTCGCCTCCGGGATACCTTGTTGTCTTTCTACGCACCCTGCTTCTTGCTTTGTAAAGTATGGTTCGCTGATGTACGATTCGTCGGTCGCGGAAAAGAGGCGACTTTTAGAACTAGACTCTAGAATAGTAGAGGCTATAGAGTAAGATGCTTAATTTATACCTAATCTGATACTTGTTCTAAGGCCCTGAAATCCCTTCAGTTGTAGAAGATCGTAAAACGACATAGTAGAACCCACCATCTCGTCGGTTTGGTGTTTTCGCGTCCGAAGCGGACCTAGATTTTAAGCGATGGGTACCGGATTAATGATTAAATCGAGGTCCAGTCTCGACTCCTAGTGGGTTTTCCGGTGCTCTCTATCGTTTGCTTTCACTATGTTTAGACGCCACAACCAGTCAATCCGACGGATACGACGGGATCTCCCACCCCAAGTCCCAAACGGCGTTTGGCACATAATGGCATGAGTTGCCTGTGGAAAATGCGAGAATTCAAGCTAGCCTCGATAGCTTACGAGCAGGGCGCCAAATCGTGAAGTTTCATATCGTCCTATGTTATGTTTCTTGATATAATTAATCGTGAATAAGCTTAGAGGATGGCCGAAGCGACAAAGGCTGAATCGATAAACATTGTGTATGAAACCAGATGTGGGCGTTACCTACCTAGGTACCTAAACCTTCATCAAATTTGTCCCAATCTTCCAATCAATGAGGTCATGTCTGTGCTTAAAAAGAAAAAAAGAAAAAGTCGAGTTCTGACATGTTGTGTGACAGCGACGTTGGTGTAACGATGATCTCAGGGATCGTGTTATGTAATCCTTGCTTACACACCACGGAATCAATCCTTCGGCAAGGGGATGCTTACTTCATGCTGTCCCTACCTATAACCGCTAGAGAAACTCTACATGGATTTCCTTCACCGCAATATTAGATCGCTGTTTAGTGAAATCCTTTGAGTTCGTGGTAAAGGCCTTTTCGCGGCGGGCGTTGTGGATCATGGATTAAATAAGTATCTCTAAAGATACATAGATCTTGAAGACCCAGCCACCTCATATATTCGGACCCGAAATCTTGCATTAACGTAAAGCCACATATTAGTTGTGGCTGTTTTGATAACCAGATTTGGATAAGCAATGATTCACTATTTAGTCATTCAAATCACCGATCTTGTTACAACGTGCGGAAGGATTTGTTCTCTCGTCCCATCTCAGTTTGTTAGGATTCATGGGACCTACCACTCATTGGCCCGCCATCTACGAGGAAAAACACATGGCTATATGGGTTGTCAAAAAAAGAATGCCATGAGGCTCACATTACAAAGTAGTATTCTGTTTTTAGAACTTGCACTAACAGACGAACCATCCAAGTGTATGTATCCCTTATTTAGTGGCTGTGTATAACATGTGGATAATTTCCTTTCTTCCATGCATCTATCTCCACGCTGCTGATCCTTGCTTGCTTCTGTTAGTCCAGATTCGGTTTTAATGGACTTTTTTACATACTTCCGGGAATAAGTAGGCGAAAGATAAGCAAGTAACCTATCTGTGTAGCAAGAATAGGATACTGTATTTCTTCTGTGTTTTTATAACAAGTATTAATCACATAGGAATATCTTGGATTGCCGTCATTCGTAGAGTAGAATATCAGCAATCTCATCTCTGCAAGATCAAAATATTAAAGATACGCCTCCTACGCCGCTATTATGCTGATAAGTTAGTAACCAACATTAAAGCAATGGAATCGAATCCGTAGGGATGTGGGAAGCTAGCGCAGCTACCTAGCTCACGCCCGTGCACGACTAGGTGCCTTTCTTTGAGAGGCCACATTAGCAAGCCGATGCAAGCAGCTGAGGCAACAAGCAACAACTTATATGAAATAACTACCCAGGTAGGTACGTATAGGTAATCTAAATTTGGCAAGTCACTTCTTAAAGAAACAGATATAGAATCACGCCAGTTCCTATAAGTCAATATATACGAATCAAACAAGTATTCAGTATTATGACATGCCCTAGCCCTTGCTATCCTTTCAGGTTGTAAAAGATCACCAACGCTACCGTATCTTGGAGTAACTAGGTATGTTATTAGCAGCATCAGCATACCCTATCTCTTTTACATATGCCTGCGCTGCCACACCCTAGTCAGGATCCTGTTTCTCCACCGGACTCTTTTATCCATCGCTGATCCCGCTCGGTGGCTGTTTTATAGTCAAGAAAAGCAGCCAAAAGGTGAGAGGCGCGCCCAATCGCTTTGCTGCTTTAAGTAGTTACACTCTACTGTCATGTTTGTTATTTCGTCCCGTGTCTCTGCTTTAGGGTTACCGAGCTTTTACTTCCCGATAGCGCGAGCCGGAAAAGGACCTACCTAGGTAGATACTGCACAGACGCCTAGGTGGCCATGGAGAAAAATATCCAGCCGTCAGCTGAAAATTTAACGAACGAGGAGCTCTATTTTTTACCCTCTACTTTCTCGCCTTGGCGTAATCATGAGAAAATTGATGAGAATGAACTGAACTTCGCCCAGTCAGACGCTCAGCCCCCACCTGATAATCCAAAGGAGAAGAATCCCTCTCATACTGCTGAACACCAAGTCACGAGGCCCAAGCTTCTACGGCCTTTTAGCTCATCAACAAACGCGGGAATTCAACAGCAGGACGAAGAATATATGCTAAGACCGCCAAGTTACGGCGCGCAACCTAGGACTGAAGTAACTATAACTGCTGGTCATCATACACAGCCAAAAAAGAGTATCATGCGAAAAACGAAATTTAAAGAGATGCTAGGCCGTTCCTTATCCGCATCGTTACCCGGCAATAAGAACGGGCCCTCGTCGCCCAATACGAAAAATTACAGCACAATTGAAGAGGAGGAACAACAGACCGGACCGATGTATCACGAATCGGAAAGTTATCCAATGGACTCAGTTGACTCGCCGCGCCAAGTTGCAGGGGAACGGTGTAGTAGCCCAGAAGACGAAGACGACATTAGCATTGACGAATTGGCCGCGCGATACGGTACACTTCACCCTGTCCATTATTTCTGCTATGGTCTTGCACTAATTGAAATTCTTAGAACGTCCACCCTTAGATTGTCACGCAAAGCGGGACGTATACATCAAACGCTGGAGCTGGACATTTGTTGTTCTAGCTTTTTTGTCAATATACTCCACCCTTCTTAGTGGACTGTGGTTTGTAGTTTCTATCTACCAACCACGATATGGACGAGGTATATCGTCTAGCGATGGATGGAAGATGGCGCCTTCAACGGCGACACTTCTATGCACATTGATTGCCAAGACCATTGAATTGTCTTTTGTAACGGTCTTCGTCGCTTTTCTCGGCCAGGTGTTAACACGCAGGGCTTTCGTTAAAAAAGCTAAGGGTGTAACCCTCGCCGAGATGACGATGCGGAATTGGGTCATTGTAAGTAAATTGCATAGTAAACCATAACGACGGTTTACTTTAGGCTATCTTTTGGTATTGACAAGATACTGATGATACATCTAGCAACCGGGTTCCTTGCTTACATACTGGGAAGGAATTCCTTCTGCCGCCTCAACTGTCTTAGGCGTTCTAACGTTAATCGCTACTATTTGCGCCTTGTTGTACACCACGGCATCCGAATCGATGGTGAGCCCAAAGCTTAAGTTTGGGGGTTGGGAGTTTAAGGAGCTGGATGGCCTCGTAAAGGCCTCGTACGCCAACCCCTTCTATGCTCAAAAGGCTTGCTCGACGCCGATCGACCAAACAATGGACCCGAAAAACGCAGCACCTTCATGTCTCGATGTCCAATACTCGGGTCAGTCCTACCACAATCTACTAACTTTTATGGGGGAATGGCAAAATATTCACGACGAGGGGACATCCACGATCGACTATTTGAGCGGAAGGCCCGTGGGGAAGCATAATTTATTCGACAACACAACGTTGGTGTCAACTTGGGTTCAGACTGACCTGGGAAGCCCGCAAACTGCGTTTGCTGAACATAACAGAGTTATTAATAACGTCACTCTTGCGATACCCCATCCTGGCGTCTACTCGGCAGCAACTGATCCGCGTAACAACATCTTACAACCCGATGATCTCGCTGGCGTTGGCGAATATTCGATCCGCGCGAGTGTTGTGTCACCAACCGTCAACGTTATGTGTGTGAATATGGCCCCCGATGAGCTAGCACCGCTCGTATACACCACTTGGCGTAACGCCCGCACAGAGAATACCGACGTCCCCGGGCAACTCATCGGTGTAGATGACTGGTTTAACGACGTGCCGCCCCCGAATGACGATGAATGGCTTAACAGGACTGCGGTTGATGATGTATTTCAGTGGGGGCCAAAATACCATCGTCGGCCGCCTGTTTTCCAACTAGTAAGAACCACCACCCCCCATTCTTCACAGCCATTCACTTGAGCTCTATGAACTAATAACTAAATAGTATCCATTGGACTTCAACATGATAACTAACACTTCGGTCGCTGGCTCCGACTCGATCTATATCTTAGCGAAATCGGATATCGAAGACTATGCACTCTGTCAGCTGCGCTCCTGGGTATCAACCAACTGCTCAACCGAATTCGATCTCTCGGGTATCTCTGGCGGACATATGCGTGCGCATTGTGAGGACCCCGACGACACAAATTCATATGCAGCAGCATCCGGTAACGACGATGTGCACTCCCCTCCAGATCCTTCAGTCGACTGGCGCAACCTAGCGGATCAATGGCGCTTATCCATGGATTTAAACGGCGGTGTCCAAAACAACAACGCGAGCAACGCACGCATCATGACGAACTTAATCCTACAATCCCCATCCCTAAACCCACTCCTTCCATCCATGGCTGAAGCCCTCGCCGTCCTGTCCTCCTCAACTCTAGTCGCTAGCTCGCTAAGCTCGACGTATCGCGTTACCTGGGATTATCCAAAGATGGAGTTAGACCCAGGTCAATACGAAGGGTTCAAGGCCTCTTTACGCACGCAAGAATACACATCCTCGCACACCGCCGCGTGGCAAGCCGTATTCTACCCCGTCTTAGGTCTCGTCTTCGTCGTCAACGTCGCGTGTCTAATCTACCTTCTCCTATTCCTACGCCCAGGCCTCGTAAGCGATTACACCGAACCGCAGAACCTATTTGCCGTTGCCGTGAACTCGCCCCCCAGCACCGCCCTCGCAGGAAGCTGTGGCCACGGACCCGATGCGCCGGAGATGGTGGTACCGTGGCACGTAAGCTATTCCGCAGCCGCGAACCATTACTTCTTTGAAGAAGGGGGTTGGGATGGAACGAGGCCGAATACGCGATTGAGTATGGCGAGTGGATCGGAGTTGTTGCCAAATAGCGCGTCGATGAGGGGGAAGAATTGGGATCATTATAAACGGTTGAGCTCGAGTCGGACATGGTTATGAGACATGATAAATAATAAATAGGTGGTCCTTTTCATAGCACCTAGCGAGCATTGCAATGGCGTCCGGGAAAGGTTGGATATACCACCGTTCGAATAAAAAGGGAGGCTTCTAGCGATTTGCCAGGTTTGCTGCATTTACAAGCTATTACACATACACACATCTTCGCCAATTGGGCGATGGCGTTAGTATTTAATCACGGGGATATTACATAGCATTGGAAATTGATAATTGATTCAATTCATGATAATAATTCTAGGATGTTGAGATCCTATGATAAGTGTACCGTTGAGCTATCTCCGCGCGAGTCTCGAACCCATTGATCGACAGTAATGACCGACTAGAAGTAGAAGTGCGTTATCTAGGTCCTAATTATAACAAGGATCCTATAGCATATCCGCCGTAGAGCGAGTATAAACTTCTCAGAACAACTTGTGCTCGAGCGTCATATCAGACTCAGGCTCCAAACCAACACATGCACGGAAGATGTTGGTCAAAGCACCACGCTGCTTCGCAAGGGCGTTAACAACGGGTGTTCCGGGAGGAGTCAAGGGCGCCTTGAGCATGTAGCTTAGGATGCTAAGGACGCTGTGGAAGCCCTTGAATTCGCTGGCCGATTGCAACTTCCACTGGATGCGGGTCATCATCTCGGTTACAAGCACGAGGTCAATGATCAATGGGGATGCAAGGAGTGAGTCCTCGCACACGTTGAAAAGCCTGTGCGGTGCAAGATTAGTTAAGAATCGCTAGGGATAAAAAATGCGATTGATTATCAGGAAATCAACTTACGAGATAGTCTGGTGTCCACCAAGGAAAATCTCAGCGTAGTACTCGTCCAGAGCACGCTTGTTGTCTCCAACGGCCGGCATATACTTAATGACGACGGTGTGATCGGGGTGCTCGCCCTTCTTGTAGAGGACGGTATTGGCCTCGACCATATCGTCAACGACGTTGCTCTTGGAGATCTCCTTGGAGCGGAACTGCTTCTGGGAGCTTAGGTTCTTGCCATCGTTGTTACCGAGGTGGTTGTAACTGGCGATGGAAGTCAACTTGATACCAGCGTTGATCAAGAAGTCGACCAATGCAGACTTCATCTTGGTCTGTCCGGACTTAAAGTCATCGCCGCCAATGAAAGCGGAGTGCTTCTCAGCTAGTTCAACGGCACCCGGGACGAAAGTATTCTGAGGAGAACCGTTGATAAAAGGGGTCTTCTCTAGGATACAGGCAACTGCGAAAACGGTAGATGGGGAAACTTCCTCGTGGCCTTGCTCAATAGCCTGAAGCAAGTTGTCGGCGGTGTCATTGACGCCGGGGATAATATCGGCGTAGCGCTCGGTGTTAGCGGTCCACTGCACAATAACCTTGTCGAGGCCATTCTGCTGCTTGAAGTCGCTTTTTCATGATTAATAAAATACGAAAAACGTGTGCGCAATTTGAACTTACCGAATATCCTGGCGAATCTTTTCAACATGGGCATTAGAAGCCTTGCTTCCAGGGATGAGGTTATCGGCGCGGTCTTCCTGGTTGGCGGCGATGAAGTCGGGATAGTAAATACTTGGAAGAGGGACCATCTGGGTCATCTCCTTCTTGACTTGTGCCTTCAAGGTAGGCTCGAGCACAGCCGCGCGATCCATAGCATCCGCGAGGTTCATGCTGCTGATATCCCAACCGCCAATTACAAGGTCGTTAGGGTGAACCATGGGAAGGACATCGTGGAATGGAATGTTAATCTCCTTCATGGTATTGGGGTCGGTGCCGAGCTTCATGGTAGATCCCATGATAACGGAGCCGTAGTAGTTGGCGGCACGGGGGCCCTCGCGAGTCTCCCAAACGAGCCCACGGCGATTGGCAATGATACCGGCGGTTACAGTGGTACCGTTGTTTCCACCCCAACCTACGAGCATCACACCAACTTTAGGAATCTTGCGGTCGACCTTGAAGTCATATACGGTCTCCTTAGGAGTAGCGACATATTTGCCAGCAGCATCTTGCGTAACGCTGGTGGTTCGGTAAGTATACTTGGACCGGATTTCGTTGTCGGTATACACTACGTTAGGGGAGCTAACTGCGAAAAGGTTGTTGTTGGATGATGTGGTGGCGTGGCCGTTGCCATTGGATTGTCCGTTTCCGTACGCGGCGTGTGGTGCCATTTTGCGCTGGTCTTTCGTACTATACTAGATAGTAGTATTTGTGTTCCGCGATTTGAACACCCTTTATTGAGTAAAGGGTGAGTCCGCTGCGCTTCCGGGGGAGGCAGAGCAGCGGGCTCCTGCGTACGGATGATGGACGCTACATAGCAAGTTAGAATTCAATTTAAACGATATATTCAGAGTCGAGGAAATGCGTACGAGTTTAGAAGATTGGAAAACGTCTTGACTGTGTGGGGTGATCGCAGCTCGGAAGCGCGATCGTCCTGTCAAGAAGTTTGGTTAGGAAAAGAATCAAAGAGAACTACTGCTACGTAGCTCTGGAAACAAGATATTCTTATGAGTGCTAGATATATATGTAAATTTAGATTTATTCAATTGTCATAATTCGGCCAGAAGGTTTAGAGAGCAAGCAAGCGACAAAGACACTCGAGGGGCAGTAGGTCAAGTTTATAAATGTGGGATTCAACGGATATGGCGGATACCAAACGATCCACTACTGCGCTACGTGGTGGACTAAGATAGACAACACATGCAGAAACAGCTAGAAATGGCACGATTAGAAGTAGAACAGGCAGCTAACAGCATTGAGAGATGGTTCACGATATCGGTCGTTACGGTCGTTGGACAATGTTGTAGTTTCGATGTCGTGTGCTCCCCGCCATGGGGGTCCCAACGACCCTTGCCGAACTCATAGCGGGGTAAAGAAGGGTATGATTGGTCAATGGGGTCAATATCGGTGTCAAGACTTGGCGAGTTAGGGCTCGATTAGGGAGTTTCTAGCTCACAGATATGTGGAAGCTTCAGCGATGTCGGTTTAGAACAAACTTCTGTTGAGACCATATTCCCTCATTTTCTTCTTCTTTACATATAGCCTAGGTTTCTATCTATTATCTATATGGCGTATGCAAGGAAATACTGTATCATTGTGCGAGTGATCCCGTCTTATCGTCTTAGATTATTGTTCCTGATTTTCTACGTCACTTGTCTTACATTTCGAGACATTATTCCCACCATCATTAAGTACATCGTGACTACGATCGCTGAATATTATTCCACGGAGTTTCTTTATCTCCTAAAACTTAGTCCGTTGTTTCGGATGAAGAGTCTGTGAGCTGAAAGCAAAAGCAAGAGAGTTGTTCGTGCGAGTACCATGTAGATAAAGGTGTCAATGCTATTTTAACAATGTTGGTGATGAAATTCGCATATTAATGAATCAGCTTACGTGGGTGTAATCTAGATCTAATACAAACACATTAAGGCACACAACAGGCGAAATAAATCATGTGAAGTAAAATGTGCGGCCAATTTTATTACGGAAAGGGGTGATGTGCTGAAATACTCCTATTGGCTGCTGGGGCACAGACTGGAGATCTATGACAAGGGCGAAAGCCAGGGGACTCCAGAGAGTCTGTGCAGCGCAAAGCCGTCGGCATTTTACCACATACTGGCCAAGATATTGAATCTTACAAGCCTCTCCGCAAGACATGGCTTTTTTTTCTTATGTGGCTTCCACAATTCCTGTCCGATCTTAACGGGTCTATGAATACGAGTATATCTTGTAAGGAAAGCCACATTCTAAAAACACCATTAATCGCTACGTTACATAAGTTTAAGGGGCCCACCTTGCGACGCTGCCAACAACTTACTATATTGAGCCTCATTTCCGGAAGCCAGGGGGGTGACTCGGAATGAGAACAGGCCATGAGTTCGTAAGGCCTGCCTTATCGATATGTATGCCCTCCAAGATTTAGTCAAAGGCAAGTAAGCATCACGTACATATGTATGTAGGTCTAGAATTTTCACGTCACGATATCCCATTTTCAGCTCCCTTGCGCCAGTCATAGCATCCGTTGCGACGACAAACATGCGAGATATCATTGGGTCCGAACTCATGGGTCATCTACCCCGAACCCATCAGGGGCTGAAAGAAGTGTCAAGTAACGCCAGACGCCCTAAGGCGATACCCAATGGTTATTGGACAGCACCCAATTTCAGTACGCTTAATGTCGGAAGTTTTGAAGAGTCTCATTAGTCGCCGGGATTTTTCTATACCTATTAGACTTGATCTTTGTCGACATCTCTAGGTAAACATTGGCGACAGTCGCAATTTATTATCCCATTCGTCCATCGAGCTACTGGCATTAATCTTCTTAGGCGTCGGTCATCGTCAAGTGACCTAAACTAAAGCAGATCATGTAATGGCGTGGGTTTGGCATAACAGGGGTCTTCGGCAGCAATCGATGCCGCATAGGGCCGAAAGTACGGCATAACATGGATAAGTGTCTTGCCGAACTGTCGAATGCTTCATATTTCGATGGGTCCCGTGTATGCGAAGAATTATAGTGCAGTTTTACGCCAACACGTGTATAATGCATACTACGGTGACTGTTGAAAACCCCAATGTCAATAGAGGGCGCTAGGTTGTTGACGGTGTGCCGAAACATGCGCAAGATTAACTAGCGCTAGAACGATAGATCATAGGGGTCGCTTCTTAGTCAAATTACTTGGGGTCCGTGATATTTCGTATCTGGGGTACCCGATCCGTGATAGCGGCGGTTAGCTGCTGTTCAATGGGCATGATCGCTTAGAAAGGTAATGAGATGCAGAGATGACGTGCAATCTGACAACCGGCCTATCACGATAATCAGGGTAGAGGCCAAATTTGGCAAACAAGATTGTAATGAGAGGAATAGAAAACAGAAACTGGTCTAGCAAGAAAACCTGGTATCCCATGACAACCACCAACCTGCATTCACTTAAACTACCTTGACTGTAGTTACACTCCTAGGATTTCAATCTGGTTCATTTGGGGTTGATTGGCTAATTATGGCATTACCGTCCATGGTCACATCGGGTCTATTCAGATTGATGAGAATAAGAGTAAAATCGAATATGGTTAAATCCAAAGGACAGCTAATCAGTCGATTACTATAGGATATCCCATGAATTTTCCAAAAGATCCCAAGACCAGACAGCATAGAAAGGGGGAGAGAATGTGGAGGAATTTAATTCGATTTTGGAAATAAAAACTACTCTGA
This sequence comes from Hypoxylon trugodes, assembly GCF_022578975.1. Lineage (NCBI taxonomy): Eukaryota > Fungi > Ascomycota > Sordariomycetes > Xylariales > Hypoxylaceae > Hypoxylon > Hypoxylon trugodes. Next base: position 1,420,395 of record NW_026250019.1, on the reverse strand, counting down.
GAAGAGTCTCCGCAGATGGAAGAGACCCTGGCTTCTAACTATCTGGGTTACTCCGTATTTGTCCCATATTTCTAGCAGCATAACTAAGTGGATCCAGGGGTAATCGGATTGTCAAATCACCGCACTCATCTGTCCTGCAAGGTACCCGTTCAGGCCGAGCCAGGCCTGTCTAGGAAAATTGCGCTATACTAGATAAGCTTAGCGGTTGCTAGCGCTGTAAGGAAGGTCGATCGTGCAGCTTTATTAGTGTTACATAGCTCTTATCGTTGCTAAAGTCAGCGAAACAGTACAGCTCTTAGCTCCTGCCAACGTGCCAACTAGGTACGGTTAACTTAAGTAAGTACCTATTCGAGCCTACTGTTTCGGTCTGCCCTTTGTCCTAAATAGGATCACCGAACTTTGTGGCGTTCTTCATTAAATATTTTTATTTTCTTTTTCTTTTTTCTCAGCGCACGAGGCGGCTAAACATGCTAAAAATGTAGGTACATATTAGTAGGTATGTAATACGAACATTGAATCTATATAGGCTATGAACGACACCTAATTTGAAGATGTGTACACCTATACGAGAAATAAGTGTAGAAACGGGTATGAAAGTTGCGATAATACCAAGAGAAATGGAAGTAGCCGCTTACATACATACGAGGAGGGTTAAACATCTGGGGTAACTCTATCTATCTCTTATGATCGTACCTAGGTAGGAAGTCAGAAGTTTACAATTTGGTTTGAAGGGGTGGCGTAAAACTAAACAATTACAACTCTTTAGTTACAATCGCAATTACATGAACTGAATCCATTCATCCCACCAAGTCTTTTTTTACTCATCATATGAACAACTAGTAGTGACTTCATCATCGGTTTCTCCTCAGAATATGTAAAGTGGTTACCGTATTAGGTCAACAGCCGCGAAAATCATCATTCTTTGAACCCGAGTTTGTTCCTGATTCCTCCTTCATACACGTCCACCTTTACTTTTAACACGAAGGAAGAGTATCATGTAAGTGAAAGGAGGCTCTAGCTCCTTTTCAATTACGATATCTCCTTCGATACTATATTAATATTTAAATTTCCTAGAAGCCATCTAGAATCGAGTTAAGAAATCTCCGGAAGCCTTCGGGTATGAAGGTCTGAGTACAGGAGAGAAAAGATCCCTATCGCCATACCCATAACTCTTTTAAGTTATTACTGCCAAGCAAGACAGGGAATACAGGGAACAAGGGCTCCTGTCATGGGTGGTGGCTTGAAGAGTGGACAGCCCGTGCATAGCGTAGCCAGGGGTTCAGCGACAGGGGATGGTATTAAACATCCACTCTTTCGAGACACAGGCCGCAACGTCTAAGAGACCTCCTCACCGACCTTTATGGACCACAAGCTCTCTTGAAACCTCCTTCAGATCTTGTTTCTTTCTTGACCAATTGTTCGTTCTAACCTTCGACAATCCTCGAAGCGAAGGCCCATCCAGCGTCCACTCCCCCGCGACGACACTGCATCCAGCCTATCGCAGAGCACACGATCACATACCGTCTGTACCAACGAACGCCCGCTATACCTGCCGGGAACAGTAATACTTGCAGTCGGGGCTGTGGAGTTTTTCAGTTTTCGAGTTCCTGCACGCCATTCAACGTAACGAATTAATCGATCTTTTTTCTTTCACCTGCGTGTAAAATCGTATTGGTGCCGTCGAGACTGGCAAACAGTCTCCAATCAGTTTTTATCATTACAATCTACAATAATTTAGAGCTCCGATCGAATACGAATTAGGCGAAGGATTGCTGATGCGCGGTACCAACGATCTTGGTGCCGAATGACGAAAGGCAGAAAAATAAGAGAAGGAATTGCTACACACTTTTAATGATGGCAGAAGCAACACGGCAGTCGGCTTTTATGCCGACAATAAAATGCTCGAACTGCGGGAATCAGGTAGAGATTTCAATGATGGGAGATCATGTTTGTGGTAGCGCACCCGCAGCAACAGAACGTTCGTGATTTTCTTTTTATAAATAATTTTGTCCGCTGTAAGCACAGCCTCTAACTCTCAAAACAGCGCCTCCTCCTATGCCAGATCTACTTGGCGGCGCGCTGTCTACTTTCAAGACAAATGTCTTCGGCGGATTCGCCCGCGCTGCACCACCGGCTGTCGATACTTCAGCAGCGAGTAAGCTAACTATTACACATTACCAAAGTAATTATTGATTAACATAGTTATAGATCGCGCATTCAACAAGTCAGACCAACTAACGCCAGTAAGCGCTTCCACTGGATCGCAAGCTATTTCACCAAAGACACCGACGCATGGACGGCCTGGTGCCGGTCTAGGTGGCGATGAATACTTTGCACCAGCAATAGCAGGTTCACCCAGACGACCAGGCGGATATGGAGGATTCGGAGATTCAGAATCGTATGAAGGCGATTCTAATTATGCCACCAGTCCAAATAAATCAACCAATTTCTTAACAAGGATGAACAGCATAGCACCTGGGCCATTTGAAATGAATCGAAGACCTGGGGCAAATAATGCGTTCGCGCGAAGTAACAGCAGAGATAATGTAACAGAATCCAATGACGATTCATTGCAAGTTGGATATACGATGGAGCGACCGGGTACTGCGGGCTCAACCTCATCCAAGAATAGCGCTAGTCTCGCACCTCCAAGAGCACCGCGAAAGAATGGATACGGGGGGTTTGGTCCACCGCAAAGAGATGGCGATGAATTTGAACCACAACCACTTGGGCTTGGAAAGCGATCTGAGACGTTTCCTGAGAAGCTCTTAAAGACAAATGACGGGACATTCGATGCGCCAACACGCGCACCATCCGCTCCCGGCCCAAGGCCCGATCGGTTACGAAGTGCATCTGGTGCCGATAGACCGTTAATGACTAGCGAGCGAACACAGCGACCGTCATTCGGAATGGGGGACGCACTACGCCCACCACTACCGCGAGCGGGGCCAGCACGTCCACTAACGCGAGATGGCGGTAGAAATGGTTCTCTCAATCCGACTGACGAGTTTGGTCTTGGTAACCCGTATCACTCACCCTCTGTATCGCAATCTTCTAGTAACTCCGGCTATACCCACACATCTCAGCCAAGTCAAGCTAGCTCAAACACAAGCCCAGCGCGATCAGTAGCATCCCACTCGGGACCGCGGCGACCTTCGGATACGTCCGGATTCGACGCCTTGATGAATGATCTACAATTTTCAATGGATGCTATGCAAACCAAGGGACAGCCACCTTCACCTGTTGATCAGTCGTTAACAGGAAAAGGTATTGAGCCGACGAATTTCAACAACCGACGTGGTCCTCCGCAAGGTCTTCGATTAGATCCATCCAATTTAGGAGGACGGGATCCTAGGTTAGGTTCACCCGTAAAGTCACCACTAAGTCCTGGGCCGTCTCCAGTTCGTAGCGATCCTGCTGTTCAGACTGGTCTCAATCAGTCCCCACCAACCCGGCCATCTCACAACCGTCAACCATCAAGATCCCGGGGTAATTGCAAAGCATGCAAGAAACTCATTACGGGCAAATCTATTTCTTCAGCAGATGGTCGATTAACTGGGCGCTATCACAAGGCATGCTTTGTATGCGCAACATGCCAGGAGCCCTTCTCGTCCTCTACATTTTATGTCTTAAATGATAAGCCGTATTGCGAACAACATTACCACAAACTCAACGGCAGTCTTTGTGGAAGTTGCAATAAAGGTATTGAGGGACAATACCTTGAGGATGAGTCCTCGAAGAAATATCACCCGGGCTGCTTCCGATGTGGTGATTGCGGTATTGTATTGCGAGACGGGTATTTTGATGTTGATGGCAAGGCATACTGTGAGCGTGATGCTTGGAGATGGATGCAATTCGCAGTACAAGCCCAAAGGCAACAAACACCACCACCTGGCATGCAGATGTACCCAGCGCGTCGACCCAGCGCGCAAGGCCCTCCTCCGAGAGGACTACCCTCAGGTCCTGGTCCGATGAATCCTAATATGAAGGGACCTGGGCCACTTAACCGACCCTTCGGATTACCCACCGGTAACCGCCTAGCTCCCGGTCAAGCTCTTGGCCGTGGTGGTTTAGGTCCGATACCGAGAATGGAGAAGAGAATGACAAGATTAGGCATGATGTAATGCAGCATCTTTATCTCTACCCCCAACCATCTTTTATTATTTTGCTTTTACGAAGATACGCCTCCCATTTGTCACCCGGCTTTCCCTACCACCGCTCACTATTCCGTTAGCTCCGATCGTTATATATCAGCATTGGCGTTTACGGCTCTCTTATTTTCGGGAAAGCATTTTGATTTTTGGTCGCATATACCCTTTCAACCTTCGATTCACTGCCGCTATTTGTATATATATACCCCTTGATGCGGTACCTGCCCCGTATTCGGACCAGACACTATTATCGTAATATGATAATATGAGGTTCCTCGCTTTTTTGAGGACTCAGATTATTTGCATTGGGCACTGGCAGGTCGAATGCCATTCGGTCGCCCTTCCATTCTTCTATATCAGGGGATGTCTTCGGGGGTGGGATAGGATGATGGGTTTTAGCCCCATCTTAGCTAGGTGTTGGTAGGAGCATTAGGGGGGCGTCTGGCCAGACTTGGCTGGTCATGTTGTCTGTTACTAATAGGGGGGTAACGGAGGGGTTACGAGGAGGTTTAGTGGAAGAATTGGGAGATCTAGCACGGGCGAGAGCTGTAGATCATACCAGTATACTACTTAGTTACGCCTTTGTAATGTATAGCTATAGTAGTAGTCTGCTCCTCTTGGAGCAGGCTGGATAATAACAAACAATAAACCATACCTCTGACTGCCTATCTACTTTTACATCATCGTGATCTAATATTATAGTTGCCTACTTGCCTACCAATGTACTACAAAGGTCTAGAACGGGTGTTACTCGATGAAACACCCATATCATCTAGCAGCGACAGACAATCGCACAACTCACCTAGGCATCTAATATTTTAATAACATAATTACCTATCTGCCCAGAAATCCAGATGTTTACCTACCTACACAACGGTGTGTTCCCCCAAGGTGAACAAAACGAATCACCCGATACGACGCTCTTCTACTTGCCGAACAGGCTAGACACCTCGACAACCGGCAAAAACGGGTTGCTAGGTTACAGCCGCAAGGTCGCAATTTATGCATGCTCTTTATGCCGCGTTGCAGTGTAATAGATTGGTAAAAGGTAAGACTGCAACTTGCTTAGAGATGTTGCTAGCCGTTGCTGTGGCTAGGTACCTTTAAAGGCTAGGAAGGTTATGGGTACCTATGGAGGACGGATGTACGTATGCGAGCTCATTATAATGTTTTAGATGGGGTGGGATGTCGCGTGCCGTGGAGCGATCTAGAATCAGTGCAGAGGTTCACGGGAGAGATTTTACGGCTATTGAGGGGTGCGGTGAATAGGTTTTGTGGTACGGCTGGGTATATGATACCCTTAATTTTGTATACCGCTACCTATACTCGCTTCTTACTGCGGTGGTAGGAAGAATTGTTTGTGTTGCGACGAATGGTGCTACGATGTGATTTTCTTGTGCTTACTGGGCATGATTGATGCTTAGAAACGGTGAGGTAGATCGGTATCTAATGTGTGCAACATGCTGCATTTGTCGATATCACATCGTCGATTGCTTTGCAATGCCCCAATTGTTGGACTCCAAAATGTTTGCATATACATCGTCAGTTGCACCGAAAGAGATGCGCATTGCGGCAAATCATCGAAGGGCTCCATAAAAGTAGTTCGCCTATGTGCGACGGCGGAGGTGAGAATCATTCCTATGTGGGTTTCTCTCACTTTCACTAGATATTTAAATTAGGCAAATGCTTGTTTTCACATACTCTTATGTGCGTATCCTAATTAGACAGAAATATAGAGCGTCATGTAAGATTATTGGATTTTTATTCTCCGTCTCGCGTCGCATACACAGTCAGCTGTGTAGTGCTGTAGTGTACACACAGACGCTGCACTCCGCCCTCACTCCGCTATAATGAATGTTGGTTGTGCGACACCTTCATCCGAGCGAAACAAACCAACAACCAAACTGACGAATCCGGACCGAAGAAGACCTGACACAAATATTGAAGGGGAAATGTAAAAAAGCCAAGAGATTTTATCCTTCCCTCTTTTCTCTCCACGCTGTCCTCTCCACCCCCAGTTCCCATTCGTTGCTCCTCCTTGAATAGGCAGGGGGGCCACATCGAATTTAAACGAATTTGACGAATGTAACATGGAGAGATAATAGCTGCCGAGGGCAGAAAGTGTGAAAGAGGCTCCTTGATTGGATCGTCCGGGGAGGCGCCCTGCACGATGACGATCTTTGGCGTTACGTCGTGCCCCTGGCTGGGTGTCTGCGGTGTGTCAGATTTTACTGCGTTGGTCAAATGTACCTACTACATACACGCAGTAACCAATACGCACTTAATACGCTGTAAGGACCCGATGCTTGACGGGCGCAATAGTACCTATGCAGAGCGGGCTTTAGCTGAGAGAAGCCGTTTGATCCTACGGAAGGCTTTTCGATTTTCGATGTTATAAGTAGGATTTCCCCATGTTTTTACTTTTCTATGATAGTTACACGTGTAGCTATCTATGTATAGATAGGAATCTTAGTTGCTTACGTAGTTCGGCAAGTTTCCTACGATCCCACCATCTCGGTACTCACGGGAGCTAGGAGGCTGTGATGGCTCATGTGTCGAGGTTGATGATTGTTTCCTCTTTTCGCTGAGTGAGGCCCTCTATGTATCGGGTAAAGCCATTCCCTGATGATCCCTTTGGATTATGTTAGTCAGAAGGATGACGTTTGTAGGTACTTGAAGGTATGGATAGGTCCATATATTGGTTTTCGCATATGGTCATGTTCGTGAAGATTCAGCTCAGATGTACCTAAGCTAGAATGTTTTTAAAAATGTGTTTCTACACTACAGGCTCTTTGGTAAGGCAATATTGTTTCATCGATAGGTAACGATTTGGTCATTTCCAATAATTCCTAATCAGGGACTTGCCTATTGCGTCGGCGAATCTCTTCAATAGGCCTTATCTCGCGGCATTTCGACAAGGGAACGTGGGGAAAGGGAGGGCATAAAGACCACCCCTTACCAATTCTATTGAAGAATAAACCAAGGTAAGGGACATTAAGTAATTATAGAACTAACTCGTGAAGTATCGATATCAAGTTTTAACTAGGAGATCAACTAGGAGATAGATTTATAGAAGAATAGTTGTAAGGGAAGACATTCTGTAGAGTTAGTTGATTTAGTTGTTCTTCTCACACGCGAGACCCTTGTCAAGTACTAAACTATACTATGTATTAGTCTGTACCTAAATTACCTCAAAGCAGCCACCCGCCGATGCAGAATTACATTTAAGTAGCTACATTTGTACTTGTTTGTACGCGTATTTGTGTAGTATTGGAATAGTAAAGCCCCGTTTCTTGTAGTCGCACGGATGCATTCAACAATCTTACTTCATCAAACTTGTCTTATCTCGATTTGTATAACTTCGGATCATAGGCAATGTGTTGTAAAAATTCTAGGATAAAATCGAGAACATCGAAGAGCGACTTTATATTGATGCGTACTATAGAATAAATACCCTAAGTACCTAATATGCAGTAAGAGACGATCGACACTTGTAGTTTCGACTTGGTCCAATATCAGGAATGTATTGCTTGCTTGATCCCTGTCGGGTGGAACCCCCACTCACATTAAGTATTTTTCTGCAGTAATCATACCGAGGTATACATATGCCGAATAGTAAGAAGCACCTTATCTTTCCAAATAATGATGTACACTATACATACCACCCTAAGTAGCACGACATGTACCTAACCTGCATATATCGGTCACCCTCTACTTTAGTCCACCCCTTATAGCGCAACTTGCACATCGTCAATCGTGCCCGGTCGCGCAATGTTAGCCATTTTACCTTCAACTTCTTGCCCACAAAGGGGAGCAAAGGGGGTCCCCCAATTTCAAGCATCCCACTTGAACTGCTTTGGTGTTGATCACCACAAGCCAAGACATCGCGATATTGGTTCCCTGGTCCCTTTTTTTTCTTGGACTAACTTGACTATCTTATTGTTCTTTCTTCACTCCTTCCCTCGAGAGTCAGTTTTTACTGTATAGTATTTCTGGGGTTCTTTTCTTTTCTTAATCTGATATATTTTATTTCTCCCCCCCGTTTACCACTATCCATTATCTATTATCGCATTATCGACACGTAACCACTTTTTAGACTTCGCCCCGGCCCTTTCTTAAAAAGTGCTGTCGTAATCTTCTTTATCCGACTGGTTACCCACTGTAGCGGTAACCCCTACACTCATTTTCTTTTTTTCGTTTCTAATTTCTTCAGTCCTACAAGCACTGCAAGCTTGTTGTTTCGCATTGACAACCGAGCTCCTCGGGCGACACACGACATACTCGAGTTCAAACGACTATAGTCGCGATTCCTTTCTACTTACACATCGCAGATCGAATTCCCTTTCTAGGAATCTAATAGCGAATATCGAGGGAGCGACCGTAACGATCTCTTTTTTCCCACTTCGATTCCAACCAAGCGCTTTGGTATTCGACTTAGCGACACAGATACCGCCGTCTCGCGATGTTACTACCTTTAACCCTCGCGTGAACCTTTCTTGCGATATCGATCCGTCGTTTCGTCAGCCCCGAAGCCGCGTATACCCCACCAATTGGTTCGATATGATGTTAGCGGTACAACCCCGTCGGTTACTTTCGCGACCGAGGGGTCTTTTGTTCCTTGCGGTCTTTGCGGGAACTTTATATTGGCTTCTACTACATGGGCCTAGCAGTTTACACACTGCGAGGTGGTATGATGGAAGTGCTGGACCAGTACAGGCTCCTCTAAAGAGTGATAATGGAGCCAACAATGCTCCTGCGCCGGTGAATGAACAACCTAGCGGTGACGACCAAAATCAACCGCCTCAAGTTCAGGTACAGGAAAAGACAGAAGAGGAGAAAAAGAAGGAAGAAGAGGAGCATAGAGAAGAAAACCTAAGGGTCCAATTCGACAGCGAATATAATATGCTTGCTAGGTAAGTCCGATCGCAGTTTGTTCTCGCCCATGGATTCTAACGGCCGTATAGCGAACCCGGTGCCGACGCTATATACGGACAAACGCTCAACACTCTCGACCCCACTAAGAAGCGATCCTTAACCATTGAAGAACACTTGAAACCTGCCAAAGAGAAGACCTATTTCAGCGAACACCAACCCTATATCTACAACCCATATCCGAAATATAATGAGAAGACTTGGCTTACCGAAAGAGCCCAATACGTACCCTGCGAGGGTCCAGCTGGCAAGACGGTAGGAGATGTGCGAGTTTTCAAGGGACAGCCTAAGTACTTCCCTGAACCTGGATTTGGGAGCTATGATGTTCTTGGTATGGATGGGAACCTATGCTATGAGCGTGAAACACGACTCAGCATGTATGGCTTCCAAGCAGACAACGATACTTCGACTCCATCGATTGACTGGGATAAAATACGCTGGGGTCAATTGCAGGAGAAATGCGCCCAGAAAAACAAGGCTCGATATAACATGAAGGGACATTCGAATCCCTATCTTACGTCGGTCTATTCACGCCATAATTCAAGCGCCCCTACCTTAGATGGTAGCGACTTTGATCTGCCCGAACTAACCCGTCGTGGAGATGACCTAGGGGACGGGAGCCCGTCCTTGCAACGAAAGAGGGGCGTTGTCCAGCCATCCAAGCCTGGAAAGAACAAGCCGATTGCGGGTTCTGAATCAAGGACTGCACTTTTATTACGGACGTATACCGGCAAGGATTACAGTGACAACGATATGCAGGTTATTCGGTCACTGATAACTGAACTTTCGCTACATACTGGTGGTCAATATCAAGTGTTCCTTTTTGTCCATGTTAAGGATACTTCGTATGCGATTTGGGATGATGAGGCAACATATCAATATGTTCTCGAGAGGAATATTCCCCCAGAGTTCAGGGACATTGCGGTCCTCTGGAATGACGAAGCGACGCAGACTATGTACCCTAAGATCGACCCTAAGAAGGCGACGGTACACGTCTCGCAGTGGCTATCCGTCCAGAAGTTCGCCCAGGAGTTCCCCGAATTCGACTATATCTGGAATTGGGAAATCGACGCAAGAGTAACAGGCCATAACTACGATTTTGTTGAGAAACTAGCCACTTTTGCTAAACGACAACCTCGTCGAGGATTATGGGAGCGTAATGAACGCTATTATATCCCATCTATTCATGGCGATTATGACACGCAATTCCGTAAGGAAGTCGAGCGTGTATCTGGGGAGGAAACAATCTGGGGTCCTCCGAAATTGCCCTTTGTTAACCCCGTCGGTCCGAAGCCTCCCGTTGCAAAGCCGGAAGATGACAACTACAAGTGGGGTGTGGGTGAAGAGGCAGATCTGATTACTGTCGCACCTATTTTCAATCCCATCAACAGTTCATGGATCAGTGGTAACGAGCTTTGGGGATTCAACGATTCCACTCATGAGACTACCGATTTACCGAGAAGAGCGACCATTGTTACGCATTCGAGAGTTTCCAAGAGGCTCCTTGATATCATGCATGTCGAGAACCTTCGAGGGAATCATATCTCATCGGAAATGGTTACGCAAACTACTGCGCTCCTTCATGGCTTAAAAGCTGTTTATGCCCCAATGCCTGTTTTCTTCGATAGGCCTTGGAGCGGTAAAGACCTCGCTCGGTGGTTCAATGGCGGCCTTAAGGGTGAAAGCGGAGGTGTTGGGTGCGCTATGGGCTGGGGACGAGAAGCAAGATATCGTGGAACCACATGGTATTATCGGGCCAATCCACCGCAACGAATGTATCTCAATTTTATGGGATGGGAAGACACCAATGTCGGTGGTAAGGATTGGGAGGATGACCACGGACGCCCTTGCTTGCCTCCGATGTTGCTTCACCCCGTAAAGGACATCGAACCGACGGAGCCCGGATACAAGAGCGAGTCGAATCTTCCATACTCTTGAACAAATGAGCACCTAGCATGATAAACACCTAGGTTAGTTACAACCTATTTGCTGGGCGAGGTTCAAGAATTTTCGCCGACTTCGAGCGGGCTAAGCCTTTGGAACCCCGACAAATCCTTGGAATTCAGCATTTCCTACCAGAATGACGAACTTTACCATATTTAGTCCGACGATTGAATCGACCACCCACATGCGCCATCATGCCCAGGTCGGAGTCGGATCGCCCGAACGATGCCGACAGATCATGACCCTTCGGTCCGAACAAGACCGCTCGGAGTAATCATTCAAAGCCACCGAAGAGTATTATCAGATCTTCGTCAATTTTCTATAAACCATCATTAGAACGTCGAGTACCTTTAAACGTAGCTCGAACAAGACAAGAAAGAATTCAAGATGCCAATACAAGCATCACAAACAATTTTACATATATCGCATTATCGGCGTTTCGCATAACCTGGCAACAGGTTTTTACATTTACATCAGGCACACGAGCGAGCTATGTCTCGGCTATGAACAAGGAAATACCACTACAATGTATGATTTCCTAATAGGATCGGTTACGAACCAAACTATACCCAATTCCCCAGTCCTAGATGGATTGGGACGAGATGAGACGTATTGCAGGGGCTTCAAGGTAGATATGTCAGATTAGGTACATACCCAACTTCGAATGAACATATTTTGAGAAGTTAAATCAACCATTATCCATGATGTATGTGATATGTAAACTTGGTGGTTTCTAAACTCTACTATCAGTATATTAAGCGTAATGATCGAGTTCTTCTCTACGGCATATTAAAGAGGGTGTCTAAATATCTTTCAACGAACGCCCCCAGTCTAAGTCGCTCACCTGAGCCTAGAAACTCGAATAAACGAGGAGCTGGGTATCACAAGTCTTTCCCCTTTCATTATATCCAATCGTATGTCCTCCCGGTCTTAGGTTCTATCTAGACGATATCTTCTTTCTTGCCTGAGCTCGTCTTCTCTAAAGAGACATCTGGATTGGACGATTGCCCTTCATCTCCGGGCGCACGCCCGATGATGGCTTCGAATTTCTGTGGGAAGTTAGATTATCTATGTCTAAACGGCAGCCGCATACCTAGGGGGATGAACTTACGGGACCCTCAAAGGTGTGGCCGTACGTAAACCAGTATGTGCCGATTATAATGAAGAATATTCCGATCACAACGACTACATAGTCTACAGGTGCCGATTATTAGTAAGAGTCAGGTCGATTTAAGATAACAATAACAATATTGAAGAGTGAATCACTTACTCATCTCATCTCCCGAAACGGGGAGTCCGGTCGGGAAGCAGAAGAACTAAACCAATCATTAGCATTTTCCTTATGTCCGCCGAGCGATGCCGACATATAGTACTTACCACCGAAGTAACGACCACGAAAACCGCCGCCACGATATTAAGCACCCATCCGGAAACGCGACCGAGGGCGAAATACGCCTTTTCGGTACGGAAGTTACGTAATATGCCGCGACCCCGTATCAGTAAGGCGATTACGGGGAACGCGTATGATACGTTAAGGAAGATGGTGGTACTAGCTGCGTATGCGCTAAATGCGACCGACGGGCCGAGATAGAGAAGTCCGAAGAGCACGTTGAAGACGAATGTGAAAATGATGGTGCGCACAGGGACGTCGAGCTTGGGTGTTATATGGGCGAAGCTGATAGGTATTAATATAACATTTCCAGATAAGAAAGGAAATACGAGAGCAGGGGCGTAGAATACGGGATTATAAAGGAGGATTGAGCTTACTAGTTATGATATAATATCCCCTTGTCCCGAGCCATAGCATACAACAACCTACTCGAACTCGTCACACATCCATTCGTCCCGTTAATAAAGCACACAGCCAACATCAACGTCAATATGGTCGCAGCAGCTCGGCTTCCAGTACCCTGGAATATCAATTCGGCGATAGGCATATTCGTCGGGGTATTAAGCACGGTATCCGGATCTGTAATGCAGAATAGAATAACCAGGATAAACGCTACGCCGGTAACACCTCCCACAACAACCGCGTATATAATCGCGCGCGGCGCGTCGGTGGCCGGAGTAGGCATTTCCTCAGTCATGTGCAACGCGGCATCGAATCCGATGAGCGAGAGCGCGCTTTGTAATAGTCCGAGGATCCATGCCATACCGTCGGACCATCCCGTCTCGTTCTGGAACTCGGCGAATACGAAATGCGCGTCGTTTTTATCGGATGTGGCTAGGAGGACGATGCTTATGATTACTACTCCTAGGAGTGACCAGTAGAGTGCGGCGTCGTTCCATCGTCCTAGGATTCGGTTCCCCCAGATATTGGAGCCGGTTGTGAAGGTTACGATCGCGAGGAAGATTAAGTAGGTGCGCCATTGTTCGATCTCGTAGGTTCCGTTTGAGGCTAGGACGGCAGCTGCTTGGATGAATTGCGCTGCGTGTAGGAGTATGTGTCAATCGCTTGTCTATGTCTGCGTATTTGTTAGGTCGGTGAGCTTACCAGCGAAAAAACCCTCAGTCGTAACCAGCGTAAGCCATCCCGCGATATTAGTCCAGCCTACCCAAAAGCTCTATAACATCTTTTAGTTAGTCCCATACTTCTTCCCCAAGCTGAAACTCGAGAAGCGCGTGCATTTTTCACCCACCATGGACTTCTTCCAAGCATCTGTGCACAGCGCATAGACGAAATGGTATTGGCCGCCCGCCGTCGGCCATATAGCAGCTAGTTCGCCGAGACTCGCAGCAAGCGCCAGATTACACAACACGCAGAAGATGAAGCCGTATAGGAACGACACCGAGCCCCCCGAGGGAAGGACGAGGCCAATTGACCCCGCCAATGCAATCCATGTGCTGTCGATGTTCAGCTCGAGTGAGATTTGCAGATTTTGAGAGTCAGACGTACTTGAGAATAGCGAATGTTAGAGCGACCATAGTCAGCCTCGACAGGCGAGGTTGCAATCGGCCTTCACCGGCCGGTGAGGGTTTGTTTTCGACGGACATTGTTTGATTAGGTACACCGGGTCGGGAGGAAGCATGGACAAGATTAAATGTGCGACGTCTCCCAGCACCCTAATAAGAGGCTGGTGGCTTGAGGGGAGGGTGAGACACGGGATAGGAGCACAGTACTCGAGTAACACTAGAGACATATGTACTCGCGCAAGGGAGAGAAGTATCTAGCCTTAAGTAGCCGCCCTCAATTTATTCTATTTTTCTATAACAATAGACACCGAAATATTGTACATATCTTTTCACATGCACATGGGCATAGATAGCACCAACTGTGTTACCTTACCATATGTGTAAGTGGACAGGGAAGCTTTATCTGGCGGTAGTATTGTTGATGTTAGCTAACTTGAGGTAGTAGTTGGTAGCACTGATACGACTAAGCCCACGTAATTATACAACGAATATAATAATCCGATACCGACAATGCCTAGAGATAAGATGACGTTCCGCTCCCGTTATAGATCTTTCGTAGGGCTCTCCCTACCTACCTGCGGCGTAGACCGCTAATCAAAAAGATAGGACGTCGTTCCTGGCCTTGTTGCTTATCATTGGTCCATTACTGGGATGAGAGGTGGTAGTGGTGGCTTTTCCAAGCGAAAAGCGTAGAACTTTTTGCTGTTCTGCCTACCAAATTTCTGCTGATGCAGAACATACCTAATACTATGTATTATGCAGACCTGACGTTCTTTTATTTTGTTATATTCACCGCTTATTCTATAGTAGGCAGAGTGAAATTTCCATATTATGGCCTATTTGAAGTTGCGGGTTTGCTGTATCATTCATAAATCATAAAAATCCGCGCTCATATAAAAAAGAAAAGAAAATTCGGTGTATAAATTCGCAGCCTTCCCACCTTTCCAGCCTGTATTCTGTTCCCTCCCTTACGTATTTTTATTTTTCTTTTCCATTCCATCCGCAATTGCCGCACCAGGGATCTGTCCGCTATGCAGCCTCCCATGTGGTGTTGGACTAAAGAGGAGAGAGTCCTTCCAAATACAATTCCAAATCCCGAAATGGGGGCCTCTTTTTCTTGTCTGCTGAAACCCTGGGGGAAAGAATGAAAGCGTAATAGCTCGATTAGGAAGTGAGTGTTATGATGTTGCTGTGCCTCGGTTTCACAGAAATCGTGTAAGGTGATAGTTGTGTGTTCGTTCTCGTTTTGTTTCTTGGGTTTCGGACCCTCTGGACAAAACATATTGCCATGTTGTCTGGGTGTTCCCACATATTCCGGGACCCTGGGAAGGGGTCCCAATGTCTTGAAGGTCCTAGCAAACCGGAGCCCCATCCCGAGATAACGATAGCTCCTCCACCATCCCTGCTGACCAGGGACTGGGGGATGAGATCATGTTATAAATGCCATTATATAAGGAAGCCTATAGGCATCATCGGAAGAGCATCGTCCCATGTTCGCGGATTATTGCCGCCGCAAAACGGCAGGGCGAACTACCTGGTAGGTGAGTGTAGGTCGGCCGTAGACTAAGCTAAGTTGAGGTACGTTTGTCGGATGCTCAAGCGCTCCGCCCGGCTACGTGCCACCAGCGCACCGAGGCTTTGCTATATCTGGGTAGAAGACCCACGCGGGAGCTATATTCGTCGCGGCGCTAGTCGATCGCGGCAGAGAGCTTTGGAAATACTCTGCGATCACTCAAGCAAACAGGATGAGCTTCCTAGCTTGATAATCTCAACGCTAGAATGTTTAGTTGTGTTTTAAAAAGAGGGGATATTGTAAAAAGAACAATGATAAGGGATGTTTCTTGACGGCGGCGTCATTAGCTACCTAGGTATGTGGAAGCTTTTTTTACGGAGCCTTATCACGGTGCGTAAAGTGAATGCTACGGTCCTAGGTTGATTAAGCTCGCAGCTTGGAAGCTACTACATACTTACATACCTAGGTAGGCACGCTACATGGGGATGTAGTGCGAGGGCATGGACGTGGGACCTGCTTGCAGCATAATGCGGCGTTTAAGTGGAAGTAGCTGCAAGGAGAGTGAGGAGATTGTAGCATTATTGGTCACGTCCTACCCTGAATATTCCGGCGTGGCCAATAATGGAGAGAAGCCCGTACGTGACGCGGCCGATTGGGGCCCAGATTGGCAGTCTAGGTAGTAGTAGAAGCGTAGGAAGCTCGGGATTCGAGCAAGGACTGAGCTGTTTCTGGGGTTTGCTTGCTGACTGCAGACGCCGTGCCTCCCCGCACCTGTACGTGACTGCAGGCAGTGAGACGCTTCTACCGGTGGGCTATAGTATAAAAGCTATAAGAGTTACCAGCAGAAGATCGGCCGTGGGTCGGGAAGCTCCATGCTCTCTATGCTACGAAGAAACCTCCCACTTAACGTTCAATCCAGCTTGACAATGACTGCTAAAGTTCGTGTTGGAGCCGTTCAGGCTGAGCCAGTATGGCTAGATCTTGATGGAAGTGTAGACAAGACTATCTCTCTCATTGAGAGCGCGGCCGCAGATGGTGTCCAAGTGCTTGGGTTTCCCGAGGTTTGGATCCCCGGATATCCGTGGTAAGCTTCTTCAAGAGCCTTGAGAGGGACGAAACACTAACGTCGACTTGCTTGCCTGCCGCTAGGTCTATGTGGACAAAGAGCGTTATCGAAAACACCCATATCATCCACGACTACATGAACAACTCGATGCGTCGCGATTCGGATCAGATGAAGCGTATCCTTGCTGCCGTAAAGAAAGCGGGAATGTTTGTGGTTCTAGGATATAGCGAAAGAGATGGCGGGAGTCTTTACATGGCCCAATCTTTCATCTCTCCGGAAGGTGAAATTGTCCACCATCGACGAAAGATAAAGCCCACGCACATTGAGCGAACAATCTGGGGAGATGGCCAAGCCGAGTCGCTTAAGTGTGTTGTACCGTCGAAGTTTGGCAAGATTGGCGGCCTGAATTGCTGGGAACATTTGCAACCTCTGCTTCGTTACTACGAATACTCGCAAGGAGTTCAAATACATATTGCAAGGTCAGTTCAGTCTTAACCCATTCCTTATTGCCGCTTTAAAAGTAGCCCTGTTGACTTGTTTGTGTAGTTGGCCTGCAGAATTTGAGATGCCAGATCCTGCCAAAATCGCCTGGCTATACCACGAAACGGGAGAAGCGAGCTATCGGGCTAGCCAATTCATGGCCATAGAAGGCCAGTGCTTCGTTCTCGTCGCATCCCAAATCCTAACCGAGAAGAACGTGGAGAAAAATAACCTTTCCGGCAACCCAGTTACTAAAACGGTGAGGCCCTCCAAAAACTCCCTCCTTACGCCTGTAAAAAAATAATTACTAACAAAAAGCCTCCCCTTCATTAGCCCGGCGGTGGATTCTCTATGATTTTCGGACCCGATGGAAAGCCCCTCTGCGAGCCCATTGGCGCCGGCGAAGAAAAAATCCTAACAGCGGATGTCAATTTGCGGGACATCGATTACCCGAAGGCGTTCATCGACGTTGTTGGTCATTATGCGAGACCAGATCTGTTGAGCTTATTGGTCAACCCCACCAAGGATGAACATGTAACAAAAATGGCAAAATGATTACGACGATGACTAAGTCGTAATGTAGGTAATCATGACATGTGAGGAGTGGTAAAAGTAGGTGTTCGTTAGGTGGAATGATGTCGAGGATAGTGATGAGAATAATGAGGATAAGGATACGGGATAAGGTGAATGGAGGTTTTCTGTCATTTTAGATACACCAAGGTGCAGTAATATTTAGGTCGACGACGTTCCACCATTTGGCATTAGAGACTCGACCACTATCGGCTTGAAGATCTTGTTGTTTCCAGTAAGATTCGATTATATCTCGTAAGACATAAACGTTACCGATTCGTCGCTCGTCATCCATCCGGTCGAGGGCCTGAAGGATCAATATCCTTTGCTGGTCGTTCTCGGTCTCGCATGCAATAACGAAAAGTGGCCAAGGACTCGTGCAGACATCCAGAATACCCAATGCCTGGAATGCTTGCTCTAGGTACATCGTCCTAAGTTCGTGGCTTTGAGTGCATTCACCTGTTCGTTGTAAGTAAAGGTACGTCGCAATTCGGTATAACTCGGCGGTAGTAAGGATTCTAGTACGCTCGTGAGCTGGTAGACGAGTCGCATCCGTAGGACTTAGATGTTGTGAGGGAATCGTTATTCTACTCTCAATCGCACGCCATTCATCGGCTCTTCGCGCTCGTTCTTCGGCGCTGAAATGTGCGGACTCGCCCCGTAACTCGATGGCTCGCAATCCATTCACATAGCTAATAATCTCCATAATTTCTACGGAACATCCGAGTGATCCTATAATCTACTTCTGTTAGCTACACTCGTCCTGGAGTAAGAAGTCCATGGGATGTAATACCAATGATTTATCAAAACTCGAATCATGGAGAAGTTGTAGAGAAGCTGGGCCTCGATTTCCATATTGAAGAGGTTGACTAAAACCACCTAAAATTTCATGATACAAAAACCATGTGTATAAAAAGCCATATCTCAACCGCCCGCCATGGATATTGGCGAGTTTGCGAAGGATAGTTTGGGCACCTTGTAGATGTAAATTCCAATTTCCCTCAGTTTCGTCAAATACCTTCCCCTCACGTTAGCACATAAAAAATGGAAATTTTCAGAAGTGCCCTTACATTATAGACGCAAAGCATCATTGACGTGGCTAGTTGGGTCTCAGTAATCCCAATAGATTCGCTCGAAAGCGAGGAAGATAAAGACCGAAGCGCATCGGCCTTATAGGATAGAGCTTGCTCTGGGCCCCATAAGTGAAAAGCGGATACCGCAAGCATGGCATTTCGGAGGCCATCCGAAGCGCTCCCGAGACTTGCGAGGGCCATAGGTAGCAAATCATCGCGGAACCCGTTGTTGATGTCAATTGTGGATATCATCTGGGATAGCCTGCTCCGATCTGACGCGCTAAAAGTAAGCAACTTATTTGAAACATGGGGTATCTGGAGTAGATCAGGTTTTTTTCCCTTACAGTAGCTAATGAGATGCGATTCCCTCTCGTGAAGGTTCGCGAATAGAGGGATTGTTCGTCCCGGTCGTGGCTGACCACGGATGATTGTTAAGCCAATAGGCGATATGCCTTTCCTTGCGACTGCTAGGTCTGAGTAAGTCACATTCAAAAACTGCTTCCCGTAGTACTCGGAATCGATCTCGTGATGGTAGAGCGTTTCGCTTTTCAGGTTATTCGATCTGCGCCTGCCGTCCGGCTGATCTGGCCACGCGAGACGGATCCCATAGCCGTGGCATTCTCTCCCCGTCCGGAGACAGTTGTTACAGGCTGGGTAACCTCGGTCACATCCGATCTTACGCCCTTTGCCGAAGGTTTAGTAAAAAGTTGCGATTTGCTGATGTTATACTCTCAAAACTTACGTTTGCACGTCCAACACCCCTGTGCTCGTCTAACCGTCTCCATCTTTTCGGCGTGTATGTAAAGTGGGAATTGCGCGCGCCTAAGTTTTTTAGTTTGAGACCGCACTTACGGGCTCTGAGCCTTGCATTTTCGATGCGGGTTTTGACTTCTTTACAGTGGCGAGGCTAGGTTAAAGCAGCTGAGCGGCGCAGACGCGGAGGTAGAGGGGCTATAATATCCAGACTGGGTCGATATCAGAACAGATAGTCTACTCAGGTCATCCAATTCTCGAATCTGCTATCATACGACGCATTGTAACGATTCAGCTGTACGATTAGGCCAAGCTGGGAGACTCTGACGACAGAATGGTCCCCGGAGCGCTGGGTACATTGGATGTACGTTGGTTCTCGAAGGTGGTCGCAGCGATATCGTACAATTCAGAGGTGTCAGGATCTCCGCAATTCCCTGCTGACCAATAGTAAGACGCCTCCTGACGGGGTTGCTAACACTCAAATCCCGAGTGACCGGATAAGACCCCGAGCATATGGCACCTAAAAAGCTCCAAGCGACACCCTAGCACCCCATGCAATCCATGCAAGCCAGATCGTAAAAGTAAGTTCAAAAGCAGAAAGAAAATTTTATGAATCTGAATCAACGTCGGTGATAGGGGTAGAAGTAATATTGATGAAGCTAGTCGGCGAGGAGACCAGTGCTCGGCAGTTCGGCGATTAAATTTTCTAGTCAATTTGGATGCTTGAGCTTCGTGAGGCAGTAATGCTGACGAAACATGGGCGATACAAAATCCTGTGCTGATACGTCATGCTCAGACCATTGTAACACCTAGAACGATAAGATTCAAATCCCATAAATCCCCTCCATTCCCCGTGCGTGTTCGTCTTGAGCAACGAGGTTCTCCGTACACCTTGAGATCCCAACAGAAGAGAGATCTCGGGAAAGGGAATGGGTGGTGAGTGGGTGAGCGGAGGGCAAGGACTGGACTGGAACACACTGGGTACCTACCTAGGTACCTAGGCAGTGACTGACGTCTAGACCCCAATGACAACACACTGTCTCTTGGCAGTTCTCGATCGGTACCCGGAGTCTCGATAGCAGACCGGTGAGACAATGAGACAATGGGTAATGTCGGAAATAAGCCCTTGTGGAAGGGTCATGAGAGATCAGGCGATGGTCGATGTATAAGATGCCAGGGGTTCTCCGCAGTGCCGCCCGGCTCGGTAGCGAAATGAGCTTCTTATTGGATTGGTGACAGCTTAGGTGCAGATACAGCTAACGAGATTGGGATTCGAACACGCCTAAGCTCGTACATAAGCTTGCGGAACGCACCGTCATGCAACATGTGAATCTGGACCGGGAGGTGATCATGGAGTATAACATGTGCAGTAATAAGGAAGCTGGGGATTTGATTTAAGCATATAAGTTGCATTTTGGGCGCGTGTAAACGGAAAGGAGAGGAACCTTAGCATTGACCCCCAAATTATGACCCCCATCCTTGTTCGTTCGTGATCCACGTTCCGTGTTCCGTGATGGATGGAAGAAGAGAAGTAGGGGTGGTGGGTCGTGGCTTGAAGGATAAATAAATGAAATGAGGCTTTCCTGTGGCTGGTGTAATTCGGATTGAGCCGCTTATATAATCACTCTATTTCCCTAATTCCAGCCTTACCTAACAAGCTCTAGCGTTCTTATTCCCCAGATGGAGTTAAGTTTCTCGGAGTTACTTACTAAAATAGCACTTGTTACTCCGGCTTGGCGGGCACATGAACAGATTAGGAAGCCGGCCGAGGTTTAATTCACATGTTGTTTTGGCGTCAGGGCCGAAAATGAGCGTCATCGCTTTTTATACATTACTATGTTAGCTCGATGCGATTCCCCGGATTCTTAACTTCTTTCCAATTTCTTACCTCGCGTGCTCTCTAACAACACACCTACAAACCCCCAATTATCTTCAATTTTACTAACTCTCGGTAATCAAAGTCTCGCCAAAATGGGTCTTAAGAACGGTACGTTGTTATAATTCCGTTGTCGCGCTTCCTCAATACATCCCGCTAACAGTCAATCGCCTCTTTAATAGACAAATTTCCTTCCTCAGCGGCTTTCGATGCTATCAACGAAGCGCTATCAGCGAGCGAAGCCGACCGCAAAGATGCTATCAAGCAAGGCAATGCTATCTTCGCATTCACACTAAAGAACAAAGCCGGTGAGACTGAGAGTTGGCATATCGATCTGAAGGAGAGCGGCACTGCTGGCACTGGTTTGGGAACTAAGCCGACAGGTAATACTCCATCCCAATTCGAGAGATTATGTGGCTCGGCGCAATGAGGAGTCTGCTGACTAGTAGCAACAACAGTCACCCTGAATCTGTCGGACGAAGACTTCGCGAAGCTCGTAGGCGGCCAGGCCAATGCGCAACGACTATTCATGTCAGGAAAGCTAAAGATTAAGGGCGACGTGATGAAGGCGACCAAGCTTCAGCCTATCTTGGCTAAGGCACAAACCAAGGCCAAGTTGTGAAGTCGTCGGTTGCTGCTGATATAAGCGGCCTAGATGTAATTACTCATTATACCCAATCATCTACCTATTTTAGGTATATACTCGATTATTAGATCATAAATAAGTTATCAGAGACGTCGTCTTTCACCCAACCAATACATCTAAAGAACCGCAATTAGGTGTTACGTGAAACGAGATTATCAAGTTCCCAGTTCCGGAACGGAACTATGGCATACCCAATACACAGATCGGAATATACCTAGGTAACGAGACGTCTTGCTGACTATAAGTCGCCGTTCCCGGGTTTCTCGACAGAAGCGCATATCATCAATAGCTGCGTCAAGTCCTATTGTCGGGTCTTCAGCACGATATTACCATAACTTATCCGCGAAAGCTAGGAAGGCTATTGTTTTACTAGCTAGTGCTTGCAACTGTGGTACTTATCGTCAAAATTTGCATTTAAATAATCCTATGAATATGACCTAGATGAAGTCTTAAGAACTAAGACCTACCTAAGTAGATGTCGAATCATGCAACAAGTCTCAAACTAAACCTCCCTGCACATGACACCTTAAACATCTTAAGTGTAGACTAAACTATAGACAAAATACGATCTATAAACAAAGAAAGATATAGATAAGACCTTATACCATTCCCGAAACTTCATAGGCAAACGCATCTCTTTGTACTTAAGTTAAACAGTTACACGCCCTTTCTTATCGGTATAAACGACAGGTATCAATAGATCCACAACATATATTCCAATGGCTTTCTAAAAGAATTGGACAGCTTACACATAAGCACAAATAGAAAGTGAATATGAATTCATCCAATTGTTTTTTAAAATTTGTGAATAGGTTGGGCACGATCCTAGAAAAATGATTTTTTGGAAGTACGTAATTAACGTGATAGGTGGCCTGTGCGCCGTAACCGCTGTACTGGGTACTTGAGATACTTACAGAGTCGCGTCGTGATTTTGACCCAAACCGTCCAATGACGTGAAGTCGCAATTCCGGCGCAAGCTTAGGCCAGTATTCTAACCCATTTAACGTTGACACCTAATAAAATTGTCGCTTCCGGCGTACCTTTTTCTGCAGCACAGTACCACTATCAATCAGATACGTACCTGTTTCTACCCTGATTAATTTTTTTTTCTCTTTCAATGTTCCTTCTTAGGTGGCCACGGTCGGTTCCCCCCCAAACCCCAAATAATAACATCACACCCTGTCCCTTTCTAAAAGCAAAAAAATACCAAATCTTCCTGCCCTTGTTGCTGTCAGGGTTTGAGGATCGTC
The DNA here is from genome assembly GCF_022578975.1 of Hypoxylon trugodes. Lineage (NCBI taxonomy): Eukaryota > Fungi > Ascomycota > Sordariomycetes > Xylariales > Hypoxylaceae > Hypoxylon > Hypoxylon trugodes. The sequence goes on along the minus strand of NW_026250019.1, from coordinate 1,397,228 downwards.
AACCATCATCACGAAAAAAAGTTGATCATCTTTTCAACTATTTTTCAATTGTTGCATGTCAACACTTCTCCAAAGTCTTCGTGACTCGCCGTCCCGGCCTTTTCTAAATTCTCTTTAACACTCATTCACCTAGTCATTAATCGACTCATTCCATTCTCCGACTGGTTGCGGCGGGTTGCCCAGGCAAAATTCCCAGCTCAACCTCATCCCCTCCAGACGCGTCCCATCAACACCATCAACGCTCCTTTTCCTTTTCCAACAACTCTATCCATCACGCGTCATCCACATAAAATTATAATTCCCTTTCCAAACATTTTCCATCATGAATTCTACAACTCCTCTCAAACCTCGCCCTCCCCCGGGTCAACAGGGCTCGACGCCCTTCCGATCTGCTTCGACAAGCAGATTTAAGTCATCCCTTGTCCCCATGAGCAGACCATCTCCAGCGCGCTCGTCGCAGCTAACAGGGAAGCTCGCACCGAATGCCACCTACGGTCGCGATCTATTTCGCACCTCTACTCCCCAAACTACGCGTACAACCAAGTTTGCGCCGAGCCTACCGGCAGATGCAACAAAGACAACTCCGACCGCCCGCAAATTCACACAAAAATCTACGCGTGGTGGCTTGTCTGGTATATCTTCCGCTGAGCTTTTCAAGATGAGGATACCCTCTCCAGGCCCTGAGTTATCTGGTGAAGCTTTAGCAAAGGAAGTTCCTGATGATCCCAACCGCAGCGGTACTATCTATGCCGACCAGTTCCTAGCCCATAAATGTCCTGCCAACTTCGATGACGTCCAGCGACGACAATTTTTCTGTATTCTTGATTTGCGAAGGTTGAAGTACGCCGCCGATGAAATATTCGCCAAGAAAGATTGGAAAATAAATATTATGAACTTCGCGAAAGAATATGAGAAGAGCAGGGGCTTAATCATGTTGCGATATGGGCTCTACGAGTTTAAGAACGTCAAACCGTCGGAAGAAGTATTGAAAAGATGGAGGGCTACTCATAACCTGCCAGACCCTGAACCAGAAGCAGAGAACACTTTGGCGACGCCTGCAGCCCAAACTAACCGCCGTGGCTTATCAAACACAACATCAACAAAACGCAAGGCTGACGAAGACTTGGCGCCCAAAGATAACGCCCTCATGGCATCTACTGCCAACCAGAACAAGCGTCGCAATGTATTTCAAGAACAGCCCGATCCCGCTCTTACGGGACCTGCGCCTTTTAAGAAGAGCAAGCGCAAGGCCGACGAAACTGACGAGCCCGATGAGAACCAGCCCAACAAGGTCCAAAAGCCTACTCCCTCCGCTGCGAAGTCCAAGTTCGAAAGCATTCTCAACCGAGCGCAAAGTGGTAATACGCCTCTCAAGAGACCTCTGCCGTCTTTTGGGCCACAGAAAACCAACGAGCCCCAGAATTCTAGCCTCGGCAATAAGCTTAACTCGAACCCATTCGCAGCCTCTACGAACGGTTTCAAACCTGCCACTGTCGAGGCAGAGGAGGACAGTTCTACTCAATCCGTGCTTAGCGGGCACAAGATTGGTTCAGTGCCAACGACAAGTACCAGCAATATATTCAGCTACCTCTCCGAGAGTTCCGCGAATAGCAGCGGCAACGAGTTCGGCCTCGTGGATGACGACACTGAGTCTGAATCAGAGGAAGAAAGTAGTGGTCAAGAGACGGCGCAGCGCAACCTACCCAGTACCGCTAGTAGTGTTGGTACGGATAACGAATCGACTCTTTTCGCCGTCAAAAAGCCCACGACTACTAGTACACCTTCCAATCCCTTTGGTAACTTGAACAAATTGGCCCAGTCTAGCGATCTCACTTCGAAGGGAGGTCTCTTCGGACGGGTTCAAATGGGAACAAACGGACAACCCCTTCGAGCTACAGCTAATGAAGAGGAGCAAGACTCTATCAAACCAACACAACAGCCCGTCGCCGAAAAGGATCAGAGCAAGACCCCAGCTAAGAAGCCAGGCGATTACACATTTAATGCGGCAACGACGCCGATCTCATTTGGGTCTTCTGTGTCCAATATTGCGAAAACCCCAGCTACGATTTTCAACGCAGAATCTATCAAGAGCTCCAAACCCGAGGAGTCATCGACACCAAAGCCGCCAGCGTCTCTATTTGGAGCCAACGCCCCGGTCAATCCAGCATTCCAGCCAGCAAATCAACCACTGTTTGGCGGGTCTAGAGCTCCCGATGTTTCTCAGGTAAAGTCAAACGGCGCAGCCAGTTCTATCTTTTCGAGACAGAAATCCACTCCGACGCCTTCCAATTTGTTTGGCTCTGCTACTCCCAAGGTCTCCTTTGGAGCTGCTGAGAAGACGACTGAACCGGATTCTCAGGCCGCTAAGAAGCGAAGAAACACCTCAGATGATAACACCCAGGCCGAGAAGAAAGAGGCGCCTCCAGCCCCTAGCTTTAGTTTTGGTACCCCGGCAGCGAGTACAACTGCTGCACCTCAAAATACACCGTTATTCAGCAACAGCGTGAAAGCTACTGAACCGCAGACGAACGGGGCTAATGGCAGCCAACCAACATCTGAAAACGCTACTAAAACTTCCATGGCCGGATTGTTTGGCGCTTCACCAAGCACAGCATCACCATTTGGTACAGACAATACTAAAGCTAATGGCTCGAGTGCCGTCAAGTCCATATTCGAAGCTTCAACCAAGCAGCCATCCGCCAGCTCTTTATTCGGTGCACCCAAACCGGAAACCACAAGCGAGGCAACCAAAGCTAGCAATGGCTTTAGCCAAGAGAAGGATGCCTCTACCACACCTGCATCACTCTTCGGATCAAAATCTGCCACTACAGCTACGCCCACCCTGTTCGGTGGTACTCCGACCCCTACAGCTGGTACCTTCAACGCTAAGAGCAACGAAGCAGCACCTGCTGAAAAGTCTACTACTACACCAGCGACTTCAATTTTTAACAACAATTCTAGTTCGGCAGCCAGTATTTTCGGCTTCAAGGGTGCTAATATAGCTCCTACCGAGAAAAAGGAAGAGCCTGCAACCACAAAAGCAGCAAGTATCTTCAGTAGCGCCCCGTCTAACACAGGGTCCATCTTCAGTTTTGGAGGTCAAGCTGCAGGAACCAATAACGCACAACCCTCTCCCACGCCGCCTGTAGTTTTTGGTGTTGGCAACTCTAACGCGCCTGAGCCGAAGAAGCCTGATTTTCAATTTGGAAGCTCGGCAGCACCCAGTGCAGCTTCAACTTCGTTCACTTTTGGTAGTGGTCAGGCAGCCCCTAGCTCTGACGCTGGCTCCAGTTTCACTTTTACAGCAGGAGGCGGTGGACAATCATTTAACAACCCTTTTGCATCTTCGGGTGCACCACCACCAGGATCAGCACCAATGTTCGGAGGCCAGCCAGCGTCGCCATCCCCATCGACTAGCTTCGATTTCAAGTTTGGTCAGCAGGCTCCGTCCACACGTAACCCGGCATCAGGAGGTCCTTTGTTTAGCGCATCTGTCGCTGCAGGCAACGGAGGCCCCAGCTTCAGCTTCACGCAAGCGACACCAAACCAGAACAGTCCAAACCCATTTGCGCCCAAGTCCACACCAGGCAGTACTAGTAGCTTCTTACAAGCAGGCAGTGACGCCGCTACTAGAGCTAGTAAGTCTTTCTAGAATATCCGATAATTGCACGATATGCTAACCCATTCTTAGCTTCTCCGTTCCCTGCGCCCTCTAGCATTGGTACGACTCCGGTAGGCGGCACACCAGAACCACAGACTCAAAACGAGGACGGTGAAGAAGCGCACCAGGAGCAGCTATCACTCACAACCGGTGGACCCGGTGAAGAGGACGAGATTGTATTGCACGACATACGCGCCAAGGCCATTAAGTACGTACCCATCGTCCCAGGTGACGATGATGAAGAGAGGAAGTCGCCTTGGACAACTCAAGGTGTTGGTCCTCTCCGCGTCCTGAAGAATAAAACAACTGGAACTGTTCGTGTGTTACTACGAGCCGAGCCTAGAGGTCATATCGCCATGAATAAGGCCCTTCTCTCCGACGTCGATTATAAGTCTAAAGAAAAGACAGTCAACTTCGTCGCAGCTAGTGACACCGGATCGGGCCTCGAGACATGGGTTCTACAGGTCAAGAAACCAGAGTTTGCGCAAAAACTGGCTGAAGTCTTGGAAACAAACAAGAGTGCAAACAAGAAGTAAATTTCGCTTTGCTTGTCAATTCATTTGCTTTCCCGCTGCGGTTTATCGGATCGGCGCATAATGGAGTTCAAGGGTATACTAGAGTAGCATTCGTATTGGCATTTGTTTGAGTGTTCGTTTTAAGAACACGGAAAAAAGTATTGGGAAGTCTGAAGTCAAGGAAGTTTCGATGAATCCCCTACTACGAAGTTGCGAGCTTTCTACTGGGAAAATGGAGGGTGCGCGTTTGTTTAGTCGTGGTATATTTGGGAGGTTTTACTGCTGCCCGGCTTCACTAGCTTTCAAACGACCTGCCTAGCTGCCTGAGATCGTGGCTAGGACTGTAATTAATGGCTACTATGCGCCTACCTCCCTCTAATTTGCATTTGCATACGGACAATGGAGTCTTAATTGTAAAATAAATAAGACGCCAAGAAAACTTGATATTCAAGCATCTATATCTTGTTGTTTTACCCCCACTACAGATATCCTTCGGCGCTATTTCCACTGCATATAGGTAAACTGGGTCCCCCTAACCCAACCTCCAGTTATAATAAGTGATGCCCAACGAAGCCCCCCTTTTATTACCTAAGGTTCGTTTTCCGCCCAACGAAGCGGGATAGGGCTAAACTTAGGTTACCGAAGGTTAGGTAAGGTCTATTAGCCGTGGTACTTGTCCGTCTAATGCATTTCGTGCAGTACCCAAAGTCAGGAAAGTACGGACGAGAACATCGAACCTAATTAATAGTTACGTGCATGGTACAAACTTATATTCTACCTATCACAGGCTTAGACAGGTACTCTGAAGTAGAAGTTTGTACCGTACCTCCTATTCACCACGTGAAGTTTCCCCGGGTAGGTACTGTAGAAGCTTGCTTGATTCTAGGTAACAGTTACCTACTCACAAAGCTAAAGCTCTAGGCCAGCCTGTAAGATTTCGCATATAGAACGAACCTGGAGGGGGTGCAAGATTTTTTTTTTTTCCCTCACACCGCAAAAATTTTCAATTGCCCATGCTCAGTATCTGGAGAAGGCAAATATTTTCGCCGCGAACGAGTAGCACCGTACCACTACTACTACTTCCACCATTTACAAAATCTACTAAGTCTGCAATTTCTTCCCAGTGGACGTCAAGGCCTTTTTTTAATTGTTATTTAGAAGATACCCACGAGGCTCGGTTTGCTGTTACTATTAGTGGACTTTGTCTACCTTCTTTTTTCTTATCCCGTCGATCGTATTCTACTTCGATATCCAAAATGTCCGGCAAGATCACACACGCGACCATCAAGGGTATGTTGTGATAATGCATCATGAGTGAAATTCAATTTTACCAAACTATCTTATTCTTCATCGTCGCGAATACACTGCCAAATCAACAATGAGGTCACATGTAACTCATGTTCAAAATCTACTTGTACTACTAGTTGACGATATATACATGCGTCACTTAGTCATGAAGGGGGGAACATGCTAACCCCTCTTCCCCCTTTTTGCTTGGTTGATTGGAGCTATACAATATACCTATATTCTTATAGATGCTTCCCTACGCAGGAGTGTAGTACATGCTTAATCCACGGATTGGTTCATATCATATGCGACTGGCATATCTACAATAATCTCATCATGTTTACTCTAAATGAACATTTTGCTGACAATATCTCGCAGATGGCTGGTTCAGAGAGATCTCTGAGATGTGGCCGGGTGAGTGAGGATGATGAATTCCCTCTCCCTTCGGCTTAATATTAGCCAAAGGGATGATTATACAACGATTCATTCTAACGAGTCTTAAAATGTTATTTCAGGCCAAGCCATGACTCTCAAGGTTGAGAAGGTGCTCCACCACGAGAAGAGCCAATACCAAGATGTCCTCATCTTTAAGTCGACCAACTACGGCACCGTCTTGGTTCTTGACAACGTCATTCAATGCACCGAGCGCGACGAGTTCTCCTACCAGGAGATGATCACACACCTCGCCATGAACTCTCACCCCGACCCCAAGAAGGTGCTCGTCATCGGTGGTGGTGATGGTGGTGTCCTCCGCGAGGTTGTCAAGCACGAATGCATCGAGGAGGCTATTCTCTGCGATATCGATGAGGTACGATCAATCGTCCTTAAGGCCCATACTCATTTTTATCGTCTTATATAAAGCACGCACAACTAACACGATGTCAAAATCAAGGCCGTCATCCGTCTTTCTAAGGAGTACCTCCCCGGTATGGCCGAGGGTTTCAAGCATCCTAAGGTCAAGGTACACGTCGGTGACGGCTTCAAGTTCCTAAACGACTACAAGAACGCATTCGACGTTATCATCACCGATTCCTCGGACCCAGAAGGCCCCGCTGAGAGCCTATTCCAGAAGTCTTACTTCCAGCTGCTACACGACGCTCTGCGTCCCGGCGGTGTTATCACTACTCAAGGTTGTATGTCTCCTTTATATCAGGCAAAAAGTTCGAGAGCGTTGATGTTGATGAAAATATCTTACTTGAGGGTAAAAAAAGAATATTATCAAAATCGGCACTGAACTTGCCTGGTTGTTCCTAAACAACTCCTCGCTTTTTTCCTAGGAAGGATAGACCTGTGGACTATCGGGCTGTGTCCTCTTCTCGCTCACCTCTCTATACCTAAGTGTATCCTTTGTCGTCTTCTCCCCCGACCTTTCCCCAAGTCCAAATCTACCTTCTACCTCCCCCTCCTTTCCTCTCCCTTTCCATTTCCCCGTTTCCTTTCCTTGACTACTCCGTTCTCCTTTGTATTCTCTTTTTATCATTCACCCACCCCCCAGTTCTTCCAAAGGATGTTTTAGCTAACATACCCTCTTCTTCCCGGGATACAGCCGAGAACCAATGGCTCCACCTGTCGCTCATTACCAAGCTAAAGAAGGATTGCCGTGAAGTTTTCCCCGTCGCCGAGTACGCCTACACCACCATCCCCACCTACCCCTCGGGCCAGATTGGCTTCATGGTCTGCACCAAGGACGCCGAGCGCGACGTTAAGGTACCTGTCCGCCAGTGGAGCAAGGAGGATGAGGAGCGCCTGTGCAAGTACTACAACGCGGACATCCACAAGGCTAGCTTCATTCTGCCTACTTTTGCGGCTAAGGCGCTGCAATAGATAGTTGCAAGATGGGGTTTGGATTGGAGTTCGGAGGGATGGGGTATGAAAAAGGGGGTTGGCTGGGTATGACAATGGAGATTATGAGAAGACTCTTCTTCGTCGCCTAATTTAGGCACTTTACGAGATACGCGATCGTCTTAGAAAGAGGAAGTTAAAGGACTCCTATGGAATATAGAGGGATGATCCGAGGTAGCCGTTCGGAAAATAGATCGGCTTACAGTTGCATTTGAAAGATTTCGAGTTCGTGAGATTACTGAATCATTATGTGCATTGCTAAATTTCACTACCAATGGTGTCTTTCGAGAAGAATGTGTGTTTGTTCGGGCTTCGGGAGTTCGGCTCATTTACTACTGCCAGTTCAAAATTCATGAACATTTAGTTCTTTCACAACTCAAAATATGTACCTCGGTAGCGGTATCATCACATGTCTATCTCGATAGTCTCAGACTTCTGATTTATAAGAAGTCAGGCATACTCAGATAGATATAGACCGCGGCCTGAATGACACATAAATGAGGCTTAGAGCGGGTATATACACGGTTTTATACACATCAAAAAGGGCGACACGAAACCGTTAGCAATAATAAGCAGTAGTCCTACAATCCTTAAATCATTTCGCCTCCAGCCTCAGTCTCAGTCTCAATTCTACACCGCTAGAAATGTCGCATAAACTAGGTAGGTGAGTAGTTCTATATATAACTTTTATCACTTATCATTTTCACATACTTACAGCCTCCAATTGTCTTATCCCAATAGGGTCATATGTATCTGTATAGTATTGGTATAGCATATACGGTGAGTAACTAGATGTATAATCATCTCCGTCGTCCTACACCTAGGTACATGTTTTTAGGGACTTCGGAATAATATCCCTATTAACATAGATACTCCGGTGATATTCTGCTGACGACAGACGAAACAAAGGTACAGAAAACACCAAATAGGAGAGCGTAGGAGAGGAGAGACATACAGATAGACATGAGATAACATCATGTCATATTGATCTGATCTACATCCACCATCCATCCCATCCCACCCCTATCCCTATCCCCTCCTTTCCGCAATTCCCCCACCGCCTCGGCCCCATTCGGCAACTTTAATCTCGTAAATCAAATCATGAACAAGTTTGCTTGCTTGCAAAAAAGGGGAATCATATGTAAAGTAGTTACGCAGGTAACTAGGTAAGAATACGGGGTATTATATATCTAGGCAGGAAGGATGTAGCAAGCAAGCAAGCAAGTCAATCCAACCGTTGGTTCGTTCGTTCGTTCATTCGGTCGGGGATCCGTGCCGTCGAGCGTGCGTAGTCCTTCCCGCACCGCCTGCCCGCCCTAGATCTATATGTATGTACTGTATCTGATGTACGGTACGTAATGTATCGGCATTAGTTGCATCAAGCACGGACAACGCACTAGGCAAGCAAGTAATAAGGTAGCATAGGTAGCATGCAAGGAAGATAAATAATACCGAATAAGAATAGACAGATAAATGGAACAAACAAAAAATGAATAAATCGAAGCAAGCATGGAACGTAAGATCTAGGCAGATATGCTGTCTTCTTGTCATCGTTCACGGATCTTGCCGCGCGCTGCATGATCTTTACGGGCGCTTAACTTTAATAGAATAGCCCACACCCATCGGCTACCTACCTACCTATACCTTAGGTAGACAACTAGGTGGTAAATGTACCTAGATAGGTAAGTTGGTAGGGGGGTATGGGGGTTGTATCTTAGGTTACGGTGCTTGTTTCTTATAATATCCTGTCACATAAACGCCACCGAAAGCAACGTCCGCTCGGATCTCGTTTCCTACATCTCCGCTTCTCACATGTATGTATGGCGCGTGTGGTGGATCGACGGCTAACTAAACCTGTCTATATCGTAGAAATTACGTCTTTTCCCGCTTGACGTGCATACCTAGGTATTAGATTCGGATATAATGTGTGGATATAAAATCAATAGCTAGATGTTTTCCAGAAAGAAATGTTGAGGAGATAGCGGTATGAAATGTTTCTCGAAAAGCAAGGTTTGCCTGTCTATCTCCAGCGATTTCTTGACCGCTTGGTGGAGAGAAACAATACCTACCCCATTGTTAAAAAGCAAAACTAGGTAATCGATTAGGAGACCGATTAGGATGCCGACTGGCCGGTAAGTTAGCTATTAGACTGGAGTATATCATCGACGTAGTGAGACCTCAGAAACAGGTACACGATTTTGGGGGCCGCTAAGTAGCCCCGCAGGCTTCCCGGCTGGGCTCGATCCATTGTCTCTTGCTCAGCCTTCTTAGCCAAGGATGTCAGGGTTCGCACGCACGCACAGACATATGGATGATGGTGTAACGGTATCTCGTCAGTTGATATAATCATTTTTATTTTATTTTATTTTTCTTGGGAATAATCGTATTTCTGATCCGTCTAGGCAATGTTGTTGGTATATCTCCTCGAATTTCTCATGGGTTATGAGTTATTCTGAGCACCGAGTAAGAAGAGACTTCGACGACGGGCCGAAAAAACGCACAATGATCCCAGAAATTTCCCAGTGCTGTGCTACATCGACCTTCCTCACGGTCGTATTTGGAGATGACGGCTAGCATGTAGAGTGTGGCACCACTCGGCAAGTATGGGGGCTGCTATAGTAACCTTAGAGCACCTGCAGCCAATGGTGTTCGGTGTATGATTTCTTGGTATGCAGCCTGAGGTGCAGGATAGCAAGGCTTGAAATCCTTCGTGGATACGTTGTTGTAGCGGTTGTGGGTGGTCCGCTGGGGTGAGACGGAAGTGCCTTTTCATTCGTCGATTAGCTGCCGTGGCTTGGAGATCTCCCCTAGACTGTTTTTTTGTTCCTTCTTCGGTGTGAGATGCCAAAGCAAAAATGTAAGTATGTCTGTATCTATTGGCGATTGTTAGTTGATACGGTCGTTAGTCGGAATCACAATTTCATGCGAATAAGATGATAGCCTCTTCACGTTTTTTTCCATCGATCCTATTCGATGATTCGTAGTTTAAGATGTATATCAGATCCAGGATAAGCAGCAAATTCCCCTATTACTGGATACCTAGGCAGTCAATGAGTGATAGTGAATGAACTTCAAGGCAGCGCGGGGTTCAATCCCGACTTTCCACTTCGAACACCCTTGTGACTTGTGCGATCTTCGCTCTTTGGCCAGAACCTCAACAATAGGTTTTATGACCTGTAGACCAACCCCGCGATTGGAAGTCTGATATCGGGACCAGAAACTCGACGGTTATGGTTGATTCGAGGAGAAAGGGAAGGTCTGCAACATCTACGGTGCTGCACGTGTAGGCATACAAGATCCTTCTGATGTAGATTCACACGGCGGCCATGTGTTTATAATTAGTTTGCGGCTCACCCCGGACAGAAGATGAACAGAGCGTAGTATTTAAAGGATGAGTAACAGTTCATGGCGTTCGAAGTTATGCCGAGATGTAGCCTCTAGGTACGGTAACTAGCCTATGGAACGGGGGGATAGGGGGACAGGGTTGGATTTAGCGGATAGTGGATTACATAGTACTCCAGGTGGTAGAGTGGGAAAAAAAAGAAGTGGATAATGGACGGAGAGTGGATGGTGGATATGTGTGGATTGTGGTGATGGATGCCGATCACCCTTCTTAGACTCCTACCACCCGTATCGCGCGGAAGGAAGAATCGAATTGAGAGGGACCTCGGGCTACCTAAGGAAAAAAAAGAGAGGAAAAAAAAAGAATACAATTGACTAGTTCCCTAAATTAACTAAATTAAGGGTGACACGAGCCTCTCAAGCTAGACCTCATCGGTTCGCTGGAAAGCATGTTAGTACCCGCTACTCCACCTCTGGCCACGTTTTTTTTCTTTCCTAAATGACATGCGGGTTCCGGGCTAGGTAAACTTAAAGCATTATAGGTTGCTCCAATAAGACGCTAGTCCGGTCATGGAACTAATGCTCGATGGTAGAAACACGGGATTCCATAGGCTGGCAAAGGCGATATGGGGCTGATTGGTGTGGTTGCTGCAGATAAATTATCAGTGAGCATGGGAGGCGTGGGAAGCATGGGAGACGCAGAATGAGCGCTACTGTCTGAAGTGTGGTGCGTGTGCGCCGGGATCCATCCGCGCTTAGAGGGGAGAAAACATAGGTACCTACATACAATTAGATGTGTCTAAGAACCCTGGTTGATTCGTCTAGAGACCCAAAGAGAGAATGCGAGAGGAGAGTCCTGGAGGGGGGATCAACCGAAATCCGTCAGGACAATGAGAAAGAAAGAAAAAATGATTACCCATCCACATGCCCAAAATAAGTAATACCTACCGTAATATGTAATCCGTACGACATCAGCTCGCTCTCTGTGTCTTATTTCTGAAGGTAGTATCGATTGATTTCGGAGGACATACTAGCCGGGTTCCTCAGTCGAGCTGTGCCTTTTTCTCCCCCTCGTCATCGTCAGTGCGACTAACATGGCAACATGGTTACTAAGGTTGCAGGGCTGTGATGACGGGACGGACACCTGGGCATCTAGGCGTCTGAGTATCTGAGCGAGTAACCTTGAGAGGCTGACAGCACATGGCAATGACACACACATCGAGATTGATGACAGGGCATACCACAGAGTTAGTTTTCTTGCCGATGGTTGGTCAATAACGTAAGTAGTGTAGTGTAGTGTAGTGCTCCGAGTTGACGAGCGTGCATGTACCGTGATACTGCCGTAATACCCATACTTATGTACCGTACTAATGTGTCTTCGCGCATACAGTATAGCGGCATAGGCTAGTTATAGTCGTAACTTATATATACTATACGTATTAGTATTACACGCATTTGGTTTTCAGCAGCCAACTATTTTTCTCTAGTCCACCTTGGAAGTTGATTCCTAGGTATGTTAATGATGTTGGTTGGGCCTTAGCGTATCGGGTTACGTGCGGTGCCTGTTCCCCGTTATCCCTGTATCCTTGTGTGTGAACTGCTAACATTGGTTACTTGATCATGGCGGTGTCGTTCATCCGTACAGTATTGTCCGTACTATATTATGTAAATGCCTATTCCGGGCGCATTGTCGGCAGGTTATCTGTCAATAGCTTGTCGATTTTTCCATATCGAATACGGATTTTTTTGTCTTACAAGGCGATGACAAAAGAAGGAAATGCTAATGCTTGCTTCGGATGAGGAGAAATGAGACCTACTGTATCTCCTATTCATACAAAATATTATTCAACGGTTTACACTAATAGTGACTGGACGTTATGCCCAGCCGCCTAATCGTCTAATCAATTTCTTTTTTTTTATGACAGAACAAATTCTAATTGATATAAACTTGGAAGGCATGCGATTTCTAAATTACAGAATTACAGAAAATTACCTACTACATACATATGTACGCCCCTTTGTACATAATTAATGCTAACCTTCCTCTAACTACCTAGGTATTCAATGTATCTCGGTACATGTAAGCGTGTCCTGTCTTTGAGGCACAGCGGATTGGCTACACCATTATTCCGCAGCAACATACCTCCGTAAAATGACTGGATGTATGGAAATCAGCAGGGAGAATGTTCCCAACGTCCCAATGGATGCTCAATGGATGCTGGGTCAGTTTGGCCTCCAGCTCGCTATATGTAGGTAGGTTACAGAATAGGCACGCTGTGCGTAGCAGTCGCGTGGTTGTGTGCACTGCACTATGCGTAATACGTACATGTACCCAGGTACTCACATATAGTTCTATGTTAGCGTGTCAATTGATGGGTGTGTAGGGATGTAAGTAATAAAATGGGGTCTCTTTGAAAGTAATCTATCCCTGGAAGGAGGAAGGGAAATAGAAAAGGCCCCCCATCCGGCGTTTCGAGTACTTTTATCTCCACTCTGCAAGGTACACTCTTATTCGAAACCGCCCGATTAGTTACAACGGCGCAATGTAGAATACAAACTTTACCTAGAATGAATGTATAGCCTAGCCTAACAACGTGGAAGTTACATTAGCATAACACATGGATGCCTCCTTAAGTCCTAATTCAATCCCGTCTGCCGTCTTAGGTACCTAGGTACATCCCTACTAGTAGTAGTAGTAGTAGTAGCAGGTCAGCCGTAATCCTATTAAATTTCACTTACTATCCATCATCGACTCCCTATAGGATACACTATTTTCATCTGATACCCTTCTCTTTGGATTACACAGTCGGAGAAAAGAAACACATTCACTAAGATTTTTGGAGAATTCCACAAAAAATAGTGAAGAAAAAAGAAAAGGGAACGAGAAAAGAAAGTGATTCGATATAAATTACTTGCTTACGAGCATTTAAATTGAATGAGAAGTAAATGGTGATTTTGATATCGACTTGCTGACACCCTGGACACTGGATTGCATGGGTGGAAATCATATTAACCACTTCTGTAAGGTTCTTCTATTCCCTCCTGTTCCCTCTCAGCGTAGCAGTCCTGTACCTATTCTTATTCCATCTGGCGCATGTTCTGCATTCTCACTACCTCTCTCCAAGCTTACCCCCCTCTTCTCTTCTTCGCAGTCCCCTACCTAGTCAAGAAGTACAACAGACATACATGATACACCTACCAGATACATCCATCGCCTCTAGTTTGGATACATTGGATACATACGCCTAGGTATCCTACAGGACGAACAAGGGCTATACCATTTGCTGTGTAGTAAGAAAAATACTTCCTTACATAGTACCGCCTATACTGCTGACAAGCAGGATTATTATTTATCACTCAAGCCCTACCCGTTAACAACCTTATTGAAACCTTCCCGTCTCTTTTCCTTCTCTCTCCTCTCTCGCTCGAGCCTCTCCAATACCCTGGCAATTTTGACAGGGTTCCCTATTCTTGGTCTGATCATCCTAGAGACTCGAAGCGACTAAACTGCTGACCCTGCCCCAGTCTAAGTACAGCCCAGCCCAGCTAGCTGACGAGTTTCTGTCGCTTTTTATTCCTCTTTTACATATTAAACTGTAAGGGGAAGCACTAAAGGCCAAAAAAGGGTCTTCGAGAAAATAGTACATCTCGAGAACATTTCGACTCCTCATTACGCACCTCTCCCGTCAGAAAGTGCTTTTCTGCATCTTTTTGGGGACCACGAGCTTGATCGCTGCGCGCCGTCAGCTTTTAAGTACCCACCAATTATCACCGAGCCGTCTCATTCAAGCCCCGAGCTAAGCTTTTCCACACCATCACGAAAGCTGCGCCCTCCGTTAACTCGTCATTGGATTCTCTTTTTCTTTTTTTTCTTCTCCTTTTTTCCCTATCGCCTTAAACTAGGCTGCTTGTAATCATTGCTTGTGTGGTAAGGCTACCTGCCTTGTACATATACACACATTCGCAGGATTTCAGCTCTGCTGTCGCTTTTTCCTGGATAAGCACATAGATACCCGCGACATAAATTCTAGGAGTAACTAAACCGGTATACATATCGCCCATCATGTGTTTCGGTAGCCGGAAGAAGGACGAGGAGGGCAATGCTCGATCACGGGAGTTGGACAAAGTTATCCGACAAGATGAGAAGCGAATGCAGCGAGAAGTCAAATTGCTTCTCTTAGGTACGTACCCGGGTCTTTTTCTCCTTTGGTAGAGGGAAACCTCAATGTTTGTGTGTCTCAACTAGCGGGACACCACATCTGACTTCGGGACTTTTCATCTAGGTGCCGGAGAGTCAGGCAAGTCGACAGTGCTCAAGCAGATGAAATTGATTTACGCGCAAGGCTTCAGCAAAACGGAGAAATTAGAATGGAAACCCGTCGTATTCAACAATGTCGTTCAATCGATGCGTGTTATTTTCGACGCCATGGCCGATTACTCAATCGAATTCGAGAATAAAGATAACGAGGTACGTGGCCTTTGGTTTAATTGGAATCGTCGATATGGCCATTTCCAATCTCTCCGGTCGTTCCGAGACAGCGATCGACCGGTGTGAGATTGGATCGCGTGGTAAGCAATTGAGCACTAACACTCGAGTACAACCAGAAAAACCAAGCTTTGCTTCTCGTCG
Source organism: Hypoxylon trugodes (assembly GCF_022578975.1). NCBI lineage: Eukaryota > Fungi > Ascomycota > Sordariomycetes > Xylariales > Hypoxylaceae > Hypoxylon > Hypoxylon trugodes. Next base: position 1,381,951 of record NW_026250019.1, on the reverse strand, counting down.
ATACCGAGATCTCCCCGCACGATTCCCTTCCGCAAGATTACCTCGAGCCGGTTAAGAGCCTCTGGGCCGATGGCGGAGTGCAGAAGGCCATTCTCAAAGGCAACGAATATGCTCTCCACGATAACTTGTCATAGTGCGTCCTTCATTAATAAACTAAGGTAATCTCGGGGGGTTCATTGCTAATATTCTTGGTAAAAAGCTTCTGCGAAGACGCCGACCGTCTTTGGTCAGCCGATTACGTTCCGACCGACCAAGATCTTCTGCGATCGAGACTGCGAACGACTGGTATTACGGAGACCATCTTCGATCTTGGTCAATTGACATACCGAATGTTCGACGTGGGTGGACAGAGATCGGAGCGAAAGAAGTGGATTCATTGTTTCGAGAATGTCACTTGTTTGTTGTTCCTCGTCGCAATTAGCGGTTACGACCAATGTTTGGTTGAAGACAAAGATGGTGTAAGTTTCGCTAGCAATGCCAAACTCAACTCTGAAGGACAATGATTTACAGTTAAACTTCCAACGGGAACGGCCCGGCTGATCAGATTCTGTGTAGAACCAAATGAACGAAGCCTTAATGCTGTGGGAATCAATTGCGAATTCCCATTGGTTTACTAAGTCCGCCCTCATCCTCTTCCTAAACAAGATGGACCTATTTAGAGAGAAGATCGCAACGAGCCCAATAACGTCGCATGGTTTCGTGGATTACCAAGGCCCGCCGGACGATTACAAGCAGGCGAGCAAGTACTTCATGGACAAGTTTAGAGCTCTGAACCGAAATCCCGAGAAAGAGATCTACGGACATTTCACAAACGCGACGGATACCAACCTGCTGAAAATTACAATGGGCTCGGTGCAGGACATGATCATTCAGCGCAATCTGAAGCAGCTGATACTGTGAGTCGCCTGCCTCCCGTACGTGGTTTTCCCGAGAACTATTTTTCCACGCGAAACCGAGCCATGGCCTATACCACTAATCCCCATGGATCGCTTGGTTTGGCCGGCCACTTCGACGTGTTCCTGTATTCCAAAGACATAGGGTTTAAGCAAGCAGTTCGACTGAACTTTCTGAAGCATATAGCATCAGTTCCCGCGCTCTCTTTGCAGCCGTGCGAATATTACTACTACTCCTCAAGACGACGAACGCGAAACGGATCTGCTCCCTCCCTCTGAAATGTACATCATCATCATCATCATTACTACTACCACCATTATTATCCCAAAATCGAGAGCGGCGCGTAATGCCCACTATTATTCGCTGCTGAACCCATGAAATATAATTTCTATTGAAAGGGGGGGCTGGTCGAGAGGATGGGGGATGTGTTAGTCGGAGAGGCCGAGATTCGTTTTAACTATGCTCGCCCAGAAGTGTAGGTTTGCAAAGATGAAAACTTTTTGACAAGCAGACATTCCTTGAGGTCTCGGAGGTCGCCTTTTGACTACGCATTAGCCGACCAGGAGTTCTTTATTTAGGTTGGCGTTTTATATGTCTGCATTGGATGATTATTACAATCTCTCCCACACCTCCGATATGAATTCGGTGTTCCTTAGTTATGAATATTGGATACCATGATACTTTTTTTTACCTATATTTTTTATCGAGATGGAGGAAATGTGTTGAAGACGATTTAACGAATCGAGTTGGAATATGAACAATAGCTACTAAAATATAACGTAGACATTAGGCAGAAAGTAGATATAGGGGGTAGAAATAGCAAAGAAGTTGATGCAAGTTACTTAATTTGATGACCGACTGAATCGGAATGTATTGTAGAATGTTCTGTTCTGTATTCTGTTCAAGGATGATGAGACAAGCTGAGATGCCGTCAGTAATCCGCCTTCCTACGTGTTTTTCGTACTTGCCTACTTCAGGTACATTTTGCGAACTTCCTATGTCAGAGAAAACGGGCGGATTTTGTGTAGATACATAGAAGCCGACCCAGCGTTCGGGAACTTGCGTCTCAACAATACGGGGTAGTGGTACAAGATTCAACAACGGGTTCCGGCGGCGGACCTTATCTTTAAAGGCTCCGTGATGCGAGACAGAATGACGCGCATTGATATATCGTGGGGAGTAGCACGGACGGGCGGATGCGTATGTTCGTTATCCTCGGTGTTATAGGTGATTATGTGGACATCCTAGAGTATATTAGCTATTAGTTCGCCCTTGATAGTTATTTTAATTACCGGTCCTGTTTCTCTAGCGTATGGCTAACGTACTCTAAACCTTTTAATTTCTCTAGAGTCGCTATGGCTTCTTTATGGATTTACATAAATATTAAATCCATTAATACATGCATACGTTAAGATGTGTAGATGCATCAATCGGAACCACTTAATCGTGAGGTGATAAGGTTATGACTTAGTTGTTTCGACACGTAGGGAAAGGCAACAATTCTTAGTTCTGAATGCCGAAATCAGTTAGTCAAATCCAAGCCCGTTAAACCACAGGTCCGATGGGATCTACCTGCCCAACTAACTCGTATGTAATTAGCCATTAACGTGATTGGCCAATCAATAGTGGCCTGGGCATCTTCAAATAGCGATCAACCCGGCAACAAGGGGGTAACAACAACTTTTACAAGCAAAGCAACGTTCGTTATTGACATCAGACATCAGCCTGTTCACACGGAATCGTCAGATATCCATGGCTATCATTTATATCGTTAAACGCTCGCTTCTCCAAGCCCTTTCTAAATAAACAGACAGAGAAAAGAACATATTATTTTACGTACAGACGCAACGAAAACTCCCTCGCTTGTTTGCTCGCTTACGCCTGACTACAGAATTGATAATACTTAATAAATAACTGCATCGTCAATTTTTATGAACGTTGTACTCGCCTGTCTGATCGTCTTCATTCCGACCGAGAATCGAGAAATAAACATTCGCTATATGTGTTAAATCGGAAGAGTTCCGAATCAAGCCAGGACGCCCACCCGATTTATATATCGAGTTCTCTTCCTACACCCCACGCGACTGAGTGGTGTTTTCGGTTTAGCCAACTCATCTTCTCACCCTACCCTTTTGGACAGGGGTTTCCTCAGACGACGAGCCGCTTTCTACAGGGCTCCGAAAGCATCGAATTATCTTTTGCATTACCAGATGACAGGCTATCTCCCAACACATATACACAATGTCAGAAGTAAAGCAAGACCACCAAACAACATCACAGGACCAGGCGGTACCGCCGGACCGATCGACATGGTGGGCTAGATTACAACAGCGCTTCCCCATCCTACAGAAGAAAAGCGGTGTTGCCCTCGTCGTCGGCCTCATGATTTTACCTCTATTTGGGTTGTTGGGTTTACTCGCCCTACGAAACCGCGGTGGTAGCGGTGGCGCAAACGGGGATTCGGCTAGTGGACAGAAGCTCATTACGGATGATACGTACTTCTATGGCCAGTCTGAACCGATTTACCCTTCTCGTAAGTGTACATGCTCCGGGGTTATGATTTGACGAAGCTAATGTGCCTACTAGCGGCAATGACGGGTGTTGGAACGTGGGCGGACGCATATAACAAAGCGGCTGATTTTGTGAAACAACTCACGATCGAGGAGAAGGTATTTACTAGAGCTCCTTTTTATCCTTTAGTATAATTAAACTAACTGGATCTCAGGTGAGCCTTGCGTCAGGTATCTCCTCATCAACTGGCAGCTCAGGAACAGTAAATGGGTGCTCCGGCAATATCGATGCCATCCCACGCATGAACTTCTCGGGATTCTGTCTCAATGATGCTGGACAAGGTGTTCGAGCTACAGATTTCGTCAGCGGATTTCCGAGCGGCCTCCATGTCGCTGCTAGTTGGAACAAGGACCTAGCAAGGAGTCGCGCCGAGGCCATGGGTCTCGAGTTCAAGGTCAAGGGCGTAAACATTCATCTTGGGCCAGTCGTTGGGCCTCTTGGACGAGTGGTGCGTGGTGGTCGTAATTGGGAAGGCTTTTCGCCAGATCCGGTTTTATCAGGCGTTCTGGTTGCAGAAACTGTGGGCGGCATCCAATCCCAAGGGGTTATCACAAGCACAAAGGTATGATTGATCAATCGGGAGGAATTGAGGATATCATGACTTATTGATGATGTAGCATTACATTGGTAACGAGCAAGAGACGAACCGACAGCCAACGGATGACGTGGAAGCCGTCTCGTCAAATATTGATGATACGACTTTACATGAGCTTTACTTATGGTGAGAATGATACTCTATATATCTAGACTAAAAGTACTAACACGATTCTAGGCCTTTCCAAGACGCCGTCAAAGCCGGAACCGCCAACGTAATGTGCTCTTACAACCGAGTAAACAACTCTTACGCTTGTGCGAATAGTAAGCTCCAAAATGGTATCTTGAAAAACGAGCTAGGATTTCAAGGAGCAATTACTTCCGACTGGGATGCCATGCATGCCGGAGTTGCATCGGCGGAAGCCGGAATGGACATGGTCATGCCTAACTCCGAGCTCTGGGGTGACAATCTAACACAAGCAGTCAAAAATGGATCGCTTTCAGAGGACCGATTAAGCGATATGGCGACTCGTATTATGGCCGGCTATTATCAACTAGGGCAAGATCAAGATTTCCCGGAGCCAGGTATCGGTATGCCTGCCGATTTGTCCAAACCCCACGACATTGTCGATGCGAGGAACATTTCATCTCAGAAGATTCTATTTGATGGTGCCGTCGAAGGTCATGTATTATTGAAGAACGAAAAGAATGCGCTTCCATTAAAGAAGCCAAGGATGCTATCGGTGTTTGGATACTCGGCGAAGAGCCCCGACCAGTGGAACTACAAATCTAACGGAGGTGTGGCCGCTTGGACTTTTGGGGGTGAATCATCCTACCTTGGACGCGATACGAGTGCCGGCTTTTCGGGCAACTACTACGAAGACTTTTCAGATATTGCACCTAACGGGACTTTGTTTTGTGGTGGAGGTTCTGGCGCTGTGACGCCTGCTACTGTCAGTGCGCCATTCGATGCGCTAAACTCTCGCGCACTTGACGATCGCACCGCAGTATTCTGGGATTTCTTTAGTCCTGACCCGGACGTCGCTAGTGCATCAGATGCATGTTTAGTTATCGTCAATGCTTTCGCAAGTGAAGGATACGACCGCCCCGGTCTACGAGACGATTATACGGATGGTTTGATCCGTCACGTGGCAGATCGTTGTAACAACACGATCGTCATTTTCCACAATGCTGGCGTCCGGCTCGTGGATCAATGGATCGAGCACCCGAACATAACCGGTCTAGTATTCGCACACCTCCCCGGCGAATCCTCCGGCCGCGCGCTTGTCTCCCTCCTCTACGGTGACTCCAATTTCTCTGGCAAACTCCCGTTTACAATCGCCAAGAATGAGTCCGACTATGAGCATTTCGCGGGCCCGGACCTACCCGAAGGACAATTCGAAAAGTTTCCGCAGTCGAATTTTAGTGTTGAGGGTGTGTATATTGATTACCGCCACTTCGATGCAAATAACATTACCCCCCGGTATGAGTTTGGCTTCGGGCTGAGCTATACCTCGTTTAACTACTCTAACTTAGAAATCACGAAACGCGACGGCGCGAACACAGCGCAATTCCCTACCGGCGCGATCCGGGAGGGCGGGCAACAAGATCTCTGGGATGTACTAGCTACCGTATCTGCGGATATCAAGAACGTAGGCGACGTCGACGGGGCCGAGGTCGCGCAACTATATCTCGGTATCCCGGGCGGTGCAGCACCCGTGAGACAACTTCGCGGCTTCGAAAAGCCGTTTTTGAATACGACGGCGCAGACTACGGTTTCGTTTGATTTGACCAGACGCGATCTTAGTGTCTGGGATGTGGTTGCGCAGAAGTGGCGCTTGCAGACTGGTGATTATGCGGTGTATGTCGGGAAGAGTAGTAGGGATTTGCCGCTTAAAGGTACTTTGACGATTTAATGAGTTATATGAATATGAGCAGGGAGTGATAGGAAAGGAAAGGAAAGGAAAGGATATGGGGGTACAATAATGAATGATAGGTTAGTCTGTGTAATGAATAGGAGAGACGAACTCCCCAGGTCTAGCCCCCTTATTGGCGTATACGATGGATACGAATGAGGGTAGCTGAAACTGGTGGCGATATGTGTGATAGTGTCTTCGATAGGTACAGAACTGTGTAAGACCCCTGAACCTGGCGAGATAGAGGGGAAAAGTTGTAAGTGTTTGTAATGAATTGGTTTGGTTGGCCAATTAGGTGGCTAGAGTTCAGGGCTTTCTAGGTACCTGCAGTGCCGCCGTAGTGGTTATTATAGTGGCAAGGTGTCTAGGTGCTGGGTGGTAATTAATATGTATGACGACGATCCAGGCAGGCAGTGCATTGTATTACCTCTAGATAAGGGGGTGTTGGGTCGATGACCTATAAGATTGCTTTGGTTCTTTTTTACCTCTAGCAGTAGAAACATGTCACACTGTTTCGTGCGGTATGCCATGTCTTCTCAACCTACCTACTTGAGAAGTAGGCGTACTGGGCGCTACCTGTAAATATTGGATTCATAGACTATATTTCGTGAACCGTCAAATGCAAGGTACTACCTTGATGTCTCATAGCGAGTGGAGATAATCGAGGAAACGCTCTTGAATAGAGCTAGAATGGTACTAGAATGGAACTAGAAGAATACTAGGTGTATACTTAAACTGTATAGAGTAAGGGGGAGTCATCGGCCATCGGTGTTAAGGCTGTCAAGCTGAGGTGATATCCACCGAGTTAGTGTGGTGGGAAACGGTGACTTAGGTATTTTCTATATGAACTAATACAATGTAGATTTACATATATAGTCTCAGAACAAAAATAACTTGCTCAAATATCCAGTATAATCTTTGAGGATATTATAGTGATTACTTTTTATGCTAATACTTATACTGTTTTGTGCATCAGTTCATAGGTCATTTATGATGACGTTGTCTAATATGATTAAGCGTTTCATTAACTTGGTATTACATACCTAGGTACATATGTAGGTGCATAGGGTGCACCTACCTAGGTACCTAAAGCATATTTTCCAGCGTGCTTTCGCAGGGTAACTGCCGGATAGAGACCTTCTGGACTAAACCGATTAGCGTAAGCCTACTTTAAGCCTCATTGGTGCACCGGGTCCTTTTTTTTTTCTAGTGACTAAATCGAGGTCGAGCCCTTCTCCCCTCCCCCCATTCCATTAATTCCATCCCATCTTTAGCATCACATCCCTTCATACGTGCAGAGGAACCAAACGTAAGCTTGTTTCGATCCGAGCTTCTCGAAACAAAAGGACATTTCCGGAACGAATCAAAATGGAGAAAAAATACTCATCCATGTATACTTCCGGTGGGGGCGTTATATATTACGGTCGAACCAATGGCAATTGATGATCGTGCTGATGACGGCTTTTAGCTTATATCGGTCCTTTCTACCCCTTGAACCTTTAGTCTCCCTTCTTTTTGACGCCGCCGCCACAACTTCTATGAAATTTATTCCTCGTTTACTAAGTACTTTTCAGCCTCTCACTATCTGCCGGTATCGCTCATGGTTCTTAGTGGGCTTATGGGGAAGTTTTCTCTTTCCTGGACTAGGCCATTTCCTTTCAAGCGGCAAGTGAGTGTATTCGGTAAGTAAGACGAGACTGCGACGATGTCACGGTGTCACGATGTTAGAACCAAGATTAGACATCGGCAGAAATTATTAATCAACTTATACATACCGGTTATTAATAGTTGGTCCGTGGTCACAAGCAAACGTCACCGTCACCACCTTATGTCACTTGTGACCGTAACCCATCCGAATCAATTCACCTAAACCTGTCAACTACACTTACAAGAATGGTTCTAAATGCTTGTGGGGAAAGAGGGTCAAAAGCCTCGGTATTCAGATGCTCAAAGCTGGAGACATGGACCCAGACTTTATTCTCCTAGTGTGAATATTACTACTAGGGGAATTTCGCCGCGTGCTGAATCGTCAACTCTTGGCGAGCCGTCGCCTAATGTTGAAATAGTTCGGAATTAACGTTCGGGAGGGCGAATGGCAAGGGACAGGCCACCTGGGCCCAAGGGAGCGAACTGAAGGAATTAGATGCTTATGAGCAATACCTAATTCATGCTCCCATTTCCTTGCTTTACTCTGCTTGGGCTTTTTTTTTTTCTCTTACTTGGTACTTCCTTGTCTGTCCTGTTCTCATCCTCGTGCAACCCAGCTTTTTTTCTAGACTCGGTAAATCCTTGTACATGCTAAAGTTCTCGTCAGCTTGACCTGTCGATCATCAATTAGCACAACAAGGTGGGCAATCAACGTTGTTATCTATTTCAGACCGACCGGAGTATTGGGACGAAAAGAAAAGGTGACAACCCCAGGATCTCTGACTGGTCGATACCTATTTTCACCATCGAGACATACCATCGATTTCTTGAAAAGCCCGTTGCAGTCAGCGGAAATACTCAGTGTCTAAGACGTTAGGCCATCGCCATTACATCATTGGCCTGTAAGCTGCAACTTTCCGAGACATACTTTACGCATCTTACACATACCTAAGTACGCACACGCCTTAAACACTCCACCCACCGATAAGTCGCGGCGTGTACGGTACACTAGTCAAGATCACACGTGAAGAAACGACAACTCCGGATTTCACTATTCGTGGTCAAGTCTTAAACTTGATTTCTTACCGGCCTTGATTTGGCTTGGGTAAATCAAGAAAATCACCAAATGTGCCAGGCGATCGCCGCGGCCACTCATAACTCCCCCAGCCCGCGAAATGTCAACGACAATACAAATCACGAATGGGCTCTCACCGGTGTCCGAGACGACGCCCGAATCATCGCCCGGACCTTCTCCGAAACGGCATTGTCTTCAGGGCCCTCAATATAATGCTATAGAAGCACCCTCTCTAGGAGGACTCGCTGCCCGTGCATGTGAGAAATGTCGTGCGTCTAAACGTAAATGCGACAAGAAGTTGCCTTTTTGTGATAGATGTAAGAGGTATGTCAGACAACTCTTACTATGCTAGATTCTTCCCTCCCCGAAAAATCGATTACTGAGACTTAATGGAAATCCACTTTTACTCGCCTCTCCAATATATCGAGCTGTGCAGGGCATCGGAGAATACTAATCAACATAATAGGTTGAATGCGAAGTGTCACTATGTTCAAGATATCACAAATAATGCGAACAATCAAGGCACACAGTTTTTAATATATCAACCTCGATCGCTTTCTCACGATGCTCTATTCCGCGCAGCTGAACCCCTCGAAGGGGTCACAGCTTCGCAGATCTTATCTCTCATCTCCACAACGGCAAGCCCAGCGGGTCATCCACAAGTTGACTGGCGCTCAGCCATAAACGCTTACTTCTATTTTATACATTCATGGTTTGCAGCAGTTCACCCGACTCTCTTCGAACGGCAAGTAGCGAATTTAGTCGCTGCGAATGAATCCCCTCCTCAGTCAGATACGCCGAGCTCACTATCGAATGGCCACGCCGATCAGTCTTTTCCAGCCACTAATTCTAATACGAGTTCCGAATGGCACTCCAAAACGGTAGCGCTGCTAATAGTAGCCATGTACCTAAATACTCGAGTACGCATCACGGAAGAGGGCGAGCAACCTATCTTCGACGAAACGTATAGAACCGTCAAACGACTACTGTCATCACTATTGCTAGGATGCGTGGGGGATCCGGTGCCAAGTATAGAGCTCGTACAGTGCGGAGCATTGGTGGCGCTGTATGAATATGGTCACGGCGAAGTAGTTGCAGCGTACCAGACCTTATGCCAGACGGTAGTTACGGCAAGGGTTATAGATATCAAGCCGGGGCATCTAGCTGACAGTGGAAACGATACTATTATGCTCAGCATTGAAGAGGAACAGAGTGGGTGTCTTTGGTGGGCAATGTTTATATTGGAACAGTAAGTACCACACCCGTCCACCTCAAGGTTGATTCGGTAACATTCTCGAATTGTGCCTATTCCAACTTTCGCATTGCCTTATATTCTAGCTATTATACTTACAAAATAATACTCAGATCTATCCATCAAGACGAAAGAGCAAAAGGCCTACCCTTCCTCCTCGAAAGTCCGAGCCGAAATACTCTCCTCCCCGAGACGCCTCCCATGACACCACCCGCGACCCAGGACGAGAACGGTTTCCCGATGTCGCCTCCAATTTCGCAATCACCGATACGGCACCTAAGCACCAGTGTGTTGAGGAGCAGCGAGAAATTTGGTGGTTTTCAGTTATCCGCGAAAACTGCATGCCTCTTCCACCATGCGATACGTATCGATAAGGAGCGCGATAGTAGGCCGGGAAAGATGCCCCTAGTAGCAACATATGCGGATCTCGATCGCGAGATTAGGGAGACCACGTTGACGTTGCTGCGTGATACCCAGGATTGGGAGTCTACGCTGGATTGTTTTGCTATGCTTGTTAGGTGAGTGTGATAATGAACTCTTCATTCACGATAATGTTAGAGTGAATATTTCGTCATGCTGACACTGAATTTAAAGCGCGCTCTTTACACTCTACCTTCCGTATCTCGCGATCCTCGAGCACGCAACGGATTCCGTATCCTCCACTCTCGCGAAGAGCGAAGAGCTTAAAACAGCGCTCGCCGCGCTACGCTTCGCTTGCCAAATGTCGACGGATATATCGTGTAAACTAAACGCCGATTTCGAGGCTACGCCAAGGTCACCAGCTCTTCTGTGCGCACCGGCAGGCGCTACGTGTTATTTCGTTATAGTGTTCTATTCGAGCGCGTGTCGTATATTCCCCGAGGAGTATGATAAGTGCCAGGCGAATATTGCAGAGAAATTTGAGAGTTTACGGTTGTTCAGTTTCCGGTGGGGGATTGCTGGTGAGTTCTTATTATTCTTATACCCCTTCTCTGTGGCTGGATGATTCACTTACTAGCGCCATAGAAAAAATGATGAGCCAGCTCGAGAAGAAGATTGGAGTGGACCGAAACCACTACTTGAAGGGCTCAACACTAAAACCGCCGTCATATGCCATGTGCTTCGATTTCTTACGGCGATAACATTTGATACCTCTCAACGAAACATGCCAGCTGATGTGGTACTACGATGAGAATTTGTTATGATAGTGATGGTGTATGACGCTCGTTTTATAACCGTAGCGCTTATGTATTAATGTGTATGTGTATACATGTCGTGATATTTGGAGATTTGGCGGAGCGAGGACGGTTCGGCTGAGAGGTTAATTTGATTTCGTGGGAATAGGATGGCTTCCAGTCTTATCTCTCTATGTAACTCACTACGTTGATCGGTCTATTTGTCTAGGTTCCTTGGACTTACACGACGTAGGTATAAATGGTGTAGGTGTATGGAAAATGGGAAAAGCGGAATCGGCTATATGGGTCCGCGTTAATGAATCAAACACCAATCATGTTTTCAATGTCTCTTCCATGCTTTTTGGAAGTCCTACCTTCAAGCCGTCTGCGATAGTGTGACTCTCGTAATGCGTACGGCATAGAAGGGCAAACGGCCGCGGAAAGATCCCAGGATGTAGGGGTGAGTGGGCGAGACAGGGACGTGGGAAAATCGCAGTATGCCATTTTAAGAATTTCACTCGCATGTTTTTGACACTGAATTCTAAATCTGGTTTTACTCTTTCATTTGCCCGCTTTTCGCTATGAGGTATCTGATAATTAAGATATTAAATGGTACATAAAAAATGTTGATAGCCTGGAGCCCGTATTAACCATATCCGCTTGTCCGAATCCCGCTTTCCCCCTATTTTAAGTGCTTATTCGTACAATAAACATACAAGAATCGTAGATACTTCTAATTAGTCATGTATTTGAGCCAACTTTTCCTTGACTCAATCAACAAATCCCATCCCTGGAAAAATTAATCGCTTAAGAGCTATCCTCATCATCATCGATGACATCGTAGTAGTCACCAAAAGTATCTTCATAATCCGAGTCCTGATCCCAATCTTCAGCCTCATCATCCTCTTCGAAAACCGCATCGAAGTCATCGACCATCTCCTCATCCTGGTAGGGGAGAGTGTTGTTGCTGCTAAGCGTCAGATCACCCTCATCATCAACAAGCGAATCATCGAACTCGAGCTCGATGGGGCTCTCATCGTATTCTTCCTCAGCGTCGTCGTCGTACTCGGCCCATCCGCCATCGACGCGGTCGGTGACTTCGAGGAAGAGAACGTAGCATTCGTCGACCTCACCGTTGGTGATACTGTACTCGATATCCGGGGACTTGAGCATCGCGAGACCGGCGTCGACGTCCTCGTTGACGAGGTACACTTTGGCGCCTGCGGTCGTGTTCTTGTATGTGCAGACTACGGGGAAGAAGATGTCGTTGTTGGGGTCAATAGCGGCGAGCATGCTAGGGGCGTCGTCGCTCTCGTCGTCGGTATAGTAGAAGGGAGCAAGAGCACTGTGAAATGGGAATGTTAGTTATGAGAGATAAATAGGTAGGATAGCTTTGGTTGCACTTACACATAGACGGAAGTAGCAGGTATACTCTCCTCGTCAGCGGCACGCAAACGACTGACACCGACCTTGGACATGGTGTTGTTGTAGTAGTGGAGAACACCGCTGTTAGGGGTAGTCAAGACGACGTCCTCGAATCCAGACCAGAGAGTGTTGCAAGTGTCGTAGTAAGGAAGCGAGTTCTGAGTACCGTTCTTCTGGACGTATAGGTTGCCGTCGTCGCAAACCGCAAGAGTGTATTCTCCGGCGGAACCGTTCAAGCTAAGGGTGCTGTACCAGTAGCCCTCAAGTTCGCTGTCATCGAGGTTGTAGGGGACGTCGGGAAGCTCGAGACCGGTGAATCCGAGGTCAGCGGTGCTGTTCTCGACGACGTATTCGGTCAAGTCGTAGAGTTGAGTACCGTTGCTGGTAGAGTTGACCGAGTCACGTTCGGCAAGCTTGGCGTAGGCTTCTTCGGAGATGGCAAGTCGGCTTTGAAGCCCGATAACACCCTTGTTGGTACCATCAGTCTTGTTTCTAAAGAATCAGATGTGTTAGCTAGGATGTTCAAAAGTAAAGATCCGGAAAAATGCATTTAATAAACTTACCCGATACAGTATGAAGCAATGACGTGGTCAGTACCGTTGACTAAGCTCTTGCTACCCTTGACAAGGCCGAAACCATTGTAGAAAGCGTTGAGATCGTTCTTAACACTGAGAGTGGTAGAAATACCAGAGCAGTTGTTAAGGGGCTTTAGGCCGCTATCCCAGGTCTTGTCAGTGGCGTTATAACTGGCCTGAACAGCGACAGCTGCGGCAGCCTTGATAGACGGGATGGTCTCGAAACCGACGGCACCCTTGCACTTCTCGCAACCGTTGAAGGTAGTGACGGCAAGTTCTAGACCGACTGGGACACCGAATTGGACAGCAAGTTCCATTTGGCCTTCAGCTTCGAAAGTGGGCTTGAACTGAGGAGTGAAACCAGTGGATGTAGCACCACCCTTAGTCCAGTCGTAGTGGTATTGAGCGCGGGCAAGGCTGATATCAGCACGAGCAAGAGCGCTACCAGTCATGTTGACGCTGAACTTGAGCTCGGTACCGATAGATAAAACGGGGCCGATAGAAGCAAAGCCGATGGTGAAGGGGGTGATCGGGATATCGTAGAGGTTGTTCCTGAAGGAATCTTCACGGTAGTACTCGGCGTGAACACCGAGACCAACACCGAGGTTAAGGTTCAAATCAGCAACGAAGTGACCATCAGTAATACCTTTGGTAACGACGATGGTGATGTTACCGTTAGTCTTCAATGAACCGGTAAGACCGCACTTGACACAGTAGAAGCTGATGAAATTACCCTTGGTAACAGTAGTCTGCTTCTTGCTTCCAGCGGGTCGGAGGTCAGTGGAGGACGGGAGCGAGCCGATGGTCTTGATCAAGATAGCGTCACCCCAAGGACTCTCGACGATCTTGGCACCACCCTTAGGTTTGCAGGCATTCTCCAACTTCTTCTTCTCGTCGGCAGTCTTGGCATCATTGCACTCCTTAGCAGCCTTAGGGAGAATGAGCTTGTCGAAGTCCTTCTCGAACTTGTTGGGTTGACCAGTAACAATGTTACGGCCGACCTCATAAGCAGCCTTCCCAGCGGAGTACACAGTGGTAGCAACCTTTGCGAGACTCTTGCTAGCACTCTTAGCAGCATTCTTGGCAGAAGCAGCACCGCTCTTGATCTTTTCCTTGGCAGCGTTCGCGAGCTTGGAGGCTCCTGAGGAAAGGCTGCCGAGGATCGTTCGCTTCTGGTTTTGGTACTCATCCTCATCGTCAAATAGGATACCCTCAACGAGAGCACCGTAGGAGAAGTTACCCGCCTCTAGGTAGCCAAGGTCCTCATCTAGAGTATCATCGAAGTAAGGACCAAGGCAAGCAGTGGGGAGGCCGTACTTGGTATCCACTGGTGGGACACAAGTAGTGGTCGCCGATGGGGAAACAGAGTAGTATGTGGATGAGGGGGAGTCTGAGCCGGAGCCAGTGGCAGAAGGGCTCGCCGTAGAAGCACTTGCTGTGCCGTAGGCGACGGGTTGCTTTCCATAGCTTCCCCATGCTAGGTTCACGTCGGTAACTAATTCTTCGATAGCCTTAGCCTGACCAGTAGCGGTGGCAGTAAGAGTCTCAATGTCGAAAATGACGATGTTGGCACTGAAGTAGCAGCGTTGGCCAAGTTCATAATCACCACAATTTTCGGTGTAGGTGACGAAGACGATGGTTTCGTGAGTCCAAGTGGAGGAAGCGTGTTCAAGAGCATACTTGTCACTGTTACAGTTAGCGACGGCCTAATTTAACAAATAAGAGCTTGAGGAAATTAACCTGAATGTGATAAGAAGATCTCCCGATGCAGTGACACTGACGCTCACGACAAGAGACGAGTGATCCAAAACAACGGATGGGGCAGTCCATCGGGGAACAGCAACGGCGTAGATTCCGGCAGAACCCGGGGTGCTTTCTTGAGCATAATGCATGGCAGAACCAGAACCGGAGTCCTTAGGAGTAAGGTGGGTAATGTCACTTCCATCATGGTCATGAGGAATAGCAGGCAAGAGAGTAGCTACGGGACCAAGTTTGTCGGACGGGTACTCATATGTTGCGGTAGCCGTAGAAGTAGATGTGGTCGAGACGGTGCTTGCTGTAAGTACGACAGCCGGAGCGGTGGTCGTTGTGGATGTAGTCTGCCCGTTGTTGACATATACACCAGCCGGAGAGGAGCTTGTGGTATTAGAAGCAATGGTATCATTGCTTTGGAGGTAATATCTCTTCCCGGGCAGGGCGAGAACATTAGCTCCCGCTAAAAGGGGGAGAAGCCACCTTGATCTCATGGTGACTAATTAATATATTAGTGAATGAAAGTAAAGAAAAAGGAAAGAAAAAATGTTGCCGATGGTATAGAATCAAGTTGAATTGTGATGGCCGTTGAACGAGAGGCTTATATATGGGATGGTCAGTATGAAGGCAGAGATGAGGGAGCTTGAATCTCGCGTAAGTTCAGTAGTTCCCGTCAGCTAGAGTACTCTGGTCCAAAAGCTAGTAGACTGTGGAATCTATAGCGAGTCCCTGAGCACGATGTTTACAAAGCTAGACTCGGTCTCGATCTGGACGTGCTTCTCCAGTTGGCGCTAGTTGTGGAAGCCGGATTGGCTAACCCTTAACCACCCTGTGAGGTTTAATATGACGGGATACTTCCGCTCGTACGACTTTCGTCTAAATGTAAGTCCTGGTTCGCTTTCATCATACATGATGCAATTTGGAGGCGCTCTATAGTTCGTTTAGGATGATTAGTTAATATTGAACCTGTTTTGTGTTGAGCTTGCCATAATTTATTTTCCCCTCTGTCCTACATGTAAGTTACCCCTTGTTCCCCTGCTTTTTACCCCATCCACACACATATTGCTATGAGGAAGAAATTTTAGATATTTGAGCTTCAAAACTAACAAGGCGGGTTGGATCGCGTTTGTGTCATTACTCAGGCATCTAAAGGCTATATCTAGATGGGAATCGCGAGTCAGATTTGGGCCATAGCTAGAAAAGACTACTACTAGCCAGGTACCAAGGTCTAGACCAGCGACGACCTGTATCTGACCCAACTGGCTGGAAAGTTGTTTTAGATAGACGACGGGCTAGTCTTGGCGCTATACCCACCCCGGCGAATATTCCGTTCAGCTGGTAGTTAAGCACAGCTGAAGAAAGACATATAAAGCTTAATCGCGTGGCTAGTGTGGTGCTGCGGTACGGAGCGGAGCGTTTAATGCAAGGGGTCGCGATAGCTTCAATTATAGGACGGTGGTTTTTGGAAAGGAATTCGCAGATGGCTGTTTTATACCACATACCAAACTACCTGGTCCTAATGCATATTCTAGGTAAATCGCATTCGGCCTATAAGCTATAATTTCATACGCATACAATCACGGCATCGTACCACCAGCGATCATCGTCTTATTAAAATAGACGAAATATTTCTTCCACTCAAGGTTGTTATTGTTGCTCAGATGTAATAACATATCCGGGAAATGTTTGGAAGACGGGATACTATTGCTCGTTCTTCGCGTCATGATGAGCTTTAGAAAGAGCTCTTCTTTTACTAGAATTCTAGGAGTTTTCTCCGAAAACAACCATGTCTAAGTGATCTAGAAGAGGCGTGAATAAGCGGGATGGGAACCTAAGTGTCCGAAGCGTACGTTAGGGCAGTTATTTTCTAGTCGTCCCCAGTCTCATTGGGGATAGGGGTCCCCATAAACCAGCGCATAGGTTGGGGCTAAGCATTCCAGTGTTCATATAGAATCCACCGTTACCTCGGGTGATATTTAAGTTGGATGGAGCGTGCACAGAGGCATTTGGATCTATACTCAAAGTCTTGTAAGGCTTCGCAACTTTGAATCCGATCATATATTAAGTTCAATTCATTGAGCATGTAAACGCCTCCGTTCTGGGCATATACCAAATCACATGGCAAGTTTGTAATCGCCAATACGACCAAGGCATAATAGGGGTTAAGACTACCCGCGACACCTCATTATTTCACAATAAGATGTGAATGAGAATGGAGTGCATATTTTACCACCTGTGTCATAAATATATCGAGTTACTAGTCAGCGAAGGTCATTCTAGCACGTTTTCGAAATAGTCCGGGCTTTTTACCCCTTGCTATATTGAATATCGAGCGTCTGGATGCCACACTACCGCTAGAGCTACGTAAGCGTGCAAACTAATAGGAGACTAATCGCGACCTATCTAACGCAGCTAGAATTTTGCGCTATCAAGGCAGGTTGTCACTGTAATTTAAAAATGATGTGAAATGACGAGTCCCCTATGAGTATAATACTCGAGACTCGCCGGTAGTTAATAACTGAGTGTTTTCACGGGTGTTTCCGCGCCTTTAAATTGAGTAATTGACGGTCAATGAGGGCTCATTGCTGCAATAGATACTTGAAAAAAGCCTATCCTCAGGGTAGAACAGAATTTTCGAATGTTTGGAATATCGGACTTGTTCCAACGTTCGTTCGGATAGATCCGATGCGCCCCCATTTCCAATACTTTTGTGTAACCCCCCTTTATAGCGAAGCCGATACTCACAATCCACATTTGTGTCAAAGCTTTGGGGTAGATTATGAACTGCCTTAGGGTATTCATCCTCGGGCTATAAATTACCCGTCTCAGAAGAAGTGCCGTCAAATTCATGATAGGGGGAACCCAAAGATGTGTGGTTGTGCAAATGAGTCGGAAAAGGCCGTGAGCTTCAAGCTCCATGATGGATTGGCCCTAAGTTATTGAAGCGCCTTGCGACGTGACTCGATAATGAAGAATAGGTATCTAGGTACCTTTGCGTACTGTCTCCTCATATCCGAGAATATATCCCCTTCCCCCTATTTCACACAGCTCTGTTCCTGCGGTATCTACAGTACTACCCAATTCATGATGATGGAATTGTTTATGACTAGGTAAGTGGTTAAATAGCCATACTACGTAGAGAGCGCATTCATGGCACAAAAGACGCCTAGCGTAGCCAAAGGCTATAGCTAGAATTTCCCGTGACAAAGGAAAAGTTATCTAGGTATTTGTAGATGTTACTACGCTCATATTACGACTCGTGTCACAACTTGTCTCCGGTCGCAATTTGTTTACATAGTCGAGTAGATAATTGGTTTGATATATTCAAGTGGTATCAAACTAAAGAGTCGAAAGCTGGCGACCACGGCATAATAGCCGCCTATCTTTCAGCCGCGGCCATATTCTCGGCGGCCTCGCTCGCCTGTTTCCGAATCTCTTCACTAAACCCAGGGTGCTTCCCCAACTCCCCGAACCGGATTTTCCAGAAACCCCAGCGCTCCGGGCACACAGCGGGGGTCCCCTCGTACAGTTCACCTCTTCGGACGTGTTGGGATCTATCCTCGTATGCCGCTTCGGGCGACAAATCGATATTCTCACGGGCCCACCATAGGAGCGGTTTGGCACTGTGGGCAATCCATTCGCATGCCACCTGCATCCTACACTCAGCTCGCTCAAGATTCTGTGGGTCGGTGTTTAACCCTTCCTCGAGTGCGCTTCGCAGCGCATAGGTTACTTGAAGAGAAGGATTTAGGACACCGGCGCCTGTACACCGAGCCGTGAAGGAGTTTATGTTACGCCATATCTTTGCGGATTCCGGAGTAAATTCAGCGGCTTCACTCATGGGATCTATTCCCACAGAATTTAGATTCATATTCCTACAGAATAGGCGAGCAGCATACCTTGGAAACACGATTCTATACATTGGGGAAGCAGAGGCAAGTCCCTCCATACACGTTGCGTCCCCTGCGGTATGGTCTCGTTAGAAAGTTGTGCTTGCTTAATACATTTAAAATTGAGAAACAGACCGAGCCTATGCATAATTCATACTTACGTTCGATATGGGAACGTATCCCTTCCCAATTTGCACCAAACTCTGGAGAATTTTAACAAGTTGTTCTTGTATCTCACTTGTCGCGTCGGGACTTCTAGCAGCATCGGTCAGAAGTTCCCATACATTCCATAAGTAATCTTGCGCTTTTTTCGCTTCCGTAAGAGTTGGACACCACCAATCCAACTGCCAGGCAGCCTCGTCCGGATTTGCGTAGGCAAATACATTCAAGATGTCGGAGTCCTGTGAAGTGGAGTCCCTTTCTTTTATCAACTTGAGTTGAAATAAGATATTGTCGAATCCTGCCATTGCTTCTAGTGTTGGTCTAGAAGACGCAGGTAGAAAAAGGATAAAAAGAGGTCGATATGGATGATTAGTCCTGATTTCCCCTAAGGTAATAAGGAAGGAATAAGGTAGCGCGGGGCACGCCGACCCAAGGGCCTGGTGTGACGGCGATGAATTCGCCACGGCCCATTTTATATCATTATCTATCCAACCAGACGTCGAATTTGGGATGTTGGCTGAACTTCTGCCTCCCTCCGCGATCTGTTAGTTAACGGATCACAGCAAACCTCAGTTATGTATTTACTAAACCACAGAAGCCAGCGCGAAAAAAAGCATATCTCCTACCAAAATCAACTCCCGTCGCTTAATTCGAACTCCCTGGCTACCTGGATGCCTCTTGAGGCTCGCGGCTTATATGTTGATTCGCTTAGATGTGCTATACCTAACCCAGGCGCGTATAAGGCAGGCCCTGTACATGCAACCGAACAGTCGTTCGTTTCTGAATAGACATGACAATTCTCGTTGTGTATTTTTGATTGGTATATCGCTGATAGTGAGCATATGAACTATGTAAAGTTATAACAAATTTGGATTATGAAGATAGCA
Source organism: Hypoxylon trugodes (assembly GCF_022578975.1). Taxonomy (NCBI): domain Eukaryota; kingdom Fungi; phylum Ascomycota; class Sordariomycetes; order Xylariales; family Hypoxylaceae; genus Hypoxylon; species Hypoxylon trugodes. Next base: position 1,362,217 of record NW_026250019.1, on the reverse strand, counting down.
TGTAGGGTCACGTTCGGTGGTTTCTACCTAGAAGGAGAAAACATCGCTGTAAAGTTGGGTTGGGGGGTTGGGTATGAAGTCTCTTGATATTTCCACAATACCATATACCATCGCTACTCGTTTATGCGTATCTCACTCGCCTTTTTATCCTCTTATAGTATTTGATAGTATACTTAGTGCTCTAATTCTGAATTTCAATCTCACTCAGCGTCCTTAAGCCTGAGGTCTACATTCCAATATATTTCGAATATTAATACTTCTATTTCTTTCGCCATGTCTTACCCATCCCGCCCCGACACTGTCACCAGTCAAGCGTACTCTAATCGCACGACAACCGCAGCGACCACGGCAACCCAGGGTTCGAGAATCCCCACTGTTAATATTGATCGACCTCGCCAGCCATATGCTGGCAACCCAGAAGATGGAGGTATCCCAGCATTTACGAGAAGAGAATCCTTCGTAAGTCCATCGTAGGTTGCGTACGTATTCATATTCTACTGGATATATGAATACACTTGTTGCCATATACATGCCCCTTATGTTTATAAGGTATATGTGAATGTTTGTTAACCGTCTTGGAATAGTATCAGACTAGGACGCCCCAGGAAGAATATCGATACCTCCAAGCAGCCGACGTGAGGCGTCAAGTCCAACAGGCGCCACCAACACTCTATTCTACTCGTGGAAGATATCCTGTAGAACACTACAACGAACCCCCTAAGCCTTTGAGCGCTCAGCAACCTTGGTGGGAATATCCCATCGTTCCGAGTCCGCAGAACGGGTCAGCGCCGGGCAACTACGGAAGCTCCAGCAGACCCGGGCCTGTAAGGGCTTTCTACAACAACGGGGATAGGTCTCGATTCGATGTTGGCTATCACGATTTAAATGAAGCCCCTCTCGGGCCACGTCGCGACAAAGCGTTCCCAAACACCCCCTATACCTTGGGTCAATACCATCCTGCTCCTACCTATAGCCAGGTCCGACGCTCCTGAAGCATAGCTATCCCTTGACACTTCAACCTAGACACTGTACTATTATTGAGTTGGTTTATAGTTGGTTTTCATGTTTGCTTTGAATTGTTTCAATTAAGCCTTTAGATAAGCGCTATATGGATTTTAGAATATAACTTGGAATATTTCTTGCTGGTCATTGTAATTTTTTCGTAAATCGCCTCAGAAGTGACCTGTATGAACTTCGTTCGTGAACACATGTGTAGCGACTGTGTGTGCTATAATCCCAACTTTAGGTACCCTAAATAAAAACTGTAAGAAAATGTCATGTAGGCAAAGGAATGTACACTCAATATATATCACGATATATCACTCATCAAATTGAGAGATTTATTAGAATTGTCTTTCGTCACCGAGACGCACACTCTTATAATAATACCTAAGTATTCTACTCATATACACGTGCCACCCTCACTATCCACTACCACCACAACCTCAGCAGCAAAACACAGAACACACAGCAACAGCGGTAGCGAGCCGCCACCAACCATTCTCTTCCGAACCTAAGGAAAACACAACCTAAACTCGCTCGTCCGGATCCGCGAATGGTATCAGAAAAAAACGTACACATATAAAACCTGAGAACGCGACGACGACTGACGGGCGGATAGAAAATTCGTAGACTTCGTTGAAAGAAGCCCAGGCGAGGTTAAAAAAAGGCTTCCGATAACTCTTTCTATGCATGACCTTTTCCTCCAAGACCTCATAAAAATGAGGTGCCGATGATACCAATGTACCTATGATGCAATGGAATGCGAACCTTATATACCTAGTAGATATGCAAGGTACGCCCATTCCGGTCTAATGAAAACGCCCCTTAGAACGCCTGGTACTTCCTAAAGCGAGACATACCCCAGGCGGGGTTGAGACAAATTGAAATTGGTGGTAGAGACAGTCGAATGCTGTCATATTCCGTTGGTTCCCACGACGAGAACGAGTAACATGCCGTTAAGGGCGCACACAGCCACAAAAGCAGCCCAGACTGCGAGACTGTATAAGTAACCGGCAGGGTATTGTCGGTATAGCATGGCGCCGAGGCCCATACAAACGCAGAACAAACTTGCGACCGATCCGACCGTAACGCCAGCGTCCACCTCGAGTCGCAGCTTATGCCGACCCGTTGCGATCAATACACCGGATATAACCAGGAGAACGAACGCAACGACGAAGGAGACGATAACGGTTCGTGTTAGCATCTTATCACGGTATAGCGCTATTTGATAACCCTGATCTTCCTCTGTAGCCGGCAGTGCCGCATACCGCGCTTTGTTCCGACGGCCTACACTAGAGTTTAGCGACGACGCGTACTCATCTTCAGTCGCCTCATTATCGGTCGTTTGTGCCGTAGGGGAAGGTCGAGCACTGAAGTAATCGGCGGGTTGGCTACCGCTTAGAAGCGATTGTGTTTCGGACGGGTACGGATTCGGCGTGCGTGCTTTCAGCCAATGTCGAACCGTATCTACCGGCGCAGTGAACATGTGCTTAATATAGACAAATCCCGGAAAGTCCGCGCTGGCATTGGGGTCGATGTATAAAGCATAGCCCTCGTCATCATTACCGCCGGCTTCGCTGCCGTGCTCGTACTCGTTCCAATACGTCATCGATGAGCCCCCGGGCGTGCTTACCGATGCAGGTTTCGGAAGGTGTGTCTGCGACGATCGGCGACTTCCGTTTTGTGATTCGTATTGAATTTTAGCTCTTTGTCGCTCGGCTTGGAGGTAGTTTATGTCGGGGGTAGCAGCTTCTAATGTTGCGAGTACTTCTCGATGTTGTAATCGAACGGGGTGGAAGTCGCGTTTCGTAAAACTCTTAGGTGAGGTAAGGACGTTCTCTTTAAATCGGCTACTTAAGCTCGTCGAACCAGTCCATTTCTGTAGACATCCGATAAGTGTTAGTGCGATGTCGTGATTAGACGTAGGTTTTCCCCTGCAGCCGTGGAAAGGTTAAATGGGGGTGCGTACCCTGTACTTCTTAAGAATCTTGCGGAATGCGATGACTTGGGCGTTAACAAAGCGACTCAATGCCTTGATGTCGTCTTCGCATTCGTCCACTTGTAGCGCATACTTGGCGAACCGTCGTTGCCGCTTAGGAGATACGCCGCCGGCCTTATCGCATCGTATTATAAGTTGGTGTACCGAGTCGGAGAGGTGATCTAAAAGAGAAAGAAAAAATTGTTAATTAAAAATGGCTGGTCAATTGGGTGTTGTGGGCGGGGGTGGCGCCACGTACGTAGTCGTCTTGAGATCTCGTCGGCTTTGCTCGTGACAAAGAGACCGACCCGGTTGTGTTGATTGCAGAGTTCGATGTAGAAGGCATCTTCAAATCTCTTCAATGCATGGTCTTGTTGACCCGGTATCGCAATAGCTGTAGCCTGGTCTTTGGTCGTGTGCGTCTTAATCTGGTGCTTCAACGAGTTATAGTCGATGTTGTGCAAACTCCAGCTTGGAACCGACTCTTCTTCGAAATGTTCACCGTATTTCATATTGGCTCTCTGGGCTCGGAGGAGCTGTACGGCGAATCAACGGCCGTCTATAGCTCTCTTCGGTAGAGAATTGGTCCCAGAGGTCACCTCCAACCTATATATTTACGAATTGGAAATATTCGTAAGAAAAATATACAGGAAGTAGAGTGGATGAAGTTGGGAGGCCTTCTGGAGCGTAGATAAGAACAAGGTATTTAGTATATAAGTACCTGGGTTGCACTGGGAAAGATGGATATCTGGGTACGTAGCGGTACTGTAGTGGGGGGCGATTCGGAGCTTGGAATTGGCTTAGACCGTCCTGTATTCCATGTGCAATAATATGACGTTATACGTCTGGGCGGGTAGATACAGTCGCTTTGGTGTTACCTGCCCTGGTAGGCTGGAAGTGGGTACAACCTTGTTCGCTGTAATCTGTAATCTGTATCAAATGTACATATGGATATCCCAGTGCAGGTGCTATGCGTGCTGTATGTAAGTTTTTATCGTGTCGTATCGTACAGCGTACAGGAAAGACAGGCGAAGACCGAAGATGCGATTTTGTTTTGGGCGGACAATATTTCAAAAGCAAATTTTGGAGTTTCTTTGTCTCCGATTAATATAACCATGCATGAATGAAATATATTTAAATGTTGACCGTTTTTTCTTCTTTTATCTTCTAGAGTGCCTAGGTAGTAATATGGAGTTTTTGATAGAAGATGCAAATGGGGACCTTTAATTAAAGCTGATAGACGATGGTGGATGGTGGATAAGACAGTGGATAGAGTAACGGCAACTCCTTGAAAGTGAGAGGTCAAAGTGGTGTCATTATTTACAGTAGCGTCGGACGGCGTACTTCTTATTTCTATCTTTCGGCGGAAACTAGGGAATGAAACGCCGGCAGGAACGAAGGAAGGCATCTCAAGATTCTAACGTTTGTCCCTTCCGAAAATTCTTAGAATTTCCTAATTCATTATCAACAGCCGAACGAGCCTACCCTGTTCGGTTTGGACGCTAAAGCTCGGCGCTGGTAGGTAAGGCAGGAAACAGTAGCGGTCTCGGCCCCTGCGCTGATCCCAGTCGCACACCCAACACCCGCGGTTAGCTTCAACCTTCGTCTCCATTTTATGTATTATGTAGCCTTTGCAGCGTATAAATGTCCCTACGCTGCACGCTAGAAGGTATCCGCCGCAATACGCGTATGCAGATGAGTTGGGGATTAATGAATATCAAGGACCATCAAACCGTCTGGCATCATTCTCACGAGATATATAACTTTTATTCTCTGATTCATTATAAAACTTCAGATACACGGAAAATAAAATGGTCACATTTTTTGAAAATTCTTACTTGCATATGTTGGCAGAAAGGGACGTGTCGCACGACCAATTATCAATTCCAATTCGATTTTTTCAATTGGTATAGAAAAAAAAGGCTTATAGGTGCTGTGACCTCATTGCAATTAACGAGGACCAAGTGAAGAAATCGTGTAAGTTGATTGGTCATTGGAAAAGACCCTGAACTTACATAAGCTGAATGGACTATTCTGATTGGTTCAATTACAGAAAGTTGCTACCAAACATGCAGTATCATTACCTAACAGCCGGATCTACTAATGTTAAGCCTGCCTCCACTCAAATGCGTAAGCAGTTAGCACCACGCAGCCCACGATATATAGCGTAGGGTATAGCGTTGCGTCGCATCCACTTATGAGATAAAACTGCAGCAGACTTGCAGAAGAAATAGATTTAGTTCCGCTTAGTTTCCCTTAGTTCCCTTGCCAATCACGTCCCTTATATCAAGCACGTGTGCTCTCACCGCCCTCTGACAGGTCTAATACCGTTGCAACTCTCATCGTCGATGCCTTCATTTTATTTCATTTTACCTAATGTCTGCCCCTCCGACCCGTCGACTCTCTTTCGTATTTTCATCATTTTTACCGGGTATCTAGGGCTGCTAGGGTATCTAGGTAAGAGGTCATGCGACCTATTACCTTTTTCTACGCCTAACTGCCTAGGTATGTTATGTCGTAGGAGCGAGAAAGAGGGGGGCATTCGGTTGTAATTGTCTCGAACGAATAAACAGACAGGGTTTCCTACCGGCTACGTCGCAGCGGTACGAACTGCCTGCAGGCTTTGGTCATCCCGGTAACACGGACGGAGTCTATGAGTAACCACATCTAGACCATTAACATGCGCACGAACATGGGACAACCACTAAGGTCTCGTGCTCACTTGCCGAAAGCGTTGCCTTCTCGAGTATCTCGATGAATGTAGGCAAGTGGGTTGTTCTTCTCCACGAGGGTTCGTCATACAAAGGACAGATATGAAGTTATTTGGGTATTTCCGTATTTTCCTTGGATGTGTTTTAAGAGGATGTCTTGAGTGACATTTCGCGATTACGAGCAAGGGATCGTCGCGAATTACACTGCGCCATCGCCTAGGTGGTCAGTGGTCATATGCATGTGGAATACTGCATGCTATGTGTCGTCTATTCGGTTCTCTCGACTTCTGTTGCGATTATATCTCTCGCCTCATTTGCCATTGCAATTACGAACTACGAACTCCAATATCTCCCGCCTTACTATGTATTCATTATTAAACCAATTTCTTAAGCTACATGTAAGTAAGCATTCCCCTCCCAAAACGAACCCAGCTAGAACTCCATCCCGCATAGACCACAACTGGACGCGGAGCCATCTCGGTCAAGCAAGGGTTTATCAAAGAGAAATTGTGATAGCTGCAATGCACGGTGAAGGGTCCCTTAGCCGACCACCACCTACCTACTTACCACCGACGTTGCCGTCCGTTTATCTCCTCACCATCTACTTGTCCCAAATGAGATCGAGCCGCAGCATGTTGAAAAAAATGGCATGAATCTTTTTATGAATCTCAAATATCCATTCTCCGATCCTCGCCCGGGATCGAAACCCGGGGGCGTAAGCCTTACAGACAAGAACAGGATAGCAGTACCAATAGGGTCTTAACAGTGGTTTTCGTAATCTACAAGGTGCATGCCGGCTACATTGAGCCGCATCCGAACCCTAGCAGTGACCTAGTGATGACTTTGGGGAATGCCGGTCCACTCAAGCTTTCCATCGTCTTTCGACAAGTGACTAGCGAACTAAGGGTCTAGACACATGCTAGTATTAGGCGCAGTACTTTTCATCGACTATCTATCTAAGCGACCTGTCAAACTTTTCTTCTAGTCTGATAATTCAGCATTCTATCCTAAAACATAGGGACTTTTTACACCCTCAATTAGTAATCCGAATCCGACGGAGAATATCGAGACGGAAGATGCCGTGTCCCTAAAGTCCAGCTGAAAAAAAGTTTTTGCAAAAAAGAAACTGACAGGACGGATGTTGATTAGAGATTCTCGACATTCTTTCGAGATGTCAGATCAGTTGCCGAGCGGCATCGGAATTCGCGACGCTTACATGCAGGACATAGTGGTGGTACGGCTCGGGATGTGATAAGTCACATCCTTCTTATTTCCCTTACTTACCACCCCTTTTTTATTTTTTTGTTTATCTCCAATCCTTCAGTCCCTAACGTTAAACCGCAAAATCGAACCTAATAGAGCAACAGACACGCTCTGCTTTCTTATCTCCTATGAAGGCCTAAGTACCTACCTAAGTAAATATCTGGGTAGACTGGATACCTAATCACGATCTTGGTAGCATGCCGCGTAAAAGAGTAACGTTTACTAAGCAGGTACGTCGTTATCATAGTGTAACTACCGCTGCGACCGCGATATCCACAGGTATCATCTGAATTGTCGGTAGTAACTCCCGCGGTTAAAGAAAAGCTCCAAGTAGGGTGGCATGGCGGGGAAAGGAACTCTTCATGAGACACAATCATATAAATAGGCCGGGCCAGGTACAGTTTGGTAGTGCTTGTAAAACAATTACAATGTGCTAGTGTCCATTGAGGAAATTGCTCGCGTGCCTCTTTTAATGTAGGGGAGGTAATTTTTTGTTTTCTACCTTAATCCTACCCGCGCACTCCGACGGTGTACATTGATAGCTGTAGTGAGCAGGGTCCCTGTGATGCAAACACGCCATCTGATCCTGCTGTATCACCATCGTTCAGTCAGATTCTATATACGGGGGACGCTTGTCCGTTATCTACGACCTTACGCCTCATACCTCAGTGCCGAGACAATTTACGGGCATGTGAGAAGGACAATAAGAAAATAGTAAGAAAAATGAAAACAAAAAGAAATATCTAAGGGTCACAAGCGGCGCCTCCCGCGCGTCCACTCTAGAACACAAATAAGTGAGACATTTTACCGTCCAGAGAGAATAAAGCGAAATTTATTGCAGAAATTGGGTTGGAGGCTTCGGTATCCCTGGGTAGGATCGGTAGAGGCATAGCCCGGCTCCGAGATAAAACATGATAATATCTGAAGAATGACGATAATTTTTAACCGAAAGGATGGATTTAAGCCTTACAAATGCGTAAACGAATAATAAATCTCTATTCCATCTACAGTGAAGGGAGTAATGGCCAGTGATACCCACAGGTGGAATATTTGTATACCCCTTACATTAGGTAGTCGCATATAACGGCTGCCTCAGAGCTAGCTTCTAGTGGTAGTAATAAAGTCATAAGTCATTCTTTATCGGCTGACCTATCTATGAATTGTATATACATTTCTCATCCTTTCATTAGGTCGCAATTGGCCGCGACACCGAGTGGCACGCCCACTGAGACAAATACATCAAACTTATCAAACGAGGTCTTCCGGCACTTGAACGATTCTCCGAAATAACTTCTAGTATCCTATTCGAAATATGTCCGAGCCATGGCGAGCAAACTCGAGTCCGCACACCTAACCGCCAGCATTCGTATCGCAGCTCCAAACTATATCCACATCACTTAGGCAAACCCGGCTCATCAAACCGAATATCCCCCTTACTTATATCAGGATATACATCAAAGCGTCTCTGGTTCGTAAGCGGGATATTTCTCCTAGTCTCCTCAATCGTCTTGCCATCAAGCTCCCACTCCACAATACCCTCAGTCTCCTCCGCCTCCACCAAAATCTTAGCCATCGGGTTCACGATCAATGTGTGTCCGTATGCCGGGTATGTAGCTTGTGTATCCCTCGCTGGACTGCACAGCGCTACATACATCTGATTATCTACAGCGCGTGAGCGACCTAACAATGACCAATGTAGCGGTCCCGTCGTAGTGTTGAAAGCGCCTGGGTATATCAACGCAAAACATCCCTTCCGCGCAGCAATCGTCGCTAACTCCGGGAACCGCACATCATAACATATCGCGATCGCAACTTTTCCATACCCCGGTAAGTCCACAATCGTGACTTTATTCCCCGGGTACAAAACATCACTTTCCCGAAAGGTAATCTTCCCCGGTATATCAATATCAAATAGATGCACCTTGCGATGCGTAGCTAGTAGCTCCCCATCCGGCCCGAAGGTAAGCGACGTGTTGTAGTACTTCTTAGACTCCGGGTCGGGATCGGCTTCAGGGATGGAGCCGCCGATTAGGAAGACCCCGGTCTCGGCGGCCATGGAGGAGAGGGCGTGGTAGGAGGGGGATTGCTCGGCGGTGGGCGGGCCCGGGAGGAGAGTCTCGGCGTAAGAGGGGAAGTAGTCGCAGCCGTAGGGTGAGTTGAAGCATTCTGGTAGCACCACAAGCTTTGCACCGTTCTTTGCGGCTTCGATCACTTTATCGCGAGCATGTGCTAGGTTCGCGGATTTGTCGGAGCCGCTGGCTAATTGAATACAAGCTAGCTTGATGGGCTGCTGGAGGACGGGCGCGTTGGACGTCGCCATTGTGCGAGCGATGATGGTGGGATTGATCAAGGGAGAAAGGATTCTAGTTATGGCTTGAGTCTGTATTTTAGTTGGAGTTTGGTTTCGAAGTCGGGGTCTAGCTAGAGATGCTATAGAAATGGACTTGGAGAAAGCTCCTAAGGTCCTCGCGAAACTTCTCATTGTTATCGCATTGTTACTCTTCGTCGACGAGATAAGAGAGATTCGGCTCTAGACTGCGAAATCGGTAACATTGAACTGGGGAATTGGATCGGAAGCTATCCGATGCGGGGCATTATTCTCGATTGATACGTATTAAACATTTCGGACTCGCTCCGATGAATATTGTCATATAAAGTATACTGGTCTTAAACGAGGTTCGGCATCTTTCCGTAACTCATCATAAGCTGTTTTTACATTAAAATGAAGGAAATATCATGAAATTCTTAAAAGAGCAGCCTAAGCTAAAGTCTCCCAACCCAATACTCTAGAGAATAAACACCTAGGTAGGTCATAGAGCTCAGTCCTAGTGGTCGTGATTCGGCAAAGGTCTTAGCAAATGTAGTATGAGGAACATATATGAGCAGAAGGTTAGTCTAGCGATGGTCTAAGCATTATTTTACTCTTGAAAACCTACATTATATATTAGAGTTGCTATATAGTCTACCTGTTTCATACCAAGGAAACTTTTCTACGCTTCCAGCATTGGCAATGCTCCCGGTGTAGATAACCCACTATAGCAATAGCTACGCCCGGCACTGCGATGATATATGAGCCCATGGTAAAACCACCCGACACATCTTCGCGGATAACCGACCAACAGACTGACACAACAAAACTGCAAATAAACAGCAAAGACACGGAAACCAACAAGTAGAAACATGTATACGTCCGTCTCTCGGCCTTGAAAGGATTTGTTGCAAGATACATGTTGCTAGGAGCTGGGGCCGTAAGCAAGTGAGACTCGGAAGCCGGTACTGCGCGCGAGAAATATTCAATTCGGCTCTCGAGCTCTTGTAGTTTCCTTTCAGTATTGCGGCTACTTTGGAGAGTCTGTTCCAATAGTAAATCCGCCATCTGTTTAAACCGATGCTCGAACTCGGGAACAATTTTCACTAGGGTAGAGTTGTTCCATTGATTTATAGGCTCCGCTTGCTCAACCGCATGCTGCCCAAGTCGAGCAAGCTGCTGCCTAAGTTGAGAGCGGGGTAAACTAAAGGACATTCTAGAATCATACCGGGTAGTATAGAGTGTTGGTAGAGTCGGAATTAACTGTTTTCTTATATCATTCAAATCCTAGAGTGTGGGATCTGGGTTCATCTAATTGAAGCGAGAACCAACGGATAGATAAGCAGCGACTAAGTAAGTTGTTAGCTACCTATTCTACTCATTCGATGTAAATAGCCATCAGAGCGTACATTGTAGTGAAATCAACTCATTTATTACCCTAACCTTAATTGAGATGCCTAGCCATGAGTTTTTGGTCGTATATCCTGGCTGGAGTGGGGGCGCTTTCAATAGTAGTGTACACAAGTAAATAAGGGTTTCTTATATATACGGATTAGCACGAGTGAGGACTGAAGTCCAGGTCTTGTTGATCCGGATGCAGATAGGAAGCTTATAAAAATTGAAGGGTGTATTGGGGGAGTCGACTACACAGCCTCGTCGTGGGGGAGTATTGCGTTAAGAAGGCCCCCCTCATCTGACTGGCTGGGGGCTGAGAGACCCCTTACCACGCCTAAAATCATACCCTAGGACTTATTTCATTCGCATCACCAATCGCAACTCCGCCCCAGCAATTCCGCCAGCTGCTCCAGGTACTTCCTGTCCACCTCGTCAAACCCGTCGAGCTCCGCACAGTCAACATCGATAATAGCCACTAGTTTCTTCTCTCCTGCGGCTCCAACAACAATGGGAACCACGATTTCACTTCTACTATCGCCGTCGCATGCGATATGGCCTGGGAACTTCTCAACATCGGCGACTAATTGCGTTGTCTGTGTTGCGGCCGCCGTTCCGCATACCCCTTTTCCAAAAGCGATTAGCTGACATGCGACCTTGCCCTGAAATGGACCTAGTATGAGTTGCGACTTTGAATAAGTTGCTTGGGGGTCAAGAGTGTAGAAACCTGCGATTGAGAGATGTCAATCTTGACTAGGTTGTCCCTTTCTTGGAGGACGTCACTGACCTGCCCAGTTCACCTGGTTACTCGGATGAGGTAACGACTTATAAGCGTGCCATAATAAGGATGCGGCGTTGGCGAGGTTGCTTCAATGGTAGTATTGTTAGTCACTAGACCTGAGCTCATTCGGTGAGCACCCGAGGACATACCAGACCTAATATGAAAAAACATAAGTAAAAATCCGATAGGGGTTTAGATGATGACCAACCCAATTCCTTTGGCCGTCAAAAAGACCTCCAGCCTGTAAGAGAACTTGTTCATAAGCTTGCTCCTTCGTCACCCCCTCTGCGAAGTTTGACGCGTCTGCATGTACCTAATTGAATGTGAGTCGGATGTATGAGTTTATGCTGGGTCTTAGGTTACCGAACCATCCTGTTGTGACACGGCCTGAAAATGACGCTTCAGTGCTGTACTCCTAGTCGCATACGTATCCCTTAAACCTCAAAAAACGGGGAGACTATTCTCAACGGCACTTCACACTAACAATTGTGTAAACTATAGTAAGTTTAGTACTTCTATGACGGGTAATGATCTAAACGTTGTTATACTTATGAGAGAAAAATGCTTTCACATTTCGAGCGAGCACGCAATCATTAGTTCCGATGAGATGGTCCACTTCAAGCCGCTAATAGATATCCGGGATAAGCCCTACCGGTACCCGAAACTTAGCTTATGTTAAGTAACCCGAGCCGCCGGAACGAGAACCGTGGCAGCGTGGGTAACCCCCTAATCTAAGTAGCGTGGGGGGTGTTGGACTCTACTTTCAATCCTCCGTTAAATATCACCCCTTAAATAAAGTAGGATGAGAATAGCTTTAAACTAATAGGTAGGGATCTGTTTATATAGTTATTTTTGAAAATACTATACCTAGGCATAATACGTCTAGGTTGATATAAACTTTAGGATGCGATTCCGATTCCGATTCGGCAGCTCACGTCTTAGGGGCTTCTTCCACCATCGATTACAGCGCATCTACAAGGTATTACCACCTAATACACACGCCATAAGATTATAAAAAGCCATCTGTATTAAAGGTACACCCCGCTATTCGATCAAACACTCCCCACATCCCCGTAGCCACATTTGCTGCCGCTCTACTTGCTCTCCCCGACAACTTACCCTCACGAGATGTCTTCATGAAAAATGCAGCCCAGGAATGCCATTCCTTATCAGAGAACTGCCCTTCAAAATCCCTATAGTAGTGATCATACAATTCATCGGGAGCTATATCTATCCATGCCTCGGCGGCGAGAAGATCGGCTTCGAATGTTTCAGCTTTAGCTGCTGCCGCCTCTTTAATAACATGACATCCCCAGTACCCCAAGAGTGGCATGAGTTCGTATCGTCCTTCCATTCGAAAAGCGAACGCAGCAAAGAAGTTGATATTAGTCCACGATGGACTATCTCTTGTTTCCGGATTCGATTTAACCCTTTCAGCTCTCCAGGCCGCTTCAGCTGTAAGATCATTAGCGCGCAAGCAGAAAGCCTTCTACCCTGTGCAACTTACAATCCCACGTATCACTAAGCGAGTTCCAAAACTTAGGAAGATCTTCCCATAACTTCGGTTCTCCGACTACGCCATTGTCATCACAGAAAGCCCCCAAAGCATCTTTTCCGGTGCGGTCGACGTGGGGAAGCTGACTGATAGCATGCAAAATATCGACAGTTTCAAGAATCGGCCACTCTAGAATAAAATCGATAAGAAACCCCCAGAGGTTGCATAGTTCGTCGATGAGCTTTTCAGAAGAGGTCGTATCTTCGAGAGCTGCCTGATTTGCATCTTTCGTAAGGATCTTCGCTGCTTCGTCGGCTGATATATTACCAGCAAGGAAGGATTTCATAGCGTTGCTCTGTTCTTGAGTTGCAATTTCCTCTCGGACCTTTTCTTCGTACCACGCGTCTGGAATGGTAGGCATTTTGAGGTTCTATATGAGTTGCAAATTTAGAAAATAGGTGTATTACCAAGCGCCCAGCCCTGGAAATGACGTCCTAGGTATATTTTTTAGAGGTCAATAGGCGGTGTTGGTTAACTGCGAAGGGTTGTTGGTGAGCATCTAGTGCAGGGCGGGGTCCTCATTAACCCAGCAATAACCCCTGAATGAGGTATAACACCTACCTAGGTGCACAATAAGAAAGAGGAAACTTATCAAGCTGTTATTTTGGGCGAAACTAGGCAGGAATATGCCTACCTAGTAGAGAGTTAAAAAGTTATATATAATAATTCAAGCTATCAGACTTGTACCCGGGTAGGTTTATTTGACTTCAGTACATGAACCCCCACCATTATGTATACACCAATTCGTATATCAAACCCCTATAAACTTCAACCCCTCAGCACCATCCGGGGTAAACCAGGGGTCCTACTAACTTAGGCCTAGTCCCCTAAAATTATCGATTATTTGACCCCTGAACTCCAACGTCGTACCCCAACACAACCCCAGGACCCTGAAATAGTCCTCGGAACCAGATGCCCCGGATATCGTCACGGATCTAGTATTCATGCCAGATCTGCGGTGAATATGGCTATTTTTCTTCTTTCCTGTCTTGTATGTAGTTTTTAATTCTATGGTGCTATTTTCGTCTGGTCGCGACATGTCACTACTCTATCTTTTACGGCGTGGGGTGCGATTTTGAAACCTCTTAGTTGTAGGCTCTACTAGGACGTAGACGCGGAAACCTGAGATGGAACCCGAACCTCCATCAAAAACAATATAACACCAATAACCACAATGGCGCTCCTACGCCCAGTGAAGCGCACCGTCGCCTCACCCACGCGTCTCCGGCAGATCGTCATCATATCCGTAATCTGTCTAGCATTATACTGCTTCCTTCTCGTACCAGAACACAGTCTCGACTCATCACGCTCCACCATCATCGACACATTTCCTCGACATCCACATCACTCCGATTCCAGCCCTAACTCCAAACAAAAGGCCAATCCACCCTCTTCTGTTTTAAACAACTTCCACCTAACAACCGCACAATGCCGATCCACATTCCCCTACCTAACCCAAGAAATTGACCACGCCGTCGCCAAAGGGCCCTTCACACTAACCCGACGCCCCCACGACATGGGTCCCCTAATCGCACGTATACGCAACGGCAAACTATCCATCCTCTCTTACGCGCGGCGCTCGGACCTAAGCCGCGAGATGCTACAACACCGCTCCGCAACCCTCCACCAAATCGCCAACGCATTACTAACCACACCCCCGGATGAAACACCGGCAGACACAATCATAGCGTTCAACCACGAAGACGACCCTCTCTCCCCCTCCCTATCCTACTCCCGCCCCGCGGACCCAGTCTTGAACGGCGCTGACAAGCATATCTTCCCCATTCCGCATTTCAGTTTCTACGCCTGGCCAATCGCAACCGTAGGTTCTTTCCCACGAGCATCCTCCGCAATCTCAGTCCTCGAATCGGAAATCTCCTGGTCGAATAAACAGCCCCAAGCAATCTGGCGCGGAACAACATGGTTCAACCACCCACGCGCAGGCCGTCTACGTCAAGATCTAGTCGCGTCCACTAAATCCCAGCCCTGGGCTGATATCGCGCCTCTCGTCGTCCATGCTAATGGTAGTAGCAACGGTCTCCCCATCGAAGATTTCTGCCGGTACCGATATATAATCCACACCGAAGGCGTGACGTACAGCGGACGCTTCCAATACCACCAACTTTGCGCAAGCGTAGTTTTATCACCGCCGATCGCGTGGATGCAACACGTAACCCATCTAGTCCGTCCAGTATTCAGTCATGCGTTACCTGGCGTCGAACGCACTTTAACCTCTCCCGCCGCATCCAGGAAGGAGAAACTAGCCCCATATCCAGCATCTTGGGTAAAATCAGCATGGCCCAAGTCATATAACCCAGCGACGGAGGCGAATATGGTATTCGTCGCGCCGGATTGGAGTGATTTAGAAGCTACTATCGCGTGGTTGGAAGCACACCCCAAAATCGCCGAGGGTATCGCGCGACGCCAACGGGAGCTCTTCCATGGCGCCGGGTATCTTAGTCCGGCAGCTGAGAAATGCTATTGGCGGGCATTGCTCCGAGGTTGGAGTAGCGTAGTCCGAACAGACGGACAGACATTCGAGGATTTGGATGAAATACCCTGGGAAGAGTTCAGCTTGAAAGAAATCCATAAATAGGGGATACCAAAAGAAAATGGGGGGAATTCGGACCGGGGGCTGATTGGATGTTTGCCTGGCGACATTAACTCCACGATAGATGGCATGATAAATCTCGAGGCTAAACTCTTCCGTAAAAGATCGTTATTATGGTACACCTTGATTATTATTATTATATATACATATATACGCAGCCTATTGCATTAGCCGCTTCTGGCGCTGAGGCTGGCGAAAGCATCAGGGCTGTGTCGACCGTTATTCCACGCCATCTCCATGCCGAGTGTCATACTCTCCCGGCTTCTAGCACTCGATGGGGTAGGATTGGGATTAGTCGGCGCCGCAAATGGAGCTGGGGCCGCGGTCATAGCCGCACTAGGAGTGGGCGAGCTATGTATAAATGGGTTTCTATTTGCAGCTGAAGGAGATGGCGCTTGTTGCAGAGGCATCTGTTGCTGTGCAGGTGGAGGGATCGCTTGACTCGCCTCTGTACTAGGCGCGCCCTGAGCCTGACCTTGCGGTTTGGTTGGAGCTAGTTGGGGATAATTATACAGAGCCATAATGGAAGCAGTATCAGGCCGTTGAGGTTGTTGATATGTTGGCTGAGTTGCCACTTGTATGAGAGGCTGAGGCTCATACCACGCTTGCTGAATTTGCTGTGGTTGGGGTTGAGTTTGAGGTTGAAGTTGCGGTTGAAACGCCTGGTTATGATTTTGTACAGGTTGGTTCATGGTAAAGAACGGATTGCTCGCATAGGGAGACGAGGGTGAATTGTAGTAATTTTGTTGCGTCTGTTCGGGTATCTGGTTCAAAGTCGGTGATGTAAGTCGCGTTGGCGATTTAGTGAAAGGATTAGAAGCAAAAGATCCCTGACTTTGGAAAGGAGAAGTGTTCAATGAAAGCGTCGGCTGTGGGGCTGTAGGAGCTTGTAAGAATGGATTGTAGTTTTGTTGTGGTTGAGGACTCGGCTGAGGATATGTCTGACTACTATTAAAAGACAGTGACGCAAAACTCTGAGTTTGGGGGATTGGTGGAGTCATAGAATGCGGGTAGAATGACTGAGACATTGACTGAGACGGTGGAGCGCCTCCCGTGTGGTGTGGGAAAAGTGGCTGCTGAGACGGAGATATAGCAAGATTCTGTAAACTCTGGTTTAAGTCGAATCCGGTTTGTTGATTTGGTATCCCGAATGGATTCGATGCATAGAAAGGATTCCTATTCTGTAGAGTTCCGGTTGATTGTGTCGACTGAGGTTGAGCCGGCTGTATATCCCAGGGGTTGTTTGACGGACTAGCAGGACTTGGCACAGGCGGTGGACTAGATTTGGACAATCCGATTGTAGGCCGCGGTGACGTCGGTTGAGGTGTCAAGGGTTGCGGGGTCAACGATCTGGACGTAGGTAGGGAACCATCACGCGATGGTAGAGGTAGTGATCCTCCTCCTTCTCCTAACCGTACCAATGCTTCGATCGTCTTTTCAAGGTTACCGTTCACACCCTTCAAAATCATAGCATTCCGTTTGTCATCTGTGAACCCCATATCTCTAAGCTGTGTCAACTTTTGGGCTGTATCCTCCGGGGTATCTTGATGCACGCTGGCTCCAAACACCTTGGAAGCTTTGTTGCGTGGTTGGTCGAAGCTACGTTGAGGGTCGTGGGAACTATGTGCTCCATCGCGTGAGCGTGTATCTTTCTTGGACCGAAACGAAAAGAAACGACTGCCGGTCTTGGGTGGTAACGGCGGTGGAGTGCCCTCGTCTGAGCTTCCTGTATTATGTTTTTTCGTTCCATTGATTGCCGCCTGGATGTATTTTGCTCGTATGAATCGTTCCATGGCGGAATCGGCTTCGTCAGCGTCGATAGGGACGGGTGGTTTTTTGTTCTGAGAATTGTAGATCTTGTTCGACGCAACATTTCCTACCCGTTTCATAGCCTAGTCATTGTTAGTCAAAAGAAGTTGGTTCCTGTCGAGCTTTCATGTCTATTCTTACCTCGACTTGTTCATTGGTCCAGCTGTCCATGCTAAGCGACTTGACCTTAGAAATATGTGTGCCCAATTTTCGATGGATGGCAGCGCATCGCATGCAAAGGAATATGCCCAACTACAATCATATTAGCGTATAGTTCGATTTGTTTCGTTCCGAAGGGCGGATGGTTCGCGCCGATTGGTGAATCCTAATAATAAGAGTCATCGGTGATTGGACTTGTACACATACGTTCCATGATGCCCAAGCTAGAGAATGCTACGTCAGCTTCATGATTTCTAAGGCTTGAGAAACAAAAACAAAAGGGCTGCCACAATAAACACGTACATGGATTTCTCGCCTGACAATCCGCGCAGAAATTATTACCAGGCACGCTATGTACAAGATCCTGCAATACTTTTTCGTTGCGCGCCTGTTGGCGTTTACTCATAAGACCGGACATGTTTGCGCTCGTAGTTCGGATTGATGGTAGATGCTCACGAGAGCTTCGGTCGAGAAAAAAAAAAAGATTCGGTTACAACGGGCGCGCGGCTGAAAAAAAGGTTGAAGGTCTGACAACCAACTAAACAAATGACCTGGAGGCTGGGAAGAACAGAGCGTAAGCCGAAGGAGGGTATGTGTCGCTGTAGGATATAGGTCAGGGGTGTCGCTCCTCGAATCGGATTAGGGCTTCATCAGCTGGACATTACGATTCGATTTCTTCTTCTATTCTTGAGATGTGAGATATCGGAGGTAAGGGAGTTTGATTATCTTCTTGCTCACAAATGAAAAAAATAAATGAGCTTAACCACCTAAACTCGCAATAGAATTAGAAAAGAGAAAAGAGAAAAAAAACGACGAAAGGAAATTGGAGAAAAGAGCGCTCGTCCTAATGTCATTTTTTGACTCCCAGATGGAGTACTGAGTATGAAGAAAGGATCGACGGGGGGTCCTTAAATCCTTAAGGTCCTTAAGGCAAGGTCTGGATCGCAGCGAACTTCTTTAGAGAAAACCGAGAAAAACCACTAAAAAACCACTATGATGCCCCACTAAAAGAAAGGAGACGGGCTCGAGCCCAGCCCAGAAGACGTTCAAATGGTGCTTAATACGGCGGTACGTACCTAAATATGCTCCATATATGCCCCGTTTGTGTCCTAAAAATGCTAAAAATGCACCAAATATGATCCGAGCTTCAACCGTTAAGCACTTAGCGAACCGTTTTAAAGACTAGCTTAGACTAGCGTGGCTTATTTTAACACTTCACGGACCTCAGTCTATTCAAAACTAGCACCTAAATAAGGCTAGCAGTCCCAGTCCATTGGTCGCCCTCTCAGGTTTATTACGCGCTTCTCAAGGTTGTCGTATCGATAAGCTAGGCGAGACGGGACGGGAAAGCTGATTAGTTGCAGATGAGACCATCCCAATCCATCCTTACCAACTACATCATCCATGTCTAGCAGCTAGCACTCTACCACGATTCCATTCTCGACGCCGCTTTCTTACATACAACCATTTTAACATTTCATACTTCTAAAACAGATCTAGTAGCTCCGCAAAGACCCCAGTCTATCTAAGAATTATGCTTATCAATGAAGATGCCGCGTATACCTATGTTGTTCTTGCGGTGTACTGGTTTCCAGAAAGATGATTTCTATAATATACCTAACTTAGTCCACACATATTCTTAATTTTGCTATAATATTATAGGAAACTCCGCCAAATTCCACTATAGTCCGTCCCCAGTCTCTAACAATTATCGAGTTAGAAGCAGCCATGTCGAGCATAGAGCTAAAGCCATCATTCACGCCCTCTTCGGGTGCTTCCGAATCTCCGGATACTGACGCCGTTATCAAAGCTCTTTCATTGATACCTCATATCGAAGGTGGCTATTTCGTTGAAACTGATGTAAGTGTTTTAAAATAGTTATATCTAACACTATTAGGCAAGAGTTGGGAGTGTTGGCGATATTCCGATTCATGCCTCCTTCACTTTCAATCTCGTGCTATTTGTCAGCGTCAATTCCAGCTTAAAACTCACCCTTAAATCTCAGTCATCACTAACATAACCAACAGCGTGACCCTCTCTTAATTCCCTCACCATTCCCTGAAGATCCAGCCTCGGCTCTCATGCCGCAAAGACCCGGCTTTAACTCGGCCTATCGCAACGCCTCGACAAGTATATTCTACTACCTGACTCCCATCTCGCCTCAGGGAAACTTCCACCGGAACCGGGGTAGAACCGTACACACGTTACATCGAGGGCGTGGCGTGTATGTTCTAATTCATGCCGATGAGCCTGATCTCCCTGGTGGCGGGAAAAGGATCGAGACGTTCGTCGTTGGCTCAAATGTAGCTAAGGGCGAGAAGCTGCAGTGGATCGTTGAGGGAGGGAAGTTCAAGGCCAGTTTCCTTCTTCCGGATGATGCTGCTGGTACCGAGAAGACGAGCGGTGGATTGCTGATTTCCGAGACGGTGGTCCCCGGATTTGAGTATTGCGATCATGACTTTCTTCCTGCAGGTGGGCTACCGGCCTTGGTAGGCAAGGAAAAGGCAGAGGAATTGGCCTGGCTAGTAAGGAAGGCATAGGGTTTTAGGAATTAGAAAAATGAAAAGGGGAGGTTACTTCCCGACTACCTGAGGATCACATTCGGTCAAATTCATCCTTAGTAAGATTTAACAAACTAACGGTAGCACAACGAGTAAACATTACGATTGATATCGTGGACCGGAGGACCGCAGCCCTATTTCTGTGATGACGTACTACCCTGTGTATCCTCGGCGAGAACCGACATACGACGAGCATAAATGCAAGGTAAGACAATCAAGTTAAATAATCCCAGCCGTAACCTTTTGTCTAAGATAGAAGACATAGGTCGGTAATTAATGAACCATGGAATCGGTGAGGATATACTGTGAGGTTTCAGCTGTCATACATCGGTCGCACGAGATGTAACACTAATATCTAGGTGCCCTATGGAAGACACTTCGAATTGAGACTTCTAACACTTATACATATTATAATTACCCCGCAATAATTCTGACTTATAGATAGTGTCACCGCTCAATTCCAACTGTAAGTAACAATTAATCCTTCTTATGTGTAACTTCAAACCTCCATATTACTAATAAAAATACAAGATACTCTTTAGCGTCTCAATTCAAACAACTATAGGGAAGACTTTGCGATCGATAGAAAATCTGTACGATGACCTAATTCTAAAGAAGGAAGCATATAAAATTTTCGGAGTACTTTTGTCTTAAGAGTCATGCGAATTGAATGTCACGATATTACCGAAATAATTTACGCAATTCTAGTGCATGAATAGAGTCATAAAGGCGTAACTATTTTTGCCGACCTCCTAGCCTCCGTCTAGATATAACCAATTCCCTTCCACTCAATTCCACATACACAACCAAGAGGTCCCCAAAATGGACACAGAAACCTTCCTCAGCACATCCTACACCCGGATCCGCGCCTCCGCCTCCGTACCCCCCGGAACCTCCGTACCCACCCTCCCTCACCCCTCCCTTCTCTCCGCAGCCCGCACATCTTTCCCCTCCATCCTCCCAACCCAAGGTCAAGGCCCAACATCCACACTCACCCACCTAACCCGCGACATCGCCCCAGCTCTCGCAGGCCACAACCTCAGCGGTCGGTACTACGGCTTCGTAACCGGATCTACCCTTCCCATCGCCGAAGCCGCCGATAATTTGGTCTCGGCGTTTGATAACAGCGCGCAAGTACATCTCCCGGGACAATCTATAAGCACCGAGGTTGAAGATGTGGCTTTGCGTATGTTAATCGAATTTCTGAAACTAGGGAAGGCGGAAGAGTGGGCTGGTCGTACGTTTACTACCGGTGCGACGGCGAGTAATGTGTTGGGTTTGGCTTGTGGGAGGGAAGGTGTTATTACAGCGAGGTTGAGGGAGATACCGGGGAAGGAAGAGGATGGAGGGAGTGTTGGTGAGCTTGGGCTAATTAGAGCATGTGCTGAGGCTGGTGTCAAGGAGATTCAGGTTTTGACTAGTATGGGACATAGTTCCCTGTATAAAGCGGCTTCAGTTGTCGGACTTGGGCGCGCCAGCGTGAAGGATCTCCCGGTTAGCCCACTAGAGCCTTGGAGGTTGGATCTTGATGCCGTGGAGGAGGAGCTTCAACGTGAGGGCGTTGCGAGTATTGTGGTTGTCAGTGCCGGGGAGGTTAATACAGGACGATTTGCCACGAGGGGTTTAGAGGATATGGAGAGATTGAGAGAATTGGCAGATCGATATGGTGCTTGGATTCATGTTGATGGTGCATTCGGTATTTTCGCAAGATCTTTGCCAGAGACGGAAGAGTTCGCACAGCTTAGGGAGTCAGCCGCCGGGCTTGAGCTTGCGGATAGTATTACCGTGGATGGGCATAAACTACTGAATGTTGTATGTTTTCCTTTCCCTTATTTATCTTTCACTAAATAGGTACTGACAAATTTACCAGCCCTACGACACCGGCATATTCTTCACCCGTCACTCCAGCATCCCACCCGCCGTCTTCCAAAACCCAAACGCAGTATACCTCTCCTCATCTTCCACCTCCACTATCCCTAGCCCTCTCAACATAGGCCTCGAAAACTCCCGTCGTTTCCGTGCACTACCCGTATACGCTGTCCTCCTAAGCGAAGGCCGGGAAGGCCTAGCCACCATGCTCGCGCGCATGACGCAACTCGCACAAGGCGTAGCCGATGCCCTCCTCTCTAACTTAAAAGAAGACTATGAACTCCTCCCCGAGACCGCGTCTGTGCCGCATACCCACATTGTCGTGTTGTTCCGAGCACGCGACCCGGGGCTGAACGCAGTGCTCGTGCAGAAGATCCAGGACTCGGGAGAGTGGTATGTGAGCGGGACGAAATGGAAGGGAGAGCCCGCGTGCCGGATTGCGGTAGCAAGCTGGAGGGTGAATGTCCAAGAGGACTTGGCGTTTGTAAAGGAAAGGTTGACGAATATTGCGAAGGAATGGAAGGAAAGCAGGTAGATAGAGGGAAGATTATGATCACGACGTTATGGTTAAGAAGACACTCCAGAGTAGATTGAATTTCTTTGCTTGCAGTGTTTAATATGTATCTCTTGGTTTCAACTAATAGGTGGATAGAATATCCAGACCCGTCCAAACGTTACGAGGTGTGTTAGACCCGGGTAGCCTTAAATAAGAAAAGGTCCGAAGTATTTCGTTCCTCGTTATGGATGGCGGTATTTCCCCACCCATATGAATGTTCTCATCTCAGTGGGATTGTTGTTCCCTGTGAATAGCTTCATTTACTAATGATGAAAACTGAGTATATGAATCAACTCTTTCTACCCTCGGTGGGGCGATCCGTTTCATCTTCAAGCGTAGAGAGCTGGGTGCTCGCATGGCGTCGGAGCCGTCATTTGACAGTAAAATTCGACTTACGACCGGGCGACTATCATCATGACTCCTCAACATAATAACCCTTCAACCAAACTTCCGACTCCCACCCTTCTTTCCCTTATCCCCCTCCTTATCTTTATCCGCCCCCTTCACCCTCCCCTTCCCAATAAGTTCCAAATGTCCCGCTCTCTCCCCCAACAACTTCTCCGTCTTCGAAACCAAGCCCGCCGCAAATTTCTTCTGTATCTTATCCGCGGCAGATGATTTCTTAGCCTTCGCTACGCGCGCTCCTTTTTTCGGAGGTTGAGGCTTAGCTTTGCGACCTGTGGAGGTAGCTGTTGGCTTTTTGGGTTTTACGGCGCCTTGTGCCATTTTCGGGATATGGGTTGGTGGTAAAGGTAGAGAGGTGTCGGTTGGTTGGTTGGTTGGTTGGTTGGTGGGTAGAATACCGGATGGCGGAAAGAAACCGGTACAGCTCGACTGGGTACAATAGACCGGTCTGATCTAATCTGATCGCGGACGACGCCTCTTCCGTTCTATTCTATCGCGATTCGCGGCTGGCGCTTCGAAGCAAGTGGCGTGCCTCTAACAAACCAAATAAACCCCAACTCCGAAAACTTCTCCGTCCGTCAATCTTTCGGCTCTATGTACTCACGGCAAGCCTCGAGCCGAATCGCAAAGACGATGTATTTTTGGAAACCGTTCCCCGCTATCTTCGTCGACGTCGATATTATTATTGCTATCCGTGCGGGATTTCGGTGTGTAGTACGCGGCGTAGCACAGTAAAATGCAGTAACAGTAGCAGTAGTAGTAATAAATGGTGGTGGTGGTGGCAGTGCCAACCCGGAATCTCAATTTTTTTATCTTTTTGCGCAGGTTAGAGTCGCACTGCAGCAACAAAAAGTAAAAATTTCTATAGCGGGTAACGTAACTAAAACGGGCTCTAGGCGGGGCTGTGAGACCCACAGAGCGCTAGTGCCCGTCCCGATGCTAATTACCCCACTATACTATGTTACCTATTATAGCCCTGGAAGTCCCCCGCCCACGTTCCGGATGCATGGTTAAACCTTGAGAGACCGGGATACATCTATGCAGTTGCAGCACCTTGCAGGAGGGCTGTGAGCGGAATTCATGCCGAGGGCATCTTCAATATTTACATACTTGTCTTACGTATACCTGGATTATATAATGTGTATTTTGAATTATACCGCGGTTACTTGGCTCAGCCTCGTTGAGAATGCTGAGAAAACAATAACATACCTAGGTACTAAGCGTAATATTGTAGGTCTGGTGTCTAGGAAGGAAATGTTGGAAGTGGTAGGAACGTGATGATGCGACTATTGGTGATATTATTCGGGGATTCAACTTACAACCTAGATGTACAATTGTATGGATTCTCATCATAGAAGCATTAAGATCAGATCTAATGTAAAAGAAACTGGTAAAATAATATTATGATATATTCTCTTTTAGACATGTTAACTTTACTTGGGTATCTTATCTCTATTCCCTCTAATGTTGTGATTTAACCCCCTATCCAGATTCCAAAGTAGATTGCCGACCCCAGACTCTACACATAGACTAAATTCCCGAACGCCAGATTTCGTAATGCATGCGTATGTTTCCGTATACCCAATATGTAGTACATCTAATTGATCATTGTGATATTATAATTCATAGAAAAGAGATAGTGATGTGAGGCCGGTGTTGCCTGCGGGATATATTTCGATGTGAAAGCGTTGACGATGCGTAACGAATGACGTCCAGAATGGTAACACACTTGGGGGGGACAAAACAAAAACCCAAAACGATTGCAAGTGGCAAATTTTCCTCTTGCGTAGATAAAAATCGCTAAATTTACTGAACATTTAGATATAATTCATCGCCAAACCTCGTCGGTGTCAATTTCGGTTGCCAAGTTGGTGTAGGTGGAGGCGGGCCTCTTGGCGGGGGAGAAGGACTAGTGTTATCCGGATCAGCCTCGTCATTCTGTTTTGTCCATTGAACCTTCTTCTTGTTACTACCGGTAAGCGTAAGTGTAGTCGCTTTTCCCTTTCCAACTCGTTTCGCCAACAAAGTGCTAGAGTTTGAAGTACCGGAGCTCATTGTTCCTGGACCTAAAGGTGATACCGAGCGTGCTACGTGGGATTGTATGTCTCCCATGCCCGATTGCGATGAGATAGAAGGCGGTGTCGGGAATCTTTCGACGTTTGGAGGTTCAGGCGAAAATCCAGATCCTGTAGTTTGTATCGGTGGCGTTAGAAGTCTTCCGGGATAATTGTACGGCCCGGTTCGATCCTGAGTGTTCGCCATCCGGGGTGAAAATCTGGATGAGGGACCATCCATCATTGGCCTATCCTCATCAAGTCGAGGAAGACTTGCTAAGTCAGTTCCAATATCTGGGTCCCCTGCCAAGTTTTGTATTCGGGGATCCCTTAGGCGCTTAGGATTTAGGGGTTGCGGATAGGGCGAATTAGTCTCATCTATAGGTAGAGGAGGATCCCTTAAAATTGGGCTGGGTTTTCCGCGAGGTATAAATTCCGGCCGTTTGGGTGGATCCATTTGCATCATAGATCGGTCGAGGCGTCCTGGAATTTTCGGATATCTAACTTGAGGGCCTCTAGGACTTGGTGACGTTTCTCTAACAGTCGAAAGTTCCGATAAACGGCCGTTGTCAAGTTCAAAGAGAACATCGTCTGGAAGTGGACTTGAGGAACATGTATTTATCGTCGTGACGGAGTCTTGTGATGCAGCTGTATTAGATCGGGAGATCTGAGCTCCATTACTCTTCCGGGATCGAGAACTATTTCTCCTGGGAGCCAAACTTCGCAAATTGCGCCTAACAGCACTTGCTTGCGAATACACGCTTGATGAACGATCGACCGGTTTGTCACCACGTGCTTTAGCCATCTTCGCTTTTTGTCTCTTCCTAGAAAGCACAGAAGCAGCCGCAAGATCGGCGGCTATCTTCGCCTCTTCCTCTCTTTCTGCCGGTGACTTCGTTAGCGGAGTATATGTGTCAAGTTCGGCGGCCCCTGTAACCTCTTGAACCTCTGCAACCTGCGCCAATTGAGACTGTCGATTGTTGTTCTTAAACATCCAATTCCCCCATCTGTTTCCGACATAAGGGGGCGAAGTTGACAGTGGTTCATTTGGCGGGGGCTGCCATATCGGTCCTCCTTCCTGGGCTTCGGCGTCTAAGTCGGCAAACGCTGTCATATTGGTCATCATACTAGTTCTGTCGGTATTTGCTGTCTGTGAAGCCGATACGCGCGATTGCATTTGTGGCACTGTCTCGGGTGGGGGTGGTCGGGCCGGGGGAATTTTCACGCTCAGTGCTGGCTTGGCTGGAAGGGGTCGTGAAGGTGGTGGGCGAATTGCGTTCTCCGGAGATCTTGAAGGACTTCCATTTAGAGAATGTGAGATGGCAAGCCCAACGGCTTCTTGACTGGCTCCCGGCGAAAGATAGGCACCCGATGGAGGGCCATGATTAGGAGTATATGGGTCTAATGGAGGAGCGAAATGTGGTGATGGTGTGCGGTACGACTGAGGCTCTGGATATCTGGCCGCATCACTGGACATCGGCGCCGATATGATCATGGGACCGGATCTCCTGTATCCAGACGCGCCAGGCTTCCTCCTATCCTCATCTATTGAAAGCAATCCCTCTTCAAGCTCTGGATAATTCCGTTTACGTATTCGCCTAACAATGAAGATAGCGATCAATGATATAAAAACCGTACCAACAACACCCACGACAATACCAGCTATTTGTGCATTATTAAGAGAGGCTGCTGAGGATTGTTCAGGCGAGGAACCAGATGTCACGTCCGTTGTAGTTGCCGCCGCTTCTGTGCTAGATACTGTCGGGGCCAAAGACAGTGTCCCAGTCGGAGTTGTCATTGCTATCGACGTCAAGATGATCGATCCTGGTCCACCGGTTGGTGAATTGACAATGGTAGCCGTTAGGGTAGCGTGCGTATTTGGTAAAGCATTAGATATGCCAGAGCACATAAGGTAAGCGTCATGTTGCACGGATCCTAGTATCAAGTTAATCCCATTAAGATCCCTGAGGCCTAAGAAGATTTCCAAACTTACCCCCAGTGATATTTCTATCACAAACTCCTTGTTGTGTCTCAGCACTAATACATTGTAGAGCCCCTTCCCCAAGTGTATATCCTGAATTTGATTTTTCTGGGCATAGACATTGTAACGTCGGGTTCGATGTGCATGATGTTGATGGATAGTTGCCTGAGATGAAAGACTCTAGACAGGGTTGAGCACAAATCGGGACGAAAGCTTGAATGTTTTCACCGAGTTCGATACCGACAGCGAAGCCCGCTAATATCGTCATCCATATCAACGTGTAACGAACCAGAGACTCGAAAGCCATCCTACTCGACAATATCTTTAAGAGCTTGATGATGTACAATCTTCTGATAGCTGACCCCGTTCAGCTTTAGTTTTAAGGGGTAGGCGTAACTCATTCTTTGATCATCGAAGAACGACCACGTCACCTAGAGGCCTCCCCGTTGGTACCGAAGGAAATTAATGTGTAATTATGTTTCGTGTGGGCGTGTTTGGTGGCCTCGACCCGGGCTATATGATGTCAAACGGCCTGCCAAGTATATGAAATAGGAAAGGTCTTAAGAAGAAGTAGCTAGCATTCCACCACATGGGTTTGCATAGTCCACGAAGAATAGAGTAAATGGAAGATACCTAGACCCAAGGAACAATACGTAACCAAACGACAAGGTAGGAAATGACACAATGAAAATTCAAGAATTAAGGAGTAAATGAAAATCAAGAAAGGGTTTGTTACCGAAGAGGAAATAGTAAACCAAAGAGAAAGGGGCGAGGATGGGTCTAGATGAATAAGACCAGTTTTGGGTCTCACCATGTATGTGATGTATGTGATGTATAAGGCGGATGGACGGGTTCGAAAGGTATCATCCATGTCCATGACGTTACCGGCGATTAAGCCACGCCATAAGCAAAAGAGATTGGACGCCGATGGAAAAGAATAGGCATGGATGAGAGCTCGAGCCGTTGGATGGGTAACACTGACGGCTAGCATCCCGAGAGGTGCCATGGTACTCATCTCAGTGTAGCTACTTAGCTACCTAAGCAGACAAACAGCGGTTGAGCCATACACCTGGGCATAGCCATGGTCCCTCTAGTTGGCCACGGCAATGCATGGATGCTGAGTTGCTTGCTTGTTTGCAGTTGCAGTTTGCAGATGTTAAGCCTTAGAGCATGCCATGCGAGGTACGATTGACCCAGTACCGTACCATATACCACGAACGTATGAGGTATGATTGATTATTGGGTACGTAGGGTAACAGCCCAAATATGAGTGAGGATGGAGGAGCAACAGCAAGGATTCGCTTGGACAAGAAAGGATCATCGTTAATAGTAATCCTTATTGGGTTGGATATCTTTTCCCTATTCGGGGAGTCTCGTCGATGTACGGCTCAGAACGTCTAGACAAGCCTACAAGAGGCTGAAGGGGAATATTGGCAGGACAGGGGTTTGTAAAAGTCAGGAACTCGTCGGTGAATATAGATCTTATCTGCAGGATGAAAGCGTCTAGTGGAGGGCGGGTGGTGGGTTGTTGTGGGCTGAGCTTTGCAGACAGGGGTGCCAGGTAGGGATCTAGGAACATGAAGTAGGGCGGCAGGGGGTAAGGGGTAAGGGGGGTATGTGTACGGTAGGCGCGCGGTACCTTTTAACATTATTCGTGGGCGCTTAGAACCCCTCATGCAACTACCACTGGCTGGATGCAACGGGAAGTGACATATTTGCTTTTTCTGGCGTCTCGCTTTCTCCTTCTTGATATACCTAGGTACTTTATATATGCTTACTGTGTTGTAGGTACCTATCCCGTATTTATATATAGAAGAGGTACTTGACCCGGCGATGAGAATGTGCAAAAAACTCCGCGCCTCCGCCTCTCGATTGATGCACATATATTTATGTACCTTTTCAATATTTTATGTATCCTGACGTTACATGCATATGTACCTGCTTCCTACGTGGATGGGCTATATACAAATTGGTTGGTACATAAAATTGTTATGTAAACTACGCATGCTCTCGATACATGTACCCGAAGAGAGCAGATCGTGCCGATGGTGGTTTTGTGCCGCTGTTGTCCAACCTCAACTCACCAAAAGCTTCTTAATGTGCCACTAAAATATTTCTAGCGACGATGCCAATGGGTTTCAGATCTACTACTATCGCCTTGAACGCGAATTACCGACGTCGGGTATACCATAACAAGATATCTACTTTTCGGGCTCTTAATAATCCCTCATAAAGGGGCAGAATACTTTGGGTAGGTAGGCTTCCTCAAATATAGAAATCTTACCAAAGACACATTTGCTATAAATCTAAAAGAACCGATCGGCCGTGGTTAGAAAATAGCCTTTCGATATCTACACCATCAACGTTGTCTGCGCCTGGTGTTGTACAAACACCTGGCCGTTTTCGTATCCGCTTGCGCGTTTGGAGAGCGATACTCGTTTTAATCAAAGGCCTGGGAAACCTCTTGGAGGCGCAACTATTTCTACCCCATTGATTCTAATGTCTTCGTAGAAAAGCTGTTTCGAACATGCTACCACACCTCATCAAGGTGCATACAATAAATTAAGCAGGATTCATGTAAAAGAATCCTCCTGGCGCACATATAGTAAAAACATCGGATGACTTTTTTTCTGTCGGTAGGTATCTAATCATCTCTCATTAACTACATCAATCCTCTCATGTAGAATTATTTTTTTGCTGGAATGTCTTGGGGGGAAAATAGTTGAAATCGCCAACCGAGTCAATAGCTTAGCTGAGTACCAGCATAAATAGCCCGTGTTATGCCCCAGTCATCAAATTGTTAGAACTTGCATACGTCGCTCAATAGGCGGAATCTGGCCCATATGGTATCCTTGAAGTACCTGAGTAGGCTCTGTCTAATCCATCAACTCACGAAGATGCTTGACCTGGGACGTAATCCGCCTGCGCTCGGCTAGATTTGATAACTTTCTGGACTAGCAATTCGGTCTCGTCCCAATCATCAGGTCTCAACGCTACCAAGTCAATTTCAAGATCTTGCGCGATGGCATTGAGTGCTTCGAAGCTCTTCTTGTCGGAGACAAAAGTGATACTGACACCGACACGGCCAAAACGGCCAGTTCTTCCGATACGGTGGAGGTAGGTCTCCGTGTCGTGTATGCTGTCTCCCATTCCTTTCATCGGAATATCGTAGTTAATAACCATGGACACCGTAGACACGTCAATTCCACGAGCGAGAACGTTGGTGGTAATTAGGACCTTGGATCGACCGCTTCGGAATTCTTCCAGTAGCGCATCTCTCTCACTTCCTTCGTAAGCACCGTGTAGGACAGAAACCTTGTGCCCATCCTTTGTCATCCTCTGTTGGATTTGGGTAGCGCTCTCTCGAGTCTAACATAGTTAGCGCGCGGCACATTATCTGGTTGATTTTATTGGTTGAGGGGCCTTACCTTAACGAAGATGATTGATGAACCGATATTCATCAGACCGTAGAGCTTGCAAAGGATATCATATTTGTCTACCTCGGAAGGACAATCCATGTACATTTGGGAAATCCCCTTGACCGTGAGCTCCTGAGTCTTCAGTTTAATCTGGTTGGCGCTAGGCGCAAACTGTGTTGCGTATCTCATGACCTTGTCGGGGAAGGTTGCGGAGAATAGAAGGATCTGAATGCTTTTAGGGAGCATGCTAGACGGAACTTTAGGTTAGTATCGCGACGAAATGATAGGAGAGCGAGTGATGGAGAACATACTTCTTGACTCTGGTGCACTGATCACCTAAGCCTTGTTGATCCAACATGTTGTCGGCTTCGTCAATAACGAGAACTTTCAACTGGGATACATCAAACTGGCGTCTTCGGATCAGATCCATGACGGTTCCGGGAGTACCAACAACGATACTCTTATCAACACGTCCCTCGCGGGGAATAGCGCCGGGAATAGCGGCAGCCACTGCCAGGTTGGGCATGAACTGTCCGATCTGGACCACGACCATCTCTATTTGCCGGGCCAGCTCGCGACTTGGGGCAAGTAGTAGAGCTTGGGGTTGGTTTGGCTTCGACTGGTTGACACGAGATAGAACCGTGGTGACGAAAGCGGCCGTCTTTCCAGTTCCGGACTGAGACTGAGCTATCATGTTTCGCGGAGGGTTGGAAAGCATCAAGGGGAGTGCTTTCTCTTGGACCTTGGATGGTTTGGAGAAGCGTAACGCGGTTAGAGCTCGGAGAACTTCACTAGGCCTATCAAAAAGGAATTAACTCTGTATAATACGATATATGCTGATTTCCGGCACTTACAATCCGAGCTCTTCGAACGTATGCGCAGAACCTAGGGGGTTATCCGTATCTTGCTGAAGGTCGCTGAGTTGTACCTCAACATCGTAGCTGTTATCTTGGAGCCTAGACTCCTCGGGCTGGCCACCGGCTTGGGGTTCGCCAGGTTGGCTAATGCGACTAGCAAGGTCGGCCATGATGGATATATGCGATCGGAATGCGACGAGGTATTAATTCGTACTTTGCTACAAGAAGAAGACGTAAATGGATGGTACGATCGCGGCGACTACGTTGATATTAGGTGGTGAATAGGATCGGGTATCGCAATAATCGGTCAATCGATGGAATTGATGTTCACTCAAGGTGGCCAAAGGGAAGTTGGGTCTGTCCGTTAAAGAAAGTGCAACAATAAAATTTAAATAGACAATGTCTAAGGTGTTATTGTCGCGTGATAGGCGTTCTGCCTAAGTGCTCGTTGTAAGAAGGCTTTCTATGAGACTATTGGCGACACATAATCTCATCAGTTGTTGATGTCTTGGATAGACTGGATTGAATTGGATGAAGCTTTTTTGACCAAGCTACAAATATTTGGTGGGGCTGGCATCCTTAGTGGGGTAATCATAAGGAGGGGCAGTGTCGCAGTTGCCTCTTCAGCGTCAGCGACGATATTGCCGGCTGTAATTTCGGACTCACAAGTGTACACTAGAAATTTGAATTATAGCGGAGATTTAGACTAAGCCCCTGACCATTACGTTCCATCCTAGCATGTACCTAAGACGCGTTTGCACATGTACATATTGTATAGATTAACGTATTGTGTATTGTGATCAACGGTCAGATTGTGATGCTTTAGCATTGATAATTGTTCCATTGAAGGTTGACCAGCTTATTGGAATTGAGCTTCGATATTATAAGGTACTTAACCTAACTAGTACCTTACATAGGTATATATAAAAGTATAAGTACACGCTACACGTGTTAGATGGACCTATCGTCATGAGGCGGGGTACTAACTTCGTGTACTGATAAAAGGGAGTACCGATCAGCCGGGCAGCAGCAGCGACTGGCCAGTAAGTGGGGCTGTGCCGATGTTCCCTGCGTCTCGCATTTCATCTCTCTGAACCTGAACCTGCACCCGAACCTGTACCTGAACTTGTAACTTTGCATCATTTTCAGCCCACAACCACTCTACGCTCTACATTACCGCTATGCACACACAAGGGATAACAATCTATTCATGATATGGCCTTAGTTGACGATAATTGTGCAACCACGACTTCATCCCACATACCCAACAATTTTCGCAAGGCTACTCCTTTTGTGCCTGGATGTTTAAAATCGTGGCCAGTCCTTCGTGATGGCTGAGGTGGATGTTGCACCTACGTTTGGTGCCGAGTTAAAGGTGTGTATTAGCTATTCACTACAGCCTACTCGTTCTCATTGCTTCCCGGAATCGTATTGCTAACCAACAGTTTTCTTTGTGATGGTAGGATGGCTTCAAACCGGCAAATGTTTGGGTGGCCAACGGTATCGCGTGGCTTGACGATATCCAAAGTTTCTACCGGGAGCGGAGCGTCATCGAAAAGGAGCATAGCGCAAAGCTGAACGCTCTAGCTAAGAAGTATTTTGAGAAGAAAACTAAAAAGTCGGCTAGTTTGAGTGTTGGCGACACGCCTGCTATGACTCCAGGATCCCTCGAGAACGCATCTCTTACTATATGGACGACCCACCTTACTACCCTCGAATCGATAGCCAGCGAGCACGAGAAATATGCGAACGACCTCATACAAAAGGTGGCAGACCCATTAAAATACTATTCTGGCAGATTTGATGAGTTGCGGAAACGCCATGTCGAATACGCCGCGAAATTGGAAGCTGAGAGGGACTCCTCGTATGCCGATTTGCGGAAAACCAAGACTAAATACGATGCTGCGTGCCAAGAGGTGGAGAGTAAGCGGAAGAAGACTGAGTCTGCTTTCGACAAGGCAAAAGCTCAAAGCCAATACCAGCAGCAGCTCCAGGATATGAACAATGTCAAGAACACATACTTGATAGCTATCAACGTGACAAATAAGCAGAAGGAGAAGTACTATCACGAATACGTTCCCGAAGTGCTAGATAGTCTCCAAGACCTTGCGGAATTTCGAACTATGAAATTAAATGCATTATGGTCCACGGCAGCTAGTTTGGAAACAACGTTGCTACAGCAGAGTAATAGTCTGGTTGATCACTTGGCCCAGGAGATCACTAGGAATCAACCTCATTTAGACTCCATGATGTATATCCGGCATAATATGGGTTCGTGGCAGGAACCGACCGACAAAATGTTCGAACCCAGCCCTGTATGGCACGATGACGATCTTATGATAACGGACGAAATAGCGAGGGTGTTTTTACGCAATGTCCTAAACAAATCTAAAAGTCAACTAGGAGATCTTCGACGAGAAGTCGATAAAAAGAGGAGGGAAGTCGAGGGTGTTAAGCGTATTAAACAAAGGATACGTGAAGGAAAAGAGAATAAGGACGAGGTACAAGTCGTCACTCAAATTTTCTCTATGCAAGAAGATTTACACCAAGTCGACCGCCGACGTCTGACCGCCGAAGTTGAGACTTCGACCATTACATCAGCAGTCGGAGATGTTACCCTCGGGGCCAAAAACCATAATTTTAAGTCGCAAACGTTCAAAATACCAACTAATTGTGACCTATGCGGTGAACGAATATGGGGTTTATCTGCAAAGGGTTTCGATTGCAGGGATTGTGGTTACACATGTCATAGCAAATGTGAGATGAAGGTTCCCGCTGAATGTCCTGGCGAGTTATCAAAAGAGGAGCGCAAGAAGTATAAGGCAGAGCGACAAACAGCGGCGGGTGCTTTACTGAAACCTCCCACTGGCACGCCAGACCATGTCGCAGAACTACCCGCCCTAAGTCGATCCAATACGATGAATTCCCTAAGTTCTGGGTACGCAGCTAGCGCAAATCGATCAATAAGTGGTTCAGTAGCAAGCCCACGAACTCCAGCTGAGGAGCTACCCGCCGAACCTTCTGCTCCTCGACCTGCAGTGAAACCAAAAAGTCGCCTTGTTGCTCCGCCACCTTCTGCCTACATCAGCGAGTTGCCAGGTAGCACTATCCCAACCAAGCCTGCTACTGAACAAAAGGGCAAAATGCTCTACGCATTCGAGGCAAATGGTGATGGCGAGATTTCCGTCCCAGATGGACGGGAAGTTACCATTGTCGAACCTGATGGTAAGTTCTATACTCTCGTAAATAGTTAAGTTTGTTGCTTATATATCGTTATAGATGGTTCCGGATGGGTGAAAGTTCGTGCTGGCTACAAAGAAGGGACAGTACCTGCATCTTACCTCGAAATTTATCCTGAGCCAATTGTACCCCAGGACACTGGCTCTTCATTTGGCAATCGTCCTGCGTCTACCTATTCGAATTCGGGCTCGTCAGTGAACACAGTCGGACTGCCTGTCAAAAAGAAAGGCCCGGCCGTAGCACCGCGTCGTGGTGCCAAGAAATTGAAATACGTTGTTGCGCTTTATGATTACACAGCACAGAGCGATACCGAACATAGCATGGCGGAGGGTGAGCGATTCGTGCTGATTAAAGAAGATCCGGGCGATGGTTGGGCCGAAGTCGAAAAAGGCGGTGCGACCAAGAGTGTACCAGCAAGTTACGTACAAGTAGCATAAGACTACGTTGGGCGATGCGCGTCGTTCTTATATATCGAACGGCTACCAATGTTTCCAATTAGGAAATAGCAAAAATAAAATGCCAAACGATTTCCAACGGTATGGTATGGAAGAGCATTGGATAGAGAGCAAGATGTGTACCTACCTATATATTAAGAAGCGGTATTGATAAAATATCGGGCTACAAGATAACACGATACATCGGCGCCTAAGAC
Source organism: Hypoxylon trugodes (assembly GCF_022578975.1). Lineage (NCBI taxonomy): Eukaryota > Fungi > Ascomycota > Sordariomycetes > Xylariales > Hypoxylaceae > Hypoxylon > Hypoxylon trugodes. Next base: position 1,327,054 of record NW_026250019.1, on the reverse strand, counting down.
TTCACATTCGAGATGAAAACTTCGTGCGGCCATGATTGGTTGTTCGTTGCCTACGCCAATTTCTCGAGATTAAATGTTTAAAGCATCATATAATTTGTTTTCGAGTTCTAAAGAAAATATGAATTGTTGGAAAGTCTGGTCGGGCATATCCCGAAGATCGACAGTCGCATTTTCACGATCAATCATTTCCCCGGACCGAATGCACAAGTGAATACGATCTAATCAATCTGATTACTACCTATAATGTGAATTCATTCCAAGGTGAGCAAGTTTTAAGTACTAATCGCCTTGCCTCTTAGGTCTTGATACATGTAATGCGCATGTATATCCTCATTCTACGTCTCGTCCGATTTTTGTAGGGGCCTCATTTATTCGAGATGACGCGTCACCACCCCAGTCTCCATTGGAATATCTCAGGACTCGACTGACGCGGCAACACCCTAGCTGCCACGCGAAAATGCACACTAAAAACCGGCATACAAGCTCCGCTCTCTCGCGTCCGGATCATACCTACAGGGATAATAAGTAATAAATCTTGCCTTAAGATAAATACGTTTGTGGATGGTCGTATATTCAGCTTCCCATGGGAAGGAATGCGTGACTAATAATACTACCTTACCTAAGGCTTTGACCGTCTGAAGTGACGAGGAAATTAAGCTTGACCATGTATAGACAAGTCTATATCACAGGGCTGAGCTGTGTACGTCAAGACGGCTTTTCATACGCGGAATATGCCGTCACTGGTCTGGATAAACATTTCCACGTCTACCCCGTTCAAGACTACCGGACCATCGCCGGTCTGGGATCCAAGATCCACCGTGTATGTCACTGATGCGACTTCGCCCGGAGCACACTCGTAAGCTCGGAGGGCTACCGGTTAGGATGGTGATGGACTTTCATCCCCTTAGGGGGTTGAGGCTGTACCCCTCGTGAAGATATATACATCGGGGCCAAGACCCGAAGCATCATAGGCTTTATGGTAGGTAACTCACGGCCTTCTTGTTCAAATCCAGGTCTTTTGCCTATCTAGTTCGTGAGGAGTCTACCCTCAGGGATAACATTCGCTTTCTCCTTATTATCGCTCACTCTATTCTTTCGTTTAATTTAGAAAATGCGTCGATCTTATCGCGCAGCGGCTATCGCTGCTCTAGCGAGTTCTTCAGAAGCCGCATCTGCGTCTCTCACTGATGTCTGTACTGTCGCTAATGTTCAAGCCGCGCTACCTGCAAATGGCACTCTGCTCGGAATCAATTTGATTCCATCGACCGTAACGGCCAGCGCTGTGTACAACGCGACTACCGGTGGTGGTATGGGTAGTGGTTCATCGACGGGCAGCAACGCTACTTACAACTACTGTAATGTAACGGTCGCGTACACGCACACGGGTAAAGGCGACAAGGTAGTCCTTAAATACGCGTTCCCCGAACCTTCTACCTTCAAGAACCGTTTCTACGTTGGCGGCGGAGGTGGTTTCTCACTTTCAAGCGACGCGACAGGGGGTCTCCCGTATGGCGCCACTGGGGGTGCTACCGACGCCGGATACGATGCCTTCAGCAACAGTTACGACGAGGTCGTCTTATATGGAAATGGATCTATCAACTGGGACGCGACATACATGTTCGGGTATCAAGCCCTCGGCGAGATGACTAAAGTTGGCAAACCCCTAACACAAGCCTTCTACAGTTTATCCAGCGACACCAAGGTCTACACCTACTTTGAAGGGTGCTCCGACGGCGGCAGAGAGGGTATGAGCCAAGTCCAGCGTTTCGGCGAAGAATACGATGGCGCCATTACTGGCGCCCCTGCTTTCCGCTTCGCGCACCAACAAGTTCTCCACGTATTCTCGTCAGCCGTCGAGACGATCCTCGATTACCTCCCACCGCCATGTGAACTCGCCAAGATCGTCAACGCCACTATCGCCGCATGCGACCCCCTCGACGGAAGAACCGACGGCGTCGTATCTCGCACAGATTTATGCCAGCTAAATTTCGACCTAAATTCGATCGTTGGTCAATCGTACTACTGCGCCGCGAAAAATAGCACATCCCTCGGCTTCGGGTTCAACAAGCGATCTATTAGCACCGCCAAGAACAAGCACAACAGACGCCAAGCTCCGGGCAGTTCCACCAGTTACCAGCCCGCGCAAAACGGAACGGTTACGAAGGAAGGCGTAGCAGTCGCCCAGGCGATTTATAACGGCCCGCATAATTCCGCCGGTCAACGCGCATATTTATCTTGGCAGATCGCGTCAGAGCTCGGCGACGCGAGTACGACGTATAACACGGACAGTGGCGTGTGGGAGCTTAGTATCCCGTCGACGGGCGGGGAGTACGTGACGAAGTTTATCCAGCTTCTGGATTTGGACAATTTATCTGCCTCCGATCTAGATGGTATCACGTACGACACTTTAGTCGATTGGATTAACACTGGGTACGTACGATATTACGATAGTCTCCAGACCACGGTTCCCGATCTCACGCCTTTCCAATCATCTGGTGGAAAGTTGTTGCATTACCATGGCGAATCCGATTCTAGTATTCCGGCAGCGTCGTCTGTACATTATTGGCAGTCTGTTAGGTCGGTTATGTACGGCAATCTAACTGACGACGCGGCGCGCGAGGCGTTGAGCGAGTGGTATCAATTCTACCTGGTCCCGGGCGCCGGGCACTGCGGCACGAATAGCCTCCAACCCGGGCCGTACCCACAGAATAATATAGAGGTTATGATAGACTGGGTGGAGAACGGGATTACGCCGCAACGATTGAACGCTACGGTGTCGTCGTCGACGGGTGTAAATGCCGGCGAGACGCAGTTGCTTTGCCAGTGGCCTACGCGCCCGCTATGGAAGGGGAACAGTTCGGATTTTGAGTGTGTCGAGGATCAGAAGTCCGTTGAGAGTTGGACATATGAGTTCCCGGCCTTTAAGGTCCCGGTGTATTAGGCGAAAAAGGGTGTCAGAGGACGGGCTTAGGAGGTTCAATCTAGACGGAGGGAAATATATAAGGATTACTGAGACTCGGTATTCACGGAATCGCGTGGTTATATGCTTTTGTTCAATATAAATATATATATTGCTTCTTCCCCATTAAGCCCAGATCTAAGAGTAATTATAGTAATAGCATGGTATATTATTCTTACATATTAGCTGCACATATCGCTTCGCTCTTTTTACCTAAGTACTCGAGGGATCTAGGAGCTCTGGTCTACTAGCCACACCTCGACGCGCGTCCGATGATATCTTTACAGAATCGATTAATTACCGTTACTACCCGACAAGAAAGGTATCATTAATATAGTTAAATAGGACATGGGTATTTTATATGATCTTCCGGTCCTAGTTGCATCACCGAGATATCCGATAAGAAAGAATGCGAAAGAAAAAAGTTGAGAACAGCAAGTCAATTCTGAAGGTATGATTGTGGCAATGACTTGCTAACTAGGTATATATTGAAGGGTTGATTAAACTGTGTCGACTCAGACTTTGGAATTGATCATGCCATGTGCTTCTACAAACCACCAAACCCCATATTTCTTGTTTCTTGTCTTCCGTCATTCGTCCCCGAATGTGTTACCCTCCATCTCAACGCCAAAACCCTTACAAAGCTACGGCTTCACGTAAAGAAAAGCTGACTAAAGAGGAGACTAAAGGGAAGACTAGGTCGACGGCTGGGTAAGAGGGGAGGAAAGGGAGGGGGCAGTATAAAATGTGAGAGGAAAGCCTCGACAGGTTGAAGTAAAGGGGAAAAGGGACGATTACTCCGAACCCGAGAAATACAAGTAATGCTCAGTGGCGCCCTATTTATATTGGCCGAATTAATGGGCATGGGTATTAAGCAAAGAGGATCATGGCGAAATAGATAGCATCTCGCTACAGATTATAGCCCTCTTTTAGGGTAGCTCTTGATGGTGGCTGAGCAGCCATAATACGGGTAATATTCATTGCAAAAGACAGTAAGAAAATATTTGAATTATCGCTGCAGAAGGTAATCCACGAGTTCGACTTAAGAAATTCAAGTCCCGTAGTATTTCAGCGTGATGGTTTAAAAGCTACTAAATACGTGTCTCGGTACCGGTAGTCACGTGACTACCAGTACACGGCGTACTTCTCAGGACATGAAGTCATCTCTTCTCTTGAGAAGTACTACCAATCTTTTGTGTTTTACAATACCACCAATATGTATTTAGCCCTTGCCACATAGTCTTGTTATTGGATTAAACACGGGACCATGTGCATTTTAACCGCAAGTGGCCGGTAGCTTAGTGGAAGGTGGCTTAGGGAGAACGATAAGTCCGGAGCCGTTCGACACCACTTAACAATGTACCTCCCATACTCAATCTATATGATAATCTTACTAAGAAACTAAGAACATGTACTTATTCAATTGCACACTTTTATGTACACATGGTTCGGGCGGTGTATTCAGCCCGTATATGGGGCGCGTTCTGCAACATGAATTCCCAATATAAGTTTTATGATCATTAGGGGGTATGACTGGGAATGACTGGGAATGACTCTACACTCTAGTCGTGAAACTCATGATGGGAAATAGTAAGTGAAGTATAAAGTCACGGACTTGTTTCCTATAAGGTAAGTGTCAAAACATGTCGCTGGAGATTATCAAAGACTTCATTGTTGCCTCGGGTGCGGACATATTGAGACATCTAGTTAAACAACTACAATTAATATAGTCACTCATGTATTTGGATGTTGTAATGGCTTACACTCCGCAATCTGGATCTCAATGGTCTTGTGTCAGTACCTAAACTATCAAACCGACAATTCTTTCGAACAGATTGCTAATAGTTGTATATGCAGTGCCAATGTAACAATCAGCAACAATCTTCCACAAAGTGTTTGAGATGCCTTCATGGATTTTGTGACTCTTGCTTTACTGGAGTATACGTCGATGCTCGAGAGTCTGAATTTCGAAATGGGGGTACGACCTCTCACGGAAGTAACCAGGACCAGTGTTCCTCTTCTGTTAAAGAAGCATCAACTTCTAAGGGGCACCCCGTTCACTTAAACCTAAATGGAACAACGCCAACCTACCGAACTCCTTCAGGGCCGAATCAAACTCGTGAGGGTTCCAAAAAATCATATCGTTATGCACTACTAACTTGTGCGATGAAACAGCCCATGACGTTCTTAGGGGAGCGGGTAGTATTGGGGGCGTTGTTGCTCAATACACGAACGAGCTCGATCCAACGTATTTTAACGGTCCCCAACAGCCCGCCCTTTTGACTACCCACCAATACCATCAATATATCTCCCATCAAACACCAGGGGACCTCGCGCGATACATAGGCCAAGATATAATGCCGCATCAATTATACCCTTCATCTACCAGCTTCATAAGCCACAAAAGCGTACAGCCCCCCAACCTAGGCACATCCTCCCGAGAGGAAAACGAGGGCGGACGCGCCGATGAAAACGAATGGCGCTGCTTGTTTTGTACAAAGACCGACGACTCTAGCGAGGATAAGCGCATGGCTTGCCTAGCATTCAAAAGCGACCCGTCTCAGCATTTAAAGTGTTTCCGGGCATCGTTTAGCAGTATCGGCACTCTGATACAACACATAAAAAAAGCCCACAAGACTGACATCAAAGCTCCTGGTGGCAAAAGCTCCTCCAGCAAGAAGTGGCACATTATGTGGGAGACACATTTCGGAGGAAAGACTCCCCCAGTCTGCCCATATCATCACCCTATACCAGATATTCTCGATTCATTTCTTCGATACTCCGAATCACAGGGAAGCAACGGCGTTTCAGCTCAAGAGCGAATCGTACAATGGATTAATCCTGGGAGAGGCAGCAAATGACCGCTAGTTGATGAAGGTTCTGTGTGTACGTACTAGACTGCACATGAATGTTGAGTTGTTCAAGAGCGCAGGTTGAGTGATAAAGATTCAATATCACTCATTTAATAATAACTACCTAAGGACGAGATGTCAGTAGGCGGGTCCTAATAAATTCTTGAAGCTTAAATGCAGTATCTTTTTAACTACATATTTATTGTGATGCGTAGTGTCTACCTTGTTACTTGTCGAGTTTAACGAGAGCGTCGCTCTGCTTAAGTTGATTCCAGGTGGCTGTATTAATTGCCTTTCCGAACCAGGGGGGTTCTGTAAAGCGCTATAAATACGGGGATCGTAGTGATCTAAGCCCTATAATTATAGCTCTTTAAAGGCACTCACTGTAATATGCTGCGTTTATAGGGGGTAAGCGCTATAAATCTCACTGATTTTATGGCTACCTAGGTACCTAACCTAGGTGGGTAGGTATGCGCTATAGTGCCCTTTGGCTACACAAGATCCCGGTGTATTAGGCGAAAAGGAGGTCAGAGGAGAAATGTATAGGGATTAATAAGACCTAATACACGCAAAAGAATTTTGATACATACTTTACTTCGTTGAATATAGACATATTTGTTAGTGTTGTCTCACAATGCTCATTTAAGGCTCTTTGGACTCAGGGGTAAATGGAGGGAATAGCATAGTAACTTGATGGATCACTTCCCTCTTTTCCTCCCCCCCTTTCTTCTGACTAGCATTGATATTACAACTTATTGAACTCTAAAGTTAAGAAGTAGCATCTTATATGCTCACATGATCATCAAAAGCTGCAAGGCATAAAGCTTGGCACATTTTACTAGCAACCAGCGCCTCCCAAATCGTCCTTAGATCTACATAACTTTCGGCAGAGTTCGTGTTAAAAGGCATATTATACTTTGAACAAAGTTGTAATTCCCTCAAATTACCGCTGATCGGTTGCCTTCTTAGAGGAACATGGGAGTTACCAGAAAGTACGACAGCCTGAACTTTACTTAATCGAAGGCGAACCCCCAATGTGCTAGGAAAACCTTTGGGTATAAATAGATGCTCCTCATCCTCCATCCTCACAGACCACTCCTCTTTGGTCCCTCACCAACTCATCATCTCATCATCTCATCCCAACCTCCCACTTAGGCATCGACACCTATAAATACATGGGTGTATTACTAATGCGCCATCCAACAATCACCAGTTAACTCATCCGGTAGCTATTATTCTCGTTACTTACCATCACACTCACCCCTGCGCTTCTCCAATCATCACTCTCCTACACCTCGGGTGAGATTCCCGCCCTTCCAGACTCCGTTTCTTGCCCTTGCTGCAGTTTACTAGGCAGGGTTTACACTGCTTCGCCTCCCATTTATCAACTAACCAGTACATTGTAACATAGTCGCAGTCAGAAACCGCCGCTCTTCAGGAACCGTGGTGTTGGAAGATTGGGTGGACCACGCAATGAAGTGGGACGACGACCACTCCGCCGAACACCCGCGTGTCAGATTTGCAATGGAGGATTGTGGAAGCCGAGGATATGGAACCGTCTTCTACGCTCATTAGGAGAACCCAGGAGACGTCGAATTAGGAGTTTGAGGGGTATGCGTGCATGTCCCCCATGCTTCATTATGTCTTGAACAAGCGTATACGTCGGTCAGATGCAGACCCTGATAAGGTAGAGTTCGTTCTTCATTTGGCGTCACCGAATTCCTATGGCGGACAACATTCGCGGGGCGTCGACACTTCCTCTAGCATACGGATTCGTACTCAAAGGACGTGCGGGAAGTCGAACTTGGAGCATAATTCGATCGAAACATTTAGCGGTTTACAGGATTGGCTGCTAAAGACCCTTTGCGATTTTCTTCTGGGGCTCGCGCGGAACAACTCGATCGAAGGGCAATAATAGGCTATACCCCGCCAGGAGCTGGCAAAGCAATTGGTCAAATAAGAACACGACTGGGACAAAAAAGAGTCAAATGAGATGGTATTGAACCTGAAATTATTTATGGCCGTATTCGCTTCTGAGCTTGTGGGTTGGATTATCGAATGTCAGGCAAGACTCAACTGGATGGTAGAATAAGGTTAGGTATTGTCTAAATATTGAAAGGCTTATATATAAGTACATACTTCAATGTCTTGTTGGGAGGGTACTTTGTCTCGCTGGAAATCGCCGAGTTCCGACCCGAATTGCCGTAAATTTGAACGCGACCTCAGCATGCTGAATTGAATAGCGGTTCATATTCTACCTGGTCTACTCCAAGGCCGACCGGAGACATCTAGTAGCTGAGTTACAACCGTAATGGATAACCTTGGCATATTACGTCTCACCTGAGAAAAGAAAAATGGCGAGGAGGATAGGGAGGAGTAGGAGAGGGGTTCATCAACAAATATTACAGCCACTTATCTCATGTCATACGAAATACCCGAGTGTATCGGGAGATGTGATAACCAGTGGTATTTAGGTTCAGTCTCAGCCCGTAATTTTGAAGTTGGAAAAAATCCTCATTACCTAGGTAATTGCTCCTCTTATATTTCCTTTTAAACTTGAGCGTATCTCTTTGGAGACTCGGGGCAAACTCCAGGCGATAACATTTTGCATCGGTTATACTTATCACTTCCACTTCCACTCACTCTCACAATGAGCAACATCGATGACACACCTGTCGCGTTCGTCAGGGGCTGGATCCGGCAACAAACTAGATTACACCTTCCACCTACTTGGAACGGCGGCTGGGAACGATGGGCCCAGGGACAGATCGCACTATTCATGGAAGGTCGTGATGGGTACCAAGTCTGGACGGAACAAAACATCTACCTCGACTACCCAGCTTACGCTGTTGACCTTGAGTTTCGGAAACCCGTTGGAGTGAACGGAGTTCGCAAATTCCTCGAACTGAAGTGCTACAGCGAGGTCAATAATGACACGGCGAATCAATTTATCACTCGGGTGTTGCAGGACTTCGACAAGGTCAGCCAGCTAAGGCTTACGTCTAACGTGCCGGGTGAGCCTAATGCGAAGGGGTCGACGCTGTGGGTTATTGGGATTTCTCAGCAGCAGTTTAGGGAGAGTATACAGAACGCTGGGAATAGCAATATCAATTGGATGCGCTTTAAGCGGGTGGAGGCTGTGAGCTCTGGTGGTAGTGGTGGTCGGGGAACGTTTGATATTTGGTATTGGAGTTACGTCAACAACAGGTAATTAGCGAGGACACCAATGGATGGCAGAGACGCAGAGTATTGTCGTTCTAAGCTGTCGTGGTGAGATTGTCCGTCATGTGGTGGCTGTGGTAGCAAGCAATGAGACTGATCCGGAAAAGGGGGTTATCAGCTACGATCGTTCGAATTTAATGCTCTCGCGTCAGAAATGAAAGTTGATATTTACCGTTTAAATAAAAGCAATACCAATGGAATAATTAAATGAGCTGAAAGACTTCATTTGAAAATGGTGGGCTGCTCGCAGGAAATATTACAGCCGCTTACACGTACTTCATGATACATGAGACAATCTCATAGCTTGAACCAATCAAATAGCTCGGAATCCTGCAGCTCGACCTGCATTAGATGGAGCTTGTCCTCCCCCAAATGCGGAGGTAGGGTGGAGAGGACGGGATGTCCGCTACGGTGTACACAGACTTACCCTTGTAATCCCTCATCGAATCTAACGCATTCTTTTCAACGTTTCTAAACAGCACGCAAGATTAATCTAGAAGACACCCAATCTCATAATTAGCCCTCAAAATGGTTTACACGATAGTCGTCCACCTCCGCGCCAAGTCGGGCGCGGATAACATCGCTAAAGTCCACGCCAAGCTTAACGAGGCCTCGGCCGTGTACTCCAAGGACAAGGAGACGCTGTCGTGGTTCGTTAGTAAGTACTGCTTCCGCTCTCCGCTGTCCGCAAAAAGCATTTTTATTAATCTCATCAGTGCAATCAATCCACGACCCGCAAGACTTCACGATCGTGGAGCGGTATCTCAACGAAGGAAGCCAGAAATATCATCTGGAGAACCCGTATTGGAAGACTTTTGATCCGTTCGTGGTGCCGCTTTTGGAGAAACCTATGGATTTGCGCAGGTTTGAAGAGTTGAATCCTGTAGAGGGGGAGGAGGCTTTGCTGAAGTAAGGAATTATCGGATCTGGACCCGGATATGTACCTAGGTAAAGATATGCATGGGCGATGGGTTCAAAAATAGAAGGGGATAAATCGAAATAGGGGAAGATGAAAATAAAGCATGTCGCCTGGACTATAAAACTGAGTTTCGGTGCGATTTTGTTTTATTTAAGCTGACCAAACGCGACGCTGCGATGATCTAGGTAGACGTTAAAATCTAGCAGGTCACGTCGGTAATGATATACCTGGACTCCCCCCACCCCGGACGGTGCTATATCTATACATACTTAGACGTACCCAAAACCGCCCAATAGACCAAACATTTCGTCATTATCGATCCTAATTCCCCCTCTGCTTAGGCATCTTCTTCTCTTCTAATTCCTCAATATCCTTCTTTTTATGGAAATGCGGCGCGACTTCATTCAACCAACCAGGCTTAATTGGCATACAACTTCTCATATACTCCTTATTCGTAAGCACTAATTCGTAATAAATTACCATCTTCTCCGGTGGATCCGATTTCATAAGAACAGAGCTAGGATGGATCCAAACTGTCGTGTTGTTCTTGACCGTGCGGTAGCTATCTCCGGTACGTTGTAACTTGGCCGCATTCGGGAAGAAGCCGGCTGTTAGTGCTTTCTTAATTGGGTCGATATTGGCGGCGCCACAGGTTGATGGTGCAACCTCGACACGCTCGCAGAGTTTGGCAAGTTGATCGCGCACATCGCGGGCACGAGTCAGCGAGCGCTGTTGCAGGAAGTTTTCGCGCGCCCAGATAGGTGAAAAGTCACTATCGACCCATTGATTCCAGATGTTGAGGAGTGTTAGGTGGTCGCCACCTTCCTTGACGGTGAATCGGTTGCGAGCGCTGTCGGCGTGGATTTTCTTGTCTTTTGGTCGGAAGAATAGCGCCGACGCTTCGCTTAACATCGCCACTATTGATAGTACCTCATCGACACACTTGAATTTGTCTGCGGCAAGGACAGCTTTCGCAAGCATCGGTTCTGTAGGGAATTCAGCCATTTGTCTACCGACTTTGGTGAGTTCACCCTTGTGATTCAAAGCTTGTAATGCGAAAAGCTGGTTCAGGGCTCCAATTAGAGATTCGGTGGGAGGTGGATCCATGAATTCGAATTCAAGAAGTTGGTTGATACCGAGAGATTTCAGTAACAACACAACGCCGTTGAGGTTCGTCCTTTGAATTTCGGGAGTAGTTGATTCGTCCATCTCGTTCATGTAGGCATATCTGGTGTATAGTCGGAAGCACTTTCCAGGGCCAACACGACCAGCGCGACCGCTACGTTGATTCGCAGAGGCTCGTGAACAAGGAACAACAACTAGATTTGACATGCCTGTCGCTGGATTATAGACATTTTCCTTCACATATCCAGGGTCGATCACGTAGGTAATACCATCAATCGTCAAACTTGTCTCGGCAATATTGGTAGCCAACACAACCTTGCGCGCACCGTCGGGAGTGGGTTCGAATATCTTGCTTTGGAGATCTGAAGGAAGATTGGCGTAAATGGGACACACGATCAATTCCTTCACCCGATTCCCTAGTTTCCTTGCCGTCTCCGTTAATTGCTGTTCCGCTGCTTCAATTTCGTCTTGACCTGTTAAAAATACTAAGATATCTCCTTTTCTTTGAGAAGTATGGATTTGGAAGACGGTCGTAATAGCCGCCATTAAGTAATTCGCTTCCGGCGCAGGGGTATAATAAATATCAACGGGATACCTTCGTCCTGGAATATTAAAGATAGGCGCATCATCGAAATACTTCGCGAATTTCTCCGCGTTCATTGTGGCCGACGAGATAAGCAATTTCAAATCTGGCCGTTCCCTAGCCAAATCCTTGACCAGAGCAAGTAGAATATCGGTATGGACAGTCCGTTCGTGAGCTTCATCAATCATCAATGCCGAATAGCCTGCAAGATCCGGTTCCGTCATGAATTCTCGGAGTAACATACCGTCGGTCATGTACTTCAGAATGGTTTTGTCGCTAGTCGAATCCTCGAATCGAATAGAGTAGCCAACTTCGTTTCCGACCTTAACACCCATTTCTTCCGCAACTCGAGCTGCTACACTCATAGCTGCAACTCTTCGAGGCTGAGTACACCCGACTTTACGACCATCCTTTGTATAACCGGCCTCGTGTAGATATTGGGGTAACTGCGTAGTTTTTCCGCTACCAGTCTCACCAACAAGGACGAGAATTTGGTATTGATCGATGGCCGCGATAAATTCGTCGCGGTACTTGTATATAGGTAGACTTTTTCGAGTCTCCTGGATAGAAAGAGCTTTCTTTTCCGCTGCTTCGATTTGCGCTTCCAAGAATCTCTGCTCCTTCGTTAATGTCTTGCCTTCACCCGCCAATGTCGAACCCAAATTCCATTGGATATACTGCTCCGGGTCCAAAACAGGAGCATAGTCTCCTTCGTACTCTCTTTCGGCCCTGTTGATTTGGGCCTTTGCTTTTTGTGTTTGTTCCCTCTCCCATTCCTCATGTTCTGTGACGAATTTCTCCTGGCCGTATTCATCCCTTTCGACGTATCGCTTATATAGGGCATCCTCTTTTCGCTTCCTATCTATCTTTCCTTTCTCCGTAATGTAGTCCTCCGGCATATAATAACCGTCGCGGTGATCATCGATCCGTAATCGCTCTTCGGCCAAACGTAATACTTCTCGATTTTTCGCAAATTCCGCCCTTTCTTTCTCGGACAACCGTACACCACTGTTCAACTCCGCCGTCTCCTCCGCAACCTGTTTTCGCAATAAAGCTAATCTTTCCGCCTCTCTCTTCTTTAGATAATCTTGCCTAGAACGTTCGCGCAAGTCCGGCATAGCCGCCCTATTATTGGCAAACTCTTCAGCTAATCGCTTCCGTTCCCTCTCAGCTTTGCCTTCAGTTTTCGTCTTCCCGCCATCTCGTTCCTTGAGGCGCTTGGCGAAAGCTTCTCTCTCGGCGATATCACGTTCGGTATCAGATTCGGCGCGATCGTCCTCCCGTTCGCGTTCGTCGTGACTTAGCTTCACGCGTTTCGGAGCCGACTCTTTGAATTCGGGTTCCTCATCGCGTCCGTCGTCTGATAGCTCTGGCTCGCTACCTGGCTCCTCATCGCCCCACCTATCATCGAAGTCATCTTGATCTCGTTTCCGTATTGTTTTCGATTTATGTCTATGTGAATCCCGATGAGGTGATCGACTTCGGCTGCGACTCCGGCTTCGGGTACGATGCGATTTGCGATGGGAGTCGCGATGTGAACTTGATTTCCCGGATTCTTCGCGTCGCCGGTGTTTGGACTTCTTTTCAACCTTCTGCGGGCCGACTTCATCCTCGTCCATAGGGACGAAGGCGTAACGTTTACTCATGTTGAGATTTGGTAGAGACGGTCAACTTCGGAAGAGCTCCGATGGCGATAAAGTAAGATAGGGAGGAATGCGTTCGAGCGTTCGAAGACGAGATCGCTCGTGGGTATCTAAAAGTTAAATCGCATCGAGCAGGATTGTTTGCACCATCTAAGGATTGAATAGTGATTCGTCGCGGGAGATGCGACAAGATGGAGAAGGGAAGCTTGGAATTGGAACTGGAACTTGTTTCTCGGTACCTAAATTTTTGGATTGCCTCCTTAAGAGCCACTAGCAAGCTGTAGCCAATCAAAATCACGTAATATCCCGGACACACCCGCTGAATAAGGTTACGGGGCTTATCTTATCACGGTAAGCCGATCCTAGCTAGGCGGTCTTTTTCAGCAACATTGACACGCTGGTATTTTCTTAAGCGTCGATCTAGAATTAGCAATGTAGCTCTTAGCTTTTTAATCTTTTTGTACAGTATTCACTCTTCTTCGCTCTTTACATCTTCACATTTTTACATCCTTCTTACTATACAAATTAATTTGTATACATTTCAACCTCAATTCCCATGCTCACTCTATCATATTCATGGGATGATTGTTCTTTGGTTTTATCCGTAAACCATTTCGTTGTTAATATCACTTTCGACCGCCCATACCATATTCTATAGGATACATATACCTTAGCAGTAGTTGAACAGGGTTTCGCCAACTGCCATATTTTTGGCACGATGCTATTCCACTGGGCAACCTTCGGGTTGCTCTTTGTCCTAATACAGCTTGCTATATGCGCAGAGGACTTCTATAAAGTACGCATTTTCCGAAGTCCTACAATTACTTATTACTTATCATCCCTTCCCAGATCCTCGGAGTAGACCGACAAGCAACGGACAAGCAGATCAAGTCGGCCTACCGACAACTCAGTAAAAAATACCATCCGGACAAGAATCCGTAAGCATATTCGCTTTCATTACACAATTAACCAACCTGCATAAGTGACAAAAAGTTAATGCGACATACAGAGGCGACCCAACAGCTAAGGACAAATTCGTCGAAGTATCCGAAGCCTACGAAGCCCTCTCGGACCCAGAATCGCGTAAAATCTACGACCAATACGGACACGAGGGTCTAAAACAGCGCAGCCAAGGCGGCGGACACCACCACGATCCCTTCGACCTATTCAGCCGATTCTTCGGCGGGGGCGGACATTACCAGCGCGGACAACCGCGGGGTCACGACATCGAGATCAAAGTCGGGATCTCGCTGCGCGACTTCTACAACGGCCGGGACACAGAGTTCTCATGGGAGAAGCAACAAATTTGTGAAGAGTGCGACGGGAGTGGGTCTGAAGATGGTGTCGTGGATACATGTGGCCATTGCGGCGGACACGGCGTGCGCATTATTAAGCACCAGCTCGCGCCTGGCATGTTCCAGCAGATCCAAACAACATGCGACGCCTGTGGCGGTCGCGGAAAGTCAATTAAGCATAAATGCCCTGTCTGCGGCGGTAATCGCGTCGTTCGCAAGCCTACTACCGTGTCCCTGAAGATCGAGCGCGGTGTTGCGCGCGACGCTAAGATCGTGTATGAGAACGAGGCGGACGCGAGTCCGGACTGGATAGCTGGTGATCTTGTCGTTACGTTAGTGGAGAAGGAACCCGATTTCGAAAACGATAACCCGGATCATGTCGATGGAGGCTTTTTCCGTCGGAAGGGGAATGATCTCTTCTGGCGCGAGGTGCTGTCGCTGAGGGAGGCGTGGATGGGTGATTGGACGCGCAATATTACGCATCTTGATGGACATATTGTTCGATTGGGACGTAAGCGCGGAGAGATTGTGCAGCCGGGTCATGTGGAGACCGTAGAGGGCGAGGGTATGCCGATATGGAGCGAAGACGGTGATTCCGTGTACCACCAGTACGAATTCGGCAAGTTATATGTCGAGTATGTGGTCATATTACCTGACCAAATGGAATCGGGCATGGAAAAGGAGTTCTGGTCCGTCTTCGAGAAATGGAGGAGGAAGGTCGGTGTCGACCTACAAAAAGACAGTGGAAGACCAGACGAACCGGTGAAGATTAAAGAGGAAAAGGATGAATTGTGAATAAAATCGATAATGATACCTCGTTGAGTTTAGAATATAGAACCAATGCATGATACGATACGATAGAAGAACCCTGTATCGGGCTTACCCCTTAGTCGACATGTGTCCGGGTGATATTGATACTGTGTGTGATAGGAGGATCCACTCCCCGAAAAGCTGAATTATTGGAGATATTTTTCACCGTGTACAACTTCCTAGTCTAAGAAACCAATCACCTCGCGTAGCTAGAACACCTAGTTTATGCCTGAGTCATCGGTAGTCGGGTTCAGGGGCAGTATTCCGCAGTATAAATAAAGGCCGATTCCCGCCGTACGTAGCCCCAGCCTCGTTCCTTGCTCCTCTCCTCTCCTTTTCCACCCGTAATACCAAGGTATAAGGTGGTACCCAATATTTCCTCTTAACTCCCTCGCCCACCACCCCCCCAACAAGTTTCCCCCCTCTTCTTCATTCTTATCTTCCCCCCTAAACCAATCCCCCATCACACACACAATTGCACTCCCCCCTTTTCCCCCACCCACTATTCACAATGCCTTCCCTCCTCTCCCGCACAATAGAAGCAACACAAGCCCTCCTCTTCCCCTGGGTCTTCCTCGCACTCTCCGCCTCCTGTCTACCGGGTACCATTCTTCGCCTCATCCGCGAAGGCCGTTTTGCAACGCTCTTCTATCCTAGGGCGTTGCGAGATGCCTGGTTCACCGATTTCTGGGGCCGCATCGCGGGCCCAGGTATTCGGAGAGACGCGGCTGTACGCGTAATCCCGTTACTCCAGGGACGCGTGGATGGCGGAAGGGTTGTGGAGAGGCAGGTTAGTAGGGGGATTGGCGGGACCGTGATTGAGGTTGGTGTTGGGAGTGGTATGTGGGTTGATGTTTATCGCGAGGTAGCGGATATTAGCTCTGAGGGTGAATCGGAGGTTAGGCGCAGGAATGTTGGAAAAGGGGGTGATGATGGAAATGCTAGTAAGGGTGTGATTACGCGTGTTTATGGTGTAGAGCCGAATGAGGGACATCATGCGGCTTTACAGAAAAATATCGCGAAAGCTGGATTGGAAGATGTGTATCGCATCGTACCGGTCGGGATTGAAGATTTGGACAATCCTGAAAAATGGGATGGGAAAGTCGAGAAGGGCAGTGTGGATTGCATTGTATCGATCCTGTGTTTATGCAGTATTCCTGACCCAGAGAAGAATATTCGCGAGTTATACAGTTACTTGAAAAAGGGGGGAAGATGGTACGCATACGAGCACGTCCGAGTTGAGTATAGTTGGTATATGAAGGCGTATCAACGTGAGTCATTTATCCCCCCCCCTTTCCACTTTATCTATTTATTCGTTACAATGAAAAGCACAAATGAAAATGTACTAATTGTCTCTTCCCATTCCAGGTTACCTCAATCTATTCTGGCCACATTTCATCGGCGGATGCACCCTGTGCCGACAGACCGAAAAGACAATCAGGGAGGCAGGCTCCTGGGAAGATATCAATATTGGACAACCACCCGATGAGTTCTGGTATAAAACGGTTCCGCACCGCTTAGGAATCTTTACAAAGTAAAATATTCGGAAAACGAGAGAAAAATATTGTCATTTTGGAAATTTTCGCGGTTTTAGGCTTATTTTTTCTTCTTCTCCCTGCAATTACCCCTATTCATGAATCCTACCATTGTGGGACACGAAGCACAACCAAACCTCACCGAAACCTGTCGTTCTCTACTATTTATTAAATTACTCCAAATGTTTCTTATTAAATATTATCCTTTTAGGTCAAATCAATTACAAAAATAAGAAAATTTTTCATATCGTGTAGTACGGTATCCCGATTCAACAGTCGAAATACCACTTCCACGCGGAGTTTTTGGTAATTTTCGTTCTAGGGCATAAGCCCTAAGCATAATTATCACAATTGGATCGTAGGGCATCAAACGTTCATAATTCAATGGCTTTATTCCCCATCAGGGGTATCATTACTCATAGGAGACAACAGTCTCTATTATTTTACAATCCAATCAGGGTTTCCAGGTATCCCGTTTGTTCATTCCATCATTACCAATTCACCACAATCTTAAAATCCTCTATGCTTCTCCTGCTCTGGAACTCCACCATGTCGTTCTTCCCGACCATATCCATGCGCATCATGCTCAATCGATGGTTCACCAACATGTTTCCGTAGTGTGGAAGGAGGTACCTGTGCTGCGTCCGTAGGATCTTTGGAGACGTAGTTCCCACTTAAAAGTCGGTAATGTTAATACAGTATTTTTTTTTATTGATGGTGGGAATCGAAGCAGGGAGGCGGTAGCGGCGGGGCTACTTACGACCGGTAAGTCTTGTCGCCACCGACGGTACGTGAGTTGTCTAGGTCTGAATCGACGCGAGGGTCAAGTTTGTTGGCGATGTTGCTCTTGTGGGGACCCGCGGTATCGGGTGCGGGACCGGGACCAGAGTGTGTGGCGTGAGCACCGTGAGTGCCAACACCTCCTGTCGCACCTTGGCCATAGGCACCGGATGTTCCGGTGGGGCCCGTTGAACCGTACTCGTGAGTGCCGGGTGCTCCGTATTCATGGATACCGGTTGTGCCGGTAGGTCCTCGGGAACCGTACTCGTGGGCACCTGTAGTTGTGCCATACTCACGAGGGCCGGTAGATGAGCCGTATCCGGCACCAGTGCCAGTAGTACCGCCGTAGTGGTGGTTACCTGTAGTACCAGTGGTACCAGCAGGGCCGTAAGCAGTAGAGCCAGCAGTTCCGGAACTACCGTAAGCATTTCCTACAGTTCGGCTAGCGTCTCGGTCGCTGTCAACTCTTGGGTCGGCAGCGTTGGATAGACGAGAGTTGTGTGGGCCAGCTACGCCTTCTCGGCCGCTGCCACCATAATCACCGGCTTGGTTGCCGACGAAGCGACCATCTCGGTCCGAGTCAATTCGAGGGTCGGCCTTGTTGACCATGTCTGATCGGTGAGGGCCAGCTGTGGCAGAGCCGGTTGGGCCACCGTGTGTGTAGTTGTCCCCAGTTGTGTATGCGTGAGAGCCGCCGACGGTTGTGCCTGGGGCAGCACGGTTGTCTCCTGTAACATGTTAGTAACCAGAGCTCGAAGGAAATTACACAAAGTGTGGATCCATACGGTCACTGTCGATTCTGGGGTCGGCAGCGTTGCCGACTCGGTTGTTGTGAGGTCCGTGTGTACCCTCAGGGGTACTCTGGTGTGTGGTAGAAGAAGAGTGGTGGTTGCCGGAGACGGCGTCCTTGACTTTGTTGACGATACCAGACATATTGGGTAGTTGTGTTGTTGAGGTTGTATATCCGAAAGTGGTAATAGAAAACTGTTGAAAATGGGTGTCAAGGTTGTTATTAGACTGTTGGTAATTGTTGATGATGATCTAAATGAAATTGAAGGGAGGGAGTTCGGGTTGTTGGACTTTTATATCGATGAGACAGAAGTTTCAAATAGCCCTCGAGTAGCTAAGCTTCCCCCTTTGTAACCAAAGTCCTTTCTCTATTTGCCGCAAAATGTCATCATCAAGAATCTCGATCAAGTACCATGGCTTTCTCTTTCCGTCAGGTACAAGTTCCAAGGTCTAGTTTACGAACGTTACCCAATCAATACGGGTTACGAAGAAGCCGCATAAGAACCTCTCTTACTTCATTCATCGTCATCACCCCTGGTTCAGGGAGGCATGATCCCTGCCAAGCGCGCTTGACAAGACCTCCCGGTCCATTTATTCCGGGCGGAATGCATTCAAAGACACCTGGTACGTAGGCAGGTACAATTACCTAGCGCCTAAGCATCATTCTGGGGTTCTTTGAGTATCCGTTCTGGAAGTCTAGGTCTTCAATGCTCGCCTAACCTTACACTAGGTACAAACCAGTGGCTGAACTGTTGGCGTCATACCTACTCCTTCACGTACTGTGGCGTTCAACTTCACTAGATGTACCCAGCAGGCTGGAAGATGACGATGAATATGTGGAGGTACTAACGATCCGGTCCCTTAGACTTGTACCGTCGGTCCTTAAGAAGTGCATATCATCTTAGTATACGTAGTGTTTTACAACATCTATCAAAGTAAAAATAGCCCGATTGGCTTGGCAATATGAGGCTAGGAACAAGTTTGGTTCGATACTTCAGTATGAGGTGAATCTGAATCAATGTTTGCCGACATCCGGGTGATCTTGTTGTTGATGAGGGAATATGTACTTGGGTAAGTGAGACGAAGATTATTTCTGTTTTGAGACGAGCGGCTACGTAGATGTGGCTAGTAATATCCTATACCGTGAAACTGTGGCGTCACCTTTAATCCCTTTGGTTACACCCGACTCGCCCGCCTGAACTCTACCCCACCTTTACATATATGTATCAGCCCCCAAGTTTGCCCCACTGATGCTGTCATAGATTTCCCTGTTGCCAAGTTCTCACAACGAACAAGAAACATTCTCTACATCCTTTACGTATGCTGCAAAGTACACTTCCTATTCCCGTCGGGTGAAATGCCTTATTCCTTTGTCTTACCTGCAGGTGATCGTAAGAAAATAAGTATAGCGAAAGATTCCGATCAAGTCACAAATATTTGCGAGACTGTATCGGTATATTTTCGCCGGTGGCATGTTACATCCACCCTTAAACACGGAGGAAGTAACAAGAAGATGCCGTGGCCCTTACATCAATGTCGTGTATACGAATTCATCTGCGCAAACTAGCATTACTCACCACAATACGAGTTTACCAACGGCTTGGCAGGAACAACAGGATAGGACCCTCGAGGGGATCCGGAGTAGATCAGGGTCTTCATTAGTCTATATACTAACATCTAGAAACTAAGATGCAACCACTTTTCTGGTGGGACACGATAGCTTCCATGGTTGATACCATAATGGCTTTAGATCTCGGCATACACGAGTCTAGAACCATGGATTGGGGTCTATTGGGACGTTTTATGTTGTACCTACCTAAACATGCTGGTATGTTGCAATGCGACCCAACCAGGTAGAGCAAGAAACATAATAGAACTTATAATATCTTAGGTATCACGGCGGGTAAGCTTTCTTTGATACTTGGCACGCAATTATGGATAAACAGCAGCCGGCGAATTTTCAATTTTATTATTAAGATGGGTATCTCCTCGGACTATTATATCTTAAGCTCATTATAGGGTATTAGTAGCAGATGGTATCAAGAAGAAAAAACATGGACCAAAACCCCTCCCTCATAAAACCATATTTTAAAGGACCAATTTTTGTCGTAACTCGTATTAAGCAGTCAACTAAGAAATTCGCGGATCAACAGCGAAAAAGTGATACCGCGATAAATCGTGTGTGCGCGTGTCAATTAAGGAGCGTTTAGACGCGAGATCGGTACCATTGGCGGCGGCGGTAAGCACGGGCTTCATGGTCACGGACCCAGACGATACCAACAATAGCCGACACCAGCCAGCAGATAGCAGAGAGGAAAGAGAACGCGATGACAGCCTTCCACTTTCCACACTGGTCATCCCCGCGGAAGGAGACGTTACCCCAGTAGAAGACATATCCACAGGCACCGTCGAGAAACTACCGATACCATTAGCACCCAGATTGCTATCATGCAAAGCGGAAGATGACTTACGTTGACCAGCAGACCAAAAGCGACGAACCAACAAATGGAAATGAAGATATCAACAGGCCAGTGGACGAAGCTGCCGGCAAAGGGGAGCAGCCAGATGATGGACAGGAAGATGGCGACACCAGCTACGACTTCTGTGTAGATGAAACGACCCTGGTCCCAACTATCGGTATGTCTAACGGCATGTAGATACTCGCCGTTGATTCCGGCGACGATAGCGGCGAATGCTAGCTCCGCCAAGCGGAGGATCATAGAGAAGAGATCCGTTAGAATCATTTTGGCTGCTGTATGTGGATGTGTATGATTCTTATTTGCTAGGAAAACGTTGTTTATTGAGCAAACACACAGAAAAGTAGTAGTAGTAGAGATTCAAACAGATGGTCTGGATATTGCAGATATTAAGTAAATAGAATCAAAAGAAAAGAGCTACGAAGACTGGTCCGTTAGGCAGCTAGCCAAGTATTTATTGGCTATGAGCTGTCACCTCTGAATCACGGCTCGAGGGTATGACGACGCTCTCCTGAGCCTGACCCAAGCCAACGGCAAGGCAACTTTAGGTTGGCGAACCCATCCATGGTTTTCGAGACAGCAAGGTAACATGAAAATGCTACCCTGGCTCATGGCTTTCCGAACAAATCAGGATTTCCATACTTCTATGTATTGGTGTACAACTTCTAAACACCCATGAATTTTTGCTTTTTACCTACCCTTGCTGCGGATCGGTCAATCATCCTAGCCATCTGTGCACACAACTGCACAGCAGCAAGTCCCGGCAGACACGGCTTTTCGAAACCTTGCTAGGCATTCTGGCTTCTATGGAACCAATGCGGTGAGTTGAGTTAATGTCATGTGGTTAAGAACAATTGCAGGTTTTGAGAACCCAGTTCGTTCGAGAAGTATGTGGAAAAGTCGTGACCAGTCACCAGTTGCGGTTGACCGCGTGTTATGTTGTCAGCCCATGTCCTTGTCCGGGCATTCTCGATATTTGATTCGTCCGATGAGGTCATACAAATACGTAAGGCCTAAACAAGCTATAATTAGGTAATCAGCCCAGCGGGTAACCCCACCATTATATAATCATCGCGGGGCGGTTAAGCACGGCGCATTTGAAGTAACCTGAAAGCCTTCTATTGTCAAGCTAGGCTTCTATAATGTTGTGAATTATACAGAATATGGAGGTATTTACGGGGTATATTTGACTGAGCTATGCGTCAAAGTGGACTGACTTTATTCACTTTTATCATATTATTGCCAGCGAAATTCAGGCACCAAGGTTGACTTATACATTCACCGACAGAGCAAGACTTCGCGAAAATTGATTTTAGCCTCCAATAATCGCGAATTGTTTGCCTAACGTGAGATGACAAAGGCCAATCTAATTGAAATTAGCCTAAGCCTCTTAAAAGAGATTTGACACGTCAAAGATGGCCTCAAAGACTATGATAGGTTGCGATAGGTCTTTTCAAAATGCAATAACCAATAAATGATACAACTGGGTATATCACAGTGATCAACAGCCCCTATTGCACATATAGAAACCACCAATCATATTGAAGCTTAATATAGATATATAGATTCCCGCATTCATGATATTTTAATTCTCGTAGTTATTATAAAACTGCATGTTTCGAATGTCTGAGGCAACCTTGTTAAACAAAGGCTTAATGCCTAGTTCAACAAACCCACCCTCAAACCGCTCCACTCGAGTTGGTTGAGACAAAGTGTAGTTTGGGGCTATTCAACCTTGGAGAGACTATCGCTCAAAGTTACTCAGAAGCCCCCTCAACAGGGAATCGATGATCATTGGATTCGAAAAAGGAAAGTGAAAATAAAATTGCAGAACACTTACAAAGGCTAATTAATAATGAGGTAACTCAGTGCCGTTGGTTGGGACGATGGTAATGGGGCTTAAATGGGTCAAAAGGTATTGTAAAAACATACCGTGGAATTCGACTCGGCTAGTACATTCGCAGCATGTAGTGCGATGCGTGAAGAGTATTCAATTTTTATTCTCAAGCTGTGAGCTGTGGGTTGGTATTTGAGAAACTTCCAAAGTCCAAACCCTGTATTATTACAGGTCGTTTTGGATTTAGACCTAGATGTTACTATTGCTAAATATGTCGTCAAGGCGTAATCTAACGAGATATTTGCGTTGTTTCCCAAGTATCTCCCTGCGTTGGGCTGCTCTAAGCTTTTGGTCCTTCGAAACAATATTTGGGGGGTGGATGGATAGAGCCCTAGGCCCCTTGTCTGGTAGCGTTGCCATGGTCGGTTTGCCGCGGATGCGTATCGACCTCTTGGTTCGCGTGGTCATACCGCCCTGTTTTTATATGATGAGGTCATGTTGAAGATCTTCGAGTCTCTTCATGGTCTAGACTTGGGAGGGTGCTATAGTAATTGTAAGTGAATTTTGCTAGACATTTGACATACCCCTTGTGACGCGCACTATCCCTAGGCAATCTCGTTATAAATACATTTGAAAGTCGAGGCTACTATCCCGACGGTTGGATAAAAGTAATCGGATCGTTCTTTGCGCTTCGTTAACGTGCTCGGAGTGCTACAACGAGATTCGAAATCTGCCATCCCGTAGCTATCCCATCGTCGTCCACGCGGCTTTCGAGATCGATGGAATGGACCCGTGAGAAATTTGGGTTCACGCAGTAAGCACGGGACTTTGGTTCAGATACGCTGCCTTGAGGCCTGCAGAAGAGCTAAATCTAGCGGAGCCACGAGTGTCGTCGCGAGAGTGAGACGTATAATAGTTGAAAGTGACATGTATCGCAGTGGCCTTGTGACTAGGAATCCATGTAGTTAGGTCGATAACAGTTGCCTCACTTGCTTCCCCCTGTTAAGAGCGAGGAAGGGGTAGAATTGCCTGTTTCCTTCACTACTAGTGTACTCATGTACCCAATTGCGATAAGTGGCTTAAAGGTTCAAGGGCTTATTTCGACGTTGGTTCTCCTATTTCCACGTACTCATCTAATGTAGCACCCAAACAGATAAATGATGCATTGAATAGATTGTATGATCTATCTTCCATCATTTGATGTAGTATTTACCCCCTTTCACCGCTCCTATTTCGGGATCCGTAGGGGATCTCCGACATATTCTGTGCGACTAAGATTATGGTATATTATATGACGCGACGTCTGGGCGATAGAATGACTAGGTCGCTCAGCGGTCGCAGGTTGTTCGGGCCGTGGTACTGCCGCCTCTACGGTTTCGATCTTCGGTTCCTCACTCATCTGGAATATGGTATTAGTTTGATAACCTGGGACACTTTTACTTGCTAGAGAACAAGGGGTTAATGATCGCGATATCGATCTGACTCGAATGGGAGCGGCCAAATATCTTGCTAGTGTGAAGGCGTGCTACGCCCAACATGAGGAATTCTCGCCCGAACTGGCTCTGTCCCGACGCGCTCCTATCCCTTTAGCGCCGTAACCGGCGACCTTCCCGACCGCCTTTGTAAACCCATATCCGCCATACGGTATCATGATCATCATGAATATGCTCGTTAGTTCGTGTTTGAATGCTCAATTTACGGAGCCGCCAAACTAGAAGCAAATAGCATGGGAAGACTCGGCTCTCCGAAAATCGGCATGCGCAGTCTGCGCTTCCGAATAACTTATTCTAAGACAACCATACCTGATAATACGATGGAATGAGCGTTCAATCAACGAGGACATGCGAAGAGGACGACCAAGATAACTAGAACTTGTGAGAGTGGCACTTCGCGGAGGCGGTCACACTAAAGTAGGCCGAAAGAGTAGGCCACCATCCGAAGTTAAACAAACCATAGTTCAGACCGAAAAAGTATGGGGAGTCGTATCAGACTACTAAAATTAAGTGTCTGGGGACGATAAACCCGTCCTTATGATTGGAGTGCTCTCTTTGTTTCGATTTTATGTCACCCTGAATCAGGATAACCACCCTTTTAGCTTTCAGCTGATGGGAGGGTACTGATGGATGAACTATGCCAAGTAAATGGGTCGAGTCGATTTATTCCGAAGTTGGTCGAAAGCCTTGCATGGTGGAGGCGATGAAGGCCCAAGTAGGCAGTCAATAAATGGTGTAACTTCCGCATCTGGGTCGGATGACGCGGATAACGTGAGCCGATCTCTTAAGCTGAAGTATAGGAACATGGTAGTATTATTGAGTCTAGGCAAATCGAAGACGGCATTCGAAATAGACCAGTGACTATTCGTTTCTTTGGGTCCCGCCGACCTCTATCAAGGCTTCCTGGGGGTCGGACGTGTGTACCCTGTTTTTTCGGGATTCTATTGGTAGACATAATGAGCGAGAAAAAAACGCCACAGGTGCAAAAAAGGAAGCACGCACACCCTATGATAGGGCATCCAAACCACAAATATAGGTAGATTCGGGCGTAAATGCGTGACGCAGTTTCGTAAAAAGTAAAAAGTAGGGAGTTTGGTACTAACAGGGGATGGGACTGCACCGTAATCCAGATACAGTACTGACTGGAAGAAACTGAGCAATAAGATCCAATCCCAGTGCTTAGGCGGTGGGTATTAGATACTCTGTACTCTTCGTAGTGGGTGGTGCCTATTCGCCGTGGCGGAAAAATGGGGCGCGCAAGTGAGGCGAGCAACCATGCATCCCTTGTGTATGTATATGCAACCACCGGACCACAGTAGCATTCGGGACGAAGGTGTGGCAGGCCAGATAACTTAGACACACGGCTATTAAAGCCTCTCGCACCTCAAGGGCGGTGTGAGAATAAAAATATAGCAGAATCCTTCGGTAGTATTGCGCCGTTGACGAATGTTCGGCATTACGCTTGCGCGGCGCAAAAAAAGCTATCAGGCTTCTCGCATAAATAGCCCTCTTGACCGGTTTCATGCTGACCTTGGGCATTCCCTCGAGCGATTCCTCTTTCGACTAGCATTCGCTAGAAAGATGGCAACCCCTCCCATGAACAAATACTGGATTCCGCATCTAGATATCCACAAGAAAGTCATCACTCAGGAACTCCAATACTATTTGGGGCCGGATGCTACCGTCAGGCCGTATACGAGAGAAGTATGATCATGTCAACTCGTCGTGGGCGGTGAGACTAATGGCTATTTTCTTCTTTCTAGGGGGAAGATGGTTTCCTAATCACAACGCCTGGTGCATGTTTGACAGACGTAAGCTAGTTCGCTCACCACGAATCCTACCGACAATAACCCGCCTCCAGGAACAAATCGATGACATTTGTTTGAAGTCGAAGGAGATGTGGGAAAGGCAGGCTGCGGCGCGCTCGCAATTGAATCCCGAGAAACCGCTCAAACGTCCATTACACCAGCCAGTATTGATCTCTAAAGGGTCTGGGGAAGGATCAAAACGCCGAGGAAAGGATCGAAGAGGGCACATACCCCGCCGACCATACGATGACAAAAAAGGAAGCGAGACATCTCGGAAGTGACGTCTAGCAAGCTCGCGAACTATCTGGGGATTTGGCGGATCACCGATGTAACGCAGATGTGCCTGTCAGGCCAGAGACGGGAACACAAGGCAAAGGGGTCAAGGCGTGCGTCCCACCAACGAGCGGGACTTCGGCGGCTCGAAATTGGTCGAGAATGGGTTGTCTGAGATTGAAAGCTGCAGGAGAGCACCGTCCTCCAGCGAGGGTTTGCCATCTGGCATTGCTGAAGCCTCTGTGGATCCCAGAGATTGAAACACGATAGTTCAATGGTTGTCTGCATAGGCGCTCAACCTGCCGCAACAAGCCAAAGAAGCTAGAGCTCCTTTTGGCGTATCTAGTCCCAATTGGCTTGTACCAAGCATCTCACCCTGTGGTTCTGTGCATGTCATGCAGAAGTCGTGCAGATATATGGACCAAGACATCTAAAGTCGAGGTAATTAGGTAGATATAAGGCTTTGATATAACTCCTTTTTTGTTTATTCGGTGCAAGCTACCAATGAAGTGGTTCGGCCGTCTGGCCAACGATATTCAGGGGTTCAAAAAGGTCGCGGCCAGCCGAGTGCGGAGCATTTGGGAAGCAAGGTAGCACCGGAGATCGATCGGAGCTTATCTTCTCGAACAGCCGCTCTTTTTTTCAGTGACCCTTAGCTCTGCTGAGTTGGCATACAACCAGGGTTCGCTGCGGTAGGTAACTCTTGGCATAGCCTCCGAGAAGCCTGCAGCGCATCGATAAACTTCACCAGACTATGACTCGTGTACTTGCAACAAAGCATTGTCTTGCGATGAGTATCATTGTTGACAATGCAATGGTACCAAATGACGAATGACACGACTAACGATTCGTCATCTAAATCAATTTGTAACCATGTCTTCGTGGCTGGGAATTGTTCGAGCAAATTGTGTGTGGACGGCTGGCTCTGAAAACGCGCAATTGTGCAAATTGTCAAATGGCGGCTGCTGGGGTCCCAACGCGTATAAGCACATTGGCAGTTCTGCGAGTGGTATGCATCGTATTTTTTGTTGCCTCATGCTTGAAAGTCTTCCTTGGGTAATTCCACCGATCGCTTGCGTGGGAGCCTGGGGGCCTTCCGTTTCGGTCAATCAGGCTCGGGATTGAGCGCCTTCTCATACGATGGGATGTCCAAGTCCTCAGCAGTCCAAAGAACAAGAATCTGCGCCCCAACAATTGCCGGATTAGGTCCCATTATGTTTTTAACGGACAGCTGCTTGATGGATGTAATATAACCTATGACATGGACCCATTGACCAATATCCGTCTGTTCGGAATTGAGATTTTGGAGAAGAAGCGTAACGTCGGCATTGACTATGGTTTTATTTCCTCTGGGGAATTCATGCTGAAGCGTCAATATAGCTGAATGTGTCGAATACTCAGTTACGCTAATAGCGTTGTTAGCGCTCAAGCCTGCACTACTAAATAAGAAGACCCGGCGAGTTTCAAGGCTCTGCCGGCCGATTAACCCCCCATAACCTTCTAAACTCCTTCTCCGAGGTACCTATTTCTATTCCCCTCCCAAAGTACAGAAATCCACCCTGCGACAGGCGGCTGCAGGAAGTGCGGTGTGGCAGAGCTGTTTTAAAAGTAAGATGAGAAAAAAGATGCGGTCTTACCATCCTAGAAATCTAACCTTGTCCCCCACGTGCATAGAAGGGAGGTTCGAGAGGAGACATCGCACCGATGGTAAAGGTCCATTGGACATTTAGAAGTGATCTTTTGAGGGCAACAATTGACGAAAGGTCGAAAGAAACGAAATCAACGATCGAATCATGAAGGGTATCTTCATCAAACCATTGGGATATATAACCCCATATGATTGATCGAATTAATTGAGAGCTCAGAGAGAAGTCTCACCTTGTGTGTGTAGTAAGTAATAAGATGTAAGTTGAGTCTGTTATTGGGTAAACTTTCAAAGTGGTTCCTCAACTTGAGTTTATCTAATGCCCCAGCGATTGCGGCCGATGACTAATACAAAACCTTGAAATTCACGGCTAATCTTCGGTAATGGATCATTTACATAAGTTTTTACCTAGCATTTACCTAAGGTCAGGAGGTATCAATTTTGGGCAGGCGGCGGACCTTGGCTTTAACTTATCACTGGACCTTGGGTCGCCCTTGTCGCTTGCGGCGTCATCTAATCGTCTAATCTATCCACCTAATCACTCGACTCTCTTCTATGGTACCTGATCTACCTTCCTTCCTACAATCTTATTCATCTGCCTGAACTTCCTGATACTCAATCATCTCGTGACCAACCACTCCTAACTAGGCTTCCTTTTTTCTACGACTCGACACGCATTCCATCGATTACGAAGTCTCCCCGCTTTAGACAGCCACTTTTTCTCGACACGCCTATTTATCTATTTGCCCTTTCGCCTTTTCTGATACGCTAAGAAAAGCGACGTCATCCCCTTGACTGTTACCTTACGATCTAAACCAACCCCGCGATCGATATCCAGCTCGGTATCTCATCAAGACCTTTTCGATAATCAGTGTATACGAATCTTCCCCATCCGTATCAATTTCGTCTCCAAGAAATCTATACCATCATCACGATGTCGGGTCTCTGGACTTGGTTCGGCGGCGGTGCCGCCCAGAAGAAAAAGGACAGCCCGAAAAATGCCATCCTCGGTCTACGATCACAGCTAGAAATGCTACAGAAGCGTGAACGACATCTAATGGCACAGATGGAAGAGCAGGATGCTATCGCGCGGAAGAACGTAAACACAAATAAGACCGGTGAGTTTTAAACGGATCACATGCTATAAAAACAATAACATTTGCATTTGGGTCTAGGCTGACGTATGCATATCCGATAGCCGCCAAGAACGCCTTACGCAGAAAAAAGGCTCACGAACACAGCCTCGAGCAGACGATATCACAGATCGGAACGTTAGAACAACAGATAAATGCTATTGAATCAGCCAATATCAATCGAGAGACCCTCGCGGCGATGGAGAGAGCGGGTGAAGCGATGAAGAACATTCACGGCAAACTTACACCGGAGAAGGTCGACGAAACTATGTATGTTTTTCCCAGATTGGGATTTGGAATGCTATCGCCGTGCATTTTAGCTTACTAGGAAAATACAGGGACAAACTACGGGAGCAAAACGCATTTAGCGAAGAAATTGTTGCGGCGATTACGAACAACCAGCTCGGCGAACCACTAGACGAAGACGAATTGAACGACGAACTCGAGGCGATGCAACAGGAACAACTAGACAAGAAGATGCTCGAATCGGGAAGCGTACCGGTCTCGGATGCGATCCACAGAATGCCCGCTGTTGGGAACCAAGAGAGTAAGTCCAACATAACCCTGAGTATGGTTTCCTTCGGTTTGCTAATATAACAAATAGTTCAAAGCAAACCCGCCGCGGTCGAGGAAGACGATGAAGAAGCAGAACTGCGGAAGCTGCAAGCAGAGATGGCAATGTAAGAATCCAACTGAGAAGATCATTTAATTGCTTGTAGTATCAAGGGTGAGGCAGGATGCCAGAAAGGGGTTTAGGAGCGCGAGTTTAGAATGGATGATCGAGTCGCGATGAAAGTTCGGATGGCGGGAGATATACCGGACCGAACAGAGACGTTAGATGCATAGCAGCCCTCCCTTCGAGTTATAACTGTCCCCCTTCCCGATTATGGCGTTGGCGTTTTGAGATCATGGTGCTTCATTGGCGGTTTACATATTTCCAGCATGTCCAGTTGATGGATGAGATGTTTTTTGGTCTTAGTCTGCCCTACGTACACTAACTTATTGACAATATCACTGGTGCGATACCAATCTCTGAGACCAGCGTTCGCTAAATGTGCCGTGTAATCCTCAGCACTATTCGGCCGAGGTAATGAGAGGACATGCTGCCTTGGAATTGTCCCCTGGAAGTACCTTGAGTAGATGATCTATTCCTAGATGCCCCTTAGAGAGGGAGAAAGGGGTCAACGGGCAGTTTACTCTTTGAGTGTTCCTATACGACGTGTCGAAACAAGAATATAAGGGGTGGCCGATGAACCACCGCGAAATAAGGGTTAAGATACCTAGATGCCTAAACACTAATTAATATTCTCTATTATGTTGGAGATAATCACAATGCCGCAGTCCTATGCACACCAATCAGAAGCCTCACATCAATTACTAATCGTCATATACACCGCAGTATCTTACCTAATGCAGGAAAACCAGTGTAACCAGAGCTGCAAGTACGGCATAGAAAAGTAAATTGCCACACCGAACGAAACCCTTCAAACTTTTCCACTCGGACGAATTCCTATTTTAAAAGTCCTCGGTGAAATTCGTACACAACATAAGGCATCAATTCTTCGGGAGTAGTAGCAGGCATGAAACTCGAAGGATCTAGTATGCACCATCACAGCCAATCAGATACAGGGGGGAGGTTTGGGGGCTGTGATAATCAAGTGACGAGTAACATCGCGGCTGAAAACTCACGCTTATCTTCGTGGGGAGGTTTTGGGGATGCTAAACACCTCGTTGCTTTCATTTCATGACTACGCCCCCTTGTATTTGTGGCTTAAGAGGCAAGTAGTCGCATTCTCTACAACGTTCCTTCATAGTCTTGCTTTGTCACTCATTATATCTGGATACCTCATCTTCGATAAAACTACGATACATGGACTCTGCACCGGGAAAAGTAAGTTCGCGCAAATTCCCCGGCTTCTTTAGTAGTGATTGATATTGACAACATGTACAGCAAGATGCACCAGCTAGCCTGTGGGAGAAGGCCTTCGATTCCTTGCCCGACGAGGACAAGAAATCGTTCAAGTCGAATGGTAGTCATACACGACTCCAACCGTCCGAAATAGTCCAGGTCATTGAAGAGAAGAAGAAAGACTGCGAGAAGAAACAATGGGCCTTCTACACCACTGAAGAAGGCGAGAGAATACTAGTCCGAGATACACTAGGCAAAGTATGCGACTGGCTTAATAAGTTTAAGGAGATCGGCGATGCAGCAGTCCAGTTCGACCCTGGCTACGCCGCCCTGCCTTGGGCGGCTGTGAGGATCCTCCTCCAGGTAACTATTGCGTGATTCGGCCTAAATAGCGATATTTTTCTCATCTCGTTTAGATGTCAGTCAATGATTGCCAGACATTTGGTAATCTGATAGAAAGCATTGAGGCTGTGTCGAGTATCGTGGCCAGGTATACCGAACTTGAAGCCAAAGTTCTTTTCCGGACTTCAAACCTCACCAAACAGCTTTCGGCTGCGCTGGTCAAGCTTTATGGCTCTGCCTTGAAATTTCTCGCTCAAGCAATACAGTATTACGGACAGAGTACCTTCAGTACGTTTAAATACTTCTAGACTATGGCCATTCATATGTCTGACGCGATTAATAGAACGACTCATCAAAAGTACTATCCACACCTCTAAGTCTATAGTTGAAGAGCCCATGCTTTCTATTGAAAAACAAGAGGACGAAGTGTTCAAATTAGTTGCTCTTGTGCAAGACGAAGTTAATGGGATTCGGCTGGACGATATCATCAATCGCATTCAACGGAGTGTGGAAAGCTCACATGCCTCAAGCGAGGAGCGATTAAAGCGTTTATCAGCCTGGATCAATGGTATCAATACCCAGAACACATACGAAACCGCGCTCCAATACCATCATAGTGGGACTTGCGAGTGGGCGATTGAGTTACCCGAGTTTCGTACTTGGATTTCAAACGATGATCCTGAAGCGCGGCTACTATGGATCCATGGACCAGCCGGATTTGGAAAGACTTTCTTGTCGGCGTGGATGATTCGATATCTTGAGCAACTTAAACAGGCACCTCTGTCATACTTCTTCTGTGTGGCTGATAACCAGCTAACCCGAGATCCATACGCAATTCTTCGGTCCTGGCTCACGCAAATGCTCGAGCAGAGTGACAGGGTCATGTCGGTCATGAACTCTGTTTATAAGGTGCGGAAGCAGGAGCAAACACTTACTCACCTTGGATTGTGGGAATTGTTTACGTCCGTAGGTGAAGCTGTTGAGGGCTGCACTTTCGTCATTGACGGCTTTGACGAATGTATCGACATTGATACGGGCGCCCGTTACCACCACAACGACCCGAGGAATCTCTTCCTCTGCGATTTGCTTAAGAACCTACAGAAGACGAAGTCGCGAGTCATGGTAGTTAGTAGAGATGTTCCTGACATCAGAGAATACCTAGGACAAGACGTCCCTAGCGAAGGTGATACCGTGAAGAAGTTAGAGTATGGTATAACGGCTAAAGATACCACTAGAGATGTGCGCTCTTTTTCGGAGTATATGGTTAATAAGAAGCTTTCCAAGAAAAAAGAAGAGCTACGACAGCGGATCGCCAGCCAAGCTGCCGAAAGGAGCGAGGGTATGTTCCTATGGATTAAACTTTTGGAGCAGGAAATATCCCCCGGGCAAAATGCTAAGCAGCTCACAAGGACGGTCATTGAAATGCCCTCAGGCATAAGCGACGCCTATTCTCGTGAACTGGAAAAGATTATCCGAATGCCTCCGGATGAGAAGGAAAAGGCCGTCATGATTTTAAGATGGACCCTGTTTGCCATACGACCTCTCCAAGTCAAACAACTCGCAGAAGCATTAGTTGTCTCAGAAGAAGACCTTGACGAGTACCCAGAAGATGACTTGCCGGACTCATGGAACAATGGCTTTGTCGACGAAGATTATGTGAAAGAGATGATCTTAGGCCGATGCGGATCCTTGTTGCAGCTGAGAGCGAGCTCATCGGACGTACCGTTAGCCGACCATACGGTTCACTTCGTCCACTTCTCTGTCAAGGAATATCTTTCTAATCTGGCGAACCATGTTGCTACTAACCGAGCGGCAGTGGAATTGGGCCTTACAGATCCGGTAGCTGAAGAGAAACGGCTCTCGTACATTTGTTTGCGATACCTCACATTGAACACATTCGAGGACATCCTTCCTAGTACCGAAGTGTACCCGTTCCTTTCTTATGCCGCCTGGGCTTGGTATTTCCATAGCTTTCATGAAAAGCCGGCACCATCTCAAGACATCATGCATCGAACACAAAAGGTTTTCGACCCTACTACTACTAGCTGGAGGGTCTGGACGCCGCTTATGGAAGCTGAATTAGCTGATCCAGAAATGGATGAATGGGAGAACGTTACCAGCGATGGTGAGACCGACTCAAAGACAGATAGCGAGAGCCACGACAAGTCTCTCCTCCAAGTGCAGAACCCGATATACTATGCCGCGCTCCTTGGCCTTATAGATGTTGTAAAGTGGCTTGAGGACCAGGGTCTTGAATTCGGTAGCGCGGGCGGTCGCTTTGGGTTTCCATTGCAGGCGGCTGTCACGCGAAACCACGAAGACCTGGTAAAATACCTGTTGAATCGCAATGTTGACGTATCACAAAAGGGTGGGCAATTCGGCGCGTCCATTGTTGCTGGCGCTGCCATGGCAAGCCCACGCATTGTTCAAATTATCCTCTCTGCTGGGGCCGACGTAACAGCAGTTGATGAGTCCAGGTATACAGCGCTACATCACGCCGTAAAACGTGGAAATCTCGAGATTGTTAAACTACTCCTCGACTATGGGGGTGATGTCAATGCAGTGGCCGCTGACAACGCGACGGCGGTAAGTTTAGCTTGTTCGTACGGGCATAAAGATGTGCTATCTGTTTTGGCTCAAAAGGGAGCGGACCTAACGCGTGACGGTCGCAATGCTGGAACACCTCTGCAAGCAGCCATTGAAGAAGGTGATGAGGGCCTCGTGGATGTGCTACTAACCAACGGGGTCTCAGCTAACACAGTCTTCCCAAACGGATCATGTGCAATCACCCACGCCATCCAGTCGTTGAAGTTAGTCGTTAAGCTGCTCAAGTATGGAGCCGACCCGCATATGGCGGATAAGAGAGGGTGGGCACCATTACCACTGGCTGTCGCTTACGGAAATATCGACGTTCTTAAGGTCCTAGTTGATGCCGGAGCTAGCGTGGATTGTGAACCCAATCTGAACTCCTCGATAAACTGCCCACTACAAGTTGCCGTCATCAACAACCAGCTGCTGGCCGCGAAGTTTCTTGTTGAACATGGTGTTGATTTGAATCGAAAGACAAAGGGTGGCCTCACAGCGTTGATATTCGCTGTACGTAGGCAGTATAAGGACATGGCGGAATGGCTGCTGGATGCGGGGGCCTCGATACAAGGTATATTCGAAAGTAACCAGCAATCTCTCTTTGACATTGCAGCTCAGGATTCTCAGCCAGAAATCATGCGGCTTTTAGTTCGCCGAGGCTGCTTTCAGATCCAGACGCGTGGCAACCATTCAGATGGAGTTATGTCAACGAAGGCTCGAGAAGACAATAGCCTTGTCATTCTGGCGTATAATGGTGATATTGCAGGCGTAAGGAAGCTTCTATCTGAGTCGAGTAGCCCTCTACCTATCCAGGTCCTCGGTGAGGCATTGCACGCTGCCTCGGCCCAAGGACACCTACCTATCGTAGGGTTTCTGCTAAAGAACCGCACGAGTGCCAGCGTCGTAGACATCAATGGGCGAATAGCACTTCACCATGCTGCCAAGCATCTCCATTTCGATGTCGCGGACCTCCTCGTAGAACATGGTGCAAGCATTACCCTTGAGGATATGATTGGTTCGACACCGATTGACCTGGCAATTCAGTCAGGACAAAAGGCCATTGAATTTATTCAAAATCATATGGACGACTTCACGCTTAATATTAGTCGACGGCCATCGCTTTTAGCCGTCACTCCAAACCCATCGACGAACCTTACCGCCATGGGTGCTAGAAAGGCCATCTCGGGCTCATGGACTGGTCATTATAAGTATCTCTCCTGGCAAGAGGGCCGGAGAGATCCCTTTACGATTAATATCCCAGCATCCCCACCCCAAGGCGCGCAACCGAGTACTTTCTCAGACGAAGGCGCGGACGTCATCGGGCCATTTCAGTTTCATGGCTTTGTTGATTCGATAGGCACTGTTTGGTTCGTTAAGCTATACAAGGAATTGGGGTGGCTTTATCGCGGGCAAGTAGATCCGGAAAAGGGTATTCTGAAAGGGACATGGGGTAGCAACAGGAAGTTGTGGTTTGGGACTTTTCAACTTGAGTCCTCTTTGGGTTTACACATTGGGCTGGATTGAAGTATGGCCTATGCGATATTACCTGGGTGATAAGGAAATTGTTTGAAAAGTGAGTAGGGTTTGAATTTTTTGGGACTTGGGACTTCGTTTAGAGGCGGACTCTTTCCAGTTGCTCCTTCTCCTAAACCCAGCTGCATATAGGGTGCATACATATAGTTAACTCAACCTTATTGAATGCAGGTGCATATGCATCTTCTCCAATACCTTCTAAACCTTCCAGCTAGCGGAAGGCGTATTTAAGTTAATTGATTAATTGGATTAAATGGGTATAGTGATCAAAGAAGACGCCTAATACCCACGTATGATGAGAGTTTTGAGAGTTGATACTGTGTTTCTCTTTTCAAGCTGGTAATGCCTTTGCTAGGGTTGGTTCGTCAAAACTCCACAGGCGTGAAATATTCTTTATCGAGAAGCCTAAGTGGAGACTTGGCGATCTAATTTTATTACATGGGTAATTCTTCACCAATTGAAGCCCTACGCCATATAGGAAATCAGGTTTTAGGCCACAAATTTAGGAAATATTACTAGGTTACCTATAATATCCTTCAAGGGAATCTCCAGCATTATGGAAAATGTCTGATATACAGGAGCTGAAATGGACTTTAACTTATTGACCTGTACACATACATTACCTGTCAAAGAATGTTAAGAATAGAATGTGGGACAAAACCTTTTATAACGACTTCTAGTGTCAAATAGTAAGGGACGTTGCTATACCTATTATTATCAATGTTGACCATTATGGCTACGATATGTCTTTAGAGACGTCCATGAGAGCCCGGATACCCATATTTAATAGTGCTTTTCCTACTGCAGGGGCGTGCGCGTGCATCTTAGTGACGCCAGGAATGGGCTGGAAGGAGGGTGTATCTGTTTATTCTTATAGTTTTAATATGTTACAATATCTCATAATTCTCCCTACCTAGGTACGCGTCTCGGCGTTTCTGAGCTATTTAATATGCGTCGCTATACGACTACGTCTGATAGGGAACACGAACGAGAAAGAGGGGTATTTCTCTTCCGCATGTGTCGAATGGGTACACCGTAACAATCGTTCTCTTCGTTAGCCTTGCGGATTGTCGTTTTCATTTGAGGTATTAATATTATACCTCATCTTCTCACACCCAAGCGTGTGTGAATATAATTCATCGGATACTTCGAAGCATCTAAATATTGCTTTTGGTGGAGAAGTAAAGCAAGACAATTATGTCATTGGTACGATCGTTGCATATATTAATCTGATAACAAGTACCTAGGTACATGTACGCATTACAAACAGAATCAAACACGTACGTACATCTGTACCTACATCCTTCAAATGTTAGATCTCAGGCGACTTCGATGAGCCTCTTCTTTAGGGTTACATGATACATCCATGTACCTAGGTAGCTAACAATGGAAGTTATCAAATTGGGGTTGCCTTAGGCAGGAATGAAATCGGGAAATCGAAATCAGGAAAATTAAGGGTGGATCCCAAACCTTACGTGATCCGACGCATCTATAAACCTATCGATGTGATAGGTTGGAGCTTGTCTTACATGTACCCCTTATCGATAGGTGTTTTCCACCATTTCCTTAGAGTTCTTAGCTTCTCCCCAAATTCAATTCCTCCCCACTATTTGTCAATTATCGCAACTCTCTACAACTCACAGAAGAGCTTCTCCTTCTCATTATTAATTTTCCTATATTTCCCTATCACCACCACTTCATGTTACATTTATTCCCTCTCTCGCCATACTGGCGGGTGGGAGTGCCCTTCAATTAAACCGGACAATTGAGAAATAAGACAGATCATTGTCCAGTTGTCAGTCCAATTACGCTCCAACACTTTCCGCCACGCTCGCCCCGCAAAGTGGTTGGCTGCCGTCGCCGGATTGTATGGGTCGACTCATCAGTGATGCCAACGAGGACGACCACGTTGCACACGACACTAGCATCGGCGTCATGTACCCTGCTGCATTGAACCTGTCGGTTGGGTGGGTTTATCCACTGCGGCCAATTCAGGGACCATTCAGACATTTACCTATTCGCACCGTTTCACCCGCAAAATGATGGCGGTTGGAGAGGGAGGGGTGTTGAAGCCCAATCGTCCCTTACGATGGCCTTGATGGCCTTGATTCCGAGTGTATCGGCCGTTATCTTTCTCACCATCGCTCTCATTGCCATCCTGATTATCCCCCTCCTGATCGATGGCCAAGTGGTCGTGCATCATGTTGTCAAACTTCGCGGCTTCTTCAACCAGCCTGTCCCCATCCGTCCATTTACCGGAGCTTTTTCATGCGTGGGTCCTGACCCATTCTGTCTGACTGCAGTGTTCCTATTGATTGTTGGGCCGCTACGAGCTTCCTTGTCAAGTCATATTCGAAGCCGCTCACTTGGTATTATGCGATTGACGGCTCCGGCCCCAGATCCAGATAGATCTTGTCTCATACCTAGCCCAACCTCCCTGCCGACGTGGCGCCAATGCTGTCGTGTCCGTCAATTGCTTTCGAGCACGATATTGATCACAAGAGCTTGAGATCTCACTCCACTTTAACATGTCCAGGCCCGTGGGGTACTGTAAGTCCCATCCATGTAGGTAGTTCTCTTCGATCATGTAGTCAATTAAACGTCTTACCTACACTTCCTGATGGATCCGAGCTCGCAATTGATGAGTGAATTCTTTTTTTTTTTTTTCAATTATACACCCATCCTTCATCCACTCAATCCATTGTTCTCCCATCCATCTATTTTCAGAGTCGTAATCATCTTTTTCATAGGTAGAGCCTGTATCCAGTTGCTCTATTTTCAGCCAGTTGTTTTTTATTTCGCGCGAAACAGATACCCCCAAACAGCTTGGTTTGACAGTTCACTGTCCAATTGCATCGTGTGGCCTCTGCGAATACCCATATTGCACTCGTCACTTTGCATAGGAAATAATCGGAATAAGTTATTTTAAATCGCCGGCGGGTCCTCGTCATTGGGGACCAAACGAAGCATGGCAGAACCAGGAGAGATCACGTTTTGTCCTGCTCGGGTCGATCCACTCACAAATGTTCAAGTAGCTGACTTCTCTCACATAAATTACTTCACGGGTGAAAAGTCAGAAGTAGGAACTGAGGATAAAGGTACATAATTTTAAACTATAGAGAAGCCGTTTGTGCTAATACGCCTCGTAGCTGGTGATAGTGTCCCGGAAGATGATGTAGATGAGGGTCAATCCCAACCAATTTCGCCTCACAGATCGCCACCATTAGAGTCCTCACCTATTACACCTACTACACCTACTACACCCGTGATAAAATCATCATCACATAAGACCAAGAAAGAAAAGGCTGCAAAAGTTGAAAAGTCCGAAAAGTCCGAACCAGAAAAACCCAAGACCGCACCTGCGTCCACACTGGTAAAGGAACTTACTGCGAAACAGAAGAGGGCTGCTAAAAAGAAGGAAAAGGAAAAGGAAAAACGTAAGAAGAAGGCTGATGATGCCGTGAAGGGCATGGAATCTAATACCGAACCATCTGAACCTCCACCTCCAGCAGCGGAGGCTGGCGAAAAGGAGCCACCATCCCAAACTAAGACCAATGAAGGAGAGGACACATCGTCACCATCGCAGTCAGCAGACATAGATCCCGCCCCGAATCAGAGTAAAGAAGTCGACACCGATGCTCAGCCAGAAGCTCAGGTAGAGTCAACTGAGACTGGAGAAAGCAAAGGGTTAGAACAAGAGGCTTCTCCACCACCAAATTCCGCACCAACAAACGATCCATCAGACACACCAGCTGTGGAGCCACCCACAGAACAGGCACCAACTGAGCCTGATCCAGTACCTCCCAAGGATCCAGTTGAGCCGCCAACCAAGACAGAGGCAGAGCAAACGAACGGGGACGGGGCAAACCAAGACACGCCGGAAGCTCCAGAGGAATCTGGCACTACTATAGATGGCGACGCCAAACCGCCTGAACGCCAAACCGATACACCTCCTGAGCCACCCGGCGATCAGGCCGATCCTGAGGTGGCAAGTCAGGTAACGGAGGAAACGGCGCAAAAGACTGAAGATCCACTGCCTGCAGAGACGGGAAGTGTGCCTCTGAGTGAAGAGCCTAAGCAAGAAGAAGTGACAGAAGCAACACCCGAATCCGTAAGTACTTTGAATATTTCTAATATCGCCTTACTTCTGAAGACGCATCAAAGTGCCAAGGCTAGGTACTTCGGTAACTTCCGATAATGTTTGTGATCATTAACACTTAATTGCAGGCCCTGGCACCTGAACCGAAAAATACGGATGCTGTTCCAGACAAGGCAGCCGGTGAAGATACCGATAATAAAGCCGACGCTGATGCTTCTCCGGCCGAAGGTGATGTTTCGGAACTGGCCGAACAACCCCAAGACCTAGCAACTACGGAGGAAACAAATACGAGTGAACCTACCCCAGACGAAAGCGCACCAAGCCCCGATGAGCCGAACACGGCTGAGGTTGAGGCTGATGAAAAACCGGCCCCCGCCGGAGAAAACCCCCCGGTAGAAGCCTCGTCGGATAAAGCCGAAGAGCCGCCCGTCCAAGTCGAGCCCAAAAGCACCCCTGTTCCTCAGGGGCAAGAAAATCAGACCGACAACAAGGAGGGGCAGTCACTAGCCGAAACTACACCCGATGCCCCACAAGAGCCATCTACCGGAACAGACTCTGCTGCTGAGCAACCAGAAGCAGAAGATGATAAGAAGGAGGTCTCAAATGAGCAAGAGGCTACCCCGACGACGAATGAAACTGTAGATAAGCCTCAAGAGGAGAGCGCGGATCAAGAGGCAGTAAATCCGACCGAAACAGCCGCCGAACCGGAGCCCGAAGCCGAAGTTAAAGAATCGGAATCTGCTCCGACGACAGGTGAAGCTGCTAAGGACGGTGGGGGGCTGGAGGGAGAAAATGCCGGTCAAGAGACAGCCCCCGCTGATGATTCGGCGGTCGTACCGGGGATCCAAACGGAAGAGGCCAAGGATAACGAACCAAAAGCCGAATCAAATGAGTCAAATGAGGAACCAGCGGTTGAGTCTACTGAAGCCGCCAAGGCTGACGAGAAATCCGAAGAACACACCACTGAAGCCACCGAACCAGAACCGACCGAAGACCAAGGTACTGTGGATCCGGAGCAATCAAGTGATGATGTAGTTGTGGACACTGAGGTCAATAAGGCCGATGAGGTTAACGTTCCAGCTACTGAAAAGCCCGCCCCTGCTTCCGAGGAAGCTCAGCCTGATAGTGCTCTTAAAGATGGAGCGGAGGATAGTCCGAATGTTGAAGAAAATACCGCCCCACAAGACACACAACGAGAAACGGCACCTGCGGGCGAACCGGAAACCGATGCTGCCGCAGGGATGGTTGAACCTTCGGGTGATCAGGATCAAAGTGCGGAGGCGGAGAAGTCCGATGAGACCAGCGAAGCGGTTAAGCCGGCGGAAACCGAAACTCCTACAAACGCGCAGGAAGACACCAAAGATACACAAGAAGGCGAGACGAAACCCGACCAACCCGCGGAGGGTAGTGAGGCAGTTGAATTAATACCTGCTGCGGGGGCTGACCCGGCACCGACTGACGAAACAGCTGCGGACGATGCAAGCAAGACTACCGAAATATCAGAGGAGAAATCGGCCCCTGAGGCGGAGCCAAGCGACGACAAGGGTGATGGCGACAAAGCCGACGAAACCGCCAAGGACGGCGAAAACGACGAGGCTACCGAGAATACCGATGATATCAACTCCGACGCCACGGCTGAAGCTGCCGCACAAGCTGCTGGCGAGCCGGTCGTACCAAAGGGTGGCGAAACGTCCGTAGAGAAGGCCGCAGATGATTCCACAGCTGTTGAAATTGTTCCAGAACAGGCAAATAACGAGAATACTGACCAAGTCGCCGATGCAACAGCTGAAGAAAAGGCCACCGCTGATCCCACACCAGCCCAGGCAGTCTCGGAGCAGCCCGAACCGGCTAATAACGAGGACACGGGTTCGACCGACGATAAAGAAACCGAAGACCAGGCTAATGATAAGGTTGACGATGGGGAAATTAAGGTTGATGCTGAGAAAGTTGAAGCCCAAGAACCTAACGTCGAACCCACCAAGGAAGAGCCTGAAGCCGAGGAACCCACCTCTCAGCCTACCGAGCCACTTGTAGAGCAGACTCCGGCAGCTGATGGCGATGCATCTGATACTCCTCAAGGGGATGAAACAAAGGCTGTTGCGAAATATGAGGAAAAGCCTAAAGAAGACGCTGCGGCTGGTAGTGAAGCAACCCCACCAGCTCCCACAGAAGCCGAGGGCGATGCTGCCGACATTAACGCTGGTGAAACTATCGACGAGAAAAATAATGCCGCCGAAACAACTCCTACTGAGCCCATGGAGGCTTCCACTGATGACCCGGCTAAGGAGACTGACGTCGGAACGGCGGTTGAACCATCGGAAGAAGCCGGTACCGCCTCGGTAGTAGAGGACAAGGCTCCAGAAACCCAGCCCGAATCTAAAGCAAAGACTGAAAATCCCGCAAGCCCCGAAGAAACCGTCGAGAAGGCTGCAGATGTTGAGGCGACACCCGAAGCCCCTTCCCAAGAGGGCGAGAGTGCCGATCAGGCACACACCAATGATACTGTTGTTGAGCCTCCGGAGCAGACGCCGGCGGAAGTCGAAACTTCATCGGAACAAGAGCCTGCCGGGGAGAAAAACCCCGATGAGGATAAAGGTTCTGATGATAACGCCGACCAGCAAGATCCTGTGGACGGGCAAGATTCCGAACAACAAGTGGCTGACGTAATCACCCCGCCAGCTGAAGGTGAGGCCCCTGTACCCACAGAAGAAGGTAAGCCGGAAGCTTCCGAAGAGAGCACAAAACCGGAAGACGAAACCCCCAAGGATGAAACACCTGTTCAAGATGCTACAATAACAGACGCTCCGTCGGCAGGCGAACCGGCCGATGCAGACAAAGAGGCACCCGCGGAAGAGCAGAAACAAGACACTTCCACAGGTGAAAATGACTCAGCCCCATCAGCACCAGTAGTAGAGAACACTCCTCCTACTCCGGCAGCCAAAGAGGTTGCGGAGCCTACCCCTACGGATAGCCAACCGGCGCCTACTGAACCATCAGCACAAGAGGGTGAGCAAGCGTCTGGTGAGGGTGACAAGGTTACCGAAGATCACACCGACGCCGAAGCTAAGGTAGATGCTGGAGAAAGTACGGTTACCGAAGACCCCGTGACTCCGGAGGAGCCTGTCGCTGCCAAAGAGACTGCTTCGGCCCCTACCGATGATGAAGGTGAAAAGGAGAAAGATGACGCTTCGAGCCAGTCTGCGGAAGAGGTAGCCGAGCCCGAAAAGCCTTCGGAAGAAGCCGGCGCTACTGAAGTCCCGGCTTCTGAAACCCAAGAAGGAACCTCCGACGCAATCTCCGCCGAAGAACAAGAGAGCGCCAACGCAGATACTACTATACTTACTGAGCCTGACACCACAGAGGCCGATAAAGAGGTTAGCACGGAAGAAACTCAGGCTCAGGATAAGGAGGAAAAAGACTCCGAGACCAAAGAGCCTGCTCAAGACCTTATTGTGGAATATTTTGCGCCCATAGCTAGTGTGGCAGCTCCGGATGAAGCTGCCGACAGCCCCTCACAGGAAACCGAAGGCGAAGTAGTAGCAGACGAAGCAGTTAAGGAAGCTCCATCCCAACCTGTTGAAGCTCCTGAAGCGGACAAGGATCCTGCTGGTGACTCCGAAGGAACGGCCGATGATCAGGCCGAAGCCGAGACACAGGAACCAACCGAAACCCCTGCTGCAGCCGAAGATACTACTCCCGCCGCCGATGGCGAGCAGACCGGTGGTGAAGAGGTCCACGTCGACGAAGCTCCCGTAGAAACACCTGGTGACAATGTTAAGGAGCCAACCGAAGAACCAGC
This sequence comes from Hypoxylon trugodes, assembly GCF_022578975.1. Classification (NCBI taxonomy): domain Eukaryota; kingdom Fungi; phylum Ascomycota; class Sordariomycetes; order Xylariales; family Hypoxylaceae; genus Hypoxylon; species Hypoxylon trugodes. The sequence continues at coordinate 1,283,608 of NW_026250019.1, read as the reverse complement.
TACGGAAGTCACCGCACAAGAACTTCACGTTGAGGCGTCGGCGGAGGTGACCAAAGCCAGTGCGGAGGCCGTAGAAGGTAGCTCTGATCAAGAGCCTCAAGCCCAGGATTCTCCAGCTGAAACCCCCAAAGAACCGGAGGAGAAACCTGAGGCCGTTGAGGAGCCTCCTACCAATGCAACAGAGACACCTGCGGAAGAGTCGGCGCAAGAGGTTTCTACCGAAGAAAAGCCATCGGAAGAGCAAAAGCAGGACGAATCCGCTGGAGAATCTCCGCCCGAAGGGGACATCGCCGAAGCTGCTGGTGAAGCTAATGTTGAGCCCACCGCACAAGAATCTCAGACCGAAGGCGCAAAGGAAGGGACTGTCGAAGAGACTCTGGCTACCGAGTCAACCCCCGAACCTCCCAAGGAACCTGAAGCTCCTGCCGTAGAACCCGCTGGCGAAGCTCCCGCGGAGCCCGAAGAGGAATCGGCCCCAGAGCCCGCCCAGAAACCCATACAAGAGCCTGAACAGAACGCTGCTGCTTCGGAGCCTTCTCAGGAGCCTGATCAAGTCGCGGCCCAGGAAGCTCCCCAGGAACCTGTCGACGAACCTACTGACAAGCCAGCCGATGGAGAGGCTTCTAAGGATTCAGACGAGTCTATAGAAGAACCCGCCCAGCACCCAGCAGAAGAAGCCGGTGAAACTGTTGAAGGACAGGCTGCTGTTGCGGAGCCTGATTCCGAGAAATCGGCTCCCAACGATGAGGTTGCGAAGGACACGACGGAGCCAGCTGGTGAACCAAGTACTTCTGAATCCGCTGCTGATGCCCCTGAAATCGTGGTGGAAGAGGCTATAGCTAAAGACGCACCCGCGGCTGTTGACGGAAAAGAAACTCATGCCGAGGAACCCGCTGCCGATACCGCTGAGCCCGAAGTCCCTCCTGAAGAGACCCATGAGGAAGTTCAAGAGGAAGCTCAAAAGGCTCCCGAGGAACCTCAGGGAGAGGCTCAGGATCAACCGAAAGAGGGTGCCCAAGAAACCGGCGAGACTCCTCCAATAGAAGCTCCGGAGACGTCCGTCGAGGAGCCTGAGGATGAACTAACGGAGGAACCAACGGAGGAAACTAAACCGGAAGAACTTCAAGAAGACGTTCACGAAGAACCCAAAGAGGTACTGGGTGGAGAAAGCCAAGAAGCGCCTAAAGACGAAGTTCAAGATAAACCTGAGGAGGCAAAGGGAGAGCCCGAACAAACACCCGCAGAGCCTAAAGAAGTACCAAATGAAGAACCTCTAGAAGCATCGATTGAGGAGCCCAAGGAGGAACCTAAGGAGCCAGAGCCAGAGATTGTTGCCGAGGTCGAACAGCAACCTACACCAAAAGCGGAACCGCCAAAGGAAGAATCTAATGAGAAGCCTGCTGAAGAGGCACAAGAAGAAGCGCAAGGCCAACCGGCAGAGGAGCCTAAGGAACCGGAGCCCGAACCTGCTCCTAAGGAGTTTGAACAGCAGCCTACACGAGAGGATGCGAAAGACGATACACCGGCTGAAAACATTGCAGCTGATCAGCCGAAGGAGGATGAAGCTAAGGAGACTACAGATGCCGTCGATGCAAAAGAGGTTGTGGAAGAGCCAGCAATTAACGATAAGCCGGAAGAACCTAAGGAAGCACTTGTGGAGGAAAAGTCTAAGGCAGTCGAAGAGGACATCAAGGCCGAGAAGATCCAAAGTGATGATGAGAGTAAGGATACGGTTGGGCCCATCCCAGGTGAGGTTGGGTCCGCCCGGAAGGGCAGCTCGAAAGGTGAGGATCAGTCATTTTTAAGTTCAGTTGGAGGAGATACCCCTGGTGTTTTTGCGAATGATTTTGGTGATACCCCTGAGCTGGTTTCAGAGCATTTGATATCAGTTGATGAGCAAGGGGGCGAGTTGAAAGAGGAGAAACCAAGTACTATAGAGGCAACCGAACCAGACCAGCTTGATGCAGGTTTGGAAACTAAAGAGGTACCTCAAGTCCTCGAAGAGGAGGAAGCTGCCCAGCCGGCAGACGACTTAGTAGTCGACAAGGATATTGATCAACCGTCAATTGAGGACGGCCCCACTACGGCGGATAGCGAGAAAGTTCCCGAGGGTAACACAGATTCCCCAGCCGAACCAGGTCAAGATGACCTCGGTCTTCAACCGGAAGAAACTCCGGAAAGCGTCGAAGCACAAGAAGAGACGGTCGCCATCCAGGACGGCCCCGAAGAGGGTGCTGAGATAGCACCGGAATCAGAGCCGACAGAAGAAGTCAGCACCTCTCCCATAGCGGAGGTATCCGCTCCGCAAGAAGATGATTCCCAAGGCCAAGGGCCCAAAGCTGAAGATCTAGAGTCAAGTGCTATAGAGGATGCAAAGGATGAGCCTTTACCCACTGCGGCTGCCGAGGAAGAGCCCCAGCCAGTGAGTGAAGCGCCAGTGGAACCCGTAGAGGAACTAGAAGCTCCTACTGCTGTACCTGAACCCGTCGAATTGGAACCCGAGAAAATTGAAGGCGATGAAAAAGTGGCTGCGGATGAAGAGGCTCCCGCCGAGATATACGAGGAGGCTGAAGAAAAGTCTCCCGATGCAACTAGCAGTGTCTTGGAAGAGGCGTCGCGTGAAGAACCAGTCGCAGAAACAGCACTAGTAGACCCCGAAGCCGTACAAGAGATTCACGAACAAGCACCGGAGATTGTTCAGTCAGTCGAACAGGAAATACCAGAACCTGAAGACCAACTTAATGGCCCCGGCGAACCCGAGGCCCTTCAAGAGGTCGAATCGGATCAGGAGGTTGAGCAGCCCATAGTTAAGACCACATCTGAAGACGAAGAGGCCAGTCATATCGAAGAAGCAATTGCATTACCAGAAGAAGCTCTAGTCGAAGAGACAAATGAGATTCCTGTGCAGTCAATTGATGAGGTTGCTGAAGCGGCGGATATATCCGAAGAACCAAGTGATAGCATCAAAGAGGCCGTTGAATCAGAAGAGCCGATCATATCAGACTCGATTGAGCAGCCCTCCGATATCCCACTGGAAGCTGCTGCTGAAGCTCCTTCAGAGTCTATTAAAGACCAACCTGCAGCTGAACAGGAACCGGAAGCCGTCCCGGACGACATAAAAGACACCGGTCCCGAAGAAGCCGCCGTCGAAAAATCCGATGAGGCGTACGAATCCCAGACGTTACCAGACCCTGATAGTGGAGCGCCCGATGCTGCCGAGCCTATTAAAGAAATCGCCGAGGAATCTGCGGCAGAAACTACAAGTCCTGAGCAAACCTTAGATACCGGCGAAGTAGCTCCGGAAGCTCCGGTCGATGATGCGCAACCAAGTCAGCCTCCCGACGAATCCGAAGAGCAAGTCAGCACTACAGAGATTCCGGCCGACGAGACCATCGAACAAGCTACCACGGAAGAGCCTGCCGTTGAAGCTGTAAATTATTCTGATGAGTTAGATATCGTCGCGCCTGATTCTGAGGACGCTGTTGTTGAAGCTCCTGCCGAATTAGCCGATGAGCCAGCTCCTGATGAACCCATTGCTGAACCAATTGAGGAGGCAATCGCCGGCGAGGAGCCCGTTCACGACCTAGTCAAAGAAAATGTTCCAGAAGAAGTTCCAGCCTCCCGGCCTATTGAAGAGCCTACCCCCGCAGAAGAGTCTACTTTCAAACCAATAGAGGAATCTGGAGACGCACCTCTACCTACTATAGAAGAAGCAGTGGCCAAGGAAGAAACCCCAGCATCTCAAGACGACGCCCCTCAAATTGAAGAGCCTGCGCCAAGCCACGATGAGACCGTCGCCGAGGTTGAGCCTGAGCTCATAGTCAAACAAGAGTCACCTCAGGAAGTAGATGAGCTAGCTCCCGAGCCCGAACTTCCAACTGAGGAGAGCGATGAACCCGAAGTAACTATTCGTGACACATTGCAGTCCGATGATAGTTTAGAGGTCAAGACTCCCGCAGAATCCCCGCCTGGGAAGGTAATTGCCACAGAAGAATTGCAGCCCGAACAGGAGCCCGAACCAGAGCCAGTGATGCCAGATAATTCCGAGGAGCCGCAAGCGGATATAGCTCCCGAAGCTCCTGCAGAAGAATCACCCGAGGCAGTCTCCGAGGTTGAACCTGAACCTGAACCTCCTGCTGAGCCGGCCGACGTAGCAGAACCATCTGCACCTCTACTAGAACCACACCCCATCGATATCGCCGAACCCGAGCCCACGGCAGACGCTGACCCCGACGATATCGCACCACAAGAAACAGTAGAAGCCGAACAGGCACCAGCTGATGAACCAATTACCGAGTTAATGGTTGAAGAGGCACTTCCGGAGGTAGCCGAAGAGGAGGCCGCGGAGCCAGTTCCAGTTCAGGAACCCATCGAGCAGCTAGCCAAGGAAGCAACTGAACAATTGGTTGACGAGCCACCTGCTGAGACCGCTGAGGAGCTAGTCGCTGCAGAAGATTCCAGTGTTGTAGAAGAAGCCGGCCTTGTTGCTGAAACCCCAATTGCTCTAGAGGATATTATGCAAGATTCCACGATCCCAGAAGAGCCCGCGGCAACGGAGGAGCCAGGGTCCCAAGAGGAGTTAGCTACAATACTGGAAGAGCCTACAGTTGCTGGCGAACTACAAGAGGAATTACCCGCCATACCCAGAGAAGAGATTATTCCGGAGGAGCTGACGACGACGGAAGATCTTGTTATTCCAGATGAAACAGAGATCGTTCCGATAGAAGCTACTCCCGCCGACGACGTGGCCGTGGAATTATTGCCCGAGCCTGAGCCTGAGCCCGTCGCTATTGAAGAGGAGCTCGTTACTCAACAGGATGTCTTACAGGAATCTACTACCGTAGAAGATTCCGTCCCTGCAGAAGAAGCCACCCTTGCAGAGGAATCGCCGATTCCGGTGGATGTCCCAGTTGAGTTGGGACCGGCCCAAGTTGAAGAGAGTCCTGATGAGAAACCCGGCGATGTGCCAGTGGAGTCTGTTATTGAAGAGCAAATCATTCCAGAGAAGTCACAGGAACAAGCGCAGGCTCAACCACAAGACGAGGCAGAAATCCCATTGGAGAAGGCCGCGAATGGTGAAATCCCCATTGCCGTGGACTCAGAGCCGCCCCTCAACGAAACAGTCAATGAAAGTTCCGAGGAAGCACTCGTTGAGCCACCGGAAGTTTCCGAAGGCCAAGTCAGTATCCAACTTGCTACGGATGATACCGAGCAATTGGTGCAAGAACCAGCATTGGAAACTATCAGTGAGCTTGTTGAAGAGTCTATCGAAGAATCCGCCGAAGAGCCCGCTGAAAAAGCCATACAAGAATCCGTTCAGGATGCAGCTGAAGAGACGGTACCATCCGATCTCCCAATCGCAAGCGAGGGTGGATCATTAGAACCGCAACCAACGGGACCAGCAGATGAACCATCTGCTGGAATCCCAGAGGCTGTCGAAGCTGAAGCTCCCACTGCTGAACAAGATCCAACTACGGCAGAACAAGACTTGACTGTCGCTGATACGGAAGTACCTGTCGCCGACGCATCTTCACCAATAGAGCAAGAACCCGCAGACGAGCTTCGCGAGCCCGAACCGCCAGCCGAAGAAAAGGCTCCTATTGTCGAATCTGAAGACGAACCACACGACGACCAGGCGATTAGAGCCGAAGAACAGGACGCCGTCGAATCCAAAAGTCTCGCACTACAACCACCAGAAGACACATTGGCCACTGAACCAGACGTCGACGATGAGTTCGTTGTCATTGAAAAAGCCGACGTGAGAGGGTTTGAAGAAGCCACGGATAACATCGGCCTCGAGCAGGAACCACCACGCGACAAAGCGCCAACCACAGAAGAAGTTTCTGCTCAACAAGAACCTCCCGAATCGTCGCCCAAAGAGCCGGTGGAGCATCAAGTCGCAGCCTTAGATGAATCGCCAACCCAAGAACAGGCCGATGTTAGCGAAGACAAGCTTTCGGACGAGATTCTAGCCACACATGTGAGCGCCGAGGAATCTCAAAAGGTTAGCGATGAAGTTATCGCCGATAATCCTGAAGCTCCCACGGTAGATGCGTCCGAAGAACGACTATTTTCGGCTTTAGAGGCAGCTGATGACCAGGAAAGACGACCTGGTGAGTCCATCGTTGAGAGTGGCATTATTGATACCGAACCACCTGTGGGACCAGCCACAGAAGATGATACCCCTCAAGATCGTGGTCAGGGTGCCGCAGAGAAAGACACCCTAGAGGATCAGTCAGTTGATACAACTGCAACTCATACCCTAGTCGATATTTTAGCTGATGATTCCGGTATCGCGCCGCTCGAAAAGACAATCCAGGAGGAACCTGAAGTCAAACCAGACGTCCCAGAGGAAGATGCGCTCCCATTCGTCAGCACAAAAGAAATCGCCAGTGAAGAACCTGAGGAGGTACCTGGTGATATTGGTCTAGTCGAGACTCCTGACCAAGAGTCCAAGAGTGTGCCGGAGCCCATCCCCAAGGAAGCAGAGCAAGAGAAAGACTCGACATCCCAACAAGAGCCCGAAAAATTAGAAGAACCAGTTGAGCCGACAAGTGTCTTGCCAGCCCACGCAGCAGAAGAGAAGGGTGTTATCCCAGAAGCCAAAGAGGATGGCCACTCTAACTTAGTCGAAGCGGGAATTGTTGGGGCAGCCACTGCTGCAATTGCTGGTGGTACAATTGCCCATGGGCACACATCTGGAAAGGAGACATCTGACCAACCCGCTGAACACATTGCCGAAAAGCCAAATGAGCCTCAGCAAATAGCTGTGCACACTGGCGAACCTGAAATTACGCACGGTGAATCACTACGCGAGAAAGAAACTTCCGGTCTCAAACAATCAGAAAAACCAATTATCCATGAAGCAGGTGATCAATGCGCAATTGTCTCCGAAGTTTCTCGGTCGGTAGACCCCGTCAATGTCACTATCTATGAGGCTCCAAGGGATTCAAGGAACTTCGACTCCGTAGCACAAGATGAGCAAGAAGATCAGGACCTAGCTCATGCCACCACATCTGAGTCTCCCGAGATAGTGGCGGCCAACACGCCTCTTGAGGAATCTTTTACAATGATTGAGAAAGAACCAATTCCTCAAAGAAGCAGCAAACGGGCACTTAGACCGTCTCTAAAGCATTCAGGTACACAGACTGAATCTGATTATGAATTTATCCCTAACGAGGCTCCAAGTCCATACGGCTACTTCAATCCTGCTGACTTGATACCTCGATCAACAACTCCAGGCATTGTTCTTCCTGACCTCACAGATTCTAGGGCAAGGGCCTTAAGTCGTGCAAAAAGCGTCAGGAAGCAACGTAGACGAACCCTTAGGAACTCGGAGGAAACAGTCGCGGCGGCCGTTATTATATACGCCGCCGCTCGGGAGCTTAGTCCTCCGCCCGATACTCGCTTAGGTAGTGCCCAAGTCGAGAAAGATGTTGCAGAAGTTCTGGAACAAGCTCAGGGGGTCGCTCAGAAATCGGATGACGTTTCTTCGTTAGGGGATGTAGCAGGGAATCAGAGCGTTGGCCAGAATGATTTTTCACTGCCCGTTGCTGACCTGGTTACAGACGACGAAGAAAAGAAGTCCGCAGACGAGCGACACCACCGGCATCGGCATCATCACCACCATCATCATCATCATTCGTCACGATCGAGGGATAGCAAGAGTAGCAGCGAGCACATACGTCACCGCAGCAGTCGACCAGACAACAACCCCTCTATTAAGTCTACTTCCGACCGTTCAGCCCCACCTACGCCAAAGAAGCAAGATAGCGGTGTTTCATTTGAAACCTCGCACAGTTCCTCGAGCCGAAGACACCGTACTCCCGAAGAGCAGGCTGCCCATGACAAACGCAAGGAAGAAAGACGCGCCTCTCGCGAAATCCACGACAAAGTGAAGGAGAGCAAAGGCAAGGATCCAGAACCTCCGGTCGGGGATAGACAATCTCACCGAAGTTCAAGGCGGCACAGCATCGCCCAATCCGAAAAGTCTCAAACTGACAGACGCACTGAAAAGTCATACTCGGAGAGGCCTTCCGAAAAATCCTTTTCTGACAGGATGTCTCAAAGAACCCAATCCGAGAGGGTCTCGTCAAAAGGAGAGACTTCATCCTCGAACAAGAAATTCTTTGACTTGAAGGGCGAGAGTATCCTAGCTCCAAACGTTGCTCCTCGTACCAGGACCAACAGTACAAATGGCACTTCGATTTCCAAGGACACGCCGAAGTCAGGAACCCTAAAGCGATCTAGCACTACTAAGTCTCACAGAGAATCGGTGGATCTTTCTCGTACCAAGAGTCACCGCTCCCATGATGACTCCTCTAAGAAACGAAAGACAGAATCGAAGAATAGTGTGGAGGCCGGATCTTCTAGCCCTAGGTCTTCGCCATCAAAGGAGGAAGTCAAACATCCAAGACGAGAAGAAAGACGGAAGGCTCGAGAGGCTGAAGAGGCAGCGGAAGCCGAAGCTAAGAAGAAGTCGAAACTCGGCGCCTCTTTCAAAAAGTTTTTCACCTTGGGGTTGAACAAATCAAACTCATAAACGACTATCGGCCAGAATGAGCATCATAGCGGGATAAAAACAACGACGAAGGGGCTTATGTGATACTAACGAGGTTACGCTGCTGTTTCTTATGTATGGGTGAGTGAGTTGCTACGGGATGTTCTTGTTACGCTGGATCATGATTTGTCTTATCTGTAATGCCACGATATGTATGGATTTATGTGTATGAGGTTACGAATTTTCAATCTTGTTGCGGTATCGAAGGACTCTTTTCTTTCGAAAAAGGAATCAAATGTAAACAAAAGGGATTTCTTTTTGATGTGTTACCTTTTAAAATACGAATGGGTGGATTTACGAGCTCACTTTACTTTGAATACATCACCATACTCTCTTTAATCACCGTCTAAATATTTAGATGCCTCTTACTTACCCACGTACTTCATGAGACTTTAGCGATGTATGTAAGGCGATTACAGCGATTCTTACTAGGTAACCCCCCGAAAGATTCATACTCGAATAAATAATCATTACCTACCTAGGTACCTAGGTAACGAGCCTTCATGCGAGTATGCGTGTCATTGTTACTGGGTAATTCTCGACACACAAGACAGCCCAAGGTCAAAGCTTCCATCCCAGTACACCAGGGGGGCATTTCTCAATAACTGTTTAGTTACATCTATTGTAACAGTGTACTCAGCTTCTCCATCATCTGAATCCCTTCCCTAAGGCCTAGACCTTAGGAGCGTCGTCATCAACAATATCCAAACTAGACGAGATACATAAGGACGGGATCGGCTTAATCTATAACTCCTTTTCATACGTTTACAGAGCATTCGAGAATATTTGAGATGCATTTCGGCTGATCCGGGGGTCCGGCTGGAGGTCACTAACTGGAATCCTAATTTCAGCTGAATCCCAGGCTGGGGAACGCGCCAGTCCTATTTACAGTTTCATATCGAACCCTACGTCCTCATTCTCAGGTCGCCGAAACGATAGTCCAGATCAATCAAAACACTCCAGACTTTCACTCTGAACATTTGCAGTTAATTATATCATCCAACTTTTCTATTACCGTGCTTTATTGCCCGCCGCGTGGGAACAGTTGTCGGCTAGTACTCCAAGCCAGTGAGTTAGTCTCGACTATATATAATTATAACAGAGACAAGCGAGAAAAAGCAGGTATGACATGCTATTCTGTAGCCTTCGGAGCATTTCAACCAATTCTCGGTCTCTGCGTACCTAGGTAAATTCAAGTCCCATCGACACATAATAATGGAGTTCCCGCCGTCAAAAAGGAGCATAGCCGAGTCGCTTAACCCTGTATAAACTACGCCAGAACTCCGTTTCGGGGACCCATTCAAAGACCTGGAATGCACGTGTCGAAAAGCCAGGATTTTGACAGTAAACGGTACGAACTTCCTCTTGAGTACCCTAAGCCCGTCTAGTCGTGTACTTGTTCCTGTTCTCCAACTTAATCCCCTTGACCCCTGAACCCCTGAGTTCACTAGTAGGGGCTAAACGTGCGTTTGACAACTTAGACCTTGCATTGTCCAATGCATCATTCTTCGCATAATATGAAAGTGTAGGTACTTCTTATGGGGTTATCCAATCGGCTCCATATTCTCGTCAAGACTAACGCGGCTTCAAATTAGTGTGTTTCTCGCCAAGCTCGTTGACGCGAGACTAAGAGCCATCACTGTCAAAATCAAACCCAAACAAGTATGGCCAGCACGTTTAACAGATATGAAACATAGTGTAATTGTAAATGTACACATCGTAATTCGTTCCAATCTCGACTTGCTGGAGAGAACGGTATATACCTAAATGGCCACATACTTAACTGTAGCTGAACAAAATACCCTAGACAATACGACCCGCTCTACCTGGTGGTAAACAGAACATTTACGAATGAGTTAGTTGATACGCGTATTCACCCATGACGATTCCGACAAGGCATCATCACCACATTTGATACCTGCCTATTCCGTCTTGTTTATCTATTCGCCCATTTGAGTAATTAGCTCGTAAGTTTCATCACGCGTTCCAACGAAGTTTATAGAGTGCTCCTGCATATGTACCTAGGTAGCCCTACTATGCGAAGCAAAGGAAACAGGGCTATGTTCAAACCAGGTACCTGGGTCTCAACTGGCGATCTCACTCCACCCATTTTTATGCGGCTACATGTTCCCTGTGTAGAAAGTAGGGCTGCAACTGTTTATACCCCTCAATGACTGGAGCGCGTCTACTACGCAGGATTGGTAAATACAGTACCTGCCTATTCAGTAACATCTAGGTAGCATCTAGAGCCCGTCGTTAGGACCGCTCCGAAGCGGCTAAGTGGATATAGGCTATGAGCTAGTCTAGCCGTCAACGCCTACTCCTCACTCCGGACTCCGTAATGACAGTAGATTTCCTATGCTGATCTTAGGGTCTTCTTCGAAGGATCTACAGAAGTTGAGTTCCCCCAAGACCTGTCAAACTACAGCCTCACTTTATAAAATACAAGATTTGAATGTTAGATCGTGGTGGCTTTCGAGGCGGTCTACGGATAGATGCGTCATGCCGAATCATCTACCGACTATTTAGTATAAGAACGAAGCTTAGCAATATTCAGGGACCAAATGCTCCGCAGCGCGTATCCAACCCCCTTCACAGGTTCCCCGGGGACTAAAATTTAGAAAGGGCTCTATTCTAGATAGCTTACAGATATCTATCTAAAATATCAAAGGAGGCGCAGTTGCCGCGTTTGTTACTCACCATTTGTTTGATTTCCGAGTATCCGTCTCGAATCAAAATCCATACCTACCTAGGCAACTAAATGTTAGTCGTTCTGGATTAAGTATAATGTTATGTTTATCTAACACTAATCTACGAACTCCGTAGAAATAGAGGCATATAGAAGTGCTTAGCAGTGAGAACTATAGAAGTCGAGACTCTTTGTATATGGTTGTAGCAATACAAGCGTACGAAGACCATACAAAACACATATTTCACATAAGATCATAGTTGAAACTAATGCTAGCTTACTATCGTAGAAGGAACCGCAGTTTAACTACAGCCCTGCTAAATATAAGGGCAACCCACCTAAGCATAAAGTCCCCACGATAGATGAAATCATAAACGACTCACACAAGATAGTATGCACTAGATTCCAGCTGCATATGCCGAAGGGATCTAACGGGCCGCGGGAAACGGGCGACCAGACCGCAGACCGGACGAGCGGCGGCCTAGAATTGGGAAGAAGTCTATCCAGATCATCGGGAGTATTACAACGATCAGCTAGTTAGCCTCATACAAAGTAAAAGGCTTAAAACATAATAATAGGAATATTGGATTTAGATGGCGCATATTTGATACCACCTCCTGGGTATATATCCTGCCCATACCGAAATACACCAATGAAAGCGGGATACTAAGCACGCCCCCAAATTTGTAGGCCTATACAGAAATTAGATCAGCTACACTGGCTCATCTACATATTTTGTATCAAGATCGTACGACTTTCACATACTCTATAAATATGGAGCGGCCTATGAAATTGTTCATGCAGCCAAATTACTACTTTTCCTAACTTGCAATAGTATATCTTGTTGTCAAAGGTTCATTATGAAGCATACATCCTTATGAGAGGATATTGTGTTGATCATTATTAGGTTAGTAAGAATACCTAGGTATCAAATATCGAAAACGTCAAATAAGCCGAAAAATAATAAAGATCCCGTTAAAATTGCTCTATTAGCATCACGTCTTAACAGACAGGCCCGTTTCTCACGAGAATAGGGCAACCAATTCATCCATGGTCCTAAGTAGCAAAGAAAGATTGTAATTACTACAGGATTTAAGCATCCTGTAACAGTAAAGGGGTCAGCACAGGAAGGAAGAGGCCGACTACCAACCAACTTTCACAGTCAATTGCACAAGGCTTACCGCCGGGTCCCAAGTAACCCACCAAAATAAGAACTTTTTACACCTACAACGCTCCACAGAATCAGTATTTGCCCTAGGTAGGCGCCCAGGTATATTCAGTCCCCCGGCAGGAAGTTTCGTCAAGCCTTACATGTCCCTAGCAGACTACGTCCCTGCCAACCAAGCAGACACAATGTATATATCTCATAACACTCTTAACGGAAGGTATTAAGTAAAAATCAGCCGAACCCGCAATACCTCACTCTATAACCCACTCCCCCTAAACCGCCTCGTGACCTGCTATACCCACCAAATCTCACTTCTTTCTCCGGCCTATCTCCATTAGGTATTCCCGGGATGCGTACACACGAATACACGCATACCTATAAAAGATACATGAAACATACATGTGTATGTGGATCCACGTGAGCATATCTGACAGCTGACGCCCGTGCAGGATGAGGGTGGTCCAAGTGTACGTACATATGTAAGTACTATAGGAGGTTATGTATGTAGATCTTGTCAGAGCGGCGGTGAGATAAGCTTGGTAGGGTATCCATTATCTATTTGATAATGAAAGAGTCGGTCGGCTAGCTTTTGTATACTACTTTGCCTCCAAGGCTATAGGCGCACTCATTAGGATATTAACTAGGTAGGCAGGTAAGGAAGAGACGTGTTGGGGGCGGTATAGGGGGCTCGGGTCCCATCTGCAGACTTGGGTCGCCCTGCATACGCGCACTTATACGTACGTATGGTCGGTATGGATATAGGAACTATACGAATAAAAGGCATATGTGAGAGTCTGTCGGTCTACGTATAGAATATCTAAACGTAATTATCACAGGAGCACCAATTTTAGAAGGTGCACACGTGCGCATTGCCCTTAGATGCAAATTCAAGATCAGAGGCTAGATACCTTACGTAAAAGTAATTTTTCTCCCCATCAAACCCCTAAAAATATCATCTAGTGCCTTCCTCTTCCTTGCCCTCTCCTCACCAATCCCATCTACCGTATCCTCATCTTCATCTTCTGCATCGTCCCCCTCCAGTCTGGGCGTCCATGCCCTGATCTGGCCATCAAGATGCGCGCTGTAAATCGCCCCCGCCATATTGCCCCCTCCCATACATACGCCACTCGAGCCTCCACCACCTCCCGCCCCTCTCCACACAATACTCGTAATGCGATTCCGAACCGTGCGCTGTGAACCGTTTGTAGACCTGACTCCCGATATCGTTGGTCCTGTACCTCGTAATTTCGTAATAACATGTCCATCATGCAAATCTAGAACCAATATCTCCGTCTCATTCGGCCAAAACAAGAGTTCTTCCCCAGGGTGCGTTAAGCCCACCGGCGACGTGAACATAGGCACGCTCGCAAGTTGACTGTTCCTAATGCTCGGCCCATAACTCGCCAGTGTATTCTTCCCCGTCGCCGCGTCCCAGCAGCGGATCCTTCTATCATGTCCCGCCGACACTATATACGCTCCATCATCGGTCCACGTGAGTCCATTAACAGGAGCGGAGTGCGCCTTCGCAGACGCTCGGAAGCGAGTTTTTCCCGTATTGCGGTCTAGAAGCCCGTTGTAGTAGAGTCCTAGGTTGTCTTCCTTGTCTAGCATCCCGATGACCCCGCTGGCCCGTCGGATATCCCATATATTGACGACTCCATTCACGCTGCCGGTAGCCAGAACGTGCTCATGCCGCGGCGACCAGGATGTCGCAAGGATCGCGCCTGCATTGCTGGAGAGGGATTGCACGTTAGATCCCGAGCGCAAGTCTATGAGACGCACGGCGGGGTGTTGCGTCCCGCAGGCGACTAGTAGGTGCGAGGCGATGGGGGAGATGGCATGGGTGTATACTTTAGAGCCTAAGCTAAAGGAAGCTGAGAGACTAGCTCGGTCCGTAGCCCAGACTTTTAGCGTCAGGTCGTAGGATGTAGATAGAAAGGCTGCTGAGTCGAAGGGGTAGAATGATAGATGTGTTATGCCGAATTTATGGGCTCGATTTGAGCGGGTAATTTGGGCGACGGGTTTGTAGGTATGAGACTTGGAGGGATTGCCACATTGTTCGAGATCCCATATTTTTATCGAAGCATCCAAGCTTCCCGATACCAGGCTAGAGTTGTTAGTTCATAAGAGCTATGTATAATGAAACAAAGGGCGCGAGGCTTTATGGTATACTCACATTCTACCATCGAAGCGTTCAAGAGCCAATGCATTCACACCAGCTTGGTGGGCCCACAGCGTAGAAGCCGGATCGGCAGCTACAGAACCATCCTCATCATCCCGAACAGCCGTACCTCTCTCGCCGCCATCAAAGCGGAATCCCGGCGCTGGTCCGAACGAGTGTAAAAGTTGTGTAGTCTGTAGCCTTGCAAACACATTCGGTCCAATACGGCCAGAGGACCGGTCAAAAAGCAAATGATTCATTCATTAGAATGGAAGACCGCTAGGGCCCTAATCTACGCGAGCAGCGTAGTAGTATATATAAATGAAATGAAATAAATAAATATAAGTTGTCGTTGTATTCGAGCTCAGAGCCGCATGTCCAGATTCCCAGGCGGGGAGGCAACGACGGAAGAATTACGTATGTCCGGTAGCAGTCTCGGATGTGGGGAGCTCTTACCCTCCTTATAAACCCCACTAAATCTGGCGCTCGGTACGTACACGAACCAGTCCCAGTGTCCATTGAATTTATTTTATTTTCATATCAAAATTCTTAACTATCTAACTTTCGCTGTAACTTTACAACAACTCAATTGGGATCTGAACGAATTGGGGATACTAGAGCAAACTAAAAATGAAAATCAATGAAAATACGGGGTGCGAAGTTGCATCATCATCTCTTTGCACTGGGTATGAAGATTAAATGAGAATGAAAATACCGTCATAGGGAGCGCATAGTCAAACCCCACACTTCATCTCAATATTTCAAATCAACAATGGCGTCTAAAAGTGTCAAAGAAAGACGATTTTTAGCTGCCCCTGAAATACCGGGCGACGGCGCAGATACCGGAAATGAAACCGATATACCAGAAGATGGAAGACGAAAGCGCATCAAAAGAAACGCGAATGTCTATGACGCGGTGGCAGGTATGTTGAGCAGCCCGCAGTCCACTACATGACGCGGCATTCACGAATAAGCCAACAATACCTAACTAGATTGATTCGTAGGTCGTGTAACCACTACTCACCCTTTAGATGAGGGCTCCGGATCCGACTTACCCTCTCATCATATCCGGACCCCGCGTCATTACCGTCGTGACCCTACTCTCGCTCCAGAAGAAGTCTTGTTCCGCCGTCTCGGTGCGCCCGTTCGCTACGCTGAAAAGGACATCTACCAAGCCCACGAAGGACTACGCGATGGTGGCAGAGATGTACTTCCCGATAGCGATATGCTTAAAGCCATCCACGCCTATTCCAGCCACTTCTACGCGGCGCTCGCAACGCGGCAACAGCAGGGCGAAGCTCTCGGCCGAAACATTAACGAACGCAGCATGGACGAGACTGCGCTCCTAGCTTTCGGAATCCTAGTCGAAGAGGCAAGTCGGGAGGTCCTAGGCAAGACAGGCGACCTGGTCTTCACAGAGGGTGTGGAAATGGAACGAGATGGATTACCAGGGGACGAAGCTGAAAATGTGGATTCTATGGCGTAGATTTGACTAGGAGGCGAGGAGAAATCGTAATCTTAACAGGAGCGTAATAAGTTCTGAATGCCTGCCCTACTTACCAGCCAATCTTCGGCCCGAGTGGTGTTTTTTGGTAGGTATATACACACAGTATAGCTTTGCGACGCGGAGTTTGATAGGAATTGCCCGATGCCAAGTTCATTCAGTCACTTCGCAACATGAGAAGGATTTGGGTATGAGATCCATGCGTATTTTTAGGCAACTTGAGGCTAAAGTGATAGATTTTTCGGAGTTTGCCTATCGGGGTTTGCCATGGCAAATGCCGTATGAATTGAAAAATCCCATTGGGGTAAAGACGTCCAGCAGCCAAAACAAGAGCCAGCCAGTCAGCTAGTTAACCTATGGGACCCCGTTTGACCCAGAAAAGCGCGTCAAAGGGTTTGGGTGTGCGAATGAGCCTTTTCTGCATCGCCAATCCTAGATCGCTGGGACGATCTTCATTGCCGTTTTCGAACTTGATGCGAGATTGGCAAGGCTGCCGCAGAAAAATAAAAGACAAACTATTTCACTTTCAGAACTTCTTACGGCCAACGGTAGATCCATCTGTTCATTAGATATTTTTTCTTCTGCTGATCATGCGTTTGCTGTAGTGTACCTGTTCCTAAGATGTATGTAGGTATGTATGTACGTGTACTTTCGAACGCTAGTGTGTGGTGTATGTAGGCATGCGTTAGGTATGCGTGTGTAAGCCGAAATGAGTGTAAAAAGACCCTTTCTGCGGCCGCATCATTGCAGGCCCATCCCGTCTTTTCCTTCCCGTGAAACCATATGTTGGGTCAAAATGAGGATTCTCGTACTTGCGAGTGGTCCTTCCAAAGCGGCAGCAGGCACCAGAGGTGAGGAAAAAAAGAGATAGATCAGAAATGTCGAGCCGTGGCTCGCGGTCTCCGAATTCAGCAGGAAAGTACTGCAGATCTGCGCAGATGCCCCCCCTCCCTTTCCCCCAGGTGCTATGATGCCAACCAGCCCAGCCAGCCCAGGCCAGTCAGCTCCCTAGAACCTAGCTGCAGGTCGCGAAATGGTTGGGTATCGCTTGGACCTTCGACACTTTTCGACGGCCAATGTGGTGGTAACGAAATGTATGTAAATTCATGTAATGTAATTCACCACCTCCGACGTCTCATCCTCCACTTGGGGAATGCGAGCTCGGGCTGGGTCTAAAAATGTTCGAACCCTGGGATTGGAATCAAATCATGCCACAATCCTATTACCGAGTTATGACAGATGAGAGGAGCGGAGACAAAATACCTAATACCTAGTGCCTTGGGAACCACACCGCAATAATCTACATCCTCAATTCTCTTTCGTTCGTTCCTTTCTTCCCCCATTCTCACCCCCTTCATGTGACTTTGTAGCGGAAATGATTCGTCACAACCAGCTCGCTTCCATCTGAATATCTTGTGGTACTTTGTTATGTACCACCATACTCAATTTCTGTATGCACATGATTAGAGCCGAGGACCAGGTTGGAGGAAACGAAAAGAGGCGAAGGAGGTCTGAGGCTTTAAGAAGATGGAGCTGATATCCAATAAATTGGACTGTATTATGTAGGTATTATGTAGGAATATGTAAATGGTCATGTATATTTCCGCGCCTCCTCTCTTTTTAACAAATTTTCTATGATTTCTAGCAGCACAATCGAACGGATGCGCGCATGTACTAATCTTGTACAAATCATCCTCTTTTTCTCTTTTCATTCCTTCCTACTCACTGCATATGTAGGTTTCCGCGGGTTCTTACATGTACCTAGGCATGTATCGGCTTAATTTTGCCATTTCTAGCCATCATTAATGTGGTATTTTGTGCCGTATTGTGCCAGACCTAAGCATTTAAAGCATGGATTTGTGCGATAGGCGATAGGTACATAATCGCCTACACTACGGCTACATACGCTGTAGTTTAGGTACTTTAGGTGGTGAAATAGGTTGATTTGGTAGGGGACCATGTGGGCGCAGCTTTTCTTTTTTCAGTTTAGTTATTTTCTCCTCTCATCGAGTGCCGCAAATCTTCCCTCATCAAATGACAAGGTAACGTTCCAGTGCTATGGATTTGGGTAGCAAGTGAGACTCTGGGCAGGCATCATTCTTGTCGATGAGCTAATTTCGAATAGCCCATAAGTCATAGCAAAACTTGCCTAGAGTGGAATACGTTCTGGCGATATTCGGTAACTTTTTAAGGGTAGATCGGGACCGAAATCTTGCTGGTCGGTTGATGCCGACGCAATCAGCGATCGCGAACAGGTCCAGAGAACTGGTTCCGCTGTCTCCGAACTTGCCGGAGGTGTATTGGATCATGTAGGGGTTACGTACGAAGGGGTCGCTAATCTTTTTAATTTTTTCTTATTTTATTCTCTTGTTGATCTATGTTTTCATACTACCTACTACTATGCGAGCAAGGGAGTAACCCTCTACGAGATCCGAAGCCGGCATGTAAGGGCGGTAATCGTTACGTGGTAATGTGGTATACGCGAATGAAAGGAAGGTGATAATATATCTGCAAGATCAATTTTGGATGGTAGATCTAAATCGTGGAGGTCGTTTCATGATCGGACATACACATGACCCTCAGCCCTAATTGTACACCATATAAATCTTACGCAATATGTATCTTAGTTCTCATTACCTCGATACGGACGTCTGATAGTAGAAAGGGGTTTAAGTCAATCCAACGGGTTCCCATATGGGGAAAATACGATATGTTCGAAATCGAGGAAATTAAAGGCGAGGTAGGTGTAAGCTTGGATAAAGCTCTCACCTTTGAACCACTTGACAAAGCTTGGTAAGCGAAGTGTTATGCTAAAAAGATGACCCGATGTAGGTAGAGGGCCGTGGCACCGTACCGTGGCGTCCATCTTCCCTCTATGGATGAACGGATGAGTGAGATAAGCATGTAAGACTTAACTCCAGGTGACGGTGCATCGTGGGGTAAAGTGGGATTGTTAAGATCCTTAAGCGAGAGGTATCATCGAATAATAGAGACCTTAATAGTTGCGATATAATATATTAACCGATAATACAATGCATTCGTACTTCTGAGAAATGGCGGACAATTGTACCTAATTTTTTTTCGTACGATATATGTACTGTGGTATATTATGCTGCTGACGGGCCATATATACGAGGCCGGCAATGATGCACGGCAATGGCTAATGCTGTTCATGCTCAACCATACAGCGACGGGCAGCGACAGTTGGAGGATCATGGTGCAATTTACCTGGTTATTGGTAATGATATATCACAATTGAAGTGGTAAAGAAGCGAGTTGGAGGCTGCATTGCATTACATTGCATTGCCAGAATGACTTGAAGTGGAAAGCCAAGAATGTGAAATTGAGACGCTATCTGCGTTTCTTATAATTCACTCATTTTAGGAATGAGTTCTAGCGTATTGTACGCAACTTCAGTGGTATTGGCTGATTGGAAACGTGCCTGACAGTCGCAACACCAAGTTAAGATGGTTGGTATAAGTGCAATAATTGTAGCTTTAGAGGCATACTTAACGAAGTAGTTATCAACCAAAGGATCGTCTATCCAACGTGCATCAATTTCAACCGGCGAAATGAAGGTGTCAACGCACAGCGGTGACTGGACGAAAAGGATGCCATTTCCGGCAAACCCGTGGGGGGTCGGTTCCCTTCCCGTCTTGTTACAGTCACCAACCCAAACTCGACGTTAACTTGGAGATGCGAAGTATTGGTGTAGTTAAGATGTTCTGAAGGAGCTCTTGGCAAGGTTGAAGACTTATGACAAGGCTGGGCTTATTGGTAAGAATCTCCATTAGGCACACCTCGTAGCTAGAGGCTGATCTATCAATCAAGGGTTCTACCTCAGCATGGTAGATAAGAGAGAATGTACCTAAATGAAGCCGAGAATGCTTTCTAAGACAATCCCCCACCTATCATCGATGCATGTTTGTCCGTGAGGCTGGCGCCTCCTATGTTGATCAGGATGAATAATGGCCATGTTCTTTTGTCTCTTACCTATTTTGTCAGCTTACTGCCTTGAAGATCTGCCATTATCCGGACGCCCCCCTTGCATTGACTTTTCTTCCGAGGAGAAAGTCCACTCGAGTTGGTGCCGAGTTTGCGACTCGGATAGGTGAAATCCTGTTGGAAACAGATACGGAAACGTGGATAGGAGAACGATGAGCTCATTGGGCATTATCACCGATTGCGAATGGTTTGAGCATTAATACCCTACGGCGTCGAGGGCTTGGAGGGGTTTGTGGGACAACCCGTACCCTTGAATCCTAAAGTGGCGGACTTTACGCCGTCTTGGATATCCAATCAACAAGGGCATGGTAGCCATTTTGAGCTTCAAAGGTGACAAGTCTTACCTTATATTAGCTAAGGTACAAGTGAAAAAAGGCGGGGACCCTTGATCGTGGTTTAGTCCCTTAACTGGTATTATCAGAGATCATGTGATATCGACATCTGATTTCTTGTAGGTACCAGTTTTTAACAAGTCCTCGCTACATGTTTAGTAGGTGCTAGGTACCTCTAAGCAGGTAAGAATGTATTATACAATTTGACAATACCTTGTTAGTAATTCCATCATGTATAACATTTGTGGGTTAGGCTGCTAACCTTCTTGTAGGGTTACATCGGCCAAGACAGCAGTACTAGTGCCTGGTAGGGATTATGTGTCATCGTAATGGGTATTTTAATAGGCTTCCACTGTAAAATGGCAATTGGATCTTCAAGAAGAGATTTCTTTACGAGTTTGCTCAAATTATAGAGAAGTCCATTACCTGCAGTGGCGTACCTTGCAGTAGCGTTCCCATCAGTCTCGTTGCCGGCAGCATTATAAGAAGGGAAGTCCTTGGCATACGAAGCTAAAATGGGGAAGTCCTGACAGGTGCTCTCGCAAGGGTCTAGAAGGTCTAGATGTGATCTGCAGAAAATTATGTGCCGTATGGTAATTAAACCCTTCTGAGGCATCTCATGTATATGTACAACATATTATTCATGTCGGGTTTGTCTCTTATCTAAGTAATTATATCCTTCCCCCTTCGTCCTAGTGACGTCTACTCAGGTATGTATCCGTACCATGGAGTAATATTAAAGGTATTGTGGTGTGTTGATCTACCGAACCATAATAAAGCACCGGTACAAAATCGCCTGGGCCATGTCATTCAGGGTTCCTCTAATACCTTTAGCATCAGCAACTTCATTCTTCCACGCACAAATTCTTTATGCAACGGCATTATTTCCGCATATTCATAGCTCGTAAAGCCAGCACATTTTGAGTACCTACCTAGGTATGTGATAATGCGATGCTATACCAGCTTTATATTCAGATCTAATAGAGGATTACATGATGGATTCGTCGCCTCGCAGCTTATTTACATTCGCACTCGTTCGTACGTATGACTTATTAGGCCTAGCCATATACGGTACTCCTTCGAGCACTTCTCAATTATAGAAGCATGAACTAGGACACGCCGTAGCTGGATTCGGACGAAAGGCGGCACTTTCTAAGCTACTTCGGTGATACTCTTGTGGGGTTTAGCATGATCCGTTCCCCACTACTTTAGTTAAGTTTGATATGAGAGGCCCAAGTGGCCTCGAAGACGGTAGAATGCGACTAGAACCACATGTTGCTTACGAGGCCGACGGAGCTAGTTGAGTTTGCGCGGACGCGTAGAATAATAGGGCTGGCGAAGTGTGATTGTAGAGACATCGTCGTTTCGGTCTATCCTTATTTTCGCAACAACTGTTAATCTTTCTTGATGGAAGTAAACCTCGCGGCTCCTTAAACGGAGATTTGGCCGGCAAGGTCACAACAGGATGACACGGTACTCCTTGAGACATCGGACTACAGCTAGGTCGCACCTACATAGCCACAGAACCCCACGGGGTCACGCATCATATGCATATGATTGGCCTCGCATAGACGGGAACGTTGGGAAGAAAGCTGCTATGACCTTTAAGCAGCAATGTTTGCTGTGTGTAGTGCCTTTACATCTTGTAAAAGGGAATATTGAAATACACAGGCAACAAAGAAATTCATACCCAACGTTCGAATGAAAAAAGACTTGCCATCTACAAAAGATCTAACATAAAAGGAATAGCATGAGGATCCGAAGCGTTGGACCGTGCTCTCCATAAAAACGGAATTTAGAGGCACGGTTCAGAGCTTGGATGAAACTGTTGGCTGGGTATAGCTATGGAACACATAAAAAGTACCCTGAATTTGGAGGCTTGATCTTCCCGTGTCCATGACTCTGGGACTCAATTTAGATGCTTATTGGGCGCCACCAAAACCAGAACTGAACCTGGACCGTTCATCAGCTCGCTTATGATACTTATAATGGGCAAAGGACCCGTCGCTGTACCTACTAAATTCTACTTTACGACCGCTTGACAAATATTTTTGGAATTTAATAATGACGTATGTAGTTCGAAATCAATAATAATTTTCTGTAATTACCGTTGTCCCGTTTGTGATATTGGTCTCGCTTAATACCATATACACGAAGAATAAGATTATGCATATCAGAATATTTACTATATCTTATGTTTGATATATTTAGAAGGATTGCGCATTTGAATGTCGCAAGGTTAACCCAGCTCGGCGCTATGTAAGGTCTGGGATTGAAAGACTCCGTAGGAACTCGCCAACATGGTACACACGGAGCAGCACGTCAGTGCGGCTCGACCGTACTTAACCGAGAAGAACAAGTACTAGGTAATAATTAGGTAGCTTGATAGCTCGTAGATGCATTCAGCTCTTCGCAACTTTTCAGGATCTTCAGCCTAACGGCATGAAATTTGAAGCAGATGAAATATCGCTTACGACGGGAGACTTGTTTAGTATGGTCTGACCTAGCACATTTAGTGCGCACGTGTAAATTGATCAAGCTTGCAGGTTTACTTAGCCCGGCTTGCTTTACTTGGCTTAGAATTACGCAAGACTTGATGGAATTTCCATTAGGTATGTACGTCGTGATACAAGAGAAGGCTTAGGTGAACTACATGTACAGATATGTATGTACCGTAGGTGTAAGTCTACATACATGGATAAGCATGTCAGGGTCTTACTTTAGTTTCGCATGATCTACCTACATGCTGTACATATGTGTGTAATTATAGGTAGGTGAAGCAGGTGTAGTTTTTTCTTTTGCTGATAGGATTATAACATCGTATTGCTTTATGGCCAAGGGACTTTGTAGGTTCTTCTTCGGCATGAACCGCCGCCTATCTCTTCTATTAGGTCTGTATGACGGGACATTAAATATTCTGCAGGTCGCTAGATTTGGTAACTTCAAAGGTCATGGGCTGGCAGCTGGCCACCAACGAGTAAACATTTTCTTCCAACAAGGGGTCGACGTGAATTGCGGGGCATAACGGCCTATGGACCACAAACACGGTACAGATAGACATATGCCAAACATCTTCCTTGCCTATATGTAAATACATAGCAATGACTCTCCGCTTCGGCGCCTATCAAATGCGGATTTATAGAAGAGGGTGGTCATAATCGGTTGAAATCTCCCGACAACCACCGATGATGACGCCTGAGGGGTCATTGATGTTTTTTATTGACCTTGCTCATGCCATGCCATGCCTCTAAAAATCCTTAACCCAGTAAGTAGTTGGTCGGCTTCGAAACAGCCAAGATCAACCAAGCTGCATAATCAAAGCTGCAAGGCCCCTCGACAAAGAAGTCAAATCTTGCAATTAGAGACGAAAAGTGGCATGACAGCCTCGTCAACGGAGTCGGAAAACTGAACTAGTACTGGGCTAATCACTTGCCCCTACAACTCCCGTGGTGTGGTATTTTGCCTGAATTACCCTAACGTCTCGGAACTATTGTCCAGTGGCACAAGGCTGAAGACGAGCGATGTCACATATTGCCAGAAGTGTTACCGATTCACGACAAACATATCTAAGCCACGATTAGGTGATTTGAAGGGGAGAAAATACCCATCAGTCCAAAACAGGGTCTTATGAACTCTTCATTTACCTACGACAATACTGCGACAGGAACACCCTTGATCCTCAATGAAATATTTAGATACGGCGTAAAATTGGCTACGTTTTACATATCAAAGAATGGATGAGATTTACCTGTAGTTGCTGATAAATAATATAACCCTGTGCCTCTCGGTAGGAATAAACGTAAACTGGAGACTTTCCCAACCTATGGAATTGAGGCGACCATTCGAGACTTGCTCAATTGAAACCCTTTTTGCGGGCCTATGGGCCGAAACCTCCGATTGACATCTTGTGGCTCGGTACTTTGCTCCCTTTGGGTTGCCTTTCCCCAAGATTCGGATAGACGTGTCACATCTGAAGTCGGGACTGCATACCACGCAGTGCTCTAGAAGCACGAGACTCCCATCTCAATGGATTGTTGACTTGGCGGGACGAAAGTTCCCCGGCCTAAGCAATTCAACCACCCGTGTCGAGACTTGGCATGAGAGAACCCGTCTTAACTCCGCACGTCTAGGATGTACCTGATCATCATTCAAGCCATTCTTTATCAAGCGGCCTGTAGTGTGAAAATGATCTATTACCTTTGCGCTCCACCAATGTATTTGAAGTTTTGTGCGTCAATGTCAGCTCTAAACACCCAAACTTGGGCATCCGATCAGGAACTAGCTTTGGCATAAGGCATCAATGACTCCCTGGTAGTTATTTTAGTCAACTCACTAGAACGAGCAATCACGAAGATCAATGAAACAGGGTGAACCGATGACTACATAGGTAGTTACTGCGAAGGTCTATTTTGAAAACCCTGAGGGCATCCTGCTAATAGGGAGTTCCCGAATAAAGAAGGACGTCCTTGGCCGCGTAAGGCCTTTTTACGACCCTTGCTCGTCGATCCCTTAAAAACCCGATCCCTATAGTCGAACATAGCCATCACGTATTTCTATACATACCGATGACACCATGACGGTGTGTTTAGACTATCGTTACACCCGCACCAGCTGGACGGTTGAAATATGGCCGGGAGGAATATACTTCGAAAGCTTATATCCATGCTCACGTCAACTATCACGGCTTGTTAGTACCCAACAATCCTAGCATAGATGTATATGTACTCACAACATGACCATGAATGCATGCATGTCACATCAACTCTACCCGCATAGGGGCCGTGCTCCTTGCCAGCGATCTATGTACGTTTATGTAAGTATGTTGCCTTCTCACAAGTCAATCACCAGCCACCTAGGTTGCCGTATGGCCTTTAGTTCGATCTCCCCAAATGATTGGATTGGGGGCCCGATATGTAGGTAGGCGGGAAGAGCAATGTGTACGACTGCGGCGTGGTATCAAAAAAAATCACCATCTCATAGGATTGGTTGGTGTGTGAGGGGTGTCTGCTCCTATCAGTAACCTCGACTCTGACGACTTGAATATTCCTACCTATCATCTCACTAAACCCCCATCCTCACCGCGTGTGGGAATTCACAAGTACTTAGGGATCCTTTTAACGGCTCGGCAATTGTTATTTCTCAATGCGGACCGTTTCGTAGTGTTATTACTAGTAGACCGCAAATCGTCTTGTACATATGTACACGAACCTAAAGCTTAGCTAGTAAAGCCGAATAGGCCTACGATGTACTAGAAGGAGGCATTTTCAATTCTAGCGGTCAACGAATAGGTCAAAAAACTACGCGGCCCCAATCCAGACCACCCAAATAAGATGATGTCAAGAACTCTAGATGTCTTCTAGCTCCATATATATCCATCTTTTTCCTGTAGTTCTACATACGTGTGACGTTGACTGCATCCGAGCACCTACATACATTAGTCCGAGATCATCGGGTAGTTACATAGTAGGTAGGGGAATGTGGGCATTTAGAAGAATGAACTTCACATGATCTTCCACCTACCAGTCAGAAAAGCTATAAACCCTCGCATTAAAGCCCTACACCATTATCGTCAATTTTTTTTTTTCTTGACATCGTGACTGGCAAGAACCGGAGTCTATAGTTGGATAGATCCTTGCCGGAAATGTTAGCCTCCGGGCGCCCCTTTTTAAAAATATCGAATAGCCAACAGCAAACAATAACTAATGCAACTTAGACAAGGTGAGTGAGGGAGTGTGTACTATTCTCCTCATGGCCTCGATGAATCAGAGAGTAGAAGCTGTGCCGCTCACACATTGCATACCCGCATTCCCAAGCATTAGGTACCGTATGTACCAAACCCAAGAATACCGCATGTCCGTACTTGCAGGTACCGATCAGCCGCTCTTCCAGACCATTGGGTGGTGCGATGTAAATAATCTTACTCCCTACCTAGGTAGATACTCGAGACTCCCGAAACCGAGCCTCGTCCGCTAGGGTTTGGGAGGGAACTCAAGAATGGGGAAATCTGGACCAAGACCCAAGATAATGTGGTCCTGTCAATGTCAAAAGAGAGGAAGCCATAGAAGTAGTTGACGGCACGGTAATCCAGGTTTAAAACCGGCCGCGTATGAAGCTTTGCCATTCCAAGGAGTCTAGTCGAGATCGATGCCGCGGACTACTGTCTAGAATAAGCTTGATGTTGATTATCGTTGGCTATTTCTGACCATTCTTATCCTGTCAGGGATAGTGAAGCCTCGTTTTTTTTTCTTTTCTTCTCTAATCCCCCATCTTTTTCTTTTCCCTGTCAAGGGATGGTTTGTTTTAACGCCTTGCAGTGTAAAAAGATGGCGGCGGAGGAGGGAGGTTTGACTTGCCCCGCCTCCGAAGAGATGGTGCTTAAACTGCTTAAACGTGCTTAAACGTTGTAAGAGCGTACAGGACTAATCCCTGTAGCACACACACCTGATCAGGGTTTAGACAGCAAACTAATCCATACTAAGACATCGCTATAGCGCTTGGTGGGTTGGAATTTCTGTTTCGTCTCGTCTCTATTATAAGCCCACCTAAATACAATTACTTAGACGCTCTTAGACATCACTTCCATGTGTTTTAATATAAAAATGGTTATTTTCAGTATGGGCTTAAATAACTTCAACATGCAAAATGATGTATGATAGTTTTATTTTAATACGAAATATCTTACTAATATCATATCACAATATTGAAAAATACCATTGAACACGTATATCTTTTCTTGGGTTGAATAGATCTGCTTTTTTTTTAAAATGTAGGTTCCGTAGGTATGGGTAGTATTGTACCTTGATAAATAGTGTACATTCTACATTTTCAATGTTCTGGAGGGACGGGTACCTTCGAAAATGTGACGAGACCGTTGTCGGTCGGGTTCATTTAGCGGATCCCTCTTGCGCTAACTTCCATATCTAGAACCACGCTACCAAGTAAGGCGAAACAGGCCGAGCAAAACCTGACGCCAAGCACGAGGCGCCATTTTGCAAAAAAGAAAAAGAAAAAGATTGTATTGTATTACGCAAGTACAGAAGGTACTTTGAATGCGCAGATACTTACAGTTTCTGTAATGTATCTCGCTATTTCCTCTCTTGAGCATCTTGCTACAGATAATTGTAGTATCAAATAAATTATAGAGGCAGGTACGATATATGATATGTATGTTGAAACGTTAAATCTAAACTCTACTTTGAGTCACCCAGTAACACAACAGAACCATCTATGCGGTTCAGGTCCTGCTTCCGATCATTTTCGCATATCATCTTTCTCCCTCGCGCCGCAAGCTGCATGAAGATACCGATAGAGCTTCCCTCCATCTCTTTTTTCCCCTTCTTCCATGCGAGGTACAATACAATAAAAATACAATGCCAACGACATACACACACAATTACCGCCTTGTTATTAGATGGTTTAAAGCCTTTTGCAGGTAATAATCGAAATGTTAATGACACCATGCCTATTTTGTAACCCTTCATTCGCTCGACCGAGTTTAACACTCGTTCCGTTGCTGCGAAGTTGGCCGCTAAATTCCGAGGCTACAACAGTACCATACAAACAAGTAATCAAATATTACCATTAGCTCTTCGATCTGTTAAGTTTGCTGGAAACGCAAAACGACTACTGTCATTCGTCAATTAGAGCCGGGTTTGGCACAACCTCCACAGAAGCTACTTCTTTGCTTACCAGTTTTACTTGGCGGACTCCAATAAAAAAAGATGAAGCTTCTTTTAAGCCATCGCAAGTTCGACATCGCTTTTATGTCTCTTCACCGCTTTACTATGATATTATCATCGTTAAAATAATTAATAGACTAACAAGTTAACTAATAAACATCTGACTAACAACTAACTAACTGCCTATCTTAGGTACATTGGGTAGATATGCGCATTTCACCGTATAATACACACATATACATGCCTGTCTAGGTATTGACGCTACATAATAGCCTGTCCGCTGTCATTTTCCCTAGCGGCATACCTACATACACATACACATACATACGCATACGTACATACGTATGTACAATACCTACATAGTTACAGGATCGTATAGGTCATGCTCTCTCTCGGCCCCCCAGGCGACGCGGTGGGGAAGAAAAATACCGTAACATCATTCAACAAGCAAAGTGGGCGTCAGCGAATCCCGTTACCCGTACCCAACGGTCTGCTACACTTGCTCAAGTATTGCTAATATGCGCTATGTACGCTATGTACATCCAGACGTACAGGACTACGGTCTACTACATTTGGCCATCCACTCTGCCAAGAACGAGCAATTCACTTGAGCTATGTACTTAGTACAGTACGATACTATGTACATACCTACGTACATACATCCTATCGATCGCCTGCTCACTCACCCGTCCACCCCCCATGTCTTTCCCAAGTCCCCCCATGTCGCCCATGTCGACCACGACCCCCTGCTACCTCTCGCCAGACTGGGCTCTAGCTTACCCTGTTAATACTTGCGCTCATCACTACTTAGTACGGGGACAAGGGTTCGAAAAAGAACTGCACCACTGTTGCTGCTTCTGCTGCGCGCGCGAGGTACATTACATGCTGCCTGCGGTACCACGCCTGTACTATACGTACCGCCCAAAAAACCCAGCTTTTCCAGGGCTTCCAGCAGCCCATGGCAAATCGCCTCTTGGACGCCGAAATAACCTGAGCTTGTCGCTGATGACCCTCTTTACCCACTTTGCTACTCTCGCGGTTTTCCTTGTTCGACATCCACCAAAAACCTCGCTCCTCTCCTGAAAGAAGCTTCGACGGCGTCGTTCTTTTTTCGCCCTGCTAACCACCTAGGAAATCCTTGGAAATACCCTCGAAGGGCATAAATCCCGTATACTGTACAGTAGTAGTAGCAGCTCCGTCTCTGCCCAACTGCTGATCTTCTGGATTTGGGCTCCTCCGGACCGTAGAGCTTCGACAACCCAGGAACCTGGGACCGCCTCCACGCGCCTCGTTCGAGAACTGACGAGCTCGCAGCCTGTCCCCTACACCATATACGGAGTACACAACAATTACACCGACCCTTCAATGTCATCATACCTACACCAATAAGAGCTGCGACGTCGTCCAAGTTCCTTCCTCCACACCAACTGACCAGCGCGCAGTCTGAGCTTGTCTTGGCAACTCGACGAGCCGATTGCTCCATTCCTGTGCCCGGGACCATTTGGTCTCCTTCCTGGATCGCCTCTCTCATGACCACCTTTTTTTCCCCGTTGTTCTTTTTTTGCCTGACCTGTGCTCGCTTCTACCCGCGCTGCCTATGACTCTACGCATATAACACCCCAAGCATGGAACCCGGGCTGCCTGAGAGCAAACGTCCCCGGCTCGGTCTACACCCTCCGTCATGGTCTTCGCATCAGGCCGTGTCGCTTCCTCATCCTGCCTCTGCTTCCGCACACCACCCGCCAGCATCAGGTCCTCACCATCCTCCGCCGCCGCCTTATCAGCATCCGCCTCCCTTCTCGCGCCCACAAGAGCCTCCCTTGCCGTCGGCTCACCACCACCTCGTCGACGACCATCGCCATCATGAACACGGGCCGTACCCGCCAATGCATGATCCTCACCGACAGCCTCCTTTGCCTCCATCATCAGCGCATCCGCCCTTCCCGTCTTACACGCCGCGAGAGCCTGTTGTAAAGAGAGACCCCGGCGAGGAAACCTCACTGCCACAACTGCGCCGACCGAATTCGACGGGTAACGTTGCGGAAAATCAGCCTCTCGGCCCTCATGGTCCTCCACATACAAATCCACCGCCGCCTCCTCCACCAGACGATCCGCGACGACATATGAGCTACGATAGCGGGCCGTCGATGCCGCATTCGCCGGCCATGTACAGACCACCACCTCAGAACTACCCACCCCCGCCGACGCCGGTCGCTCAGCACCCTCAATATGAAGGACCTCACATATACGGTCCTCCGCCTTCCATGTACCCTCTAGAAATCGCGACTAGTGCGAAGCGGAAAGCACAGCGCGCCTCCCAGGTAATATTCCCCGAGTGAGCCGTTGTATGTTGGCTGACTCAAAACGTGTAACAAGGCTTGCGACAGTTGTAGGCAGCTCAAAGCTAAATGCGATGAGACTAAACCTTGTAAGAATTGCCGGGAGAAAAATGTCGAATGCAAATACCGAGATCCTCCAGCAAAGCAGTAAGTTGAACATAAGAGAAGAAAAAAATGCTAAGACGCGAACAAGGTACTTACTAGAACGTAGGCCGGATAAGGTTACCGCCGATTTAATAGAGATGCTCGCTACTATGAGAGAAGAGATGAATACTAAGCTTTCGGATATGACCGTGGAACTCGCTGGGTTGAAGCAGGCCAATCTGAATCAAAATGCACGAATGGGTAACCTAGAGACCAAGATCAAGCAACTTAATCCTGGGACGGGTATGAAAGTCGAGTCGATTGAGGAAGATGAGGAGCCGAACTTTAATGGTTCACCCGCTACCAAAGCACAGGTCGAAGAATCATTATCTTCACCTGGAGGAACTGTTGTGGAGCCTAGTCTTACCATGGACGAGGCTCATGCCACGTTACAAGAAGCAAATGATGATGAGATGGAAGATAACCCAGGGCCGATCGTGACGCCTGGAAAACCCGCCATGCCTCATAATCACACAACATTAGCAGGATTGCTTTTGAAGTGGCCATCGATTAAGAGAATGGTTCATCATCTAATGGAAGCCGAGAAAATATTCCATCCTGACGAATATCCGATACGCCAGGAGCAGCAGCGGGGCATTATTCGAGTTTTTGGGAGAGGAGAAGGATTTGATCAGGACATTCGGGCTTCCGACAAAGAAACGCCACCAGACCACACAATGACTGATGTTTTGGACGATTGCTCAGACGTTGCATCTCCCTCACCTATGGGAGAAGCATGGGGACAAGTGGGCAGCTTGACTCCCCCTCCTGGTGTTGAGTCGAAAGGAGGTGTTGTGAATGTGGAGGGAAATCCGGACTGGGAGCCGACGAAGATTTGGAGATACGTTAACAGTTTTAAGGACAACATTCTGAACATGCACCCCATAATTATCCCGAGGGAGCTGACAGCGATGGTCAAAGTATTTCTCGAGACTTTACCAAAATCGCAGAGTAGTCAAGGGAACAAGATTGGGTCGAGCGCGAGATTTGTCAACCAACCGACCGGGTTACCTCCGTCCTTTTCAGAGACTGGAACCAAGAGAAAGCGGTCACCCGCTGCAGACGAGCAGACCCCATCGACATCGTTCGTAAAGCCCGGTCGTCCTTATCGAAGCGTTCATAGCGCTCTTGTCCTGTTAGTTTTTGCTCTGGGCAAGATTTGCCTTCACAAGGACAGGATACCAGACACAGTTCACGAATCCGACTCGCCGATGCATCACTCGCCCTCGGTTCGCAACGGCGTTCTTGCTTCTCCTCTGCAAGGATCACCACCGGGAATCATGTCAACCTCCCAATCCTCCAACATGGCCTCACCTAAAGAAAGTGGAGGTGTTCCTATGAGCCGAAGGGCTTCTCTGCAAGGAAACATGCAATCCTCGAGGGGACCACATTCGCATAAGCGAAACCTGGATGTGATCCCTGGTCTTGAATACTTCGCTCTTGCCATGGATATCATGGGTAGTCATATGGGGGGCTTCAATCTAAAGCACGTCTACGTGCAAATCCTCGCTGGTCTGTACTACGGACAACTTGGTCGTGTCCTCGAGAGTTGGTCGTATATCTCTCTTGCAAGTCGGAATCTTCAAGTAATACTTCGGCCGTAAGTGAAAACCTTGGTAGAGCCTTTGGATATTAAAACTAACTCAAGCCAGGAGCCTCGACCGTCTATCGAAGTGGCATGATCAAGGGAGAAGTATCGGTCAATCACGTAGGGACAATCAATTGGCTTTCGCTTTCTGGACATGTCTACAACTCGAGAGGTAAATCCTACCAAAGGCCACTACTAGTTGAACATATACTAATACGCAAGGCATATAGCGATATCCTCGCCGAGCTCCCTCTCCCACAGTCAGGTATCTTACAATATGAAGATAGAATGCCATATCCCAATTCCGAGTATGCCGTCAACCAAGGCTTCTCAGAGCACATAGTAACTGGTTATATCGCACAGCTGTATCTCCGCAAACAGCTTAACCAAGTTCATACCTTGCTCTATGACTCGGAGAAGCAAAACAGACACAGTATCGGAATCACGTTAGACGACCCGACAATCGAAGAAGGCATCAAGCGCATCGAGGAAATGCTCAGAAATTCAAGAAATCGTTGGGTTCCGAGTAGTTATCAATGGAAGGATGAAGATCCCCCAGCCAACGATATACTAGGAGCTCGTCTCCGCGCAAAGTATTGGGGTTCGCAAGTCATCCTCTACCGTCCGTTTTTGAAAAAGATACTCGAACGAGAATTCCAATACAACAATCAAGTAGATTCTCCCGACACTCAACCGCCATATGACCACGACGAAGCGCCCCCTCCCGGTATGGATCGTCGGGTTCTTAACTACGCCGGCTTGGCGATATCTGCCTTGATTGAGAGCACTCGAGCATTCCACGGAATTCCGAACAACCAACGTATCATCATCACCAATGTATTTGGAACAGCCCACGCGTAAGTGATGTATTCTATGTCAAGTAGGTAGTTGATGGCTAACGCGATTTCAGACAATGGGGAAATCTTTTAACCTTAGCAGCGTGCTTTAAGGATAGGTATCTTCGCAGATATATCAAGGCAGATGTTTTAAGCAATCTCTTTTCTCGGACGATCCTATTTTTCCAGTCGATTGCCCAACCTACGAGCGCGCTCAGGGCCGATATGAACATCCTAATTGGTTTAGCAAGAGACCTTGGGTTTATTCGAGACGAATACGATATTACAAGTTCAAGTTTTTCGAGCATATCGAGCGGCGGTCCTCTACCGCCTATGCACAACCCCGGCGAGAGTTATCATCCTCATCCTCCGTCCACTCTTGGACGGCCGCATCTACCGCCACCGAACTCGATTTCTTGAAAAGTTATGTTGGAAGGATTGGACGACCACAACTATTATAGAGGATTGATGGTACGGCGTTGACGAGTTCCTGTCGTTTTCATTCCCTGGCCCACGATGAGATTGAATACAATGTTCTCGGATTTCTGCAGCTGTGTTTTGAATACTAGACGCCTCGAACACAAATTATTACGCATGTCATTTGCACATGGTGTCGATGACGAATTCGGAAAGGAAAACTATGAGGCGGTTTTTTGCACCTAGCAATGGCGTTTCGGGAGACTGTCCGGCGCGACAATCATCTGTTTGATTCTACGGTACCAGTTTGCATACATCAGATACACGGTCGAATGTGCTTGGTTTCCGGCAATATTATTTCTTTTTCCACACCATATCATCATGGCGCCAGCCCATTGGAGCATACAATACCGGCGTTGTTTATTTTTTTTTTTTTTCGAGGCAGCATTGGGAGAGAGAACCCTTTGAATAATTTTCTTTACGGAACTCGAAAGCTGAGGATACCCCCCCTTGCGAGAGCGCATGTTGTTATGCTATGCACGCTCTATATATATATCACAACATCGACGAGTATATATCTACAAATTTGAATCCTAGGTCTATTTCTCACTATCTTTGGTTTGTTTGCTCAACATATGCCATCCCTCTGATCTACTTAATCAGTTCAATAATTCTTTTGAGAATTTTAACAGACCCTCGCATTCACATGCAAGCACTCTCACTACCTTCCTAGGTACTTACTAATATAAAGCAAAAACAAAAAAAGTATACACAAAAATATTACTCGTCGTGGCGCAGGTTTTCGGTTTATGGCAACAATCAACTCATCCTTCCTATTTAGATTGGTCGCATATGTATTGTTACTTACCTTTCCCATTTTTACTCCGCACCTAGCGAGTTTAGTTAGCAATCTGTCGGTCGGTCAGTCAGCATCTTTTTGTTTCCTTCATTCGCACAGGTTAGCATGGTTGGAGGCTGCGTATATTACACTTTGTTTGCGTGTATTTTTGCAAAGGTTATCAGGACATTCCTGCTTCTGGAGGGAGCGGAGGAGATACCAAAGCTTTTCGTTTTCTGATGTTATAGGATTCAACCGCAGCAGCAGCAACAGCTAGCTAGCAAAGTAAGCAGCACTTGGTTCACTAGGATTGAATGGGGTTTTGGGAGGGTTCGTTGTTAGAAAAATTCATAGTTTGCGTGTTTATAAAAATGTTTTTTCTGATAGGTCCTTTATGCGTTCATCATCTTGTGAGTGACCTATTTTGTTGGTGGTGCCGGAAAAGGGGTGAGTGAAATGCAGTGGGTGTTGTTGGGTCTGGCTGCATATGGCGAGGCCACCTACTTACATATACTTACGAATTCAGTTCAAGTATTGGAGGACAGAAAAAAGAGGCTACATATCGAAAACATTCTTTTCATCCGCGTTTACACAAGGACTACGATTTTTTAATTTTTTTTCAACAGCTATCCATGCAAAGCGGAACGCCCGAATTCAACGGCCACGACGCCACATAAGCCGGAGCGAGCAGCGCAGGCAATCGGATCGCGTGGCAATTGTGTGCGGCACAAACAAGCAAATAAAAAAAAAAAACAGGCCCAAGACATCTGTGAAACGACGACGCCGAGGGGAGGGTAGGACATGAGGGTATTATATGCACGTAGGGGGTAACGCAAACTGGATTTTTAAGGCGGCTTGGCTGCTGAGCATTTTCTGCTGTGTTTCCCCCCTTTTTTTTCATAAGAGAGGGGGGAGGGGAAGTGAGAAAAAATTTTTCGGTATATTCCCGTCCTCGCATAGTCGCTAGACGGATGATTGGATTGTTAATTATGTGTGTTCCTATGTAGGTACAGGCAGCCTTGCAAACATCGGAAAAGGACACCGTCCTATGAAATCTATCTACGGACGACACTCCGTGAGGCGTTCATACGTTCGTTATCTAGGTAACCATACAGCAACCCCCGGACCTGTGCTACAAAGGGAAAAAAGGGAGAGGTTGGGAAGTTACACGTCAAGGGGCCGAACGACTAGGCATAGCCAACCATCGGGATACGCGGCTTCGCGCATTAACTCCTCGAGCGGAGCGGCGAAAGGGACGCGAGCGCCGTGGAGGATGGCGTCGGCGAGTACTGGGTCCCGACTACTGGGGAATAAACGTGGGAGGAGTGTGCGCAGGGCTGTGCCTAGGGTTTGGGGGGTTCCTTTGGGATGTTAGTTGTGAATATGTTGAAAAGAAGTTTTAGATAGGACAGTACGTACGCTCATTGACACGGGGCTGCACAAGAGATTGTACGACCTTGAAAGACCCCGCTTGACCGTCGGGACCTGCGCTCGCGGTGGGGTCATCCGGCGATTGTGGGATGTATATACGGAAGGGTACGTTGCGTAGCTCGCGTGATGTATTTAGAAGGCGCGAGTTTACCCTAGCGAAAGACTGGTAGTCGTCTAACGAGATTTGTTAATATTGTATATATAGATATATGTTGATGTAAGGCTTACTGTCTTTTACCGCGTTCCATAGTGTAGTTGTGTGGTCTTTAGATAAGGACATTATCTGATGCGCATTTCCATTACGCACGAAGTCTGCCTGTTCGAGCAAGGTTTGTCAACTACTTAGATACTACATTCTGTCATAATTACAAGGGAAAGGGGTAATGAGGCATACCTCCTTAGCGCTATTCAAAAACGTGTCCCCAATATCCCACCCCAAACCGTCGCCAACAGTTAACCGCCAGGGCAAGGTGGGCTGGTATAGATCGACAAGCAGGCCAACAGCTAGATTACGCAACAACACACCCTCATGATGGAAACTGGAACATGGTAGACGGAAGTAAGACGACAAGCGCGGTAACAGTAACGCCAAGTAGCTCAGGCGCGGCACTTGAGTAACGAGCGGCGGCCCGCCGGCTCCGGAGTGGGTGATGAGAAGCGGGACCTGCAGGTCCCAGAGGGTCTGCGGGATGGTCGACGGCGACGGGGATGCCGACAAGGACAGGGGAGAGTCGGAACTCATCTGGTCCGTCCTTATCTGTCAACTTTGTCTGGATGTCTGTCTGGACTGAAACCGATTGGATGGAATTGAAATGGAATTGAAATGAATTAGACAGGGTATCTAAGTAACTACCTAGGTCTAGATAGCTACCTACCTAGGTAGGGAGGGTAGGTTAACTGAGTAAAATGAGTGAATGATCGGCTGACTACCTGTCTTCACTAGCGTAGAGGTCGGCGGGTATCATCTTCGCGACCAATCCGGATGTAGTTAACAAATGCAGGAGAATCAAGTTAGTAAATTCGGTGTTGGTTCTAATAAGATTCGGCCGGGTTTAGTGTAAATGTTGAATGAGGCGCGGGATGGGGTCGGCCGAATAATGATGATGATAATGATAAGTGATAAGCAGATAAGTTGACGATAAAGTGAAGTTAGTTGAGGTTAGTACGGAATGAATTTGGAGAGTTTGCGGCGCGACAAATTCGGATGCATGCACCCGCCGGCTAAGAACGGCCGATCAGCGTCGCATGGCACAGCAAAGCTAAAAAGTAAAAGAGTGGAACCCTCAAAAACCTGTCGTAATAAGGCTGACTGATTTATCCACGCTAAGTCAAAAGCGGGGTAGCTTCAAAAGAGAGCTACCCCAAAAACATCCTAGCGCTAGGTCCCCTCAAGTACCCAAGCTTCTGTGCCTCCCCGCAAATAACAAATGTTAGAACCTTGGACCCGGTCCTATTAATTAGAACTTGTCCCATGGATGGCGTCAGGAGAGGAAACCCTTTTTAACAGGGGTCTTTTGTTGTATTTTTCTGGCTCTGGGCTCTCTGGGCTCTACTTGGCTTTCCGAATTTTAAGGCGAACAATTGAGCAAACACTTTTACCTACGGAGTAGGTACTTACCCAGTTCCAGTTAACCCTAACCTTAACCATCTTTATTCTATTCGTGGCTCGGGGCCAGTTTCGTACCTACCCCGTCAGCCCCATCCGCATATATGTATTCTACGGTATGGTGCTTTAGGTGCAGTAGGCGCACCAGGTACATCCACAACACCCATTGCAATTTTGCACAAGTTACAAAGAAAAGTCAAACCGGAAAGCACCTAACAACGCTATCATTTTTCAACTCCCGGCGGGAAATTTCAACCACCACCACGTGATGGACTTACGAATATACCTATCCATGTCCTTGTCTGAAGAAGCAAAAATTTGAAGTCTCAGACATGCCTACCATCTAATACATGCATGAGCTGTTGGCCATGTGATCTATGTCTTGTCTCAGGAGAAAAAAAGAAAAGCCGCATCCACCTTGAGTTTCTCGCATGTATTTTATGTACAGTACTTGTCCAGGTACATCTTCAAGAAAATGTTTACATGTAGGTACTATTTAGTGTATTAGGTACGTGCTAAAAACTAAACTCGCGCCTACCTCAGTTTTACTGCAGCGGTTCCG
Organism: Hypoxylon trugodes; assembly: GCF_022578975.1. Classification (NCBI taxonomy): domain Eukaryota; kingdom Fungi; phylum Ascomycota; class Sordariomycetes; order Xylariales; family Hypoxylaceae; genus Hypoxylon; species Hypoxylon trugodes. The sequence goes on along the minus strand of NW_026250019.1, from coordinate 1,245,749 downwards.
TACGTTCGGGACGGAGACCTGGACGGAACTTTCCCTAATTTTGGTATGCCGAGCTTTTTCTCTGCAGCGTACTCAGTATAACCAGGTACATCTTTACTGTACATTTCTATACATTTATTTACATTACAGAATAATTGGATGTATACGACGTATATTTGGTCCAGGCTTCTTCATCGCTGTCAATAGCAGATCTTAATTCACGATTCATGATCCTCGCGCCATCCAACCAATCTTGACTGGCGTTCTAAATAAGAACACCTATTACGGAGGTACGATGACCCCTTAAACCAAAACTATTCCAAAAGTGAAATATCCTAGCACCAACAACCGATCCAGAGTTCCGTTTCCCCTTGCATCTACTACATAGAAGCGAAAACATATTACCCGATTGATATTAGTGAGCTCGGATTCGGACGCATTGTACAGAGCAAACAGCAACTTCGACGATGTTTCAATTCTTGCTTTTTATATCTTGCCATACTCTTACCATGTGGTACCACTCTCATTAGCGGCATTTCTCGATCTCCCGCCGCCCGTTTTTGTCTTACCCAGGTACATAGCGTAGATACTATTTTAATAAACGTAAGGGGTTAAATGTTTGCTACGGTAGATCTCTTTACAACATCCGATGTAGCAAGTTTATTAAACATATTGCTTTTGATAACATTAAAGCAGTTAGGTTGCCGGATCCGGAATGAAGCTTAAACCCGGAACAATATCTACCTGTCAACCACAACCCGGCGAAAGATGGTCGACTAACATGTAACAGGAAAAAAGTTGGAATTCTTGTTACTCGCGATGTTACGTGAATTACACGCCAGTACCGCCGGAAGCGCTATCTTTTGTGAGCCGCAAAATCCAGGGCTTACCTTGGAGTTACATTCTGCATCGTCTTCGTGCCGACTGCCGGTTTTTAGCTGCTTTAGGATATTGAGAATAATCACAGGGACAGGCCGGAGATAGGAGCCGCACACAACTTCAATCGGAGGGCCAATGGGAGCGGTTTAAGTATCGTCATGTGTGCTACTAAATTTGAGTTATAAAGTGCCGGATATCTTTATACGCCGCAGAGCCCATGAAATGCCCACTTTTTCAATAGCAAGTATCGCGGAAGTATCGTGAAAGTAGATGGCGGGAACGCTCTAGAGCTTGACAAGAGGAGTTGATCTAGAACTAGATAAATGATGGGTCAATAAGGTATTCCTAGTTATGTCAAAAGGTTTTTCGCTTATCACTGATGATCCTCCAAGGGGATGGGACGGAGGTTTGTCCACGGTCCGCGAGAAGACGCGTTTACCCCTTTCCCTGGCATTGAATCTCGACTGGTTCTTTTCACTAGATTTCCACGATAATGAGAATTACGGATCGGTAATTAGGCTATGCTGGAAATCAATCGATGTTGGTCTATCTGCTAGCTAAAGAACAGGTATTGGACCTAATAGGTAGGTAGGTACTTAACTAAACTAATATGCGAACCCATCATACGGGCAGAGATGTCGGTAGATGGTCGATCTAGACTCAAATCCATCTTCCTTTCTCCCAAATAGGTAAGTATTGTATGTACGCGGCCAGATCTAAACCGTAAATCATTATGATAGAGGCTGTAGACATTGTTCCAGGGGATTGGGATAGACCGACGAGAGATTGTTGCGAATACCTAGGTAGGTAAGCGAAAGTAACCCCTTAGTAGTGCTAATGAGCCATCTCGTGCCGTTTTAAATCCCTGTGAAGCAGTCGGCGCTGTACTAAATGTGGTTCGTGATATAGCTGCAGACCTAGTCGCCGTCGCTCCTCTAAGAGTAGAAGGGCGGTTTGGATTTGCCCTTGAAAATTTTGCTGGCACCGCACATCCCAGTTATTTCCCTATGTCGACTAGATGCAGTAGACTCGGCGTTGAGATGATCGGAAGATTGTACCGAGGCCCAATTCTCATCATTACCATCCTCGTCATTGGCGTCGTCTTCGTCTCCACTTTCGTCCTCAAGCCCAAAACCACCTTCTTCATCCTCATCTACATCTTCTTCCTCCTTAAACGCCTTCCATCGGCTTGCTCTATTGTTCCTAGGTTTTGCGTCTCTACGCTTATTCCTTATGCGTCCTTGCGCAGCTATTGCTTCCGTTCGCCCATTCGTTATATCGGCGTTGAGCATTTCGTCAATCTCCTCTAAAGACATATTATCTATAATATCCTTGATAGGATTGTAAGATAACTTTTCTCCCCGCCGTTTCAATCCCGCGCCCACCATCTCGCGAGCATTGTCAACATCCTGTTCTGTGACCTTGGTTTCGGCGAGTAAACCCGCGAGCTTCTTCTGCTTCTCCTTCGGAGCTAGCGAAAGGTTGATATGCGGTAGCGGTAGCATCTCAATATTACTTGCCCCAAGTCTGACTCGTAGCATTAATTCCATAGCCCTTTCGAGGACGGCGGAGTCGTCGAGATCTTTCAACCTCCAGACACGCGGGGTGGCATTCTTGTTATGCTTGTTTCCAAAAGACAGCAGTCTCCTGATGTTGTTTTTTCTATGGCAGAAGAAACTCTTTATCTCCCTTGGAAATTCTTTGAATTCACTGTAGTACTTGCTACGTGTCTGGAGCTTGAGGAAGTTGTAGATGTCACGCTCGAAGATTTTGGCGGTGTCGGCTTGCACTGGGAGGGAGGAGACTTCTTCCTCTCCCCTCTTGCGCTTTCCTGAGACAGCATACTCATCCTCAATTTCAGACAGGCAATCGTGGAATTCGTCTGAGTCTGAGTCGGAATCAGAATTAGAGTTAGAGTCGAACTCGGGTCCGGAATCTTCTGGGTCTGCAGAAGGTTCGCGATTACTTAGCTCAGGTTCGATAACTGTGTCATCATCCTCTTGTTTGATTCGCTTGGGGGAAGGCTCGCCTTCGCCCTCATCCTCGCCCTCGTCTTCTTGTGCCTTGATAAGTTCGCTAAGCATGTCCATGTCTTCCATGAGTTCTCGAGCTTCTTTAGTCTTCCATAATTCATCAATCTCAAATTGGAAGAGGTTGAGTAGTTTGACCAGAATATCATTCATATTTCCTTGTGCGCGAGTGCCCAGCTCTGGTAGGATTTTGTCAATTTGTCGACTCTCACGGAACGAGTGGTACGAATTTTCTACCTTGAGTCGGTAGACCTTGACATCGGATTCTTGGCCGACCTAGCCTTAGTTAGCATTTTGGTTAAAAAAGGGGGGGCAAGCAGGGGATAGTTGAATGTTGGGTACTTACTCTGATAACTCGATGCACGGCTTGCCATTGAACTGCAAGACTGGATGCTTGAGATGCGACAAGTACTTGTGAGCAACTTTTGTGGAGATTCGAGCCAGCGAAGCCAACCGTATACATCTGTATCATAACCTGGCAGGACTCATCCGAATCATCATTGAAACTTGCTATCAGCTCTCTACGTTGTTCCGGTGTTAAACCAGAGTGTAGGGTGCGACAGTGAATAAGGAGGAATTGGAGAACTAGTTCGTAGTAATATGCTAGCATCGGACTTGCTTCTGTAATCAAGAGTTTCTTGATCTTTTCGCCGGGCTTCCTATTAATAACATTTTCTTTGACGTAGTGTAGGATATATCGTAGTATGGGTGATTTGCGCACTGCTAATTTGACGTAGTCTAGGGCTGTTTGGGGCTCTGGATCTTGCTGTTCAACTAAGAACGCTGCTAGGCGCAAAAAGGTGACGTTCGCCCCGCGCATAATATTGATGTGCTCGACCTTAGTGCTGAACTTATTCATCGATAATAATCTATCGAGTCTATATACGTCAAGTGACGCGGCTGCCATCTGGAATTGGCGATGGATGGTGAAGATCGACTTCATTACTGGGCCATCCCCCCCAGTTCTCTCCCATTTATTGACACTTTCCATGTAATCCATAAACAGGTCTATATGAGCTTCTTGGTAGGCTTTCTCTAAAGCGTAGTCGAGTCGTATGTTGACTGTATGGTTGTCAACGTGGGGTAGTAGGCCCTCCACTGTAGTATTTAGTTAGCGATAATAATCAAGATTAGGTCTGGGTCTTAGAAGAACCGGAAACTCGCGAAGGTAGTAAATATTCTCTAGATGTTTAGAAGTGCAACGGAACGAGTGTCACTTACATGATATTAGCCTAGCCTTTTCCCAGTCCAAGTAAAGATGTGAGCTAGGCGCTCTTCGTAAGATTGCTAGCGACTCGAAGTACTTCAGGAACTTGCGTGTTTCCTGTATGTCGACCTGGGTGCTTGATCTGAATCTGCAGATCAGCTGGGCTATTAAGGATGGCCTGCCAGCAACGAGCTGAAGGTCGTCACAAGGATTTACGCCATCTAGCTTTTGCAAGTCCTGTGGTAGGCTAAACGTACACTCGATCTCCTTCAATTTCTTGGCTTGCTTCTCGTCCTGAAGGTACTTCTCGGGGCTTTGCCAGAGGAGTCTAACAGGCCCGAGAAGATCTGTTAGAAGGTTCATACACGGTGTTGCGGTGATCAAGAGGGTGAATTGACGATCCAGTAGCGCCACCGATTTCCAGTTCTTCGTTGAGGAGTTTCTGATCTTGTAAGCCTCATCAACAACAATCACTGAGAATTTGCGCTTGCTGTCGGTGAAGCTGGATCTCCAATTGAGATCTGCTTCGGTATCTCCCTCGCTTCTGCAAGTTCTTTTAGCCCATGTATCAATTGACATGACCATTATTACCCTCGCTGCTTTCCAATCGCTTTCGTCCCAGACATACTTTAGTGAACGAGGCCATTTGGAGCCCATTTCTCTCGCACTTAGAGCGGTGACTCTTTCGTGGTTCGGCTTGCTTTTGACACCATTCCCTGAAATGAGGATCTGCTTGATGCCGCGGTGACCAGCGATTTGCTCGATCTCTTCGACCCATTGCGTGGCAACGGTGGCATTCGGGGTCAGAATCAACATAGGACGGTACTTATTCTGGCCGCCCTCCTTCGCCACGTTAAGTCTCTGATTGGCTAATATATCGAGGCACGCAATTGTTGTCAGTGTCTTCCCAAGGCCCATCGAATCGGCAAGGATTCCACCGAAGTATTTTGGGCCACGCAGCTTCTCCCGAGTTTCTTTCTCAAGCTGTGTTTCGGGTTTTTGGATGTACTTCTGGGTTTTTTCGTCCCATAGACTCTTGCGTTTTATCTTCAGTGGTGGAAGCCTCCCTAAGAATCTCGACATGATCCAAACTATTGCCGTGATTTGATTATCTAGGAGCCCCTTATGTCCATCCTTACCGTCGAGAGTGGGGAATAGAGGTGATTCCCACATTGTCATCTTGTTGCGGCCATATGTGCCGCATTTCTTCATCTGAAGGTACGAAGCACATGCTTCAATAGGGGGGCCAAGACTATTGGGTGAGGCTGCGATAATTGACTGCGCGATAGCGCCAACGTCTTGGACAATCTCGTCGTCGACATCATTAGACCCTTTGCACTCGTTTGCGTTCTGCTTCTTTATTAGTTCGATGTAAGAAAATGTTTCGGGGGTTCAATCAAGTACCTCTGCATCGATCTCTTCTTGTCCGCTAGCTCGGACGGCTTCCGAAACTTCTTTCGGGACTTCTCGCTTGCCCTTTCCCACAACCATAGAATGGTCTCGCATAAGCGCACCAGTTACTTCAAATCGGCTGTCAGGAAGGTACTCCCGTAAAGCTTCCTCGATCGCCCAACGGGCAAAATTATGGTTGACGTGGATTTGGGTGGGGTGGATTTTGTGGCCGGAATAGAACTCATCCATTTCTGAGAATACGAAATTAGTAAAAAATTAATATCCTATTAGACATTTGGCGGGTGCTTACTTTTACGCCTTTTGCTAAAGAATGAATAAGGATCAAACCGCCCGTGAACTACGTGCTCATTTTCCTTTATTTCGAGTCTATCATGGATCAGTTTCTTCCAGAACCTTACGGAGCGTACTCCAGGTCGTGGCCTTCGTGGAGCTGGGTTTGGCGATATTTCCTCCAGTGACGTCTCTGATAGCCCCGCTTGTGATATATCTGGCAATGCTGCTGGGGCTGCCTCTGATGAAGTCTCAGGCCATACCCCTTGTGCTGGCTGTGGCACTGTCTTGGCTGGTGAGTCTGGTAGCGCCCCCGATGCATCCTCTCGACCCATGGCTTTAGATTCTGCATTCTGGGGGCGGTGGAGACGCCTGGCCCAAGGTGGCATTGGCGTTGTTGTCTCATTTGAAGCCATGATGGAATTGTACGGTGTACATTTCGTGGATATGGCTTCAAGATTTTAAGATGGATAGGGAAGATTGGATATGTTAAATTATTAATCTGAGATTCTTGGTACGTGCTGCAGGAAGGATAATGCTATGGAGGGGGAAATCTGGAGGATTTAATCGAGAGGATGCTATCAGGCGAGAGAAAGTGATGAAAGTAGCTGAGGGTGGTTCCAAGGGAGTGGGAATGGCTGTAACTTCCCTTTAAGTCCATAAGCCTGGGAGCTTCCCCGGAGGTCGCTGCCTCTATAAATGCGACCCGCGCATGGAAGGCAACACCAACAGCAACCGATTTTAACCTGGGACGCAGATGATCAATATAGAAGGCACAAGTTAAGAAATGTGTGTCTCTATGGGGCCGAATAAGCATTTTGGACGATAATGGTCGCATAGCAATTTGATAGGTAAACTTAAACTCGGGAGGAATTCGCTAATATCATATCAATAGCTCATTAAGCATTAATTGCTATATTTTCTTGTAATGACAGGCCTCGTTGACAATTGTGAAGTGAATTCCTTATCCCAACAAACCCAAAGAACCTGACGAATTTTTGCTCGTTCTTAAGTCATTTCACTAACGTCGTTGTCACGGCTATTTGCCTGCCAGGTGTTTAAAGTCCATTAGGCGCATTCTCTCGAGTTTCTCGAGTATTTCGCGTTTCGTATTTCACTAGGGGCAATGTTAGATGGCCCATTTCAATGAGACCATCGAAGATTAGCGGCGCCCGTCATTATAGGGATATCAAATATTTATCCTGCTTCTATAGTGAAAGCAAATGAGCCTAAGTATACTTAGGTAAGTATTCATACTTCCGAAATATGAATTGATACCGCATAGTGTAAATAACATGTTGGTATAAGGTATCCAAAAGAAAGACCAATGGTCCCACTTCCCCTTTTTCATGTTTTCGTCCATACCATCCGTGCCGGCGTTGTATAATTCACTAGACCTTAAATCTGAATCCATGATGGGCGGCATCTCCGGGAAGAGCATTGATAGCGCCCTCGACGAAAATGCCCTGATCTAGTTTCTTGTTGAGTCGGACGAGCATAATTCGCAGGACCGTAGCAGCAATGATGGAGAGTACAATTGTGCCGCAGTTAACGCACATGGCGATGATGTATCGCGGCGCCATCCAGTCCTCGTACATATACGATGCGTAGATACTCGTAGCGTTAGATACGGCGTTGATGAAGGCCAGAGCTGCGGCGCGTTTAGCGGGCGGGCGGGGTAGGGTGTTGCTGATCCAGGCGAGAGCCACCACAAATGCGCAGTAAATTCCAGGGACCTTTTCGCAATTAGCTACCAGAAGTCTGGACGTAGTAGGGGATGTTTTACTTACCATAAGCATCATCGCGACATACCGGGGTGCAATACTCGTAGTTGTAGCTGCCAGGATGAATGCCACTAACGCAACAACGAGCGATAGCGTAATATGCCAATACCGTTCACCGGTTCGATCCGCATGCCACGCATTTATGAAAGTAGTAATGACGGTAAGCACATAAGGAGGGCAAGTCAAAAGCAACGTGTATACGTTACCGTAACCCAGGGTCTTGACCACGGCCGGGAAGAAATTTGTGACTGAACCAGCCGATACGATACCAAGGAGTAGTACCAATAGAACCCAAGTCTTTAAATCCGCGAAAGCCAAGCTAGCACCGCTCCATAAGGACTGGTGCTCGCTGTCGATCCAATCGTCCTCACCGATATCCTCTTCCAGTCGCCAGACAGCAAGAGCTTTCTCTTCTTCGGTAAGCCACGAGGTCGTTCGAGGGAAGTTAGGAAGTATGAAGAAGGCCAAGAATGAGACCCCGACGGTAATGACACCTTCAATAATAAATAGCCATTGCCAAGCACCTAGTCCTCTCGTGCCGTTCATGTTCTGTGTGATTCCTGCGGAAATTAGACCGGAGAAGGCACCGGAAATCAGCGCGCCTGAGTAGAGCATTGCCGTTCGCAAGCCGAGTTCCTTTCGGGTATCTAAAATGTGTCAGTGGGACCTGATCGAATATTTAATTATATCTCCCGTGGAAAATTATTATCACGTACTATACCCAAATATGTTAGCACATGTTGAACTTAAAATAGAATAGAGCTATAGCTTACCACCAGCAACTTAAGTAGTAGAGACATCCAGGCTGCGACACAATTAGCTTGGACGTTCAAAATTGATCGGTTCGGGTTCTTTTGGGACTGACGAAGTAGGCGGCTTCAACAAAACCCAGCCAAAAACGAACGGCAATAAGACCACCAAAATTCTTAACTCCAGCCGTGGCTGCGGATATGACGCCCCATATCATCATCTAGCATCGCCTATTAGTCCATCGGAGTTTCCCCTAGGCAATAGGAACTTGTGCGACATACACATGCTGGAAGGTAGATAGCCGGTTTTCCGATCTTGTTTAGGAACAGGTTCGAGGGTACCTGCATGAGAAGATATCTACAATCTCACACGTTAATTTCGGCATTATCCCGAAGAGACATACACATAAACTTACCCGACGAATAAAATGCTAACGGCAGTCTATGCGACAATATTAAAATCAATACTCCCAACTATAGGTTAATAGAATGCGTACCTGGAACTCGCTCGCATTCGGATCCAAGTTCAAGTCTTCGGGTAGACCCGCCAATTTTGCTGCCGCGATATTGTTCCTACGCCACATTAACAATAATTTTCGGATAGATCCGTCGCAGATTTTCCTCACCGATCGATATAATTCAGAATATCTGCACCACAATCCTGAGTTAGCTCAACCAATTCGCGCTGAATAACCCTGATGTAGCAATCTTCGATGATCCGAACATAGAGGTAAACTAACACATAAGAATGAGTACTGGCAGCAATCTCAAATCAATCTTCCGCCTTAATCTCTTCTCGAGCTCGAGGCGCTGTTCGAGCGACAGTCTCGCGATAATTTCGGGAGCGCGCAATCCTCTCATGTTGGCTTGCGCTAGGTCCGCGACGTTCGGTTCGCCGTGGGCGGCAATCGCAACCTCTTCATCTTTGCCGATGGCAGTGTCATCGTTAGAGATAGCCCTCTCGGCCTCCGCCTTGTCGCTCGACATGCTAGACGACGTTATTATCTGTCTTGAGGAAGTTGACTCTCAATCGTCGCGGTATGGTAAGTGTAGGACGAAGTTTGCTATTTGAAGGATTGAGCGGAGCGGAAATATTTTAACTATTATGATTTCATTTATCATCCCAAGTTCAGAGTTAGTTGGGTATTGTATATGATTACCTAGCATGGTCCTCGGCGAGATAACCTGGATTACGGGATCGATACGACGCTGCATATCAGCCGTCGCCTATAGCACCTTACCTAGAATGGTGTAGAGGTACCTATAGGACCTATAAGGGGCCTAGACAATGGCATGCACAGCAGCCTTCTAGCCATCTCTTTCAGCAGGGTTTGTTTGAGCTGCAGCAGGCCGAGATTCTGTATTACCCCCCACGATCACGTACATTTTCTGGGTCTGATTATATTACCTGCTTGTTACTCTTTCCCCAGCAAAAAGACCCAAATGTAACTTACCTAGCATCCAGATAATTACCTATTTTTCTTGCCGAGGGTTCGGTTGTCGCTGATGAATGACCTGTAATGACGAAGTTCAAGCTTCTGTTTCGTACGCTAAACGAATAGAAATAAAAGAACGCTAGGCCTATGATTGGCTACGGTAAAATAGAAAACCCCTGCTAGCCCTACCTGAAGTTGTTTTAGTTGCTTGTTATCCCCTGGAGAAAGCCGGAGCTGCGGGGTTAAGCATCCGTCCCGCTGTACTAGCCGCGTTTACCCCAGGGGGAGGCCGAAAGAAACGTTCCTTCGAACAACTTAAAGTTCTTATTTTCTTCATCTCATCATTAGTCCGGTATCTTCGAATCCCGATTCTTCTTTGAATGAGCCTCTTTGATGCATACCTCGAGTTTGCTAACGACACGTGGAAAGCACGTACGAACATTTCCTAGGTATCACCGGGTCGCCTATGCTAGGGGCCTCAATTACGCTATCATCCCATCGGTATCATTAAACCGACGAAAACAACGAGAAGTGGGCCGTTCGCTCTCAATTGAGCCGTAGAATAAATAGAACTTCATCCCATGAGAAGATGCCGTTTCATCTCCCATACCGAGGTTCTTGTTTTAGAAGTCGCGTCTAGATCAAGATCAGTAATGATATGAGATCTAGCACGCTTGGCTAGTTTGCGGGGGTAACACCCTAAAGAATAATCTCCTCCCCTAAAAGAGAAGCGATCAAATCAGACTAGAAGCTGGTAATGTGACATCGTTTCCCCACGAAATATTAGTCTACTTCACTAACGATGATGCTCATTAAATGTTGTTATTTTATTAGAATGGGTTTTGGATATAAAAAACTCCTCCGACCTGACTGCCTGACCGGACTCAAATTTCCTCACGTGGTATAAAGATCCGAAAGTAGCTCCATCCGCCTTGTTTCGCTCTGGCCTCTTTCGAGGGCTTTCTCGAGTTCAGTCTCCAATATGACATCGATCTCCTTTATGCGCTTCTTATTCTTATATCCCCCTAGCATGTCCGACAACCTGTCGAGAAATCCGGACTTATTTTTCAGCTCCTCTTTCTCCTCTTTGAGGCTGACAACTCGGTTCCTACTCGCCGAGTCGAAGCAGACGTGATACATACTGCAGTATGTCTTCCATTCGATCGCGCAATCCACCGCTTCACCTCGAAAGAGCCACGACCAGAAGTGTTCCCATATTCTTCCTGTGATGTAGTCATCCCAATGGGTCTCCACCAGCCAATTCATGCTTGTTCTGTACTGAGACTTTGGACGCCTTCTTATGGCCTCTTTCGTAACTGCAAATTGGGAACAGCAAGGCCCGGCAAGGATTTCCGGGACGTCATCCGTGCCGAAGTTCTCGCTGAATGCTTCCCACATATAAATCTCCTCCAGCTTGCCCGTGTCCAATTCGGTTTTAGTCGTATTGATCCAGTTGGGGCACGCATTCTCCCATGATACGCGCAAGTTGAAATACTGCCGTTGCTGGACCTGGGCGAGGTCTAAATGCGACATAGCAAATGTTACGGATGAGTTCAACTCGCTCTCCATGTGCCATGGGCTCTCATCTGCGTGGGTAAAGAACGTGATGTCCGGGAGATCGTCGTAGAAATCGTGCATGTAGGTGAGGTAGATGAGAGCCTCACGTCCCTTCTTTGCGACCGGTGGGTGATAATCCGCGTCCAGGTCATCGCTAACATAACGGATCACATTTAGGTTAGGAATGTCTATATTTTCTGTCCAGGAAATGTCGTCTCTAGACATTGTAGCCAACACCAGGTTGATCGTAAGGTTATGTCTATCATGGTTGGTGGGTGTATCGGTGTGACTGTTGCCGATATCGATTTGGTTGTAACCATCATGCGTTGGTTTTCGATGATGTTCAACGGGCCCGAAATTCCTAACGAGAAAGAAAAACGAGAATATAAGTATAAGGGCTGGAAGCACTATCCTCCAACATTGCGGCAACCAGAGGCTGCAAAAGCCCTTTAAGGATGGCATAGGTAAGAATATGACCAATGGCGCATCATCCCTTGTCGGCTTGTTTCTTCAATCCGAGCTCGACTTTGGACAGGGAAGAAGATATCATCGCATAATGTTATTGTTATGTTGTTGTCGATAGAAAGGAGGTGGAAGAAAAAGTGAGAAAGAGGAGAACCGGATAATCAGGTGAGATGGGAGAGTATATCGAATAATGATGGGGGCGGAACCAGATGAGAGTGAGAGAATGGTGGTGTAACTATGGTAGCTTGTTGCAGTGCGGTGCATACAACCAAGCGGAACTTAGTAAGGACGCCCAAGCAGGCACCAGCAATAAAGTACCGGAGAGTGGAAGGAATTACGAGTGACATCAACCGTGCAGCATTTAAGTGGCATGGATGACAGATTGGCGATCCCTCTACAGAAAACAGAGCCCCCTAGGGGTTTATGGGTTCCAACAAATGGTAAATTGATACTCTTTTTGAACAAAAAATCTAACCGCACTGCCACCCCATAACTTTTTTTTACTGTTCTATTTCAATACGCGTCACATCACGTTAAAACAGTAAACTAGCAATCAGAATTGGCTTTCCAACATGATATTACCTTGGAAGTTCATTAATGTGACGCCATTTGTTAGGAAGAGGGCCCACTTGCGGGTTCCTTACCAAAATCTTAGATCTGCCTCTTTTTCAATGTCAAAACACAGCTACTACCTTTGATAGTTTACGACTTGCTATGGCAATGTGCTTTGACTTTCAGGTTATCTGAAATTTTATAAACTTAATCTACTCTGATCTGTAACCTAGAATAAATCTATTTAGAACTTCTAATGTTCTAAATTACTATCTCAATTCGATATTCAAATGGTCTGTATTAAAGGAAGATTTAAGTCTTAAGGAGGGAGAATGTAGGCGAGGCATATTAAAAGTAGTTTTATTACCTAAAAGAGATATAATTGCAAATCCACACGCCCCAGGATATTCGTTTGCCCTGCCATTATTGGTACGGTGAGACAATGTGGATGATGGTATGGAACAATGGAAGCTCGAGATTGGAACAGCTAAACTTGATAGATTGAATAGGGGGATGATAACATGTGGGTTCAAGGATAAAAAATTGCCCACCTTCAATTTTACTAGAAGTAACAGATGGTTGATCCCGCTGACGCGCACAGCCATTACGAGGCTCTTTTCCCTTAACCGTCCTTTACTGTGTTTTCATTGGTTCCTATTGGTTCCTGGTAAGATAGTCGCGAATCGCTCCCGGCTCCGACCCGCCGGGACCCACTAACAATCTTCCCTGAATCCACTAGGAGAAGGAGAAAAAGCGGGAAGGCACGCGATGTATCTCCAAATCTCCGTCCCGAGACAGAATATGTACAACATTGCCAACATTTTTTCCAATTACATACATAATATTGTCTAGTTCTTCGTCAGCTTCTTGCGTTTTTGTTTTTGCGAAACATGGATCTTATCGACTAGCCTGGCAAAGATATTTAAGAAGCACCGGTCTTCGCTGTCCAGAATAGATGCGATTACTTCGACCGCGCATAGAAGCTGACAAACTCTTCAGAATTATTCGGTGCATTACGCAAGCAACGCCTAATACAATTCGTTCAGCGGCGTACTTCGAAAACCGGATAGCTTATCGGCAGTGTTCTATATCTTGCAAACATGATCTAACAAAAATACATCTGATGTCGCTCACCTCCTAATTCATACCATCCATCGGACTGTTGGCGTGAGGTGGCGTCCGTAGCATGAACCGTTTCATCGACCGAAGCTCGTCGTAGCCTCCACCAAACAAAACAGATATTCAGTCATGCACGGAGAAAATATTGATTACTAAGAGCGCATTTCGGAATAACTGCCGCAGTCTTCTTCAGAAGGATTTGAAAATTTAGGCATCTGAATAAAAAAGCAACTTTGTTTCTCCGCATGTTTCTCTTCTCGCTCTCGCTTGCCTATCACACGCATCGTCACATCAGAAAATGCAAGATTTAGGCTTGGCCAGCAGCGGTTCTTCTGGTACACCAATACTTGTCGCTCTCTTCCACCACGATCCTCCCCTCCTCTTCCAACGGTCCTATGACCTCGATATCCTTCTGCGGACACCCTTTCAGGAAGTCACTGGTATGCCAATTCATCGTGAAATTCTCCGTATTCCCGGGTCCCGTCAACTCGTACAGCTGGTCATTGGTACCCGCGAACACAATGCGGCCTATATGCGCCCACTATGATCTCCCGTGCCGTATAGTGTAATTTGTCAGTTCCAAGTTGAAGTTGTACACCCCGGCCAGGCAGCGACATTCTCAACCAAAAGTCCCCCGCCCCAAGCCCAGAACCAAAATCAAAAATGAAGAAAAAAAAGAAGTCCCAAAAGAGAAGCTCTCCGGGACCGAAATGGAACATAAACTCACGTAAATAGTGGCAGTGCACATACCGCAGGGCTCCCATGTGCTGAACAGCGTGCACCGCCATAAGTAGTCCTTGGGATAATGCGTGTAAGCTAGCCGCGCGAGGCAGCTCTCGGCGTGGTTTACTTGGTCCACGGATTGGTGCGTCAGGAGTATGGTCTCGTTGTCCGGGGCTAGGAGGACGGCGGCGAAGGGGCGTTTGCCGTGGGTCACGGCGCGTCGCTGGATCGAAAGTGCTGCCTGGATGCCTGATGCGATTTGTGCGGCGGTCAGGGGGGTGCGTGCCGGGAACAAGGCCGGCGCTAGGGTCGCGGCTGTGCTGGCTGTGCCGGTTTGAGATGACATTGTTGGTGGGTGAGGTAAGTGTTACCTGGTGATGCGGGAAAGACCTGCCTGATGCGTATTTGATGGATGGTTTCATGCACTCGAGGCTTAAGTCCGGTTGATCGATTGGAGATATGTTATTGCCGGGTAGTAGGTAGGTAAGTTACGAGATAAATCTTGTAAAAAAACGTGGTTGACAAGAGGTTGAGGTTGAATTAGCAGGCACTTGCGGGCAATTCCGGGCCTAGAGACACTGCGAGACCACTTGATAAGAACAGTGACCCCGCTGCGGTGCTTCCCGTAGGCTCGCCGTATTAATACCATCACCACTATTCCATACTCCGACCAATGCAGAAATAAAGACTACGATGAAATTATCTCCTAAGATTAACCATTTCTTAACCTAACCCACGTGTAATACACTGCCCTCATAAAATACACCTAACAATTGACCAACTATAATTTAGCATTCGTACCTCCTAACTTATGCTTGATAGGTATCCTAGGATGATCACCAGCTAATTTCAACCCAGTAGCGGCTTCAAGTTGATCTACCGCCTCAAACGTCCTTCCTAACGACACTTTGATAGTGCGAAAACCGGCAGTCTTAGCTGCCTTTAGATTCTGACCAATGTCGTCCAAGAACACGATATCATCCGGCCTCACACCATCCCGCCAACCCAACAACCTCCCTCGATCCTCTGAAGCGTGTGTTTTAGCATAATTATCCACCTCGTTCAACGCATACTCGTATATCTTCGGCTCCGGTTTCCGCATTCCTACGTGCGCCGATGACACGAAGACGTCGAACAACTTCCGCAAAGGCTCCGCGAAGAAATCTTCTCGATATAACGCGTGGCCCGGAGGGAAGATAACAGTATTGCTAAGAGCAGCGATAATAAACTTCCCGCTCGCCTTCAAGTTCTTAAGAGCGGGGTACATCCACGGATCTGGCGACGTTGATGAAGTCATCATGTCGTTGAAAAGCCATCGTCCATCAAGTTTTGGCACCGGGGGAACTTCTTTAGGGAGGTTGGGGTTTTTTGATTGTTGAGACTTGTAGAATGTGTCCCACCGTACCGGGTCGTGGAGATCCTTGTTGAAGCCAGCGTAGAATTCATCGTCTAGGGTTATTTCGCCCCTTTCTAATTTGTGCCAGAAACCATTGGGGGCGGTTCTAGAGATGGAGTGGTTTATCCATCCTGGTGGTATTCCTAGACTTAGTTCGTAGTCTAATATGGATTGGAATGGCGACACGACCTATTTCGATATTAGCACTATTCATAAATAGAATGATTATGAATAGGATGAAGTAACATATGTTCTCCTAAGAAACAACAAGAGTTCAGAATCATTGGTTGGGAAGCCATTGGGACTTACGCAGACACCACCGATATCGAATAAGAGCACTTTTGGTTGCTTTTGCGCTGCCATCACCGAAGTTGTACACTACCCAGGCATTAGACCATTTGACAATAGCAATAAAAATACTATAACAGATTAATATCACAGAATTTAGACTCTATATTAAATCATTGATTCTGTATAGTATATGAGTTGTAGGAAATCATCGTCCGAATTTCCATCATGATTTGAAGAATCCAAGCCACCCGAGAGATGCCTCGGTTGATGTAAGCCATAAAGATACGCTAAGAGGTACTCAGGTACATGCCATGCATCTTGCAGGATAATTGAGTGGTCCGTGCATAAGCTCGTCGCCGACCCAAGTTTGAAACTGGCTTAACTCGTCCCCCACCATCCCACTAAACAAGGGTTGACAAGCGAATTTTCGCCCACATTCACTAAAAATTAAATCCACCTGCTTACTTTTCCTGTCGCGAATTTGATTTTCTTTCCCTTCCTAACTCCAACAACTTTCGACCATCCAGCTGATAATTTTCCATCATCAGCCAATTCATTCAAGATGGTGAGTACAACATAAACATAAAGTCATTGCGATGCTAGAAATGGCGAATATCGCAAATATGACATTTGATTTCAAGAGTCAATGCAAGATGCTTCGGATTGGAGGATCATGAAAAAAATCTGAAGCGCAAATTGCTGACTCGATGGGATTTCAATAGGCGTTCAACAAGGTGGTCAAGAGCAGCTCTTACTACAGGTGAGTAATTAATTTCCCCTCTAATCCATCAATTCATCAGCAATTACCGAGACAGTAAAACTAATTGCTATTTCGCAGCCGCTTCCAAACAAAGTACAAGCGCCGTCGTGAGGGTAAGACCGACTACTACGCCCGCAAGCGTCTCATCACCCAGGCCAAGAACAAGTACAACGCCCCCAAGTACCGCCTGGTCGTCCGCTTCACCAACCGCGACATCATCACCCAGATTGTCACCTCCGAGATTGCTGGTGACAAGGTTTTCGCTGCCGCCTACTCCCACGAGCTCAAGGCCTACGGCATCGAGCACGGTCTTACCAACTGGGCTGCTGCCTACGCCACCGGTCTTCTTCTCGCCCGCCGTGTCCTGAAGAAGCTTGGTCTTGACGAGACCTTCACTGGTGTTGAGGAGCCCGATGGAGAGTACACCTTGACTGAGGCTGCCGAGGAGGATGGTGAGGAGCGACGACCCTTCAAGGCCTTCCTTGATGTCGGTCTTGCCCGTACCTCCACTGGTGCCCGTGTCTTCGGTGTCATGAAGGGTGCTTCCGACGGTGGTATCCTCGTTCCCCACTCCGAGAACCGATTCCCCGGTTTCGACATGGAGTCTGAGGAACTTGACGCCGAGACCCTGAAGAAGTACATCTACGGTGGTCACGTTGCCGAGTACATGGAGACTCTCGCCGACGACGATGAGGAGCGATACAAGTCCCAGTTCCAGAAGTACCTCGACGACGACATCGAGGCTGACGGTCTTGAGGATCTCTATACTGAGGCCCACGCCGCCATCCGTGAGGACCCCTTCAAGAAGGCTGAGAGCGACGCCCCCAAGAAGACCAAGGAGGAGTGGAAGGCAGAGTCCAAGAAGTACAGGGCAGCTAAGTCCACCAAGGCCGAGAAGGAGGAGAGAGTTAAGGCTAAGATTGCCGAGCTCCGCGAGGAATAAGCGGTTCGCTATGGATAAAGGGAAAAAACTGGCAGTCCACATTTACGGTTGTCTTCAGGCATCGGAGTTTATAGGGATGGCTCATTGACAGGTCACAAAACGAATTAATGAAGTTTATGCACCGTCATCGTATTGATGTTGAATTGTGATTGTGATTGTTGTCCATTAAGTAGTTGAGCATCGCGTATGTCCCTTGCCTTCTATACTCTACTTCCGTCTCAATTCTATCGACCAAGAAAGTAATCAAAGTCTATCTCAACAGTTTTTAAGATCTGGCGGTCGGAGATAACGAATACTAACGTTAACTCACTTCGCGAGCAGATTTAGTACATAGCTCTCCCCACACCTAAGCGTGTAGAGGCAGAATCGGGGGAACAAGGAGTTCATAAAATTCGCCGGATCGCCGGTCTTCCAGCGCCAAACTCACCTTCAACCTCTTTATATACTACGACAGGCTCAACCCAAGAGGTCGGTGTTAAAAATTGAATGAACCTTTTTGACTTGTAACTATGAATTTTTGCTGCTAACGATGGGTCAGGCATCATGTAGCGTCGTCGTGCCCTACGACTTTACGTCGCCACATCAATTCCCGACGGCACAACAGCAGCTCCCGTACCTAGACGATTTATCCGAATGGAAGCAGAATTTTTTTATTTTTTATTTAGGAAGCTCAGATTCCAAGTATGTAGCGATATAAAGAGACTGATCTCTCCGGCGAAAATCCCATACTTGTGAATTTGAACAACCCGATCGTATATATTCAATTATCTCGCTACCGTATCAAGAACTAGAAGCTACTGTTGGAACGATGTCAGCAAATACGAAAACCTCGCCGGGTCGCCTACTGCGCTTAAGCTTGCAGATTTACGCCAACCGTAATAATACGCGCGAGCAGAATGAAGCGTTCGTGCGTGAGTACTTAGTTAAGGTAGCGACTATTCATGCGAGGAACGGGATTGAGATGTACCAGCAGGTATGTAGCGAGTGCAAAATGTCGGAATTTGGGGTGTGCTGATAGGCTTTTCTTCAAGGTCTTCTCACCCACACCGCTGCGTAAGGCGCTAGATGAGATGAATAGGAAGTCAAATAGGGGATGGGTTGTTGATGTAAGTTCCGTTTATTTTATTCCTACGTTCATCCCCTTTTCTCCTATCCCCTATCGACCCACTTTACTGACTCCCTTCCCCTTTTTCTTTCAACAGGACCATGACCTTACGGTAGAATTCTACTTCCGCAATTTCGCCGCGCTTGAGAAAGTACGCCACGACCCGGAGTTCACCGCGCTGCAAGCCACCGAGGGTCCCTTTGTGAATTCGGTGCATACGGTCGCGTCACTTGGGTGGGTGGAGAAGTACGTTGACAGTGGGGAGGTCGTGAATGTGCAGGGCGGGAAGTCGGTTTATCCTGGTTGGGCGGAGATGGAGGATTTGTCGACTGCGTAGCCGGGCGTTGGGTATATGTAACCCTAAATTGGCGGGCTGAATAGACTAGGTTGAGGTTGAATAACTACCTAGGTAGGTATTCCTTTTTAAGAGATACCCCCACCAGTATAATTCCTACTCATTCCTTCAGATTTGTTAGTGGGGGCTTTTTTCTACGTTCAATACGTGACCTTCAACCCCGAATAGATGTTCACAATGATAATTTAGGGGAACCAGACACGTTAATTGAATTATTATACCTTAGGTACTTAGGTACCTAAGAATGCTTCTTAAAGCACGGCCATGCTGTGCCTGCTGACTCAACGCAGCATTGTGTATAGTGCGTGCAGAAATTCTGGGCGGGGTTGATGTAAGCTTCAAAATTTCGAGGCAACGCGATTACCTATCTAAAGGCGTTTGCATCCGCGACTACCGTCTAACCAAAACTACGGTATTACGACAACAAGGTCCCATAATGAGTGATCTACAGCAAAGCGAGGCTCTTAATCCCTATGCTTCGCTATGCAAACAATGCGAGGGCTTCTTAAGCAGATTATTAACAGTATATTCCCATCCTGAGAAAGAAGGGGGGTTGTCTCAAGAACATCGACGCGCCCCTCCTATACCAGCGTGTTATCTTTGTAGTGTATATGTCGCCGAATTTGCTCATACGCAAATATTCCTAAACACAACCGGAGGTCGGTTTCTACGATGGCTTCGGCTGTTTCTCTGATAAGGCTTATAACATAATTCTCCACCCGTACCACCATCAAGGTGCGTAAAAATAGATGCCTCGATATTTTCGAATTATCTAGCTAAGAAAAAAAGTGGCTATGAAACATGGTTTAACTGGTGGTTCAATCGGGACCGGATGGACAGCAAGCAAAGTTCAGCTCGCTCGCAGATGGCTCAATAAGTGCCTCGAGACTCACGAGGGTTGTACCGTGGATACGATAAAAAGACGATCAGATTCGCGTATCTCACCAACATATTTGATCCGCATTGAAGGAATTAGCTCGGCCTTCTCTGCCCGATTGGTCGATACAGAATTTTTCGGCGATGACGTCCGATATCTTGCACTGAGTCACTGCTGGGGAGATGCGCCGTTCATGACACTTACTTCGGATAATATCGCTAATTTCAGGGCCAAGCTGCCATGCGAAGACCTGACCTTCAACCAAACATTCCGTGACGCTTTCAAGGTGACTCTCGATCTAGGTTACAACTACATTTGGATAGACTCACTTTGCATTGTGCAGAACTCACCTACAGGTTCTCACTGGACGAAAGAGTGTCCAAAAGTCGGGCATATCCACATGAACTCGGACTGTAACGTTTCAGCAACTGGGTACAAAGATGGATTAGTTGGGTTTCTTAACCAAACTGCAACGAATAGTCCTGTCATGAAACTCAATATACCTGACGTTGGTATTGTCTATATGTATCACCAGACCTTCCACTGGGAACTCGTACAAGAAGAGCCGCTGATGCAGCGAGGTTGGGTCTTGCAAGAGCATTTCCTTGTAAGCCTGTACCACCCAAAACCAAGGATTTGACAACTCATATAGCCTCACCTAACAGGCGCCGAGAGTCCTCCACTTTACGCCCAAAGGCTTATTTTGGGAGTGTTCTACCTGCGTGTCTTCAGAAATCTGGACCTGCTCAATACCGCGAACATTGTATTCGAGAAAGCAGCACTTCTCAAGAGCGCTTCGAGAGGTTGATCAACATAACCTTCCTAGTCAATTTAGCGATGAAGATCTACTATACATCTGGTATAGGCACATTGTCAGTGCTTATGTTAATATGCGTCTTGGGGACGCTATGGACTGGCGGCCATTTTTTAGTCACGGCTCAAATGCCGTTATATAACTGGCCACTGGGAGACAAGGCTTGTGACGTCGCTGGGCTGGCGTGGGCTTATAGAAAGCGATGTCCATATTTCTCAGTATATTGCTCCGACATGGTCTTGGGCAAGCATACCAGGAACCGATATATCTCTGCCATTCAGCTACTCAAGCGTGCGCGAATTAACTAAGCTTTTAGACGTATCCGCCACAGCGTCCACGGACGATCCCACAGGGAAGGTCAGCAGTGGATACCTGAAGTTACGTGGCCCAATAAAAGAGTTTGAATGGGATCCGGAGACCGATTCTCTGTTGACTTGTCCTGTTGGTATTTCATCTCCTCGAGATAGCATGTCTGTTTTTTCGGGCATGACATGCAGAATTACCAATACTTTCGATTCAAACCTCATCCAAACAGGCGGGTACGACGATCACGAAGGGACAGGCATTTGTCCGCATTGGGCCCGACAGATTTCCTTGGTCGCCCTTACAGTCTCTCAACGACGAGGAACAACTCATGAAACGGTAGAAATAATGGGCATCATGCTCCAAAAAAAAGGAAGAAAATAGTGATACTCATGTGCGCGTAGGGTATTTTAACTGTACTCATTTTGATAGGAGACCCCCAGAGTCAATAAACCACCCTCGAGAAGAAACTAACGATTTGGGGGCTCCTCCGTATGGGTTGACTCTCGACGAGATTTATAATCTATATTTGAAGGAACCGATGGTTGAGGTCACGATTTTATAGTATGCTGGGTATATAGATAACTTGGTCTTGACTCTTCGCCTGAATTAGTTAAGGGCTTTCGTATCACTTCCTTCTCACAGTATCTGAACAATGTATCTTGATGTGATCAAACGACGCCCAGCAATTCAAAACATTGCTTATAGTACCTAGCTAGGTACCAAATCCCAAACCAGACCAGCTTTCATCCTTGAACTCCGTTCAGGCATACTTGAACTTAATGCTAATCGTAATATATGACACAAACGCCATTTTCAGAACCCGATGTTCATTTTCATGAAAACTTCAATCCATTGCAGGTATCGTTTGTATGCGAACTATGTGATTCATTAGACCTCACCCGCCTCAAGGCATGGTTAGAAGAGGGGGGAATGGATGTTAACGAACCAATGCTACTACCAGATAATGCCATGGTTCTGGTCTGGAACGACGGAACGGCAAAAAAAAAAAAAAAAAAAAAAAAAAGAGAGAGAGAAAAAATATAGTATAGATGGGAAGAGGAAAGAGTGTTCAAGATCGAGCTAATATCTGCTATAGACAATATAGATTATTCAACCTATATATTGAGACCAGGTATCTGCGTTGTTAATGTATAGAATGACGATAAGAAAAGAGGAGAGGATCCAAACCGTAAAAATAAGAAATTATCAAGGAAAATTGCACCCCTTCAACCAAGTCAGTCCAGGATAAAAATAGTCTCGTCCCTATCTTTATTAGTATATATTATACATATAGTTAGTACAGTAACCGACAACCTGCAGCAAATTAGTCCAACAGTCCGAGTTCGCCCTTATTCAGAACCGCTATGTTAGTAAAGATAAGATCGCGAGCTTGGTTTGCTAAAGACTATTAGTATTTATCTCTCAAAATATAAGGCTGGTCTTGTTTCTATGATGTTAGTAGATTTCCCCTGAATATCAGTAATCACGTCAAACTGTAGAAGAGGTTAAGGGGTCTCATGGCGCGTCATTCGAGCTTGCTATAGTTAGTAGTTAGTATGTCTAGTACGGTGTGTTAACCTTATATGAGATACTCCTATGGTTAGCCACGATAGTTTCTTATTAGTAGACAGTTCTTAGGTATGTATATGTGCTGTTTATGTTAGTGAGTTAGTAGAACCTAAATAGAACCTAGTCAGTGGAGCCTAGTTAGTATGACCAGGTATTATATACCAAGAAAGATGTTCTAGATTCGAGTGGAGTTAGTCTGGGTACCAAGTGAAGTATCCTGCTGATGGGTTAGTAGAGATATGTTGATATGGATTGCCTATGCTACCTAAATTCATATGTTAACAAAGAAGTCCATGAGGACCAAACCTGTGTCTTCGTCGAGACGTAGTACGATCTCGCGGCTACCTGAGTTTGTCAGTAAAACAATTGAAAACTAAATACTAGAATATGTTAGTAGTCTGTATATGATATAAGTCATTTGCTGTGCTCAGTTAGTGGCTAAATAAGTTAGGTGAAGCTGTCTTGATTAGTATATGGGATATCTTAGATCTGATATAGATGGAATGAGAAAGAGTGAAGATTCTGGTTGATGATGGTATTAGAATTTGTTCGAGACACCGTCAAGCTGGTGTTTATAACATATTTTAATTATTGAAGATGTAATTTCACCCGGAGTAGTAATCGGGCATGCCGACTTCGTAGGGCTGGAGAGAACGGGGTATGCTGCCTTGTTCTAGAAGTTCCGGCGAGGCGCAATAAACCTCCGGGACAGGGCATGGTGCGCTGACGCCATTCAACACCAGCTCTATAGAATTAGGCTATTCATTATCCAATGCTTTAGGATTAATAATGGATAGTCTCTTAGGTAAGATCTAAAATAGAAACAGCTTTTCAAATGCCATAGCTAGCTGTAGCAGTAGATGGTATGTTATTGGTGTTAAGAACTGGGACTTCATTTCCCCGATTACTCAGGACCTCTCAGGGCTTGGTGGTATCCACAAGTTTAGTCCTAGCTGGAAGTGGAGTTTTTTGAGGTTATTTTGAAGTCACGTGCGCGGCGATTCTAGATTGCTACCTCCATTTTGAGTTTGATGCATCATTACGTAGAGGTGCAATGCAGTCATATGAAAATACTTCTACCTATTCAGAAATCATCTCCAAAAAAACGTCTTTCTCATTTCTCCTCATATTAATCCGAATCATCGAAATCGACGATTATCAGGGGAACCTGGGTTACATTAATATGTGCTGGCGGCCAATCGTAACTTGTTCAATTATCGTGCATGGCGAAATTCTATGTATTTTAAGCAAACCCAACAGCCACCGTTCGATGATCTACAACAAACAAATATCATGATATTGTGATATCGTATATGTGATATTCCGAATTGGTGTAATAGGTGGCGTTTCACTTATCCATATTATTCCTTATTAAGATTTCCGGTAGCAGAATATAGACTGCATTTAGTCTTTGTGTTCAAATGTTTGTTTGAAAGAGTCCTATTTCGTTCATCCTAGAATTTACTAGGCACTGCTAGGCTAATATTAGACGGGGAAGACAAGCTAACGTACCTTGCTACATATATCATATACCTAACCCACTTAATAGAAACTAATAAGAAGCAAGAATGCCGTCATATTGGTGTGTTTTGCGGTATTGCTAGGTTGGGTTTATTGGCATGTTCCTTGTACGAGTCTAAGTTGTAAAAAGTAAGGGAGGTAGATCTCGAAGGGTCTATTGAGACTTGACTCGCATAGCCCTAACTTTGACAGTTGTCAAGTACCTAGGTAAGAAAGCGGTCTTCAGCATTTCGCTAACTTGCATTGCGAAAATGAAACCATTTTCGATCACTTTAATCGTTTGCATTAATCGGCGATAGGCGACATGTGTAATTTATCTGGTTTCCAATAAGGTCCCGAGTAGAATCGGAGAAGTTGTACTATTTGTGTCATCCAGCGATTTAGATTCGTCAAACGATAGGATCGGTAAAAGCCGGAGTCAGCTGATGGGTTCATGCTGGTTCGGGTGGCCATGATGGTACATGTAGGTATCGGCTCACCTCGGACCAATCATATCATTAGATTTTCTTGGATGATTGCACGCATTCAGCCAGTTGTTTCATTTTCTTGGGTAGGTACGTCCCTCAATCTTTTTTATTTTTCGCCCCCTCACGCTTTACGCCTCATGCCATATGCCCATGCCATGCCCCTCTTGCCCTCCTCAGTCGATCTCTCAGTTGATCTTGCCTTTTTTTCTTAGCTATCCCGCCATTTCCACAGCTGAGAAGATGCATGTGACGTCTCTTGGTCCAAGCTTCCCTATACCATCCAGTAGATGCCGGTGGAGGTATTTACTAGCGTAAAATTGGTGCGGCGGGTACCAACGCACGTATGACCGCATAGTATCTAGTACGTACATCTAGGGTACCTACAGCGTGATACTCCAGGTGGATTAGTACCTCCAACTTCGTAGTAGTTTTGTACATACACATGTAGTAATTACATGTAGTTCAATGTTCCATTGAAACTTTGTTCTGTGCCCCCCTGCGCCTCCCGGGTTCGATAACCACTGAAAGCGCCGCCTCCCTTGAATTGGCGCTATTGCAGCATCTCGTGGAATAACCAAGTAGACTCGACTGCCCACCTTATCTTAAACTCGGTGTCCGCAGTGTTGCGTTTTGCGTTGTGTTACATTCCAATCACTTACTCACTTAGACTTTTTTTCTCCCCCTCCATCCAATCTACTCTAAGAAAAAATAGGAGTGAACAAAACTCGGGAATTGACGAAGGAAAACAGACGAATCTTGATACGAAGATCTACGTGCTACTGTACCTTCAAATTGTAACCATCTTTTTTTCTTTTTCTTTTTTTGCAATGTGCTGACATATCTGCACATCTGCGAGGTCGTCAAATCTTTTTTCCTTTTCTTTTTGAATGCAGCACCCTGCAAGCCTGCAAGCCCTGTCAAAGTTATCTCAATTCCTCTTTTCGTCCCTTAGTCATCCACCCAAACTTAGCGCATTCTTCGATTATTCACTACCTGGCCGGCCCTACTCTAGACCAAGTAAGGTGGTAGCTCGATAAATATATTGCATCACTTTCGCTATAGACTCGGTTCATCCTCCTTTAAGAAACGGGTGAACCCCACACTTTTTTCTTGAGCTCTAAGCCCTTTCTTATCTATTTTATGCCCTGTTTGTCGTCTGTTAGTTAGTCAGGTTACGCTGTAGTAAGGATCGGGATATATCCAATAAGTCGACCTTTTTTCCCTCTCAATCTTACCAACTTACATACACTACTCCATTATTCTTCAATTCTTCATTCGAGATGGCGAATTGTTTAGGAATAGCCCTTGCTTGACTGCGAAACGCATACACCCAGCAATTTGATTAAACGGGCTGTGCTCTATGGGACCAACACATCGATTTTATTGTTTCTTCTTTCAGCTTGCGATATCGCGACCGCGAAGTCCGGGAACTCATTAAACCAGCCATTCCCAACATCCTCGTCGGCGAGTCCACGCACGTACGCACTTACCCCAAGACCCGCCCCGTCGACGACGCCACGACGCAAGGCAAGACATACGGTCTGCTCGAAGGATTTGCATATATTTGGGGGTCTTAGATCTTAGGGGAGGATAACATTATTTCTAGATATTATACAAGGCAAAATAACTTGGTTCGCAACATCCACTAGTAAAACACAGCACAAAGGGAGCGGAATCCAGCATGGAGCATATTATGGATGTTAGCTGGATGACGCATGGAAAAGGTAATGTTTACCGTACTAATGCTTGAAAATCCCTCTTTCTATCCATTTCCTGCACTTCCTGGGTCACTGGAAATGGTTTGGCACATTTGGGAAGAGTACTAGAGGCTGACGACCCTCTCCGGGATACAGACAACTGGAGGGAACATGGCACGAATTGGAATGCAACTTCCAACCAAATTACCGATTCTCCTACCCCGAATCGCCCGTTAAAACCTGCCACCCCGAGCAAAGTCAATGGTAAACCTGCGTCCGCACCGCCAACTGCTTCTCCGGCCCCATTTCCCGCTCCGACAGAAACACCCGTGCCCGTCAAATCCATACCTCCACGTCCAGGTAGGACAAGAAGTCAGTCAAATGAGGGATCTCCAGGTCAAAATGGCACACCTCCCCAGAGGAAAGGATCATGGTTTTCCAATATTTCGTCTAAGTTCTCCGGATCTCCCTCGAATGGAAACGGAAATGCAAATACCGCGCCTCTAGCTCCGATACCCCAATCTCCCGATACAGACGATGTAGCTCCTTTGCCGAAAATATCACCCAGCAAGAATGCCGTTCTACCCCACGCATCGCGACAAAATGGCGATGCTCCATATATCCCCGCTCCTCCCAAAGCGAACCAGCCTGGTTTCTTAGGTGTCTTCCGCCGCTTATCATCTTCGAGTGGTAACATAACACCAGGCTCAAAAGCTAGTCATGGTCTCGTAGAGCGAAAAGTCTTGAACGTTGATAAACATCGAGAGAGGTGTAAGGTCAACGAACTCAGCCAAGCAAAGCTTCGCCGGGTTGCCTTTTGCGTAGATGTTGAAATTGCACCGATGCCTAGATATGCAGATGAAGAGCCCGAGCCCAAGAAGCCTGCCGATAAAGCCCAGAAACGAAAGATGACCGAAAAGAGCGAAGGAGAAGCACTGAAGAATCCTAAGGCTTTGGAAGAGCAAAAGGAAAATATTGGCGTGGTGAAGGCAACTGGTGAAGTTCTTCCGAAAGAGCCGGAGAAAGAGGGTATCGAGTCGACAAACGGACAAGCAAAAACCAATGGAGTCGCGAAGGAAGACGAACCCGTAAAAGAAAAGGAGACTACCCGCAAGAAGGAAAAGAAAAAGAAGAGTGAAGCGGAACGAAAGGCTAAGAAGGAACAGAAGCGTAAAGAGGCGCTTGAGAAGGGAGCTATCCCTATGGAGCTGCACCTTGACAGCGACAGTTCGACAGAAGACCTCTCAATACATTCGGGAATATCAAAGATGCAGTCTGTTCCAACCACAAGCCCGGGGAGGATATATCGACGATGCTGTCAATTGCGAGAGACAGATATTCTAACCAAGATAACTGGGCAACTTCCAAAGACTACCGCATCATGCGAGAATGGTATTGTCGAGAAGCTGGACCTCACCGGGTATTTCATGTCGCTGCCAGACTTAATTACTCTGGGAGATTTCCTAGCTGTTGTTCCTATCAGAGAAGTCATATTGGAGGACTGTGGGTTGACTGATGAGGGCGTCCGAGTCATTCTCGCCGGCCTCCTAGCAGCTCGAAGACCAACGAGCACTAGACTGCGAAGATGCACTTCCAACTCGGTCGATTTAACCCAGCAAGGGGGCGTCGTCCAAAGACTCGTATTGAAGAATAATAGCAAGATTGGGGTTGAGGGTTGGAAACATATCTGCCTCTTCATCCACATGTGTCGTTCTATCAAATATCTCGATCTTTCGAATTTGACCTTCCCTAAAACCATGGAGCCTGCGAAGACACCAATCAGTCATCATCTCCACTACAACGTCGGACGTCATTCTCCTCCCCCGGCCCCACTCGATTTGGCTTTCCTACTCTCCAAGTCGATTGCAGAACGGTTGGCTGGTTCCGAGTTGGAACTTCTAAATTTCGGCTCGGTTGGGTTGACCACGAACCAACTTGGTGCTATCATAGACGGTGTTCTAAAATCAGGAGTGATAAGACTCGGTCTTGCTAACAACAACCTCGATACTCAAGGTGCTCAGCATGTCGCACGATACCTGCGTGGCGTGAAATGCGAAGGGCTCGACCTCGGTGGCAACGATCTAAGAGACCACATCGCCGAGATCTCTGCGGCCTTTGAAGAACACGACGAACTTTGGGCTCTTAGCTTGGCAAATTGCAATCTTCGACCGGCCTCTTTGTGCAAGCTGCTTCCGAAATTAGTGAAGCTTCGCAATTTCAAGTTCCTTGATCTATCGCATAATCCCGCGCTCTTTATGTCCGAACCCAGTGCTATCGGATTGCTTCGCAAGTAAGTTACACGAATATGGAACACATGGCTAAGTACGTGATGCTAATGTTGTTTTGTTAGGTATCTACCTCAGATGATTGGATTGAAGCGATTGCATCTCGCGGATGTGTCGTTATCATCAGAACAAGTCATTTCTCTTGCTGAAATATTGCCCGAAGCTAAGACTCTGGCGCACATTAATATACTTGAGAACCCGGATCTCGTAAGCTTGGCTGACGCTAAGACTGAAGAGGCCCAAGAGGAGGCATGCGCTCTATATGCTTCCCTCCTAGCCGCTGCTCGTGTGTCGAGAGCATTAGTTAAGGTTGACATAGAGAACCCTAGTTCCGAATCAGGCGAGGTTGTCAAAGCGTTGGCAGATCGTGTCGTGGTATATTGTATGAGGAATTTGCAGGGCGTACCGGAATTTCAGGATTCGGTCAGCGACGATAGCCAGCCAGATAAGTTACCGGAGGTTCTTCGACATCTTGTTGGCCATGAGGACGAATCTCCGCTTGTTACTATGGATGATGATAGCGAACCTGCACCCGACGAGGATTATGTCATTGGCGGTACAGGTGTTGTGAAAGCTCTAGCTTGTGTTCTGAAGAACCGAGGGGACGATACCAGGCGACAATCGAGCGAATTTACTAGAGACCTCGAATCCGGTATAACCACGCCTAGAACCCAGTTGCCTCCAGGAAAGGTCAAGGATATGTCCAAATATTTGCTTATTAGCGCTCGGAAGATCCGCGCACGGCTTCAGCCAGCCTTGGCTATGGCCAAAGCATCTTCCACCAAGGACATACACAACTACCGTAAGCTTAACACATTTTCCTTCTTCAATTTTGAATGCTAATCTTGATATAGATCGTCTTAGCTTCCTCGACCAAACTATCGAGGAAATCATACAACGCTTCGAGAACGAGTTCCCAGAAACACGGCAATTATCAACGGAGGCCCCTGCATCGGATCGTTTAACTGGTCCTGCGACTGAGCGCACGTCTATTTCATCTCTTGAAGTAGACACGGGTCCAATGTCGGATACGGAAGAGGCAGAAACAGTCCTTCGTTCGCCGAACTCTCGATCCCGGCCTAACTCTGTTATCTCCTTTACTTCCAAAGCTCTTGCGGAGGAAGAAGCGCTCGCCCTCCGTGTCGGCCATAGATTCCGCCGGGGCCTTCTACTTAACAAGGAGCATTATGATTTGCTCATCGGCAATGAGGAGATCGGGAACGATCCTAACCATGTAAAGGTCGTATCATCCATAATTAGCGAATTAATGGACGGAGACGAGGACGTAAAGAAGGCCGTCGAGGAGAAGGGACCCGTGCGTGCCTTCCAAGAAAATAGGGAGGAAATTGTAAGAAGATTGCGCGATGAGGATCCTCAGTACTGGGAGAATTTCATCGAAGCACAGGAGAAAGCCAGGGCCAACGTCCACGTCGAATCTAAGAACGAACTCCAACAAGATAACATTTCGGTCGACGAAGAGGCTATTTCAGACTAAGCGCAGTGCGCCATGATCGAAAATCGGGGGAATGGCAACGGATAAGGAAATCTAATATGTTGTATCGATATCTGTACCAATGCCAAGTTGCATTTTGAGCGTTCGAGGGGGACTCAACGGGGTATCTGTTTATTTATTTATTATTCGCGAACGGAAATATCGCATGTACGATATTCTCTGGCGTTCAGAGGCGTCGAACTTTGGAATAGCTTGGTAACTCACTACCTGGGAGGTAGTCAATAGGGAAAGGAAGTGTGAAAAGTTCAATTCAAATCGAGGAGGGAAGGATGGAAAGGAGACACGAATAGTGGGGATAGTGGACAGTGGCTCTCGAAGCTATAAGCTTAACTATAAGAGACGCCGTACTTGACTTTATTTCGCTATGTAACTCATCTTGACGAAGGAGAGCAGTGGAAGAGAAAAGAGAAAATAGCAGTCAAACCAAAATCGAAAATTGTCCCATCTACCCAAGTCTACCCTCATATACCCACCTATTTATCTGATACGTGTGCCGCATTTGTTGAATAAGTGCGTTGGATAAGTGGGCAATACAAAGACACCATCGGAGTTTTTTCGTCCTTGTTGCCGGTATCCGAGTGGTCCGGTGATTAGGTCCGTTGGTGTGCCTGTGTGCTTGTGTAGGTATTTATAGCCATTAGATAGGTTGGAGATCGGATGTTGTCTACCTAGGGTAAGCTATTTGATTAGTATATCTGAGTAGACAGGTAGGCAGGTTACCCGAGTTTATGTATCGGATGTGATGTAATTTATATATGCGTTGAGATATATGTTGGGAGTGATATGACGGGTGGTTATGCGCCGCGCCGAGGAGCCCGAAGATGGAGTATGGAAAAATGGAGATACATGTAAGTCCGCTTTGTCGCCGTAGTGTTGTAGTGTAGATCTATCAATGCATCCGTAGTATCTGTCAACGTGGGAAGTAGTAAGCGCTAACTGGAGGCTTATATTCGTATTTGTACTCTTCACTGGTCAGGCACTCTTTACTTGTATCTTCATATCTTTATATTTTGAATTTCTTCTTTAAACTCTTAATAGCGTACCTAAAACGTAACGTATCAAGAGCGTGTGCAACATAGCAATCGGCGTTTCGCGAGAATCAATCTCTTCTATGTCTTTCCCAGCAGACTATGCGCTTTTTTCTGCCTTGTGATAAAAATTGGTAAATAAGTCCTGTTCCCGTGTTTCCCTGCGCTCGTCGCATTCCTTCCTCTTTATCCTTCCTCCTTCGCTCGCTCGCGATATATGCTACCACCCGAGAACCACCCGTCCTATATCCAAGACCAATAATATTTAAATAAGGAAAAACACGCTATTGCGAACGCTCGCTGTTGGGTATAATGTATGTAAATATGTAATGACTGGTCCATGTCCCCTCTCTCGCTATCGCCGATCCCAAAAATGAATTATGCCGAACCCGAACCATGCCTAATAATATTCCGAAAAATGAGTGGCGTAGGTGAGTATGTTCTTAGACGTAGTTCCGTCCCGCATCAACACACCCTAC
Source organism: Hypoxylon trugodes (assembly GCF_022578975.1). Taxonomy (NCBI): domain Eukaryota; kingdom Fungi; phylum Ascomycota; class Sordariomycetes; order Xylariales; family Hypoxylaceae; genus Hypoxylon; species Hypoxylon trugodes. The sequence continues at coordinate 1,214,180 of NW_026250019.1, read as the reverse complement.
GCTATTCGCCGAAAATCCGCACCGGCCGGGTCGCATGCCGGTACCTTCCTCGACAACACCCCATGTTATTGAACGTAGCCATAAATCTCCTTCATCTACTTGCGGGGCTTGTCCGGGCGGGACTACGTCGTGGTGATGGCACTTTGCACTAATAACGGCACTGCAAGATCCACCTTTTAGTACGAGTGGGTTTCCCTTGCCCTCACCGCTAGCAAGCGATGCAGATGCCGCGCGTCTCAAGCCTAGGGCTAGGACACCGATTGCGAGGGCTACTAGGAGCGCTAGTAATGTGAGAATTGCTTGCGTGCTGAATGAGACGGCTATTATATCGTCGGAAGGTCGCGATCCTGGGGCTGGCGGGTTCGTCGCGTATGAGATTACGCCAGGGAATACGGCTTGGCTGAGGACGAATCCCATTGTTGCGAACCAAGCTAGTAGAGTCCAGGATACGGGTCGTGGTAGGGTTAGGTAAAGGCTGGTATCTTGTTCGCCGACTGCGATGGAGGAGACGCGGAGTGGTTGGGACCGGAGCGAGAATTGCGAAAGTTCGTGCGAGAGGAAGTATGTCGTGACGTGGGCGTTGGTGACGAGGTACAAGACGGCGATAAGGAGTTGTGGCAGTGCAAGGACGAGTGCCATTTGGGCCTTGTCGATTGCGGAGGGGAGTAGGAAGGACAGGTGAGGCGTCGCGACACCGAAGAGGGTTAGACCATCGTCCAGATTTCCAATTAGCCCAAAAGCTACGGCTGTTGGGACTACGATTGCGATCCATGAGAACGCAAGCAGTATCCACCGACGAAGCGATGGTGTTTGGAACCAGTAATGGTTGGTGGGGACGAAGAATTGCGCCTCACTGGATACCCAGTTCCCTTGGCGAACGTCAGCTTTCGTCAGCAGGCATGAGTTGGCGGTCGTTGGATCGGGATGGCGGAGGAATGAGCGGATCGCGTCGCCAATAGTCACGAGAGGTTCGAAAGAAGACCTTGCTAGAATAACTGCCATTGTGATGACAGTTGCGAGGTTGATGAGTACTGCGATGCCGAGTATAGAGCCGCTAAGATTGACACTGCAGGTCTCTGGCGCACTGGGTCGTGCAAGGCAGTATTGAACTGAAGAGCCATCCGGGGCTGTGATGTCGTTGTTATTTGAAGAGAAAGTTGTTAGTGAAGTGCCGGACTGGCTAGTGTAGATGAGAGAGGTGGTTGTAGGATCGGTGGTTGTGACGAGTAATACGGCATCAAACGAAGGTTGGAAAATGCGACTAAATTCTTGTAGGCATGTAGTTGGAGTCATGTTAGTAAAAGTACCAGCCGTGTCTTGGAGGCTGATTATTTCAGAGTCGGGGAGTCCTCCCTCGTTGGTATTTGTGTCGTTATTGAAAGGAGCGTGGTCGAGAAACGATTGTGTTACGAATAATACTTCGTAGTTGACTATATTTCGAGTCGTGAAAATTACTGCATTATATCTGTACACTGTCAGTCCGATAAATAACTCCCATTTAATGTCGGAAGACGTACATTATTTGGGCAGCGACTGCACTCAACAATACAATGATTGCGAGTGCAGTTCGAAACCCCGAGATATGCGCGAAGTTGCGCAATGAGGGTATGCCGATGTCAAGCCAACGCTTGTTTCCATGCGCAACGGCCAACTCTCGCCTCGTCGGACTTGAGAGTATTTGGAAGACGTAATTTGCTCCGGCAATAATAGCAATGCCGCAAGCGTTAATGACAACGTGGATTCCCATGTTGATACGTTCGGCCGTTGCGCAACCACCCGAATAAATAGCTGATTCTCCAGAGAGAAGTCTAGCCCTTGCGATGACCAATATTAAACATATTATTCCAACGAGTAAGATTATAAACGATATTAAAGAGTTGAATATGACTCCACCTCGCCATCCGGTAATGTGTCTCCGTAGGCCGCTTTGCCTACTCCAACTACTAAATGTGTTTAAATCGTGAGTTAAATCCGTACTTGAGGAATAATAATGGCCATATTCAATCGGATGTGATGTATGCGTATCTCGGCGTGGCGTTGTGACTTCGACACCCCGTTGACCCCATTTGCTTCGTTCCTTTTTCCTTGCTAATGTCTCAGGTGTTTCTCCTCTCAGGAAGTTAACAACGTAATCCGGGACAATACTCCTATCTATGCTTGCCGTATCATCATGCGGACGGAAGAAAGTTCGGGGCTGCCAAGTTCGAAAGGTGAAGCGGCTCGATCTCGTTGTTGAATATGCTTCCGAGGCATTACGACCGTGAAAAGGCCAGGCGAATGAATTTTGTCTAGAGGCGCTAGAAGGTCCTGATTTTGAAGATGTGTACGGTTGGCCCTCCTCGATCCTATCGGATGCTAGATCATCAAGACGAATGTGATCACGTCGTAAACTACCTGCCCAAATGCTCGGTCTTCTGTTGGATGACTCCATAACAGTCGTATGCGTGTCTGATCGTAGCCGACTCATGGTTCCTAGTTTGTATTACAATCTCCATACCAAAATAATAGCACCAATTTCCATATCCGCAAGGCGAGGGCGTATGGATGATAAACCAAGAAGTGAATTGGGAAAACAGGGAACAGGAAACGAAAAGAAACCACCGCAACAGCAGGGACCCGGAACGAAAGAAAGATCAAGAGATCAGCGTAAGATCGAAGGCGGAGGGGCTGTCAGCTCTTTTGTATGGTATAAAAGGCAGAGCTAACACCAGAGAACGACAGGGGCCCCTCTTCTTCCATGATCGTCCCGGGGTGCTCAGTTATTAGGCATGGATCACGGAGAAGGGTGGGATGGGTAAGCGAGTGATTGTACGAGCCGCTCCGGGATAGACTGTTCAGGGTGCATCAAGTACGACTGGGGTCCGCATAGTCCCTCAATTTTATTGTACCAGAGGCCAATCAGAAAAGTGTGTTTCAAGCCGCTGGGTCTGGAATGAGCTTTTGCATTGAAAGCCCACCTAGGGGAACTAATGCCTCGTCGAGACAGTCCGCTGATGGAAATGATGAGATCGTCTAGACTTCTGGACGAAAAAAGGGATAAGAGGCGAGGGGATATTATAAATATATCCCAGCTAGTCGAGATAGAAAACCTGCAAGTCACTAGACTATCTTCAACTTTGAAGATCACCAAAAAGGGTCGGAAAAAAAGAACTTGGCCAACAAATGCACATACACTAAATGCCGGCACGGTACGTTAGGTCGCTAAAACATCACCAACCATTAGCTCCGGAGGACATAAATGAGATGCAACACAGCGCAAGACAACCAGGAAATAGGTATTACTCCAAAATCAGCCTCCCCCGCAGCGGGAAGCTGAATACAGCTGACTATTGCTGCAGCTTCAGAACCTTTAGAGTTAATCGTATGGCTAACTTGCTCCCTAGCAAAGTCGTACAGCTTGTAGCCGATTCGAAAAATGATTGTTATGCGACAGCAGTCAAGCATGAAAATGAGTCGAATCATAAGAGAATACGATATAATGCTTCCAAGAGTTCAGGATGAGACGATTGACTAAGCCTTTGCTGGTCGGATTTCCTTTTTCAGCGTATATAGCAAGTCCGCCGAGATAGGATGCTCTATTTCTTCCAACACATCACAGATTCGGCTTGGAACGAATGCCGCGTGCTGACGTGGGATTCGCTTGTGGAAAGAATCTCGAGTCTTGAGATCCTGTGTAGGTTAGGTTAGGTACCTAAGGCGTGCTAAGTTATAGGTGAGTACGGCAAGTTTTATGGTATTGGCATGGGTAGGGGGGCCCTGGACAAGCAGGGCTATGCTAGAGGCCCTTGTCCTGTTTCAGCCCACCATGAGGGAAATGTGATAAGGCCTGGAAAGCCCACCATCGTCGTCCGATAAATGCTGCTGTGCTCGGCTCTCGACAGGGCCCATGTTCATTTACGAGAAACAAATAGGGGAGGAGAATGTGAAATTGGCTCAGTCATCCCCTTTCATCTCCCTTTCAAACAACCGAGTTTTTTTTCCTTTAATGTTTCTTCCATGATGGAAATAGAACTCAACCTATCTATCGTGCAGCACGAATTGCAATTACTATCACATCACTGATCATCCGTTGTCGTCACCTCATTACCACGTTTCTTTGCAGTGATGCAACGGCGGTTGTGTGTGTATATGTAATGCACATACGTCATTGAAAGAAGAGATCAACGAGGTCGTATCAATGTGTCGACCTCTGATTCGCAACGAAAAGATGCCTTGCTAGACTGCAAGGAGAGAGGGGGGGCCGTATTGGGTAGATTGATTAGTGCGGTCCAGTCTGATTTTGTGATTTTTGCAGGTTCAGAATTTTTATCTTGGCTGTGTTTCAGATGCACCGCGAAAATGCCGTACAACAGTCCGCTATAAGTACCCTAAGTATCTTGCCGTATTTTACCCGGTGAGTTCTCCAAACAGAAAGCCACTGCTTGATTAAGCCAATCAGACTTGGCCTCTCTTGCTAGGGTGCTAGCGTCGTTACACTTATACAAATCCGATTATAGATGAATACCTACCTAGGTAGGTATGCTGGCAGTCTATGGAAAGTTGTCTTTAAAAATAATGATAGGGGAATTTTTGCAACCAGAAACGTAAGCACGTAATTCTAACATACAATCCATTATACCGAAGAGAGAGGGGTTTCCCACAGCTATCATGGTGAAAATAAAGACAACATGCATTCAACTCTAGTTGAACATGATTGGTTATTTTTAAACCTTCAATGCCTACATATATCACATATATCTATGTACCACTTGATGTTGTCACCTGTCACTTAAATTCAACGTCCACGTTGGCCATGAAAGTAAGATAAAATATCGACTACTACCTAGGTTTGTGTCTCGCTGAAAATGATATCCCAAGTCATGCCATTATGAAATAACCTAAGCAACCAGTTATGGATGCGTTTTCCGCATGTATGACTCGAACAATTAGACAGTCATAATCAAGTCTAGGAAGGAGATAATATTTGAAATGTAGATGCCATGAACCGATCTGGCAGTAGACGAATATCACTCCCTTCAGTTATATAGTATCCAGCGCGATGACCTTCGAGTATGCGGTCCTTTAAATAGGAGTTTTATGACTACCTGCTGTGTAGCTACGAAGAAGTGTCAAGCCACTACGATATAATCTACGCTAGTATGAGGAAGACCGTAATATTGTTATTGCGTACAATGAAATTGAACTGCGTTATCTACTTATGAAATGGGCGCTCGGAAACTTTGATGCTATTCCCAACTAAAATCAGGCTAGCTTCTTCCCAGTGGCCTCGCAGAGCACTGCGAGAGCGACTTGGTATAAGGGCCGGGGATGCAATGGTTATATTGGCAGAAAATTGGAATAGAGTCAATGAGGAGTCAATGAGGTATCACTTAGTATTTCAATACTTTTCCTACCTCAATGGCTCGATATTTTCCACAAGTCCTTGAAACTTACTGCTCGATCTTGCCACGAAGATCGGTTGCATGTTTTGAATCTGAAGGCTGGTGATTTTCTATGTATAATTAAGTTTTTGGTAACATATTTAGTGGAATCTACGAAAGTCAAATGCTGCTGGTTTGATTGAGCCTTGTGATCTTTATTCTCCTTTGCTCCTTCCTTATTTCCTTTTTCTCCCCTTTGGGCAGTGGCATTGGGCGCCCTCTTCCCTCGACTCGAGGATTTTGTTCACCTTTCATTTCTTCTAACTTCCAAAACCTTACTCACGACTTCGAACTGCCCGTGTTATCGACCTTACTATCAGTTTCGAACTCGGTGTCATCAATTTTCTTTACAAATTCGAACTGGTGTTATCAATCTCACTCTCAATTTCGAATTCGGCGTTCTTAACCTATTGCCCTGAAAGACATGGATCCAATGTCTCATCACGGAAAACGCAAGGTATGAGGATTTGGTGATGATTGATTACCTACTCATCATAAATAGCATGCTAACCTCATTGCCCTATTAGAGAGAGGAAGAAGGCAATAGGGCTGATAGAATGATCTACCGGCCGACTCACTACGAATTCGACGAAAATAATGTCGTTGTGGACTTACGCTGCCCTTACACAACCCCACAACTCTCAGAATCCATGTATAGAGATGCCGGAAATCCCAAAAGATCTCGACGTTCCCCAAGTAGTGCCCCCCAGCACCCGATTCAATGGCGCGACCACGACGAGGTCGCAATTGAAATAGGCAAATATAAGCAAACCCTGGCTCTCCACGATTTGGTGGACGAAGATAACTTCCATATCATGTTACTTCATAAAGATCGTGCCATTATCCAGGGCGAATTTGAACAGGTGGTGGATCTGGGAGGCAAGACAATCCAATCGTGGGGGAAGGAAAGGACCGCAAGTTTTTTTATGCTTAGTCTGATCCATGGAGAGGACGGGATTGAACATCGGACCGAGCGAAGGGACGGGGGCTTAGTGAACATTCACTACCAATGTCTCTCAATGAATTGGGATAAGGCGAAGGAAATGATGTCTAGGGCATTCCCTAAGCCGGATGGGTCGATGTTGGCATTGCTAGACATCAGGCCGGCGGTTACTCCGAGGCCGGAGCCGGGGTACCTGAAGCCTGGGCACCGCCTGGTGCGGATTGAAGAAGTGCTCTTCTAGAAGACTATGTGGAATGAAGCATGATGAAAAGGAAACTGTGCTCACGGATTAGGGGCTGGTCTGGCGTGGGAAGAATCTGCTGAATTGCGGCTCGGGTAGTTGAAATATCATTGTGCATGGTTATGGCTTCCTAAGACGCGCCTTCATACTACCTAGCTAGACAGATCAATGCGAGCGGGAACCGGTCTTTGATAGTCACAAAATACGAATGCAAGTCGAACCGAGTAGAACTGTATTTCCCCACCATTGGCTAATGCGAGTAGCATACCCTCAGCCCTTAGGTATATGCAGCTTGGTGCTACGATGGTACTAGGTAGTGGAATTGATATCCATTTAACGATAAACTTGTACTGCTTTGGTGGTGTCTTGCTGATAAGAGGTGATGGGGCTGTGAATGTGGGATAACCATAGAACATGGTAGCACAACCTACACCTACCTATTGGTAGCAGTATGTCCAGACGGAATAGACCAAGGTGAGGTGAAGAGTGGCGATACGAATAATCACGTTGATTCGCCAATAAGGACTAGCCGATCTCTTGTATCGCCGTCCGGAGCTCTCCATATGGAAAGATACTAGAACGGGGAAAGCCGGGGTTACCTGCTGTGCGATCTAGCCCCGAACTAATTATCGGTTGAAATGTTTCGAAACAGATCGTCCGGGACCTGATATCTCACGCGAGCATCCTTGGGACTATACAATTGTTGTGGATGTGGTGGGTGGGTGTCCCTGTTGCTGGGTTGGTGTATGTATTGACGCGCGATTCTCGTGCTTCTTCTAGTCGTCCATCGTGTCGAAGCCACGTTTAGTCGCCTGTATAGACCACCTTTTCTTCCCAGCCACTATTCCCATCTTTTATACAAGGTCAAATGTATAACACATCGGAATCGGTTATACTATTCTTCGTTTTGGTAGATCTTCAAAATTCATTGAATGTCGTAAGTCGAAATGGCATCAGGCGAGATAATGGATTTGTTGTCAAGAGAGCGCTTACACGACCTTCTTATACGAATAGGAAGAAAACAGGCGGCACCTTCGCGTTTATTTCGTGTCAAACTCGCGCCTGCATATAGGCCAAGCGCGATGCGGACAGGGGTATAGAAAAGACGGATAGCGACCTCCAGCCACTGAATTTTAGCTGATCTTCAGAGTGACTGCAATTCCTATTGGTTACTTTCTATCTAGTGGCTTTCAAACCCCGCTCTGTTATCCGTTAGTACCCCTTGCAGCCCTTATAGGCCTTGTAAACCCCTGGCACCCGGCGCTTCTCTCTTTTCTTCCCCACAATGTTCCAAATGTTTCAACTTTTCTCACTGGCTCACGATGTAGGACGGTGAGACGGTTGCAGTCGACCTGCATTCATGACCCACGTTGGTCTCTCCCCATCCGGCCACTCATAGTTCGCATCGCGGTCTATTTCAACAGTCGCGTCCCCCCATTTGCTCTTTTCTCGACTTCTCTGAGCTGCGCGGCTGCATGGCGACTCACAGACTTGCAGATGCACTAAGACTTGCGAGAATGACTCACTTACCAACCATTCTCGATCCGTCCGACTTTTCTGATGTTGAGCCACGGTATAGGAAAGATTGTTCTGTAGAACAAGGGTGGCGGGACATGGAAGCTTGTATAGAACGGGAGGCCATGTGCGAAAATGGGTATAACATGCTTCTTCGGCCTTCGCGGGCCCGGTCATGTTGCGACCAACCTTTTCTTCTTCCCTAAATATCAGGTGTCATTGTTTTACTGATTGTGTTGTTTGCGACTCAATCCTATTATACATTTATATTGCCATTGTTGATACTATTTAGCAAGGCTTTAGTCGCAGGTTTACAACTGTCGCATAAATTGCGAAGAACCTCGGCTTCTATTATCACATACCTAGTCTATTATTTTATGAATTCATATTGATCCTCTATTATTTATCAATCATTCATAAATATAACTCATCGTCAGATTCTTGAATACACCTTTGGAGCCGTTTACATTGTGATAACAGTCCTTCATTTGGACACCCTTCAGATAAACACCACCCTCTCGAATAAGACCTGCCCCAGCGACATGCGAAAGATATGGCAACAGGTCCGCAAGCATTCTATTGCCTGTGGCAGAAGGAGCGAATCCGTGAAAAGCTCTTCGAACTACTATCAAAGGAGGACATCTGTAATATTCGACTCGCATCTTCAGCATGCTGCAATCTTGTTACCAAACGACTATTCTTACGAACCCACTTGACCTTCTCAGCCCATACCTTCACTCGACAGAGTAGAATTCAAGCTTTGTCGAGGGTAGGCCAACATATAGAACACCTTACCTTTTATTTTCCCCATTCAGAAGCTACTTTTCTACCTCCACTGATACACCCTGAGAGTGGGCGTGAGATCAGCTTCTTGTATAAGCCTCACACCTCAATGGCCTCGGTCCTAGAACGGCCCAAGTTCGCCAACTCAGGACTTGGACAGGTCCTCACGGACCAGTACCCACCGCTCTTCCACGCCGCTTCTAATGTACCGTCTTTCATCAATGCGATGAAGCACTTGCCCAACATGAGGCACCTCACCATTAAGACGCCAGGTCAAGACCCTAGAGAGAGGTACCGAAGAGACATTGTCGACTATGCGCTCATCAGCCTTCGGATATCACTTGAGCGGGCGGAGATGAAGAAGCTTACCAAGCTTTCATTATCATCCATCCATCCCTCCGCCTTTATCTACTTGCGACATGCCATTGGCTTCGGCTGTCTGCCATCGGCGGCCCGGCGATGGAAGCAGATCCGGAAACTGCACATTTCTGTAGAATCGTGGGATTTCTATGGCCCTTCGCCTGGACTTGACCATCTTAAGATGATTGACGACTATATTCGAGACTTCTCAACCTGCTTGGAGAAATTAACATTTACATGGCTTGGTCGTAAGGGACCATGCCCACTATCTCTCGCAGCTGACCCATTATTTGCGCCGCCTCGGAGTTCCATGAAGCTCTTCAATGAAGTCACTTCACCTATGTCGCCATTGCCGCCAGTACCATTAAGGAAACCTATTGTCTTCCAAAAACTACGTTATATGGCAGTTCGAAATGCCACAATGAATGCGCCCCAAGTAGCAGCATTAGTTTCGGCGCATAGGCATAGTGTCCGAGAATATGACTTTGAGAACGTTGTTCTCATCAATGATGGTAGCTGGGATGAAGCCTTGGCACCCTTAATGAATAGAAGATCTCGCAGCAACCGATGGACTCGACACTCAATGGCTACTATTGAAGAGACTCCTAGTGTCCGTTCTTTGGAACTGACAGATGATATACCAGATGACATGCCGGAAGAATCAGCGGCGGTGTCAGCAGTGTCTCAAGAGCTCCTAGAGTTCGACCTTAACGGTGGTGAAGGCGACCAGGACGAATTACCGGAACAGGAGCTAGAACCAGAACAAGAAGAGGAGCTTGAACTACCTTCAGACCTAGAATCCGCCCGGCAGGCCAGCCTTTCATTCCCGAATAAGCTCAAGAAGCGTCGTATTACTAAGCGACGTCGTAGAAAGAAGCCAAAGCAACATCATGATGACGATGAACATGAGCATGAATATCATGAACGATATCATCGTCGACAACCCTCCAAAGACTCAATTGACCAACCTAGCAACGAACACCGTCACCATCGTCGTCACCGACATAAGAAAGACAAGGACTTCACGGAGGATCCACCTGAGACTCCACGCCCAATCCATAGTCGCCAACCCTCACACGAATACCTCAGTCATCCTCAAGAACCACCACAATTATCCATCTCACCTCAATCCTCTCGCCCTCGCTTATTCGGCGAGGTCGATAGCGTGTATTCTACATCATCACGCCGTCTCTTCGGCGAAGTATCCCGCCTTTCACATTCCGGCTCAGAGCCCGAGCCAGAACTCATGCACTCACCCATCGACGAATCAGACTCCGTCGTGGATGAGTACTTCCGCCCCGCCACTCCTACCACCACACCCATGGATATCTCCGCTCCCATTCTTGGTAACGCGCCTAGCATGCCTATCTTACTAGAACCCACCGTGTATGATCCCACAGCCGAGCTCTGCTCTGAAATCACAGCCGTGCAGCGTGATATAGAAGCTGAAGAGGCTTTAAGACTCGTAGCCGAGGACGCGGATTACCAGACTAGTGCGCTGAAAAGGGCTAAGGAACTCGTGCTTAGTCGCCTGGGGCGTGAGTTATCTACTAGTAGCCGCGGCAGCAATAACACACAAAATACCAACAACACTAGTAGCAGCGGTTTTTTAAAAAGGGGTGGTAATGGCGGGGGATCTAAAAAGGAGACCTTTGGCGCGGGAGGTTTTCTTAGTAGCGCGAGGTTCCGCGAGGGTCTCTTTGGAAAGAGTAGTGCTACGCTGCAACCTGTGAAGTCGGTACAGACGTTACAGGATCACGCGAGTATGGATGTGCCGATTTTGTTTAGTCGGGCATGAAGGAGGTGTAGATATGGTGGGGGGTGTGATATGAGGTGATGGCTTATGACTTGTAATGATTACGATGATTTTCTCTTCGATATGATTGAATGATTAGTACATTCTTTTTGATAATAGACTTTTATCTTCTTTGTTCATATTATTACTTTGTTTTACGTGATACTCTTCCTTTTGTTTGGCTGTCCATACTTCTGGTGTGGCTTCAGTTGGGGCCTCATATTCTCATCGGAGTTATTCCGAAGCTTTTTACAGGGGTCAAGCTGTTGAATATGGGGTGTAGAGCGTGTGGGGCGCTGGAATTAAATTATATTGGGGGTGTCTAGAGTTGGTTATAGCGGTTCTGTAGCGCCAACGTCCGCCACACCGATACCTACCTAAGTACCTAGGTAGGTATTGCAGTCACTTCGCTCTCTGTAATGCTGTGAAGAATAGCGTTAGTTTACTACAACTATAGTGACCTATCCGCTAGAAGTATAGCTCCAAACTCACTGCATTTAGAGTCACGCCCCTAACACCACTCGCCGTAATGACAGAAGTGCGCGCCACGTTTTTAATGGAATGCTGTTATATATAGTGTTCTTATACTGCAATGAAACATCAAATTCATTTGGCCGACTGTAATCTTCTTCCTTCCTTCCTAAAATATAAAGACCGAATATGTCACCGGTCGGACAACTTTAAGTTCGGAGTCGATCCGAAATATGTGAAAATTTGTGGGACCGACGGATGTATCCGACTCGGACACTTCCCTTTCGGTAAAATATCCGAATTGTTATTGGCGGACTGTAATGCTTCTAATGAGACTGCCATGATAGAGTAAAACTTATTGATTTCAAATCATGGGATGGGTTTTAGATGTAGTGGTTAGGATATCGAAGTTTTAATTCCTCGAGAATTTTCTTTAAATACCGTAGTCTTCTTGATTGCTCTTTGCTTCATTGAGCCTCTTCTGGGTGGACGTTAAAGCATTTGGATAGTGTATCAATTGGACGGCCTGGTTTGGATTATACGAATGAACTAGCATTTGGTTAATATGTCGTCTACTGAGACCGAGACTAATTCAGCTTTTGTTGAAAAGAATGTAGCACCACCGGCCCATACTCCGACGGATGCATCCGACAGCCCTAACCATACCGACGGAAATCGGACCGCCTCCGATGGTACTGTAGCAGATGTTTCGGATCCTTCCGTCCACACATTAATTATTATCCTCATTGCGCTATGTTTAGCGGTGTTCCTCGCCGCCGTAGACGCTACGCTTATTACTGCTGCCCTACCTACAATAGCTCGAGAACTCGGTGCCTCCGACGCGGGTTTCGCGTGGATCGGATCTTCATACCTGCTCGCCTTAGCAGCTGCGGCCCCGTTTTGGAGTAAAGTGAGCGATATCTTCGGCCGGAAGCCGATCCTGCTTCTCGCCAATGTTATTTTCCTCGTTGGCAGCCTTATAGCAGCGCTTTCAAATGGCTTAGGTATGCTTATTGCTGGGCGGGCTATCCAGGGGACTGCAGCGGGTGGTTTGATTACGCTGGTCGAGATATCTGTGGGAGACATGTTTAGCCAGAGGTTCGTCGTGCTCAAATATCCTCTGATTAATATCCGTTTGAACTAATCGAGCTTTTTTTTGTTATTAGGGAGCGAGGCCTCTTCTACGGGATATACGGAGCCGTCTGGGCGGTCGCAACGGCTATTGGGCCCCTCATTGGCGGCGCATTCACTGAGAGAGTTACTTGGAGGTGGTGTTTCTGGTTCAACCTTCCGTTCGACGGGCTTTCCCTTATCATCACCACAATTTTCCTCCATATTCAAAATCCCAGGACCCCCTTAATACAAGGCTTTCTAGCTATTGATTGGATTGGGTCTTTTCTTGTTGTCGGCGGGACTCTCATGTTCCTCCTCGGTTTGGACTTTGGTGGGGTTATGTTTCCCTGGGGTTCTGCAACCACGGTGTGTCTTCTGGTCTTCGGAATCGTGGCATATGGACTCTTTGGCGTCTATGAACACTATGCGCGTTATCCTACTATACCTCGTCGAATATTCGGAAGCGTATCGCTGGTATCGACTTTCGCCGTTATATTCATACATGGCGCTGGTTTTGTGGGGCCCATCTACTTTCTTCCGCTATACTTCCAGGATGTCTTGGGCACTACCCCTATTCTCTCCGGTGTTTGGTTGCTGCCCTTGGCTGTCTCATTTACGGTGTCTGGTGTGATCATGGGGATTTTCATCAAGCGTACCGGCCATTACCTTTGGATCATTCGTGGAAGCATGGCAATTCTCACACTCTCCCTTGGCCTCTTCATCACATATGGGCCGCAAATTGACTGGCCGCGTATAATTATCTTTCAGATCATCCTCGCGGCGGGCGGTGGTGCCAACATGCAAACACTCTTGATCTGCGTGCAGGCTTTGGTTGCACCTGAAGATATTGCTGCTGCCACGGGTGCTCTGAATTTCATCCGCAATCTCGCATATGCCGTCAGCATCGTCCTAGGCCAGGTGATCATCCAGGGTATTCTGGCTACTCATAAGAACGAACTATTGGCCTCAGGCATTCCGAGCGAGACTGTATCGCGACTTATCAACGGCGCGGCTATTTCCGGAGCAGCTGATGTGAAGTTGTTTACTCCGACTCAGAAAGATGCATATGATCGGACTTTCTCCGACTCTTTATCCAAGATGTATATTTTCTATACTGCTCTATGCGGCGCTGGGTTTCTCATTACATTTGGGATCCGCAATAAGGAGCTTATGACTTCTCATGAGCAGACTCAGACGGGTCTTGAGGCGGAAGAAGCAAAGCGACAGAAGAACTTACGCGCTAAAGCTGACGCTGGAGGGGTTGGGTTGAATGGTCGAAGGGCTGAAGAAGCATGAATCGAAAAGGAGACCGATTGTAATATGACACGGAATGGCGATAGACTTGAAAGAGACTGGATTGAAGGTTATAAAAAAGTAATCGAATACCTACGTACATTGTAGTAATAGAAATTCGACATTATCTCGGGAGGGTGTAATATTTGTATCTGTTGAATCGTAGGGTCTCTGGACTTTTTAGGTAGGATGAGGGGTGTATTGGAACTACAACTATCTGAAACTGGTTGAAGAATTTAGGTGAAGACGTTGAAATATTAAGTGAGTAGATAGAACAGAGCAATTTCATATAGGTAGGTAGGTAAGTAGCTGGATGGACGCGTTTCGTATAATTCTTTAAGCTTGTATATATGACCAAGTGTTAATTTGAAGAAATAAAGTGATAACGTCGTCGTTACGAAAGGATGCGGTTCAGTTCGTTGTACCTGAAGAAAGCGTCGAGCACCTAATTTTGTACGGATTTAGGGGTTAAGAGTGCTGATGACTAACTGTATTTCCACCCTTGTTAGAAGGTCCCAATGGCCCTCACGCCTGGAACTATTTTTCATCAGCGACAATGGAAAATATCGAAAATAACGAACTGAACGACGATGTCCTTATGACCAACGATGCGCCTGCGACGAGGGATGACGATGACCAATGGTCAGGTGGCACTATATTTGATATCGAGCGCCTTCTGAGCACTGTTACTATCCCCGAAAATGATAGGGTCTTTATAGGTGTCAATGGTTACGAAAGTACGAAGCCTCCGAAACAACTCGCCTGCACACGATGCCATGCTCAGAAGCTTCGCTGTGTGCGCAAACAACATGCGCGAATTTGCGACCGCTGCCTATCCGCGAATCTTGAATGCATCGGCCGACAACCGCAACGTATGGGAAGACCGGTGGATCGTAACTCTCCGAGGGTTCGGTCTCAGCAGCAATACCAAGAAGACAATCGGCGAGACGTCAATCGTATCATCAAGCCATGTCCACCCGTAGCGCGACCGCAGCGGAAGAATGGCAATTCCATACTATCCGACAACTCCCTTGCGATCCCCGACCACACTAGTGATACTGCGCAATTGACTACGAGGCTTGACGAACAGTTATGGCGGAACACTCCACGAAATGCTTCAGGCACGCATTTCGGGACGTTAGACGGCAATACACAAGGAAACGATAATAATAACGTACCGAGCCCCGCACTAGCAAACGGATACGTCAATACTACTTCTCGTGCTGATATTTTAATGGATGATCTTGGCCTCTCCGACCTAGATGATTTCCAAACGAGCGTGTTTCCCTTCGGTAACGGAGCCACTACCCCCAACCAGTACACAAGCTTGAATACAATTGATACCGCAACCCTGCCTTCACCCCCAGAAGACCCGGTTGAACAACTTTCAAGATTACATCTCGAGCTTTACCAGTGTCTGACTTCGGTTAAAGCTATAGAGAAATCCAAAAGGGCAAAGATTCGGAATGATCCCGACGTGGATGGTGTGACTATTGATAGTAGCTGGTCCGAACGTTTGTTTTGGACGATAGGAAACTTCATTGATGCTCTACGAAGTTACGTCGGAAACGACGCCGAAACGGGCGACCAGAGCAATAATGAACAGACAACGAATTCCACGAAAGAAGGGCAAGACACCAGTAATGACCCACAAATCGACATGGCAACGACGCTTATGGTAGTGAGTTGCTATACAAGGCTTCTCCAGATCTTCGAAGTCGTCGTCTTCATAGTTGAGACCTTCCGAGTGATGGATTGTCCGGGCAGCTATGTGCAGATCAGGTTTGGAAGTTTCATTCCCCCAAAGAACAAAGAATTACATGCTCGGTTCCTAGGCCAATATGTCATACACTTGATAGATAGTGTATCGGAGGCAGTCGATACAGCTGTGGCATCGCGGCAACCCTACGCTCGGGCTATTGCCGAAGTCCGAAAGCTCGAAATTAGACTGAAGGAACGCATTCTGACGAGCCTTTCCTAAGACCGAGTAGTGCAGCGATGAAATACATAGTCCAGAGCCGATTCATCACTCTTATGCAACGTTTGATTTATTCTTGGCCAGGATTGGGGTCCTAATATATGCGCAAAAGTGCACCTGTCTCTATCCCACCGGTACATATCCGTATTATGTAAGCATATGAGAAGGGGCGTCGGATCTTCTCCGACACTTTCCATTTCGACGACGGACGTAAGAATTCACTATGGTCATTATGTTCCCCGTACTGTCTAAAGTATGGCTTGTTTTCGATGGCTAGCGATTACGCATGTCAGACGCTTTCTACTTATTCCAAAGAAACTAATCTGGTTATACCCTAACCCTAGTACTACCCCAACCGGACAGCCCCTGATTTCAACCCAGGCCGGCATTGCTCACCAACGATGCTGGCAGCATGGAAGCCCCACTAACCCCAGGAAGGACAATTCGGATATGTTGCAATCCATCGGACTGGGGAAACGAGAAATTTAGTTGATCTGTACTGGGTTATCTTGGTGGCAGGATCTAAGTGTACACAACTAGCGGCGGACGACACCGAAGCAACGCGGTTCGTGGCTCTCGGAAAGCACTACGAACACCGAGACGAGATTATGAGGAATTCAATATGATTTGGGATTAGAAAGAAGATTGTTTCGTCATATTTCAAGTATGGTGGTGATACTAAGCCTATCCTTCCGAAGACGAAAAAAAAGCACATGCTCATCTCCATTCCTGCCGTAAAGCCTTCAACCCTAGGATACTCTGCCGTGCACTCCCAAGTGGTTATATTTCACCGATTGATATTCGCAATCGTGTAGTTTTCGTTGAGCTCCACGGCGGGAGTGCTGTTGAACAGCCAACAATTCCCACCGAATTGCGATGTACAATCGGCCATTGTGCTGCACCAAGTCACTGCTGTACACAGGTTCGTACGCCACCAATCGTTTAACAGGGAGCACGCTTGTAGACAGTCCTGAATTGAATACGCCACTACTGCTGACCAAGTCTCAGTGTCGCCACCACCTATGTATCGGCGCCCGCAGTTTATATGGTATTGATTAGCTTCCCAGTCATCAAGCACTGTTCCATCCAGCGCGGGACAATCGATATCTAGGGTTGCGACACGAGAAGGCCTTGGAGCAGCATAGTCTGTGGTCAAATACGCGGTGGATTCAGTCGACGATAAAGTCGATGTCGGAATATGTGTGGGTTCCGGTGTGGTAGTCTCCGGACCACTGGGGAGGATCGCTTCTGAAGGTGTCGCGTCTGATGATGGCATCTCACATCCTTCCCGTGATTTATGCAAAGAGGCCCCTAACGCGCCCCCAATAACAGCCCCGACTATTAAAGCGGTGATAAGCGAAACGAGGGCACCGAAAGAGAGGAGATTGAGGTTAAATGGGTTTCGATTTTCTGAATGTGCGCTGGGTTGTGCTGGGCCGCTAGGGTACATGGATTGCACAGCGCTCTCAGCAGGCTTTTGATCTAATACTTCTGGAAGCTGACTCATAGGATGGGCATTCTCGATATACTGGGAATTTAACTCGTTATTCTCGTGGGGTGAGAGCATTTCGGCTGCCTCCATCTGGAGTAAAGAATTGTTGTAAAGCGACTACAGTATTGGGCGTGGTTGAATGATAAATATTAGAAGAATAAGGGGCTGAATTTGGTCCGCGCAGTCTAATAAGTTTTCCTGCGAAGAAAAAAGGACACCAAATGCATGTCTATGGTGGACCTTCATGTTGTGGATTGAACTCGTTTTCTTCGGCGAGGAACATTACAACAGCATCATATCGCATAAAACGAGGCGAAAGTGCTATCGGAATCGATTAATGTTGCCATAACCCTGACCACTTGAGTAGGGCAGTATTCGGTAATGCGAGCTTACACTACGTATTCTAAACTCCCGAGTATTACTCCCACGGAGTAACGACGATAAGCACCTACCCAGGTACCCGGCAAGCGCGTCGAGACATTGTTTCACGAATTCCCCCCGTTTGATTAGCCAAGAGACCTACCTCAATCGGCGTGTAGCACGAAGGGATCCGATCGGCTTCTACTTGACGCTACATTGAAACCTTTTACTATGCGTCATCGTTGATTCCTACTCTTTAAGGGGTTCTGCGGAGGGTGCTGTAGGCTCCTTTGAGGTCTTCGCTCGGGGCATCATTAGCGGATAGCGAATTTTCTTTTATACTTGCTTCGATAAGCAAGCATTTTGAATCATTATTTACTAGATAAATCTTGATATATTATGTTCTGATCGTGAAACCCGCAAGCAGTTGGCCGCTCCGATCGCTAACCCTAACCCTTACCCCAAGGGATCAATTTTCGGAGCCCCTAAATCATTTCTGCTGACTAATAAAATACTTCCCGAATACGTTTACTAATAGATCTATTACTGATGCCAAGAGATTTTTAAACGCGGATTGTGTCCTCGCTGAAGGTTTAGATACGTCTCCACTTCTCTCTCCCAAGGAAAATGTTTACGGCGTATTGGGAGCTTGCTAATCTAAGGAATAGGTATGTTGGTGGTGGAGAAAAGGGGGTGGGGGCGGAATTAGTAGAGATCAGCGGACATTCTCGCCGACAGCATGATTTAAACTTGGTTTTAATATATTTTGCATGCTTTCATTCAGATTTCATCCAAATGCATTAACATTTCTCGCTTCTCATTGATACCGTCTACATGTCTTCAACACAACCTGCCATCGTGCTCGTACCTGGGGCCTGGACACCCCCTGCTGCTTATGCTAAACTAGCGAACGCCTTAAAAGCGAGATCCTTCACCGTCGAGACTCCGGCCTTGCCATCGAATAACGGTGCTCGCCCGCCCAATTCATCCCACGAAGACGATGTGGCGGCAGTGCGAAAGGTAATCAAATCGTTTGTCGATGACGGTAAAGAAGTCATAGTGTATATGCACTCTTATGGGGCTGTGGTCGGCACGAATGCTGTCGAGGGTCTTACGAAGAAGGACCGCGAAGCGCAAGGTCTTTCGGGAGGTGTTGTCTATTTGTTCTATCTATGCGGCTATCTTCTCGCCAAGGGCCAGAGTATCTGGACGGTTATAGAGGGGTTTGGAGTGGAAGCAGTGAAGAACCATCCGTCTATTACATTTGAGGATGATGGGACATGGTTTCTGAGTGATCCCGTAGGTCACCTATGCCACGACTTAGACCCCGAGGATCAGGAGGAACAGCGAAAGTTATCAACACGTCAGAATATGGAGGCCATCAAGGGAAAGGTCGCCTACGAAGCATGGAGGGACGTCCCAAGCACTTATATCCGAACGACAGAGGACCGATGCGTCCCTCCTGTATTTCAGGATATTTGTCTTGCTTACCCAAAAGAGGCCAATGTACCTATTGACGTTAAGGTGCTTAACTGTTCCCATGCTCCTTACGCCAAATATCCCGACCAACTTGCCGATATGGTGGTTGAAGTAACCCGTTTTAAAACCGGCTGAGCTTTTCTCCCATAAAATCTCCAAGAAAATCGAAACACAGGCGGAGTGGCGGTTTATTATAGCTTTCTGCTTTTGCCAATCTCCGAGACTAACAAATTGCAACCGCAAAGACTACCCAGATAAGAATGCTTCTCTGAGCAGAAAGCTACTATTCATGTACTTAAGATAGATAATTACGATTTATAGGCAGTTTCGTAATTTCTCCAATCCACAGCGGCCATGTCGTGGTGCTTGTGCGTTTATCGTCGCACTAACAATAGTCAGTTACATAAATTAATGTATATTTCGATCCCCCTTTTAATAACGATCTACTACTTTGGGATTGTTAATGTTTAGAATATCATAGGTACCTAAATATAACTGCCCAGGTGCTTTCCCTAGTATTCTTTTGTAATACCGAGGAAGCAAGGGCTGATTATGATGACGTACAGCGGGATGATGTTGGAAATGTCTAACTCGTATCGTATGTCTTAAACCACACCAACAACCATATCATTCGGCGTAAGTTAATTGATACCCCTCACCGGCTCTAATCTACTACCTAGGTAGGTGAGTGAGGCAACTCATACAGTCTCTCGCTATGCATCCGCAACAAAGAAAGTTGTCGAAAACGGTACAATCAATAGCAGGCCTTGCAACGTAAAGATAACCTTCGTAAATGGCACTTACTAGGTCGTCACAATCTATCATGAGCGGCTTAGATAGACCAAGGGATTTTCGTTATATCAAAGAAACCGGCCGATGTACCTACCTACCTAGGTACCTACATACCCAAGTTACAAAGGTAAGGTATGGGCACCCAGGCAGCCAGGTAGGTAACGAGTATCAATGCACGATGGCGGTGGCAGTGCCTTACGCCGTCTTGCTTCTTGAACTAAGGGGGTCAACCAACCCCGCTTTAACTTCGCACTCTTCGGGATCCTGACAACCCGTCTCGTTCACGGTACTTTACTGATTGATATTTTGACAGGTAATTTAGGTACCTAGCCTTGATTGGAAAGTATGGCGAAGTCTTATGTTGGAACATCGCTTTCTTGTAAGTCTTTAATACATACCGAAGTATGATCCTGTTGCTACCAACTCTAATTACCCAAAAAAGGAAATGCTATGAATGCGTTGCTAATTCAAAGTCCACCTACTAACATTCTGCGTTCTCCAACCCTCTCCCCAGAAAGCAACTCATTCCAATTATACGCTCAGTGCTTTGAGCATCTAGCATTATGTCTCTTCTTGATACTATCCTCCCCGTCGTGGGATATGCCAGTTGCATTGCGCTCTGCTATGTATGATGTCTTCCCTATGTAAATGTATCTTTTATGCTAACAAAAACCAGTTTATCATTGTTTTCGGGTACCGTTTGTATTGTCATCCCCTTAAGAAATACCCTGGGCCTCTTCTGGCAAGACTATCAGATTCATATGCCGGCTACTATGCCCTGAAAACATCGCTCCATCATGCGACTTTCGAAGACCACCAACGCCACGGTAATCAGCATCGCTGCAGTGCCGACAATCATCTTACTAACCCGAATCTTCATATTTATAGGCGACGTTATGCGCTATGGGCCTGACCGCCTCATTTTCAATACCTCGGCCGCCCTTCGAGGCATGTAACCAGAATTAATGCTTTTCTTTAGAATGTTGCAACTGATAAGTTAAATATCTAGATATCTATCAGAATCCAAGAGTGACCAAATCCGATCTATACCTATTCGCTCTTATAAATGGGGTGCCCTTCATCTTCAACTTACTCGATCGCGACGCACACTATCAAAGGCGTAAGATAATTAGCCCATTCCTAGCCGAACGGTCAGTTAGCAAGTTTGAGCCTACTATAGTACGGCAAACCGATATTCTCCTCAAGCAACTTCTTGGTTCGTCTTCCCATCCTGTAGATCTCACGGCCAGCTGCAGCCAATTTGCTACCGATGTTGCTGCCAACTTGGGCTTCGGGTATCATCTCGAGCTTCAAACAAAAGAGGAAAATAGGTTCGTCCGTACGGGACTCGAGATCGGGAATTATCGTGTTCACACTTTCATGAACTTCCCTTTCCTCTCGCAACTTAGGCTCAATTACCTATTTGAAAGGAATTCGATTCGGCAGAAATGGGGCAACTTACTAGTAAAAATGATGAAGACACGCCTAACACAAGAGAAGGGCACGAGACACGACTACTATTCATACGTCATGAACAGCATTGCGCTAAAACCCGACGATCCTCAACATAGTGAGATATTTGCTGAGTCAATGATGTTCATGTCTGCTGGTATGTATTGTATACACTTAACCCATGAATCCAACTTGTCACGTTATGAGTCTAAACATGTATAGGTGGGGATACGGTGTCAACCGCCATGACTGCGCTTTTCTTCTACCTGTCCAGAAATCGCCATTGTTATGATAAACTTACCCGAGAAATACGTACCACATTCGAATCAGGCAGCGAAATTCAAAGAGGGCCGCAACTGTCTGGTTGTTCATACCTGCGCGCCTGCATCGATGAGGCATTGCGTATGTCGCCGCCAATAGGAGGTACCCTGTGGCGACAACTAGCTAAAGGAGAGGATGACAAACCGTTTGTGGTTGATGGACACATTATCCCCGAGGGGACTCACGTTGGCGTTAACGTTTACTCCATCTATCACAACGAGAAGTACTTCCCTGAGCCGTTCGCTTTCAAGCCGGAGCGGTGGATAGCAAACGACAAATCAACGGCAAACAATCCAGACGAACAGTCAAAATTACTGGCAAGCAATAAGGCTTTCACGCCTTTCACACTTGGTATTCGTTCTTGCCCTGGAAAGGCTATGGCTTACTTCGAAGCGAGCTTAGTTGTGGCAAAGACGCTGTGGTACTTCGACTTTGAGAAGAGCCCGGGCATCCTCGGGGATGTGGGCCGCGGGAAATCGGGCTGCTACATTGACGAGTTCCAATTGCAGGATATGCTAACATCGCGCCATGATGGACCGTATCTAACTTTCAGACCCCGCGGGGATTTTTGGAAATAACTTACAGGTTAGACTACATATCGACGAGGCTCGTATTGTAATCGTAGGATTGATAGGAAATCGAGTCAGTAGGACCTCTAAATTAGCACCGCTTCCTAAGTTTCTCTATTACATGTACTCTGTTCGCAATCATATTGCCTCTCCTGGAATACACAGGCAGGCCGGTATTAAGCTCGGATGCTAGAACGTGTTTTTCTCACAGTAGTTTGCTTCCATTTGTGGTGCAGGAGGTCGTATCCGGTTAACAGGAATTACTCCTTACTAAACATACATATTTCAAAGCGTAACCACATAGATTGTATAAAGTAAATACCAAACTATCCTTGCAGAAATATCCCCTTACAGACAACTCAACTGTATGTCTGAAAGAGTGCCTACCTGGCTATGTGGGCCAAAGGCCTCAACTCCTAGAAAGAAAAAAGGCCGTAGGCGGAAACTCGGGGGTTGCTTAAGTACGGTCAGATCCAGGTGACGGTGCTACTAACCTGGCTGCGAAAGTTGTACTAGTCAAGCATTATGTCAATATTTTGTCAGATAGTATATAATAGGAGAGGCCATCCCTTATCTTAAAAACCCTATGTGTGCGCTTGAGTAGGTATACGACAACCCTCATTGTATATCCGACAACATGATATGTTCCTGTATTTCCTTGTCCGCTTTACGTGTTTTCCCTATAGTTTATATAGAAACCTAGGTATACGTTTATGTCTCCTCACGAACCCCAACAAAGGGTATCGATACAACAACCGCTACGTTCGAAGGCCTCTATGCTGGAGGAAAATAGCCACATAGAATAGCTGTGGTGATGCAAACATGCTATGTGGCGATTCCAGGGGTCAGCATGGAACATCTATAGAGGCCTTATATATTCTTTCCATAGTGCTACTTACCCGTCCCTGATAAGACCATCCAACAGTCGTCCAAAGTAATGAAACCAACAGCCGATTTATGCCAATGCCTCCACCTCCATCCTTGCTTCCTCTCCGCGATGAATAGCAAATAGACAAGGCTATTGAATCTTCAACATTGCCGTGGTTCCAAACAATTTAAATCTGACGGGCATCCGTTTCAGGGGTGGGGAATTAGTGCGTGCACGTCGTCTATATTCTCGATAGATGCCCGAGGGATTCATTTAGGGAACCCGACAAATGAGGATGAGTATAAATGGTATCCCTACCGAATGCCATTTAGCCGGCGCCCGTGTCCGAAACCCATTGTGAGAAGAACTCTCTCAGTTGGGGAACATACGTAACCTCTCTCTCTACCAGGTATTGGAAGAATGGGTCGAAGAGGTCATGTTCAGGATGAGGATGCGGGCACGTCGGCGGGGTGTCTTCGCCGTATAACTTCTTCCAAATATAGTACCACTTCTTCTTAGGGTCCCCCCTATGCTTGGGAATGGGGGGCAGTTCATCAACAGGCCTACCGCCCGCCCCTTGGCAATTCGAATGAGCTTCCAATGATTCACGGTCCTTAAATGATTCCCAGCAGCTCCTACAATGATGCTCTCGTAACTTGTGAGCACTTTTTAGGTGCTGCACCAAGGTGCGAATTTCTTGAAATTCTTTATGACGGCAACCTGGATGACCGCTTGGGTTGCGCTTATAGAAATAACACGCAAGAGGCCCACCCCTATTGAGTTTAGTAGTCGGTAAACATATTTTGCAAGCTCCAGCGACTCTGTCCGTATGTTTTATTTCATTATCGTCTTGGGAGAGCTTTCTCTTGTTTGTTGCTTGATGGCGGTGTCCCGTTTCATAGTATGCAGGTCCGGGCAACGAAGAATATTGTGCTGAGGGCATTTCATCAGGATGCGATAAATCTCCAATGCTTGGTATTTGAAGCGAGTGGATTGGATATTGAGTAATGGATGAATAGTCTGTCCAAAGAGCGGGTTGCTGATTACTGTGAGAGACACAGGTGGGCTCAACTGCCATAGAAGGAGGCTCAAGGGAAGATATATAGTTGCGAGATGTATCCCAACTTTGGGATTCGAATTGACACGCGCCTTTTTCATTGGGCCACTTTTCCTCGGGTATATTTCCCACGTCTGGATAGGGCTGATCTAATGTTGGAACTGTGTTGGTGTGACCTGGAAAGTAGTATTGAAAGTCGGAAGTGCCCTGGTGTTTGAACAAGGAGACAGTTGGACCCGCATCCCTGTTAGCATCTAAGATACTATCAAACGGAGCAAGAGAATCTGGGGAACTGGTACGGGGTGTTGATTCGCCGCCCTCATAACTTTGATCCGGTTCTGGATTACGCCAAATTTCGGAGGTGACTTCACTCTGGCTTGGATGGGTCTGAGCTACCGAGTCAAAAGTGCCTATTGAGGCTCTTTTGCTGGGAGGTGAGAGGCTCAAGAAAGGTTCGGCAACAGTTGTATCCCCCATACGAGTTGAGGATTCGCTGATCCATTGATGGGTCCCATGCAGAGCCTCATCCCCGCCGACTTTCGGGGGCCATATATGATGCTCCGGCTCCCTCCCACAAGAGGCACATTTCATATGACCACATTCTACACACCCATCGACAAGCTTTTCGGGCATCTCTCCGTGAGGACAACGGCACTAGGAATGATTAGCAATTTCCAAGCTTAGGCAGACGCTCGGATAATGACATGACTTACACAATACCACGAGACATCCTGTCGCTCTAACTTCCGACTTGAAGCCATTGATTGTATATGCCGCAGTTGCGTTTGATTCACTGAACAATATTATGACACGGGTATTCATTTTAGACAATGGTGTAAGAGGCCTTGCTAGCCTTGAGATTTATTAAGACAATTCCCTACTATACATTTGCTAGAATGCCTTATTGGCCCATCCCGCGAACCAGAGTGCCCAAGAGTACCCAATTACTTCAATCGAAGAATAGCCAGCGGCATGAGCGAGAATATTTTTGATCACCGTTATGCTTAAGAATACATCTTGATGGGTGTTTGATCATGGCTTAGATCAAAGATGCTTCTGTCGGGTGATCAAGCTGATGATCACATAGGATCGTGCATAATCGGGGTAATATGGAGCTGGTTGTGTTCGGGTATCATTGGCTGAGTGGTTCCGGCTGACAAGTTGGGATTTCTTTGATCAAAGTCTTGACCATTTGATACCTATAAAGTACCCATGTATGATAATATTGTTTGGGAATCTGCCTTAGGGAAAGAAGATGCGAAGCCTCGCGAGGGTGGGAAAGAGTGCGTTTACGGAGT
Source organism: Hypoxylon trugodes (assembly GCF_022578975.1). Classification (NCBI taxonomy): domain Eukaryota; kingdom Fungi; phylum Ascomycota; class Sordariomycetes; order Xylariales; family Hypoxylaceae; genus Hypoxylon; species Hypoxylon trugodes. The sequence goes on along the minus strand of NW_026250019.1, from coordinate 1,188,580 downwards.
TGCTTGATGACCTGAGAAGTACATAAAACGCCCTGCTATAGCTCTCCTAGCTGAATCGAACCCCTGCAACCGGCGTGGATCCCCACTCTATTTAGCCCTATGCAAGCTACGTGTGTCTACCTAGGTAGGTAATACCACTCTAAGCTGCTTCTTTACTCGCCGTTACCGTACCTAGGCAGCCAGGCAATTTCATATAAACCCTTAGAATATCCAATCGGTAGAATCCCAACCCTTGCCACCACTATCTATCTGACCACCAATAGACCTGGGTAGCAGATACACAACATATAGCGTATGCGGGCTCCAGTGAACGGGAATCCGGATATGTCAAAATTTTATGGGTAACACCCCGCACCAAATATCTTAATCCAAACAAGCATTTCAGTATAATTACGGCGGTCCAATAAGCATAAAACCGCCAATGCGCCAAAACGCCGTGCGAACTTACAGTGTGGTGGCGTATTTTACTGTGTCACTGTAATTACAGGGAGTCATGTGCTGAGGTCCCCCGTAAATACAGGGGATTACAGCGCGTATCCCACTAGAAAATTAGTGGTTGATTTATAGCGCCCTATAGATATCCACTGTAATGCGCTGTAATTACAAGGCGTTTTAGTGGGGTTCCATAATGCACTGTAAATACAGGGCTCGAAGCGCTATATTCCGCTATAATTACAGCACATTACAGTGGGCACCTATAGAGCGCTATATTTTCAGGGCTCCAAAGCCTTGTAATCCACTATAAGAACAGGACACTTACAGTGAATTTATAGTGAATTTTAGTTGAGCGCTGTAATGCGCTATAATTATAGGGCCTTGAGCCCTGTAAGACCCTATATTTACAGCATGTTTATAGTGTATCTTAGTACCCTACTAAAGCCTACTGTAATTACAGCGCTCATAGCCCTGTAAATTTAGTCCCCACAGTGCGAAAAGCCACTACACTGTACTTATACACTGTATTATGGTGCATTGGCGGTTTATTGAAAACGGATCACGGTAATAATATCCTAAAAGAGGGGGACAAAAAAGATCTACTCTACCCAAGTCGATGATTGGGCAAAATGTATGGACGAGCAGGGAGTTGAACCCTGGACTTCTCGCATGTCAGACACTGGAACAATGCGAAGCGAGCACTCTACCACTGAGTTACACGCCCTTTTTCAAACCTAAGGGACACTTGTACCCTGATTGGTTGAAATTCGCCACTATTTGAATTGATATTCCTAGCGTCAGGGGCACGGTGCGGAAGCACTAATCTACTACTCTGAGCGACCTAGGTCTGTGCCTTCTCCTTGTCTTTGCTCTATTCGCATATAACATCGACAACAAAAGAGACAGCAAGTAGCTTAACTAAAACAGAAACCATGTCACCCGAAGTGCACCAATTCGCAAGGCCACGAAGACAGCTAGAGCCAAATGACTGCGTTGATAAGTTCGAGACGGTCGCTCCTAAATGAGGGGGTGTTCACGGCGCCTCTTAAAACGAACTCCGATAACGTTTGGTCGCACAACATTGTAAGAGTCGATCATTAAATATCTCTGTAGGTAATTTGACCGATGGCGTCGCGGTGGCGCAGCTGATAACTTTTGCGAAAGCCAGTTCCCGCATTCCAATGGGCGAATAAGTCGGGTGATTTAGGACTAAACGCTTCGGAAGTCATTCAAAAGCAAATTTGACCAGGGTATTGGAAATCTGGTTTTCCACCCGATCTCTTGCAGGCATAGGAAGAACATGTTCCCCGTCAGAGACGCCACGTCAATATATGCGACTCTCATGCTAGTGGTGACGAAACCGATATGATCACTACTTGCCAATGAAGAACGATCCCAGGTGCAGGATATAGCCAGCTGAGGAACATCGCGGTGGTAGTGCTGGAGCCTGGTAGGCCTCGAGAGTCCGCATGAGGTTGACTGGGATGGGTTAAACCCAATGATGAGACCACCACTGTTATTTATTCACACAGAGCTGGTTAGGGGCACACTCGCCTCCCTAGGTACCTTAGGTAGGTAGGTAGATAGGTACAAGTTCAGGTGTCCCCCCTCCCCTAGTCTAGCTTTGCTGAGCCTAACATGTACCTACATTCCAAGCAGATACCACAACTAGCAGGTGATTACCCATTACACTTACCAAGCAATGCTGTTAAGGCTCTTTGGAGTTCCATTAGTTATTCCTATGGGGCCCTGTACCCTTAATTCCTCATTACAAGATCTTTGACTACCTAGGTACTGTTCTTTCTCATTTAATTCAATCTTCTTAACATAACATAGCAACCTTATCGAGCCTTGGTACTTAACGCATGGCTTCATTTACTAACTCTTTCTTATCAGGTATCACTTTCATTATATAATCAGGGATGTTCTATAAAGAGACAATGACACATTGTCTGGGAAACCGACCGGTAACTGCATTATTATAAAGGTGCCGTGGGCGCGTAAATGTAGGCATTAGAATGCTGCTGATGGTAGAAAGTAATCCCGGCTTAAAGATACACGCCATTCCACACCTAAAACTACTAAGTTATATACCGGAAACGTCTGGTTTCTTTGTCCCTGGATGCGGAGCAGAGATACCCAACAACCTACTTTTCTCCTAGAAAACAAAGACAATAAGTATCGATTCTCATTTAAGCCTTTCAGTCCTTCGTACTCGTAATTTAGCCAGTTTCTACGAACCATTACACCCTTAGGCTATTTGATACCAGAGGTGTGGATTACGATGGAGGAACCAACAATAGAGCAACTGCGCAGGCTAAAGAGCCGCCAAATCAGCCTCGGGTTTGAATCGGTATTACAATTTGAACAAGCTCTACTTCGGTTCGAACAATGGGAGACATATCGACTCACCGATGGCATCACTCATGCTATACTCGACGAAGGGGAGGCGATCATAAGAGAGGCCAATACACTCTACGACAGATCTGAGGAACTGGTAGCAGGTATGGACGCAAGACCTGACAACATGGGCCAGTATGCCAATTTATCGGATCGTGATATCGGCGGGGCTTGGGCAAATATGGTGGTAGACGAAGCTATCGCTCAGCAGCATCTCAATGTAGCAGAAGACAAGCTCACAAGGTACGAGGAGGCCCTGGACGATTACCGCTTGCAGGTTCCAGCAGAAGACGATGAAGAGGAAGAGGAAGTAGGCCAAAAAAGAAAACGCCCATCATCGTCCGAATCAGACGAGTTTGTATCCCCCCGCCGCGACGGTAACCCCGGCCCTTTCCATGAGGATTATACTCTGCTCCAGGTAGGCGAAGGTTTCGCGCGGAGATTTCCTCGGGTTAAGCCTCCACTAAAACCAGAAGAGATTCCCGCATTCCGCGCGAAGAAGCAAGCGCAGGAGGAACAAATGAGAATAGCGTTGGAAGGGAAGCAAAAGAGGGCGCAAGAAGAAAGGGAAAGAAAGAAAAGAAAGCTAGGGAATAACTTAGAGCAAGAAGAGGAGGAGGAGGAGGAGGAATGGGAAAGTTATGACAGCAATGACAGCAATAATGATGAGGTTGCCAATGAGGATGGTGATGAGGATAATAATAATACGGACGACAATACGGACGACAACACGGGCGGCAATGACGAAGGGAGTGGTAAAGAGGGTAATGAGAATCAAGATGATAAGGACAAGGTCGAGGGAGAGAATGTAGGGGGAACTAGGGGGGAGAATAAGGAAGAAAATAAGGAAGAAAATAAGGACGAAAGCAAGGAGGATAAGGAAGAAACTAAGGACAAGGAGAGTAACGAGGGGAAGGAGGCGAGTGACAAATCTGCCGATAAAAGAGATGAGGGAGGAAATAAGGACGATAACAACGGAGGCGAAAAATAGGGGAATAGTTCAGGTTAGAGAGTCGATAGTTATTCGTGAATATACTCCCGAAACACAGCATGGTATACGAACATAGGGACTAGTTTTTTTCATACTAGAGACTCCACCGATTATTCGAATGGATACTGACTAAAGAATATAAGCTAAGAAGTTGACTAAAAGCAATCCAGTGGTCTTGGCATCACAAGATAAACGGCCGCGTAGTGTAGTGGTTAGCACGCAGGATTTGTAAGTTCCTTTACAAAACGCAGATTATTAATAATTGGACCTAACATTTCGCAGTGATAAAACATTATATATTCCTGAGACCTGAGTTCAATCCTCGGCGGGGCCTCAACTCTTTTTTTATTTTTTATTCACCCTCTTTCTTGTGGAACAGGTCTCTTCCAGGCCCCCTTTTGTAGTCTTAGTGAATAAGCAAATTTAAAAGCACTTTTAACATGAGCACACAATTTCTTCAACTTGTACAAATTCGTCAGGAGTAAATTTGGCATTATCAATTCATATCATTCATTCTCTTTCCCTTTATAACAATATTGGGTAGATATTTGACTTAATCCATAGACACCCTCAACAAATAAACAATCAGAATTTGAACGATCGCGAACAAGATACAAAGGGGATGCAGGTGTTACCAAAATTTTATTCGGTCACACTATGGCCTGTAATAGGTAGGCAGAGGATATTTTCGTATTCCGAAACTACCGTGTAGCTAGGCACTTATATGAGTAGTAATCTGAGTGAAGGTACACACGTAATGACTCCAGAAGTTGCGCAGTTGCTCAAAACGTATCATTCAATCCCCAACCTCTCAAATATCCAGTTGCATTTTCCTTCCGCCGAACCAAATGGACCATATACTTGCTGTAAACATAAAACAGCCAAATGATGTATGCGATGAAAATAGCCACGACAATGGCGACGAATGCAAGATCACGAATATGCTGTTCGAGAGTTGGACAGAGCTCCCTAAAAGAATTACTGGTTCAAAATTTACCTGGCTTCTCTCAAGTCGTTCGATTCTGCTCGCATTCTTTATCTCTTTGCGGTTCTTCTGGATGCACACGGACCTAAAATCCTCGAGACTCTTGTTGGTCTTCATGTGCTCGACCTCAAACTTCTTCAGGAGCTGCTTCTGGATGTCTAAGGAGGATTCAATAAGACGATGATAGTCTGCCATGACTTGAAGTGGATTTGATTGGCCGTTGCGTTGTGAAACCTGTGGTATCCATCCCCGTCAGCAAATATAAGAATTTGCCGGTAAGTCATGCTCTCGAGATTCTATAATGCTAAGATTTCCTGGCCTCACTCATCCCAGGAATACGGTGCCCCGCAAAGCAATGCGCACGTTGATCATTGGAGTCTGACGGCTACCCCAGCCCCCCAAGTAGGTCTCCCTCGACCTACCGGAGGGACCCCCCTCACGATTACCAATCCACATCAGCCACCCGCGAGAGAGAAAGTGACTGTCGGGCCGCATCGGTACTACCCGATGACTTGCTAGAATGATGCCAAGAATCCAACCCAACTTAAGGGGGAGTACGAAAGTGAGGATTAACCGATTCATTCCCCCTCCCATGAAGATTGCCAAAGGGTGGTGCCCCTGTCCAAAGTAGGGAGGTTTATTGACGCCAACTGTCTCTGGCACCAACACATGCCCCGGCAAGAGCTTGGAAGAAAGACCCTCCGCGAATCCAGGTAGATTTTAATGAAAACTTGGTAGTGACAACCAATCGAAGCAAGAAAAACGAAATCGGGGGGATTTGCTGTTGGCTGACTAGCGGGAACTAACTGAGAGCTTCGTTCGGTGTTCGACATTATGACGACTCGGTACCTGGGTAGGCGTGAAATTATTAGTATGTAGGAATTTTGGGATGTGTAGGAATGTTGGTAAAAGTATGTAGAGGAGTGTGTATTTATATGAGTAGGGATGTAGGAATATTTAGGTATTGGTAGGTTTATTATTTGAGTAACATACCTCGAAGTTTTGTGTTGTTGTGAGGAAGAGGAAGAAGAGGAAGTGTGAAATTAGACGAAGTCAGGTATTTGTAGAAATGGTGGGGGACGAGAGATCAATCGCAAATCAGTAAATTGGTTGCATACGAACCTAACTTTAAATCAGTGCAACTGTTTTTTTTTTCTTCAAAAAAATACATTGATCGTACCTGACGTTTTTGATCTTTTGCCTGGGTGATTTGTGGTAGTTGTACCCTTGCAGTGTGCTGTGGCAGCACCTTCCGTAGATATTTCCAAACTCTATTTTTCAAATCAGCCTACAATAAAACACACAAGTACATAGTTACTTCCATTTTATAGGTGAAAAAATAATTTCAAGTAAAGATTCATACCCCAATGAGGAATGGTCACCTATACATATACATACCTAGGTGCGTAACAGCTGCCCCAAGCCCTACATGTATGTAAATGGCAATAGCACAATAAATTGATTGATTTGTGATATGAATTTTATAAATAATTAGATGTACATAGGTACTTTTCTATAGGCATGATTCAAGTTGTATGACGGCAGGTGCCCTTTCCACAGTAGCCACACACCTCTTGTAACCTCCTGTAACTACCCGGGTACGCACCCAACATTACTTGCTTGGAAAGTAACAGTATCAGCCTCGCGCACTTTTCATCCTCTTCCCCTATCTCGGCTTGAGATAATATATTTTTCATTGTAAAATACCAAGGTAGATAGAACACGCTGTTTAGCCTCCTGGCCAATCAAGGTCTCAGGTAGCATTAACCCCTATTTACTACACCAAGTACTTAAAAATCAGATTTAAAATAAGCCATGTAATATATCTGAAATACTCGGGTTCGTGTTGTAATTCTTGGGAGATGGTCGTGGTGAATATTTGGATGTGCCAACCAGCTCGCTGTAGCTGTGTTCTCGTACATGCTTGCAGACATTCCCTTGGGCAGTCTCATTGTCGAAGAAACCATTCTTGGCGGACAGTATTTTGTCACAGACAAAACAACGGTAGATCGATGCTTCGCGCAGAGGGGGCCCTTGGTGGTAGTGAAAACGGTCTAGAACGAAGCGCTCATCTAACGTCCGCCCGTCTGATGTGACATATTTCAGACCAGCCATTTTTTGTGATTGATACCAATTGCACACTTCGCAACGCAAACTGACGATCCAATTCATCTTCTCCAGGGGTATCCATTTTAGTTGTCCCGGGCAATTATCACTCCGCGAGCTGCGAGTATTGGAGAGGGCGGGGTTTGATGCCTGAGCCGGTGCATTAGGCAGACTCCGACTCTGCGCCTTGGAACCTCCCTTCGTCCCTTCAATTTGTTTTTTTCTTAGGGCTTCCCGCCTCTCAATTTTGTCCAGAAGCCTTTGTCGAGCACCGTCCTCACCCTCGCCGTAGATCATAGACATGGAAACTCCGAATATGCCCAATTGTGAATAAATCGCATCTTCCTCCTTCTTAGTCTGGCGATTACCGAACCAGGAGAATCGTTCTTGCACACTAAAATCATCCATCGGTGCCCCTCGGAGAGCAGCTTTATTGATACCCGTAATGTCGTGAATTAGCTTTTCTAGGGACCCGGTCTTGCTCCCTAGACGGACCTCGTCATATCCATAAAATGTGACAGACTTGGGTGCGATGAGCTCTTGCAGCGTCCAACCTCTAGTAAACCATCTACTGCGCCGAAAGGCAGACTTCCAGTGCCGAGAATTCCCTCGTACATCCGCTAGATAGACATAGCACTCGTGCGCACCCTTATACCAGCGACACATGGAATTAATCGCTTCGTTATAGATCACGCTGTTGGTCTTGTCGATGCAGCAAGTATCAACCCAGAAGTAACGAATTCCGTCTGCGGTCGCTCTCCGGGCACAGAATTCGAGTTTCTGGTATCCATCCTTGTATGTTCCCCCGCCGCTGGTAATATCTTGAAAATTGACTTCTTGATCGTCGGTGCCCCACGTATGGGAGAGGATTGCGTACCGAGGGATGTCGGCGTTGTTAGTGTACTCACCAGTCAACTCTATAGCCCCACTGCTGCGAATTTTCAAGAGTCTCATCTTGAACACGTCTACAGAGAGGATAGATTTCAGACTGACTTCGTGGCAACGTTGGCAAAATTATGAGAAAGGTTAAAAATATTCTTCTATGTTAGCAAGGCTGAGGTGTAAGGGTTGCTGCGCCTACGTCGCATTCATATCCATATCCATATACCTATCAGTCATGCCCTTCTTGGCGTCTCATCCTCTCGGTCCCGTACACGATGCATGTTGGAGAACCCCTGTTCAATTCTATAATCTCAATTTTGAGGTTCTTATGTTACCTTAAGAAAGAAAAAGAATTTTAAAAAGCTACAGCCAAGGTAGATAGTATTATCTGTCTGGATCAGCGATAGTGTATATATGTAGGTCTGCAGAAGGAAGTCAAAGTTAAGACTGCGGCTCCTGACTAGAGGCACGAACCTAAAAGCGGGGGGAAACTACATATGACATTATGTAATCAGCTCAGCTGGTCATGTGGCTTGGTGTCTGCCTGCTTCTTACGTAATGATAGTGTGGGGAAAGTACCTAAGACGTTTCCCTTTCCTGGTCGCGTACGCCACCACGCAATTCAATTTACTCGCGTCACCTTCCAATAGCAACAACTCTTTTACCCAAAATTCAAGAAATTGACGATATACAATCCTCCTCATATCCACACCCGTCTTTTTGAGTGTGCTCCGCAGAGCATACTCGCGAAATTCATGACACAAAATCTACATTCATAATTGTTGCAGCGATGCCAGCGTATGTTCTATTATTTACTTGGGTATTTTACTTGAACGCGTTTGAATTAACATGTAATATTTATTAGGCCGGGGGAACAGCACAACGGCATATCCAACCCTTTCGAGGAGGCCAAACCTCACATATCCGAATATACAGCCATCGAGATCGCTACATTACAATCGCGATTAGAGAAACAATTAGGTCCCGAATATCTTTCAGCACGCAGTGGTCCTTCTGGTCAGAAGGTTCATTACATCGCCGCCGAGAAATGTATCAATCTCGCAAATGAGGTTTTCGGATTCAATGGCTGGTCCTCTAGCATCCAAAATATCCAAGTCGACTTCGTAGACGAAAATCCCCAAACCTTTAAGATTTCCCTTGGTTTGTCCGTTATAATTCGAGTAACGTTACGCGATGGTACGTATCACGAGGATATTGGATATGGGCATATCGAGAATTGCAAAGGAAAGGCGGCTGCCTTTGAAAAAGCGAAGAAGGAGGGGACCACAGATGCGCTCAAGAGAGCCTTGCGGAATTTCGGCAATGTTCTTGGTAACTGCATCTACGACAAAGAGTACCTATCTAAGGTAACTAAGATGAAAGTCGGGCCTGTTAAATTCGACGAGAAGAACCTGCATCGCCATTCGCACTTCGCCAAGAAAGAGGCAGATGTTGTAAAGGTCGAACCTAAGGAAAGTGTGGACAAGGGTACGGAAAAGATGACGGCGCATGGTGGGTTTGATTCCGACGAAATTGATTGGGCGGCTGCTGATGTTCTGGACTTGTAGTTTCGGACTTGCTCGACGAGGAGTTTGGGGAATTTGATATGGCCGATTTTGGAGTTACAGACGAGGGTCACCCCGACGAGGTGGTGTTACCCGGCTCTCATGGAACCAATTCAAATGAGAAGTCTCAATATTTACCTGCCGGTAATACCAGTGATCGCAATACTTCATTTACAAACAGTGCTTCAAGGCCTATGCAACCACCTCCGAGACCGGCTGTACAACCTTCTAGACCCCCTCAAACTCCGACTCAGCAAACACCTCAGCGACCGGGCGTCCCTTTTCAAGGTCGTCCTAATCCGCAACATCCTAGACCCCCTAGTTTTAACAACGCAGCCCAGCAAGCAGCAACTAACAGTAGAACGAACCCCCCACCGCCGACTGCTGCGGCACCAACGGAGCCAGTCTCATTTTTCTCAGCCCGGTCTATTAAGGCTCCGCCGGGGGCTGCGGATCCAGATACTCTCATCGTCCCACCACAGGGCGCTAGGTTATTCGACCCTCGCTCAGAAAGTCCTTCGATCCGAAAAACGCCCGGTATCGATCACAACTCTTCCAAGCCGGTATCAAGAACCGGACAGCATGTTCCACCCGTCAAGAGAGATCAAGACCCGCAACGCAGTTCAACAAGTTCTTCAGCCGCCAGTGGCTTCTCTAATGCATCTAGCTCGGGTCCCAGCAGACCGACCGTGGGCGCTGTCGGCAGCCCCGCGATGAACCATGCTAGACAGATTGGTGCCCCCGGCGGTGTGGGAAGCCCTTTAGCAAATAGGGGACAGTATCGACCATTGACAGTCAAACGGCCAGCTCCATCGGGACCCGAGGCAGGCAATAGGACGCCACTAACGGAAGTAACGACGAACGGCCCTCCCCAGGGCGTAAATGGCGGCGGAGGAACGGATCCTAAAAGACAGAGAGTATCCTAATCAGGATGGCAAACGAATACTTTAAAATGCAGTCTTGCTTGTATTCTACGGGTTTTACGGACACAGGTTTTTTTAGGCGGTAATGTTCGGCGTTTTGGAGTACATCCGCTAAGGGATTCGGCGGAAAGCTGTCACTAGACCCATAATGTGTTGGCCTTCCGTTTAGTTGTATGGCCACTGGACGTTATAGATGAATTCTTCCAGATGTCAATAGACACGATAGAAGCAGGAAGCAGCCCTGGAAGGTTTTCAACCCCTGTCCTTCAGCTACCCGGAAGTAATGATTTCCATTGAGTGACTTGATTCGATTCGATATTTTCACAATAATCCCTTAAAATGACATCTACATTGGGTGAAGTTGAGTAGAACCATAGTACATGACAAGGCGTTCGCCGATGCCTCACCATTCATCGAAGTAGTAAGAAACTCGGGAGAAACATAATACCGTTCGATTGGTAATAATCGCGGTCACCAGAATTATGACTCCAATGTTAAAAGAATACCCGAGGAAGGACAAATGTTGCGAGACGAGACGTTTTAGTCATGCCATTTCAGGTCTAGTTGCTGAAGCTCCTAGCTCTCAGCTCCGTGCGCTAAACGGGATAAGCAGGAATACATTAGTAATCATCGTAGCATTCAGGGGTGAAGCTCTATAGAGGTATCCATCGATGTCAACTAATCTACCTATCTAAGTAGTTAGAAATTCCCGGAGACTTTCGGAAACTAAGTCTTTCCGAGGGGGTTCGGTGGTTCTATTCTTTGCATCGTGTTAAAGATACCTACCTAGGTAGCTATGATGGATCGATTACGTAACGCACATATCCCATAAAACACATTAAGTCTCAGCTTGGAGATCATCACCTCCCCCATACCTATATAAACAACTCATCCGTGTTTTCGAAACGAATAAACATCTCATCTTCTCAGACTTATATATATACCAAATAGTAGTTTTACTTCAGAGAATAACTTCACGACAATGGCGGACGGCAAGCCCACTCTCCACTACTTACAAGTGAGTCAGATTTTACCTCATCACGGAGCCATAGCACTACTAAACTAACAAATATAGGACTCACAAGCCCATCTTGTTCTCTGGGTTCTGGAAGAATTGGGGATAGAATACCACCTGGTACTTCACAACCGCATAGCAGCGCGTTCGCCCCCAGAACTCAAAGCTGTGCATCCCCTCGGCAAATCACCCACACTCGTCACACCCTCCGGCCGCGTGATAACCGAGCGCAGTGCTATTACACTATGGCTGCTCAACACTTACGACAAAGCGGGCCGTTTCCGTATCCCTTCATCTCCCACGGGTGAGGGGACAGAAGACGATGATGTAGTCCGGGAGGAACAGTTAATCTCCCTGGGCGGCGCCACATTAGGCCCACTACTTATGATGAAACTTATCTTCGAGCTCTTAGTCCGCCGCGCACCATTCTTCGTGCGCCCACTGGTTGCAGGTGTGCGGTACGCATTGAACAGCGCGTTTTTAGATGCGGAGCTCGCGCATGTAGTCGGGTATCTCGACTCCGAACTCGCTGCGAAAGACGGGAAGGGCAGTCGGAAATGGTTCTTAGGTACTGAGGAACCGACGCGTGCGGATTTCTCGACGTTGTGGTATCTCGATTGGGCGAACCAGTGGGGGTGGATTGATATGGAGAAGTATCCGAGATTGAAGGAGTTTCATGCGAGATGTTTGGAGAGACCAGCTTGGAAGAGGGCGTTGGAGAAGGGGAATGGGTATAATTTGAAGTTTTGGTGACGTAGGGGGCTGGAGATTTGAAGGGGTGGCATAATGTATATTGGTCTGATATGGTACATATGTATGAATAATACCCTGCTCTAATTATGTATGTACCTACCATATACCAGTGGCGCTTTGTACAATACTAGTATCGAAGTAGTTTACCATATTCAGTTCAGTTTTCTTCAATTGCCTAGATGAGCTTGCGAGCGAACGTTCGGCAATATCTAGCCTACCCCAATGATGTTCTGAAATTATTGTATTATCATTGTCGTGAACCGGATTAACAGAAGCGGGTTAGTCTCGAAGCCATGAATCAATCCGAGACGTTGAAACGGCGAGACTAATAATGCCGCCGGCCAAACCACTTGAAGTGGTTCGCCCACGGGAAGCGATTTACGGCCTTGGATAAAAAAAACAAAAAAAAAAAAAAGTCTGGGGACGACTACAGCGCTGGCAAGGTAATTGATCCTATGACGATCCGATATAACGGATGTCACTACCCGATAATTTACCGTTCCTAGATTCACCTGCAAGTCATCGTGAGAATTGTATTGGTAGAGTGTGCGGCGATGACCCGCACGCGCATCGCATATGCAGCCCGTTTGCTGGATTTGGAGTAGCTTGCAAGCCTCGTAGGATTCTACCCGTGTTGTACCACGTTCAAGTTCCGCCCTTCAAAAATCCAAGAGTACAGTACTCTACGCAGCGATGGGCAATGTGCCGATTTATCGGGGCCGAAAAGTCCTGGAATATCCCGCGAGCTAGGAATGGCTAGCAAACGATGCGGAAGCATTCCGCTCCACGAGAGCTTCAATGATCCGAAGTCCGAAATCCGGCTGCTCGAAATCGACGATGAACACACTGGGGACATCCGCTGGCGCATGTCAATCATTTCCCTTAAGGATAAGCCACAATTCACAGCTCTCTCTTATGTCTGGGGTGACCCGACCATAACAAACCGTATAATCGTCAACGGACATAGTGTTTCAGTGACAGCAAACCTAGCGTCTGCACTTCGCAATGTCCACTAACATTGGATGCAGGAGTTAGGGCCGCATACCCAGCATCGATTCCGCATATGGGCAGACGCCTTATGTATTAACCAGGCTGATGTCGAAGAAAAGAACCATTAAGTTCCGTTGATGAGATCTATCTACTCCTCCGCAGAACTCGTGATTTGTTGGCTCGGTCCATCCGATCCCAAGACGCATCTTGCTTTTGATACAATCCATGTGCTTCACACCGAATGGATACACCTTTGTCTTGAGGAACTCATCGCTTTCGAGTGGATACGTGGGCACCCCTCGTTACACGAAACACTTACCGATGACTCTTCCGTGAATCAACATTGGGATGCCGTGCAAACTTTCGCCAGGCTAAAGTACTGGAGACGCACCTGGATCCTCCAGGAAGTTATCCTCGGCAAGAAAGCTATCATAGCGTGCGGCTTTAAGGCTATTCCATGGTTCTAAGTACGAAAGGTCGTAGAGACAGCGACGGCGCTTAGTGCTGAGGTGGGAAGATCCGGGATTGACTGGCCAACTTTCATCTGCCCAAGCGTCTGGAAAACTATTAAGAATATCCGCGTAGATTGGGCCGCCATCTTATTCTTCTTCTATACTGGCGCAAGTTGGGCTAACCGCAGAGAACAAGCTTTGATCAAGACTGATTGGCAACTTGCAGCCGTAGCCGGGCGCATGCTGCAAGCTACAAACCCGAAGGACCATGTATATGGTCTCATGAGCATATTCCCGATCCCACTCGTCCCCGACTACTGTCGCTACAGTATATCGCGATTATGTTATCGCTTGGCTCCAAGATTGGAACTTGGGTTCTTACAAGAATGTGGAAGAGCATTATTTTCTGCTATATTCGGGCTTACCTAGGCCGCGCGGACTTGAAGCTACCTTCGTGGGTACCGAATTTTCCGGCGCTATCCGCCCATCGACAGGAAGTCTACGAGGAGCATCGCCAATTCGGCGAATTAATCGCTGATGGCCAAGCAGACCATTCTGTGTTTGAACTGGGTATAGAGGGCTCGACAATTGTCGACATGTCCCTATTCGTGAACGGTTTGGACCTAGGGCCCATCGCTAGTGCCGAAGAATACGGCGATGATATGAGTCGGGTGTCTGATCCTACAGGAAAGTATATACAACAATTCGTTTCAGAGGTACCTACCTATGTCGACGGATCGCCCTCGCTCGAAGCAGTTTTCCGGCTCTTCTGCCGGAAGTCTTACGGAATGGGCCAGCCCATCGACGCGGATGGAGTTATTAAGGCCCTAGGTTTCCTGGAGACTTTACTACAAATTGACCCTGACGGATCACCATTGAGCGGCAGTGAGCGCAGGGAACAGCTAGAAAGCTTCGGGCTGGAAGCATGTGACGCAGACGCATTCGCATCTTCTTTCGTAGCTACATTTGCAGCGGAAGGTAATCCCGCTCACCAATCCGAGGCGCATGACATTCTTGGTCGATGGTATAACTCCCCTAGCGGCCTTAGTAGTGCCAAAATGGAGCTAGACGATGATTACTTGGCAGTGATTGTTGACATCTGCTTGGACTATCTCCAGCAAGCGAACCGTGGGGCCCGCCAAATGCTCTTCCGAATAGGGCCATACATCGGTGTTTCCCAACGCGGGATCCAGGTTGGGGACCGAGTGTGCATCTTAAAAGGGAGCAACACGTTGTCGGTGCTGAGGGGGGTACAGGACGTTGAGAGTCAGTACTACCACATAGCCCCTTGTTTTGTCATAAGGCTTATGAATGGCGAGGCGAAGAGTTTGCTGGAGGGTGGATTGACCAAGATGCACAGATTCGAGATTCTATAATAGCTTAAGACATTGTTATACGTCTTGGGAGGGTTAGATAGGATATTGAGCGAAACGATTAGCCGATATCCTTTTACGATCCAGTGGGCGCTTGAATCGAAGCTCATGAAACCCAATTCCAATCCCGTATGGAGATTTTACGAGACCCGCAAGAAGCACTTAGACGACATCACGCTACGTATAAATCCCTCCAACGATATCAAGAATATCATTATGAAGGAATTGCTATCCGCCTATACACTCTATCCTCATCCACCTAGGTAATCGACGTCCTGACGTCCACCAGCAGTGCTCAGTGAGATCATAGCGCATTAGAACATCTACTTCGCGAATGTGAGAACCGAAGCCATAAGCCGAAGACTTCGCGCAGTTTTGGGTAAACTCAGTTCGAATGGCACCGTATAATTACGCCGAATGTTAAGTCCGAGATTATCGACAAGCATCAGTCGTTGCATCCTCTAATACGTAGGCATCACTAAGTCCGACAATGCTTTTTCTCTAGTGAGGTCTATATAAGAGATACTATGATGCAGGTGTCACAGGAAGGTGTCTTATACGCCACTTGGAGGCGGAATGCGGGGAAGTCAAGGGCATACTCACCTCCAACTTCAGGGTCACATTGCGGAAGGACGATCATGGATCTTCCCCTCTAGGCCAGACCCGTGAGAGTTATTCAGCCGAGAAAGCTATACGGATTAGGCTAGCAGATCGAACAAGTCGGGATCGATGACCGTCACGGCGCATGATCGGTAGGCCTTCAGCGGACCGAGGAACGATTCTATTCAGGGATTCATTTCGGCATATTCTTCAGTCATTCCACGAATAAAAGCAATTGCGACAACGCGAAAGGGTATAAATAAGGTGAAAAGAGACTACAAGTCCCTAGGAAGACAGGCCAACCAGAAGGGCAGTCAATATGTTCGACCGCAGGCTCCTCAGCCTTGTGGCATTATACTCCCTAGGGGCTACGGCCTCAGTCATCGTACGAAAGACAAACAAGGGGCCGACGGGTTATGAAGTAGATTTCCAATATATCAACAAAACGGCGAGCCGCGTGCTTATCGGCGGTGGCCTAGAGCCGTTCACGGATCAGTTTCACACCACGTTAAACAACCGTGCGTGGTATGACCCGCACGACTACCACCCGGGTGACTTCTACATCAATTCTGGGACGCCGGATCCCGACTACCAATGGCCGTATGAGATGACCAAGGAGGGTGAAGATAGTCTGTGGACATACACGACGCCGCTTCCCTCCGGCATCTATAGCTATGCATACTTGGTCAATTGCGACTATGCTCCTAACTGTAGCATCGATACCGGCCAGCTAGTCATCGACCCAGATCAACCCCCTTTCCAAAACGTTCAAGGCGATCAGGTGGCGTCCAGCTTCCAGGTGCCGTTCGACGCACGATTCCAGGGAACTGATGATATTAACGCCAACTTCGACTACGCACTCTCGGCTCCAACCGAGTACCGTGGCACCATCAAGTCCGTCAACTACACATCGCCAGGATCGATCCACCCCGCGCCAGATGTGCACCACTTCGCGCTGTACCTACCGGCGGAGTACGGCACAATCCCCAACAAAAAGTATCCCCTTCTCTATCTTTCGCATGGTGCCTTCGGCAACGGCAACGACTGGGAGAATCAAGGTCGTATGTCGAGCATCGTCGACAACCTGATTGTAGGTGGGCACATTGAACCAACAGTCGTAGTCATGCCATCGTTCTACAACCTGGACGACAGTCTGCCCCGCTTCATCATGGGGAATCAGTCAAATTTTGCTCCATTGCCGACATCGATCCACATTCGGGAGAACTATCAGAAGTATCTGTTCCCATGGGTAGAAGAGAACCTCGACGTCTGTAATGAGACCTCATGCCGCGCCTTCGCGGGCCTATCCTGGGGCGGCCGGCTCACGTACGAGATGTACGTCAACGCGACCGATTACTTCGACTGGTTCGGCATGTTCTCGCCGGCGACCGAAGGTCCATACGTAGATAACGTGACGTTAGCGGAGAACCCCGCGTTAGCGAAAAAGGGGGTATTCGTGGCGTACGGATTGTATGATCTTGTGTTCGACGCCGGGAAGGATTTACAAGCGGCTTTGGATAAGTTAGGAATCAAGACCATATCACGGATCTCGCCGTTCGGCGGTCATTACTGGAATACCTGGCAAGATGAACTCTGGTGGTTCGGCGTCAAGGCTTTGTGGAAGCCGTTCCCGTATACGGCGCAAACCGGGCGGTAGGATCGGCCCGTGTAGATCTACCCATTAAGAAAAGAATATTTTCGTCTTCGTTCGATGACGTCTGATTTAATGTCCGTTTCAAGATGTGATAACGCGGATCTCTGCAGATATCAATTAGAACCATGGACCTGGGTTGTAGATACTCGCAGACTACTCATAGCCTCCGCAATAGTGATGACATCGCATGTGAGGTCGTCAGGTTGCCGAATGACAGTCACGCCACGTTGGAGTCCTAGACATACCTTCGATTTCGGTAGCAAACTTTTTACGGCACAGATTGCCGTAATAGTATAAACCTCTCCGACTTCTCGGTAAGTTCCTCAATAATTGAAAAGGCTCCAGAACTCCCAACAACCATACCTAACCCAGAAGATTCGCCACATTAAATAAGAAACGTACGACCCCGATCACATAACCCTACAAAGCGCCTTAGGGGAGATCTCTAGAAACGGCCCACAAGAACGAACACGGCGACCCGACGCGCTGGGACTATGTGTAAGGGAGAATAATCGAACTACGATGACAACACGCGTGGTGTGAATCCGGAATCGAGCGTCGCGCTAGACGGAGATGACAATACACATGAGCAAAACAATGTTCCTACTTACCTAGGTATGATTAACCCACCAACCAGCCAGCTTTGACTATATGACTGTCGATCAAGGACAAGTGGAGGAGCAAGATACGCAAGACTACCAGAGAGTCGGTACGATCGATGCTTGGCCTAAATATCTTATGTACCTGTGAACTCGTTTTTTTCGACATGGGACGTGTTCGCATTCTGCCACCTGCATGTAGGGACTAGACTCATTCATCTAAGTTAGACAAGTATTTCTTGGCCTCGAAATGTCACTCCGGTATATTCACACTAATATCTGGTTTATTAATGGTTTTATAACTCCTGGGCATGTATATTTATGTATACTTACGTATAATACCTAGGTAGTTTTACCACGCTGTTTGCTTAGCTCTAAGGGGACGGCGGACCGCGCCCGTCCCAGGGAACAAGAATGGGTTGAGCTTTCAGATTCGCCGGTGGAGTAAAAAACCTAAAGGCAGGGATTTAATAGAATGTTCTATTTACCTTAACAAATTGTTATGCATTTGATGCTGTGCATTAGCAGAGAACTGTTACACATCGGCCACTTTTTATAGGTAACACAACGTATGTAATCACCTAGAATTACGCGCCGACTATGCCGTCGGGCATTTATACATCAAGATTCGGAGTGCAACAACGTCATTGTTCCACTGGAGGTATATAATTGCCGGAATTAAGAGTTACTATTTGCGAGTGTTATTAACGACGTAGGAACGGAGATAGTGCAGCGGCAGGGTTCTTCTGACGCCACGATGTATCATGCAAATGTTATACATAAAGTTTCAGATTCGATCCGGAGAAATAGATGAAGCGTAGAATGCGGCTGACTTGACAATAGGGCTGAATAATGGACAGGAAACTAAACGACGTGTCATATTAGAAAATCTCAAGGTCCTAACATGGAAGAGTGTCACGAGGTTACAATGACAAAGAAGCTAAGATTCTAGTGACGATGGCTTCAGTTTAGCACGAGATGACGTGGGCCAACCGAATACGTAGCGGGGCAATTCTTCCCGAACCGACATAACAGAAACTCCCAACTACCGAATGAATTGTGCGACGCACAAAAACTGCCTTAATTTTCTACCGTCTGATTGTGTAAGTAACTTTCCAAAAATCCAGCCAATCTGAATTCCTATAATCCTGCATTCCCGATTAACTTGTCTCACACAACTGGTGAGATGGCCGCGAATAAGCCAAGCCGCGAAATCTTACCTTAGCTATCAGTCAGACAACCTTGGAAGTCTAGAAATTTCCTAATTTGGTAAGTCCGGGTTGAGACCCGAGAGGACGGAAGGAAGCTGCAAGTTTTTGCGGATTGTCTGCCTAGTTGCTCCTGCATTTTTGGAAGCTGCTCCTCATAACAGCCCGTACCCGTCCCTGTGGAGCTCCGCCTGCGCTAGAGCTTGTTGAGGAGGACAAGGAGGACTGTGCTGGGACCGCCTACTGTAATCCAATGGACCATAAAGTTAAGTTTGTTTGTTTGCTCATTGTTAGATGGAATCGCGCGACTCTTAAAAGTGTGTTCCGAATGCAGATTCACCGACCATAATCAGAGTAGTGGAATACGAATTACCGGAAAGTGTGATCCCAAGTGGTACGGTCGTACGATCTAAATCAGCTCATACAGCTCATACAGAGTCGCATAAGGTTTGTTAAATTGCTGCGTAA
The DNA here is from genome assembly GCF_022578975.1 of Hypoxylon trugodes. Classification (NCBI taxonomy): domain Eukaryota; kingdom Fungi; phylum Ascomycota; class Sordariomycetes; order Xylariales; family Hypoxylaceae; genus Hypoxylon; species Hypoxylon trugodes. The sequence continues at coordinate 1,169,181 of NW_026250019.1, read as the reverse complement.
TGCTAATCGGGCGATTTCTGATTGGATATAGCTATGAACAGTAGCCGTTTTGGGGGCATAAGTGACCTGATATGGGGCGGGGACAGCCGTTCGACACGACAGCCGACTTTAATACCCACTCACTTTATTATCCACTAAGAATGACCAGTAAACTACCTAGTAACTGTACAACTTGCACAGCTACTAGTTGCCTGCCAGGTTCCCTCCCTTTGTTTTTCCTTGCCTGCCTTGAAGCTACCTACCTAGGTAGCTAGCGTGAACCCTTCAGGGGATTTAGCACCTTCTATTCAATCAAATGAATGTACATTCACATTCTGTGCTACCATCCACCCATCTCATCATCGCTATAACCAGCCAACCAAGTCACAGCAAGCGCGTATGTATACCATGTATACTACTTAACTTTTAGTTACAATTCGTCAGACAGCCAGCTGAGCCTATTCGTGTGCCAGGGGTCCCTTTTTATTTTATCTTTTCTTCCTGTGACCCTCTAGAACTCTACAAGGTAGATCAAGTATTTCCTTTTCTATTTAAGGAAAAGTTGTACAGGCAAATAAAACACCCTCCACTCCCCTCCATCAAGTTTCCATTCCTACGTTTCTAGTCCTCTTCTCAAGGGTGTATGTCCTCCTCTGCCTATCAACTTCCCTTCTCTGCTTGTCTCTCCTAGCGCCAAGACATTCTCTCGATCGGTATCCTACGTATTTAAATAAGCGAGCGAGCGACTCTTTTCTTTCTTTGATACCCTCTTACAAGCGTATTTTATCTGTACTGTTGTCATAACAACCTGCAGTACCGACCCTCGACTAGCAACAAACCTACATCGAATCGAGGTCACGAGCCATTCTAATACCACAAGCGCCAATATGTCGCCCACTTATACCATGTCTGCACACTTGTGCAAGCAAATCTACAAATCGTTCCAAACGCGCCAGACCTCGCCCGAGCCTTCAAGTAGCCCGACAACCACCACTTACACGTCAACGTACTTACGCCGTTCCCCTTCACCCGTCCCCGAAAAGCGATCTATGGATAGCGACCGCAGCGATTCTGGCTCTCACTCCACATCACCATCGTTGCCGAGTTCAAGTACAAGTTCAAGCTGGAAGTGGGGCGGTCGCTAAGTTGACAAATGACCAGTACCTAGCTCCTACTGGTCTTACCAATCCATTTGCTTAGAAGCTTAGAAGGAGAAAGAATGCGGAGGTAACATGCTGGGCGATGACGTACCGGCTATTATTGGAGCAAATACCATGATACCCCTTTATTTTATTGAAATTGAACTTCGAGGAATTGGCGAATACCTACCGACTACCGAGTTGGCACGACACCCGATGAATCACGCGATCCATCTCTCCAATCGCGCAACGCAAGGAAAAAACGCCATATATTACCCTATTACATCTCGCATACCTATATTAGGTACTCATCGACGCTACTACTGCACACTGCAGGGCGCCACAATGCGCGATGATGCTAGTGTACTTTTTTGTTACAAGAAATAATCTGCTATGTTCTTGAAAGCTATTGGGATGGGCGTTAGTTATCACTCAATCATGCAGTTCCCTGCGGTGGAATGGAGTTAACGGTTTATTAATCTGAGGAAAGAAAGCGTATCGCGATGCGTTTTAAGAATGGTTATTACACACTACGTAGTACAAGATTGGTATTGGGTCTACGTTCCCCTGTAGGCCATGGTCTTATTGCAAACCATGGAGCTGGGAACAGTAGAATGTACACTTATCCCAATACCAAATATAACGACTATTGTCCATTATTTTACGTTGTCTATTTGATGGAATTTAGAAAGTGACCAGTTGTTTAGCTTCATTGCTCAACATCTATACCTAAGCTACCCCGGATGTATTAACAACGCGGCACTTCTACCTAGGGGCCATTAACTGAGGCATCGGCAAATGCACCGGTAATCACTGCTGCAGTAGAACCCAAATGAACAGTAACCTTCGAGCACTCAGCACATACCACAAAAAAATCCAAAAATTATCACATATTATAGAACCAATCGCCGCATACCAAACCGTTATACTCCCACAAAGGTTCTCAACAAAAGACTTTGAGTCTGTTACCTTGATGTCTTTGAATCACAACTCTGGCCAGTTGAGTTCCGCGTCATTAAAATGGAAAGGTACCTAGGTAGGCAGGCAGTAAACTTCCAATCTCAAGAGTCATCAACTTACTCGGCTCTAAGATCTGTGCTAAACATAATTGTATATCATTTTCTATACAAGTTCATATTAGACTACACATAATATGAGGCTCATGGACTTCCCAAATTTTTTTGTCGCGAAGAGATTAATTTAGCTCGTGCTAAGCGACGAGACCCGACCCATAGAATCAGATACAATAACATCTTCATAAACCAAATGCGCACCTGTATTACTCTGAATAGTCCTATTAAGCTATGTAGTCAACTAGCTAGGGGTACTTATCCATTGACGCCGCCTAATGCACATGTTACATGCATGTATGGTCTATCTAATAACGTAGGAGTAGGTATATCATCTCACTTCGTGTCTTTTCATGCCAACTCGCTTCCACCTCAACTCCTCGCAAACATCAACGTCTACAGCCATAATAGGCGAATCAACCCATAATAGGGGTGAAATTTGCTTCATGCATTTAATGCGACAGCACTTCCATAACTCCCTGTATTAAGCCCGACCATCCTCTTAACACTAAGCCAGAGCTCAAAGGCCTCCAGCTTAATTTCAACTCTTAGGAAGCCCACCCACGCGGCGATAAACCTAAGCGCATTGCCGGGTCTCAGTAGACTTCCGGGACGGGCTCGTATTTCTTCGACCTGCTCCCTTAGAACCGTACGCGCACAGTACCTCGCCAGAATCATGAAACTCCTCACAGGTCCTTGGCGTGTATGTAAATTCTCATCCAGACTTCTTGTCAAATCGTTGGTTTTAAGAATAAGCAGTATAATCCTTGGAACCTGTCCCAGCATCGTAACTAGATCTGATAACAGACCCTCCTGCAACGCATCTCCCATCGACTTCTTTTCTTCCTCGGATCGCTCTGTTAGGACCGATGTTCGTACGGTGGTGAAATCCCGTCCAGTGATCGCGCTCGCAAAGAGTGGGAATTGTTCGTCATTTATACCCGCGACCTCATGCGCGTATTGTTTCATGGCGGTCATGTCGCCGTCGATGACCGCGAGCCACATCTTCGCATACGACCGCTGGAGGTCCTCGGGTATATCCCGGTATAAACCGTGGTCGTAGATGATGATTTCAAAATTGGCGCCACCGGGGCGACGGCGGGATGCCTTCCGGATGGCCAGGTTGCCGCCATGCGGGTCACAGTGTAGGGGAGCGTTCTTGCCGAAGATCATCTCATTGAAGGTCCGGGCAAGGGTCGCTGAAACCTCATCCCGGTCGATGTGGTTTGAGTCAAGGTACTCGAGGTCATCGAGTCGGTGGCCGGACTCGTTGGCCATCACTAAAATTCGCTTTTTTGCCCATAGTACTTCAGGAATTACGAGGGGTAACTCGGGGATTTGTGAGAAGTATTCCTGTGTACGGATTGCGTTGGCGGCTTCAAGCTGAAAGTCAAGTTCCTGCGGTAAGGAAACTTCCATTTCGGATGATAGCCACTCCAGATCATACTCTGGGAAGAATCGTTTCAACGTCGAAAACGTGAATTTCGTTAATGCTAGGTCAAGAGGTGTCCATTGCGCCAACACAGGATGCTGGACTTTGACAGCAACCTTTCGACCGGTCTCCTTTACCGTTGCCAAATGTACCTGTGCTAGAGAAGCAGCCCCTATCGGTTGTTCAGAAAATTCCGAAAAGTAATCTTTTAATTCTTCGCCCGTATCAAATCGAAACATTTGCTCAATCGACTCGAATGAAGACACGGGGCACTTGTCTTGTAGCGGTATAAACGTATCGGTCCACTCGCGTGGGAGTAAATATGTCATAGCACTCTGTTCAAGGTGTCAGCAAAGATCCAACACCATATGTTCGTTCTGCCTTTAGTGCAATTACCAAATGTTGTCCTAGCTTAATAAATATACCTCCATTTTTCTCGAGGACTTTAAGTGTTCGTTTCGCACATCTCTTATGACATGACTCTAAAAGTGACTCCTTTTCTTTGGGATCTTCGGTCTGATCTCGCTGGTTTAGTGTTGTTCGATAACTGCGAGTTGAATGCGTTAGTTATGGGTTCAGCCCCTTTCGCCCGCACTTATCCATGACGTACTCATTGATACATATTGCTAGAGCGGCAGCGACTCTTCCTGTTCGTTCCGTAGTCTCATAACCATATTTTATTTCATCCGTGAAAGCCAGAACCCCAGCCCCTGTAGCAGCAGTTGCCGCTGCAGTCAATATAGTGACTCGTGTCCTTGGAGGTTTCGTTGTTCGCTTCGAGTAACCTGACGATTTAGTCGCATATTGTCTCGCAATGGAACGCTGTGTCGTTCTAACGTGGGCTAAAAGTAATTGGGTGCGGCAGTTCGAACAAGTCCATGATCGGTTGCTGGCAAGTCGGCCAAGCGAATTGATCGAAGGGCATTTCATGGTAGCGTGATTACACTCATTTGTAGCGGTAAGTCTTTAATATTTTACTGTAATAAAATCGATTGATCCTATGAGTAACCGAACAATAAAGACATGATGTTATTCTTCTTATTTTCTTAATTATTAGCAAATAAATAAATAAGAGTCGGTGGAGAAAAGAAAAAAGAAGAAAATCGCGTCGGCGATTGTTGAATCTTCGATTATGTTGGGAATAATTGCAGGCTAATAAAATTTCAAGAGTCTTTTTTTTGGTCTATGGCTCGGTCTATGGGCATGCATCCCCCCGGCTCACGTAGAAAACCTCGGCGTCATAGGTACAGGGATAAAAGAACATTCTATTTAGAAGGGAAACCAAACCTGGATCGTGCGATGCAAGGTTCAGATCGACATGAACATAATCGGATTAATATTGCCGAGTAAGAGAATAATGTTACCTAATCATGTACTTAAAGATGTATTAGTCAGGGGTTTATAGTGATTTGAGACATAAAGCGCTCGGATAATCGTCCCGGAATCACGAACTATTCTATTAACCCAAATCAATATAACCCGCCGATCCTCTTTACGCGTTAGAACCCCGCTTTTGTGCATTGATAGGGGTTTGTGGCGCGTTTACTGTTCCCCTACTCGCGTCTCCTCTTCATTAAACCCATTCATTGAAATAGTCGTACTATTCACTCCAGCCTGGTTGAATGAATCCATCCAACAAAGAAAAAAAACACCAACTTCACCTCGTATATCACACCATTCAACCACAACTTTATAATATCAGACGAAATGCTAGCCACAATGCCTGTCTTCAATCTTGACTTCTCATCGCCGCATCGGCCGACGCATTCTTCCCCGCTATCATCTTCGCCCATCAGAGCAAACTCTCCACCTCTATCCCCTCGCAATCCCAACACACTTCCTAGATTTGACACACAATCTTCGCCTATCCGAGCGCCATCTCTGAAGTTTAAGTTTGCTTCTCGCGATGCGAAGAAGAATCCCTTGAGGCAAACACGAGAAATTGCGCAAGAAAGTAGGCGAACATTATTCCTGCGAAATGTACGAAAGCGAGCGGATGACAGGAAATGGGAAAAGAGAGGAGGCGACCAAGAGGTAAATATTATCCCAATTGATTGGTCCAGCTCTTTCCATCGATATTAACGGATTTTCAGGCATTAAAGCTCGAGTGGTCCATATTAGATCGTCAACGACGAGAACAGAAAAACGCCGACATTGATGGCATTGTATTCGAGGATGAGATTGACGACATCCCGGAGCTACAACGCCAGGTGCCCCCAGAGAACCCCGACGATATGATGATGGTCGATGAGATAGCCCAACAAGAGGAACGAGAGTTGGATGCGATGTTATCCATGTACGAAGCTCAATCGACCCAGACATCTCAACCCTTTGTTCCGCAATCACCGGCGATGTCCGACGATGAAGATTACGATAGCATCTTCATGGATCTCCTATCGCAACAAAGGAGTAATCAGAACTTCATATCATCAGGGCAAATGGACATGTCGTGAGATTCGGATCGGAACCTCTTGTATTCATCCATGTGGGCAATGGGCGTTAACCGGTACGGATCAGGATTCAGGGTGGCAAGGGACATTAATGATTAAGGGAGTTCTATAGGAGGATATGGTATGAGAGCGCATCTTTCATGTACATGCGATTTTCGGTATCTGGGCCTGACATTTTCCAGGCGTGTATATGCAAATGAGGATCAATAGTCCTTCGTGTATTTATTGCGTCACTGAGGCGCACAGGCCTCATCAGGTGCATCAAGCACTTCTTTGGCAGAAGGCATATCCCCAACTAGGTCATGGGGAGGAGAACCTGCTGCTTGCATCTATTGCTCAAGTTAGTACATAGAAGCATGAGGCAGATATCTCCTTGGAGAATAAACTTGCTTACCTTCTGCATTCTGTCCACAATATACTCTCGATCCGCCGCGTTGGAATCGGAGTATGTAGACTCTTCGAACTTGGTGACCATCTCAGAAACCAAGACTTGCTGTTCTTGATAACGTTTTAAATCGTCTTTTGCGAGTGTATCCTTGTTCTTCTCCATCCACCCGGGAAACTTGTCATTCAATTCTTTCATAGGCTCGTAGAGGATCTCCTTGTTAGTGAGTTGCTCCATCATACCCATCAGCATTTTAGATAAGTCTTCCTCGCTACCTCCTTCACCTGGTAGATCCTTCATCGCTTTCATCATCTCGGCGATGAAATCATCCTCGGATCCTTCTGCGGCTGCGGCAGCAGTAGCTTGGTCACCAGATTCTTGCATCCTTGCCATCGTGCGTCGAATCGTTTCCTGAAATGAAGCATCTTGACTTAAATCTGCTGCTGCTCTTTGGGATGATTGGGGACGTGATTCTGAATCGGCTCCTGAACTTTCTGCAGTTGCATCACCAAGACCTTTGAATATGTTCTCAAATTGGGCTTGCATATCCGGCTACTTTATATCAGATCTCGGTTGCAACCATATGTAACAGCATTATAACTCACCGAATTTTCCAAGCCACTCATTAGTTCTGCCATGCCAGCCTGAAGTTGCTTTTGAAATTCCTCTTCCGTCAAATCGTCCAAACCTTCTAGTGGGATATCCGTATTCGACGGCGCGTCCGTTGGGGCAGATATTGGCGCAGCTGGAGCAGGTATTCCGGATCCAGATGAAGTAGGGGGTTTCTGTGCGTCTATGTTCACAGTGGAAAACTCATCCAACATGTCGTCTAAGTCGTCGAGATCGTCCTCATCGGGATCAGGAGCGTCTTCCACCTCAGGCGCGGGAGCTACGCTCCTTCCTGCATTCGCTGGCGCATCTTGGTGAGCTGGATTAGGAGCATCGCCTGCCGCCTTACTTGCCTCCATTTCGTTGCTTGTGTATTTACTGTTGTCGCTTCCAGTTTGTGAGTAACAAGGCGTCCCTAGTTCAGACTGTGGCTTAAGCTTCTTTCTCTATGCCGTTAGAGCCCAAATCAACCAAATTGGCACAAATATGAAGAGTCGGTTCACCGAACAAAGGCCGGGTACAAGAGAGCTAGTTAAACAATGGTGTTCCAGAAGGTTACATATGTAAATGAGAAAAGAACTCAACCCGGGCAATTAAAAGGCATCAATAATGAATAAGAGGGGCTCTTAGTAGAATGATAATAGTTGTGACTTGAATTAATGGAAAGTGCACAAGTTACCGAGGCCTTTAAGCTGTATGATGCTTGGCGGCGGCGTGCTAGTTAGATCGTCCGTAATTCCCATATAGAAAACGTGAAAACATAAGTGGGTGCATAATAAACTCGAATATCATACAGCAATTCCGTTATGGAACCGGTTTGCTTTCGGTTTTGCATAATATTACGTTATGACCTAATGGTATGGGTTCCACGATAAGATTTAGAAACAACCCCACTAAGATGGGGGGCACTTTCCAAGGTTCTGGCAGAATCTATGCAAGGTAACTTAGGCTACTTAGGCAGTCACCGCCTACTCTTTTTGATGAGTCCTTGGTGATTACCTTTTTTTGCCCATAATAAAGGACGTGGGAAACTGCTAAGGAATCGCAGAAATAGCACCAAAACCCCTGTAAGAAAGACGCTATCCGTTAACAGCTTCTCACGCCGCTATTCACATTCGCACATCGCTTTGAGGTCTTACCTGCCCAACTTTATACTCCTTCTCTTTTCTTCCTCGACTTTTCTTCTTTTTCTTTTTTTGCTCTTGACTAATAATCATAAGCCCCGCTGGATACTTCGCGCATAAATCATCTAAATCATCTACAAGGCTCCATTCGTTGTGATCCTTCGATCGTTGAAACAACTCGTAGATCCAACACCAATCTCGTCCTACTCTCCAACTTCTCGAGCATTTTGCGCAAAGTTCGAGGGAAGATTACACAACGTAACCGAACACTTACATAACAGGAAGTCCGACTACCACACTGACAACCACAAGTCTTACGTAGCCATCACCCTACGATCAATCCCATCACGATGTCTCTGTGCCAATTGCGCCTCGGAGAAGAGCGGTATGTTGTACCTTTCGCTATAAAGATTGCGCGAGGTATTTGTGACCTCCATAGACCTGAACTAACATTCATGTTGCAATAGAAAGCAGTGGAGAAAGGATCACCCTTTCGGCTTCTGGGCAAGACCGGTTAAGAATTCTCAAGGTGTTTTAGACTTAAAAGTCTGGGAATGCGGTATTCCTGGCAAGGAGAAGACGATGTGGGAAGGCGGACTTTTTAAGCTGACCATGACATTCCCTGATGGTAGGTTCCACTTAAGGCATTGATTATAAGATGAAAGAATAGGGCTGACTGAAATCATTTCTATAGAATACCCCACCAAGCCTCCGAAGTGTACGTCTATTACACCAACGACTATCGCATAGCGAATATTTCTTATCGGCTACTAACTTCCATATCTAGGCAAGTTCACGCCCCCGCTATTTCATCCGAATGTCTACCCTTCCGGTACCGTCTGCCTTTCGATCTTGAACGAAGACGAAGGCTGGAAGCCTGCGATCACGGTGAAGGCGATCGCGCTCGGCATTCAAGACCTTCTAGATAACCCGAACCCCGAATCTCCAGCGCAAGCCGAAGCATACAACCTTTTTAAGCGAGACAAGGCTGAATATGAGCGACGTGTCAAAAAGACGGTCAGAGAAAACCCAGCCAACTAAATCGTGCCGTTAAAAGAAGACGAAGCCTTAGGGAGAGGGATGGGGATTATTATACTGGATGTGCTTTAGGGATTGGAGTTCAGGTCACGGATACCAGATACGGGATGGCTGACTTTTCTGCATTTGAGCCCTCGGAGTTTGACACAAGGCGGTTAACATAACGCGATGATGTCAAACGGGTTAGTGTTTTGGCACTTCGGCCATAGGAGTTCGCAGGTTTTTTCTGACCGGTGAGAATACGAGGGAGTCGAGCCTTGTGGTGGGAAAAATGGTACCGCGTGAGATCGAAACAGGCTGTTTTCCACATGGATTCCCAGATATTATGCAGTTAGATGTTCCGTATAATGACCAACGGTGTTTACCTCCCAGGCGCTACTGCCATCCCCTACACCCAGATTTATTGACCTTGCAAATTCGCCATAGATTTCTCGAGACTTACATTGATGAATAGGCCGCTCGGTATTCGTATGTATCTGCCTACCCACCTGAGGTCAATTGCAGTTTAACCTGGCCTATTAAGAGGGGATATGATATCCTCCTGCAGATTCTTTGTACCACGTAAAGTGATAAATCACAAATCACTCGAAGACTCGAATAGCACATAGTTATCTTGAAATGATGTAAGGGTCGCGTATGAAATGTACATATTACCTTTTCTATTTTATTTAGTAAGTACATCCGGATCTGATCGACCCTAGGTTATGATCGCTTAGGGGTGTGGATTATGAAGTACCTAGCAAACACCATCCTTATCAGGATCTAGGTAGAATTAGGTAATAACATAAGTTCATATAAGACTAACAAATACATATGTATCAACGAGATATATGTAATAAATCATGTACATATATCTTCTTCACCGTCCCGTTTATCTGATCATCGTATGTATCGAGGTATCCAATAGGCTCTAAGTAGTTTGTCAGTGACTGGCTTCCAAAATTGACTCTTTCCAAAAATTCGTTGTCCGAAATCGGCTAATTTTTCCAACGTGGCGGTCTTAAGCTAGTATTGATTGCGGGTGCTATGAAGCTAAAAGAGCCCCCCTACTACTTTCATCTGGCAGAATTAAAACCAAAGCTTGGTATCAGAAGGCGAACAGTACCAGTACCAGTACCATACTAGTTGATAATAAAATTTTGTGACTCAATCCAATTCGCCGGTATTGTTTTCTTCAATTGCAGAAAGAGGCACGTTTTCGTACATTCTCTTTCCCCTTCATATTTCTCCCCACGTTATTTTTACTAGACTTGGTCGCGTGGCCTATCCTCCTTTCAACCATCCTACATATTCCTCTTCGACTTGTGCCTCGCCAATTCGTTCGTTTATACTTGATATCACCTGCATACGACATACAATAGATCAAGCAAGATGTGTGGAATATTCGCATGTCACTGGTAAGTTTTATTTTACATTACCTTTTCCCCTGCATGAAATTGTTCCCTACAAAATGTCATGGAGGGGCAAAAGATCGAGGGGGAAAAAACCACCCCACCAAAAATTATTATCGATTGGATTTACTTGTGATGCCATTGGAAGAACACGTTTATAGGGTGTATCTATACTAATATGAATATTTTGCGCCCAGTCACCCCGACGTCCAGAAATTCAAGCCAACGGCTTTGAAACTGGCAAAGCAGTATGTATTAGCTATATCCAAGCTCTAGAACTTCAATTGACTTATTCGGCGCAGAATCCGACATAGAGGACCGGATTGGAGTGAGTCACAGCGCTGCGGCAAGATAACGACGTCGAACTCATACTGACTGCTTCTGCGCACGATAGGTGGTAGTGTTATCTGCAAAAACACGAGTATGAAAACCTAATAGGAAACTGGTATATATAAATCGCCTCTAACCAATGCGCTTTTAGTCCTTTGCCATGAAAGACTGAGCATTGTCGGTGTTGGTGGGTGATCACCTCGTTTGTCAAGCGCAAGGAAGCCTCCCCACTTACAAGATCGCAGAATCCGGCGCGCAACCCCTAACCAATGCCGACGAGACCATCATCCTCGCCGTCAATGGCGAAATTTACAACCATCGTTTAATACGAAAAAACCTAAAGACTCCTTATCACTTCAAGACTGCCTCGGATTGTGAAGTTATCATTCCTCTCGTATGACACCCCCAAGGCTGCGATGAAATATTGCGTCTAACATACCTGTAGTATTTGGAATATGGACTCGACGCCCCAAAGTACCTAGATGGTATGTTCTCATTTGTTCTGTACGACAAGAACCTCGACCGAACAATCGCGGCCCGTGACCCAATTGGTATCACCACGCTATACCAAGGTTGGTCTTCGAAGGAGCAAGGTACCACATACTTCGCTTCCGAGTTAAAGTGCTTGCACTCTGTTTGCGACGAAATTCGCTCCTTCCCCCCAGGACACGTTTTCGATACGAAGACCAACGAGACGATTCGATATTACCAACCGAGTTGGTGGGATGGCTCGAAAATCCCCGAGACACCCTTGGACCTGAAGCAGGTTCGAGAAGCATTGGAACGATCCGTCCGAAAACGGCTTATGGCTGAGGTTCCCTATGGTGTTTTGTTGTCAGGTGGCCTCGACTCGAGTTTGGTCGCTTCTATTGCCCAACGAGAAACCCTGCGGCTGAAGAAAGCTGCGTTGGCTGCTGCCAACGGCAATGCTGCTGAGCTAACTGAGGATCCCGACAAGGGTGAAGGTCTAGTTGGTATCGACGATGAGAACAAACTCTCGACCGTAACATACCTACCGCAACTCAACTCCTTCTCAATTGGTCTACCCGGCTCCCCAGATAACGAAGCCGCTATCAAAGTTGCCAAGTTCCTCGGCACGAAACACCATGTTATGACCTTCACTATTGAGGATGGTCTTAACGCGTTATCCGATGTCATTTACCACCTCGAGACATACGATGTAACGACGATTCGTGCCTCGACACCCATGTACCTCTTATCCCGAAAGATTAAGGCCATGGGAGTTAAGATGGTTCTTAGTGGTGAAGGAAGCGACGAGATATTCGGTGGATACCTATACTTCCACGCTGCGCCGGACAAGAAGGCCTTTCACGAGGAGACTGTTCGTCGTGTCAAGAACCTGCATCTTGCGGACTGCCTTCGCGCTAACAAGTCCACTTCTGCGTGGGGTCTCGAGGCTCGGGTGCCCTTCCTTGACAAGCAGGTGCGTTCATCTTATTAACTAACCCCCCGGTCTGATCTTATGCTGATCTTTTGTAGTTCCTCGAAGTATGCATGAACATCGATCCCCAGGAGAAGATGATCACCAAGGAACGAATCGAGAAGTGGATCCTGCGAAAAGCATTCGACACATCGGACGACCCCAGCGCAGAGCCTTACCTACCAGACGAGATCCTATGGAGACAAAAGGAACAATTTTCGGACGGTGTCGGTTATGGTTGGATTGATGCTCTAAAGGACAACGCTGAGATCCACGTCACTGATGAGATGATGAAGAACCCCAAGCCCGAGTGGGGTACTGATATTCCGGATACCAAGGAAGCGTAAGATTTCAATCGTATGTCTGTATTGCTGGGTTGTGCTAATGCCTTTTTAAAGTTACTGGTACCGATTGATGTTTGACGAGCATTTCCCTCCCCACTGCGCCTCGACGGTGATGCGATGGACGCCCACTTGGTCGAAGCAGACTGACCCTAGTGGACGGTGAGTTATTACTATTCCCAATTGAATTCGAAAGAAATGCTAATGCGTAAACATGCAGAGCTATCTCGACGCACAACGCCAAGTACGAAGCAACAGCATAAGAAAAGGTCCTGTGATGCTGGATAAATAGGGTGAAACCAAACAAAACAGCAGAAGTCTAGGGTTTGAGGTTTCGATATTTTACCATCTTAGGGTCAATTGCTGGGAACGATACTATGCAAGAGAAGAGCTGAGATTGCGCCATTATGGGAAATACTCAGCAAGTCCGGCAAGTATTGATTGGTCTCTTTTGGTTGCTGGGATGAAGTATAGACTTGGTGGGGGACTTTACCAGAGTACCTGTATGTTACCCAAAAATTGCGACAATACCAATAGAGGTTCCCTTGTATTTGTTTTAAAGCTATGGCTATGATAAGATGATGTGTTCGAATCAGTACAAAGATTAGTTGATTTCCTATGGCATTACACAGATGCCTAGAAATATGTGCTAGTATAGCCCTAAAAGGCATAAAGACAGCAACTGGGCTATTGCAATAAGGCATTGAAATAGTCCCCTAGGCAATCTCGTAGATGTAACTGGATGTACCGATTTAAACCACTCCCGGCATAAATAAACCCCACGTGGACAGGGGTAAATTAAAGAAGCAAAGCAGATTCCAGAGTTGCCAGGTGCTACGTGTTGTCATTGTGCATTTGCCGGCTGTCGATAATTCACTAGCTCCCGGCGCCAATATGAATTTTACAGTTTTGGGTGCCGATGAGATCCCGATAAGGGAAAGAACCAGCAAAGCCAATTTCCACCTTGCCGTTGTCCCACGTTGTTCTACAAAGCTTAAGTACATATTTTGCTAGGAAACCCGAAGCAGGAGCCAGCAACAGCCTGTCCGACCATCTCCCAATCCGATTCCATCTGGTTACCAAAAATCCACACACACCAAAACCATAACAACCACAACACACTTTTTTTTCCCATCCGCTCTTTTTTTGAAACTCTCTAACCACCCAACTACCTAAACGAATACAATTCGTATCCTCGTTCTGATCTGCCCAACATGTCTATCCCGGCTTTCGCTGATATTTCCAAGTCGGCAAATGACGTGAGTTAAACCCGCATATGAGAAGGCTGAAGAAGAAGAAGCTATGCACCTCGGCTGTATTTTCTTAAGCAAACGGTCGAAAAAGAAATTTCCCGCACAACACGCATAACACGTACATACGTATACATATACTAATGAATTATATCAATTCTTTTAGTTGTTGAACAAGGACTTCTACCACCTCTCGGCCGGTACCATCGAGGTCAAGAGCAACACTCCTAACAATGTCGCCTTCAAGGTTACTGGCAAGAGCAGCCACGAGAAGGCCACTAGCGGTGCCGTACGTATTTCCCTATTCGATAATACCCACCCTTAGCCAGCTTGGAAGTCAATTCCTCTTCTGCTGGCTATAGGTATAATTCTTTATCGCAAAGTCCCTCAATGACTAACAATTGGATATTCTGAGCTATAGGTCGAGGGAAAATACGCAGACAAGTCGCTCGGTAATACTACCTCTCCCACCAATGAAGCTACCAACAAAAGACATTCCCGCAGACGCCAACCGCGGCAAGATTCACTTTCAATGACATTGTCGCGAATCAAAGTGCCCGGTTCACGAGATTTTCCTCTCGAATTCACAATCCTCCTCAACCAACATGCGTCCATGTTACTAATGTTCTACCGACGCGCAGGCCTCACCTTGACCCAGACCTGGAACACGGCCAACGCTCTCGACACCAAGGTCGAGCTCGCAGACACCCTTGCCCGGGGTCTTAAGGCCGAGACTATCTTCTCGTTTCTACCCGCCACCCAGAACAAGAACGTCAAGCTCAACCTTACGTTCAAGCACGCTGCTTTCCACGCCCGTGCTTTCGCCGACATCCTAAAGGGTCCTAACGTTAACGTCGACGCCGTCATCGGCCACGAAGGTTTCCTCGCTGGTGCCTCGGCCGGCTACAACGTCCAGAAGGCTGCTGTTACCGGTTACGCTGCCGCCGTCGGTTACATCGCTCCTCAGTTCAGCGCCGCCGTCACTGCCACTGACAACCTGAGCGTCTTCGCCGCTAGTTACTACCATAAGGTCAACAGCCAAGTCGAGGCTGGTACCAAGGCTACGTGGAACTCCAAGAGCGGAAACAATGTTGGCCTCGAAGTTGCCAGCAAGTACCGCCTTGACCCTACCTCTTTCGCTAAGGTTTGTCCCTCATTCTTGCGTAATTGGATCGTGTAGGAGGAGTGTTGTTAACAAATAGGGAAATAGGCTAAGATTAACGACCGTGGTGTTGCCGCTGTCTCCTACAACGTCCTCCTCCGCCCTGGTGTCACCCTCGGTCTTGGTGCCTCTTTCGACACCCAGAAGCTCGACCAGGCCACCCACAAGGTTCGTTTCATCCCTATCCTTAAATTTCGGCATTCTAACAAAATCAATAGGTCGGTGCCAGCTTCACATTCGAGAGCTAAATGCCATATTCAAGAGAAGGATTATTTTCGGATTTGTTCTAGACGGATTCCCGGGAAGCAGATGCCCAATACCCCTTTCATCCATCCATCCTCTTTATCGTCACCATTTGTACTACCCTATACAACGTGAAAATAGGTAGGAAAATTCCTTCGCACTCGGGTGGAGATCTCTCTTGAATGTAGATTAGACAGACCTCTTCGGTTCCCGTTTTCTGGCAGGGCTGATTAAATGGTAATGCATTGATGAAAATGTACATGATTGTGTCTGTTTTGACTTTGTACAATGTGAGGTCTATATGTTTATCCGTTCTTTTTATAAATCACCGACATGTCTCCTTTTCCAGCCTTAATTTAAATTTTTGATGGGTTGTGCTTTTTATTGCGCTGTGACGCTCTTGGGCTTCTCTTTTTCCTTCCTTATTCTCTTCCCTTCTCCACTCCCCCCAGTACCCCTCCACATCTTCCCAATCATGAAAGGACCCATAACACTCAAGACTAGTATTCCCCCAATTGCGAAAAACATGCCTGTCATCCCTCTCTCCGGCTCGATGCTATTGCTTTGCCGATCTTCGTAAAAAGCTTGTCGCGCGGCGCGCCGCTGATCGTGGTGCCGCCCCGTGCGCTCATGGGAGGCGCGGTCGAAATGGGGGACTTCGTGGTCGGTGGAGTGGTGGAAGGGTGTTTGGCCGGGACCCATGCCGCCGCCTGGGGAGTGCGGGTGGGTGAAGGGGGAGCTGGATTGGGAGGACGAGGTGTTCGATTGGGAGGTATTAGAATGAGAGTGGGACGATGAGGAGGTCCCGGTGCTTTCTTCATGCGCCGCTCTCCGCTTCGCGCTTTGCGCTCCCCATCCCCCGCTGCGGAAGAAACTCGGTGGGGGCCCGCGGAATGCGGTTCGGCGGCGGTTGCTTAGGCCCGAGGCGGGACGGCCACCGGCTGGGTTTGTGCTGCTGTAGGAACCGCTGTGGTGGTGGGAATGTGAGTGGGAGTGATGCGAGGACAGGCGTAAAGTGTCTCGATCGTAGGCTGCGCGCTTTGCGGGGATTGAGAGGATTGAGTAGGCTTCGCTTATTCGCATGAAGCGCCGCGAGGAGGCTTGTGGGTCTGTTCGGTTGTGGTCGGGGTGGTGCGTTTTGGAGAGGGTGTAGAAGGATCTGGTTTTAACAGAGGGTTAGTTAGTGGAGGTATCACATGTGAAAGTTTAGGTACGAAGATGAGATGGGAAGTAGATTTTACAGATTCAATGGGCTCAAACATATAGAATACGACATAAAATAGCGATTATTTCACATTTTGTATTTGTAAATCGAAATATTAAGCAAGGGAGGATTTACTTCTTAATCTCAGCCGGTGTAGCCCCCGGATGCAATTTTAACGTCTCGTAATGATTCCGCGCATTATCAATCTGCTCATCGCGGAGGATCGCGGAGCCGTGAAACGGCCGGTGTGTCGTTGGCGCTATCGGAAGAAGGAAGGGAGTAGTAGCGTATAAGAGACATCGGCGCGGATGGACGGCGGAGGCGGAGGTCGCTGCGTGGCGGAGTGGCATGCCTCATCCCGGGCTAGGTATTGATGTTTCCTAGCTTTTGTTTTCCAGATAATCGCGCTTTGAAAGGTATGGGTTGGTATAAGTTATGTAGAAAAGAGAGAATAGAAATGGCAGAGTCGAATCCGTGCCACCGAAATACGGAAAGGAATAAGTGACGACATCAATTGGGTTATCAATTTTAGAGCGCGTGCGCAAGATCTTATCAGATTTTGATTATGTAAGCGAAGTAAATGTTATGTCATCAAGGAATTTACGTAAGTGTCTCGATGATAATGTTGTCTTTGAGGAAACAAGACCAAGGATTTAGGGCAAATGGATATCGTCAACTTAAGTTGAATTTATTATCATGTCTATTTAGATTACTAGAGTGAATTAACACAAGTCAAGTTTAAGTCCAATTATGAAAAGCTATAAAGTCAGCAGATCTATAGCTTGAAGACGAGGAAATTGCGTGTTGTAGATATGGTGACTAATCAAAGTTGAATTTCTCGCTCGTCTAAATAAACACCACCCATTTCTTCCAACACATCCTCTCCCAAAAAGCCTATACCGTACAGTCATGATATACATCGCTGTTTCTGCGAAACAAATACCCCTATCCAGTATTACCCCACTAAATCCTAGTAAGTGATTGATGCTGTCTTGTTTATGTACTTCTCATTTCTCGTCATTACGAGATTGCGCGCAATCCATCTCCCTGCATCTTCCCTCGAGATCTTGTACCCCACAATTGGGGTTTCAACTCCGGTCGTAGGGTCTTCGATGCCTTCACGGATCGTTCTATCCGATTCACCATCAACCAGGAAACTGGCCCGAACAATGGTAAACTCCTCGCCGCTTTCAGCTAATTTGTCTTCCATCACTCGCTTGTCGGCGCCCGGAACCTTAATCATAGCTTGCCATACCGGATTGATCATACGGGGCATATCGTGTGTGAACTTAGACAGGCCAGTAGTGCTAACTGCGACGATGTGCGGTCGACCCTCAACGCCTTGACTGCGTAGGTTCGCCAAAGCTTCGAAAAGAGTAGTCATACCCTTCTCGCAGACATTTACGTCCTCGAAACTCATTTTGGACATGATGAAGCGGGTACCGATCGTGAAAATGATCTCATCAACGAATTTGCCGTCTGAAGTCTTGATACAGCGAGATACGGCTTCCACGTCATGAGCGTTGCCTTGTACGACTTGAAGATTGGTATTTTCTTCCTTTGGAACGACACTGGTAAGTCTAGTTGGGTTTCGGCAGAGCGCAACGCATTGGTGGCCTGCAGCAAGACTGTGTTTTAGTGCAGAAAGCCCAACACCGAAGCTTGCGCCAAAGAAAGCAACCGTCTTCTGAGTCATGTTTCGATAACTTTTTGAAATTGGTATTTTCGTGAAAAGGAGGTATTGTTGTCAAGAAGATACTGTAGTATTAGGGTATAGTTTGTAGGGAATTGTTGCGTTGATGTCTGGTGTTATCATGCCCTCTGTAGTCGGCCCATGAAATACCTTTATAGTCATCGTGCCTTCCGAACATGACTCCTTCCGCCGTTAAGGTTTCGGCGTGTTGTATAGCTTCAGGCAGTCGCCGGTCAGTCTTCGCGTATTTCTCGCTCCGGATGTGGATAAGTCGGGGTGCGGTTCCCCCGGGTCTAAAATCGGGGCTGAGCCGGGCGCTAATTCCTACCTTAACCCTGACGGTTGTAACGTAATCTAACCGCATTACTCATTAGAACATAAGCACTATTATCTCAATTATTAGTCCTACACGGTAAAATCTAATTCACGAATGAAAATAAACAGGTTGACTCACGTGAAATGACATCAAGTCTAACGTAAAGTAGTTAAAATGTCATGGTAATTTCAACAAGGGAGTTAACCCACTCGGATCTAATGTACATATCATGTCGACGGCGCCAGGTGCATCGATCTCGGGAGCGACTTTAGGTGGGTTAGACCCAGTCTCGGCCTCAACCTCCGAAAAACACGCGAGCATGCCTGGTGCCATGCCACGTGCTGCAGTTTCATCTACAGCGGTGGATCCGGCGGCACCAACCGCGAGGACTAAGTTGCGCAGTTGTGTGACGTGTCGCACCCGTAAGGTGCGGTGCGATAAGAACTCACCATGTTCGAATTGTCGTCGAGCGAATATTCCCTGTGTTTTTCCATCCTCGGATAAACCGCCAAGATGGGCTCGCCGACTTGAGCGCGTCGCCAATAGCGCTAAGGCTGTGCAAGATGCCAATCCGGAGGTCAACCAGGTTATGGATAGGTTGCGGAGTCTTGAAGGTCTTGTTAAGGAGCTAAGCAGCCAGTTAGAGCAGGCGCATGCTGCGAATAATGACCGAAGTTCGCCTCCCGCCAATTTCTCCGGGAACTCAGGCCAGGATCGCAAAGTGGACTATCATATCGAATCTTCTTCATTATCATCCAAAAATACACCTAACTTGAATGCACAGTTTGGTAGACTGGTTCTGGGAGATTCTGGTCGGAGCTCCTATGTAAGCAGCGGCTTTTGGTCGCGCGTCAACGATGAGGTAAGGCGAAGCGAGGTACGCTTCTTGCAGCTTATGTTACTAATATTGCTACAGCTCGATGGTCTAAAGATGGACGCTGAAGGTCTCACTGGTGGCGACTATGATAGCTGTGAAGATGAGGACTCTCCTGGAAAGACCCCTTCATCGACCCAAGAGGTTGATCGAACACCCTCAGAACGCTCTGCGTTTCTCTTTCGACACAATCTAAGTCCACTATCGCCTGATATTCGAGAGCTTCGCCCTCTGCCTTCTCAACTACCGTTCCTTCTGAATGTCTATGCGGAAAGCGTCAATGTAATGTGCCAAGGGGTTCATATACCAACCGTGGCCAAGATGATACGAGACCTACGAGGCGGAGACCTGTCCACTCTCAGTCCAGCCAACGAGGCTCTAATATTTGCTATTAGTTATGCTTCCGTGACATCGATGGATGATGATGATGTGAGTGTCTTCTCTATTGCAACATTGCAGCAACTGGATGCTCATACACTATGCTCTCCGTAGGTTATGACATATTTTGGTTGTTCTAAATCTGAGCTTAACCTGAAGTATCGCCTCGGGGTAGAGTGTGCCCTAGCAAAGGCAGATTTTCTCAATGTCCCTGATATAACTCTTCTACAAGCTTTTGTCATATTTCTATTCTTACTTCGGCGTCATGATAGTCCCAGATTTATATGGATGATGACTGGTCTTGCTATCAGGATGGCGCAGGCCTTGGGTTTGAATCGGGACGGCAGCCGATTTTCTCATCTTACCCCGTACGAAATCGAAATGCGAAGGCGTATGTGGTGGTGTGTTTGCGCTTTAGACATAAGAGCCGCGGAGAACCAAGGAACTGACCTTACTATTACTCATGGAAGCTTCGATACGCAGATGCCTTTAAATATTAACGATACGGACCTTAGTCCCGAAACCAAGGAAATACCAGAGGAACGAGAAGGCATGACAGACATGACCTTCACACTCGTCACCATGGGCCAATGCGACTTGACACAACAAATGATGGCCATAAGCCTTAAAGATGGAGCGCCTCGCCTAGAAGAACAAAATCGTCTTCTAAACGAATTCGACAAACGACTAGAGCGCATATACCTCCGATACGCTGATGCAACGGACAACATAACTTACTGGGTAGCGGTGACCATCGCGCGTCTTGTCGTCTCCAAGATGAGTCTCATCATCTACTTTCCGGTACTCTTCTCTTCACCGTCACCAAGTCAACACGCTTCGGACGAAATCCGCGCGAAGTTGCTCGTCGCAGCTATCGAAGTCGCGGAGTACAACCACGCGCTCAACGCAGAAAATCGGTGTCGCCAGTGGCGCTGGATCTTTCAGACCTATACACATTGGTATGCCGTCGTGTATCTCTTAATCGAAGCCGCGCGTCGTCCATGGTCTCCGGCCCTTGAGCGCGCGTGGGTCGCGCTACATAGTGTCTGGCTCATTCCCGCGCGGTCGGATGCGGAGAAAGGTGGGCAGCGTATATGGGTCCCACTTCGCAAGTTAATGGCTAAGGCCCGACGACATCGTGATGAGGAACTTGAGCGTCTACGTGCTGATACTCAGGCCGCGCGCCAACTTGAAATTGAGGATCGATATGCCCCGCAGCCAGCCAGTCAGGGCCCACTTCCAGGGTCGGATAGTGCCGAGAGTTTTCGTGAGAGGTGGCGACGACTCGTGGGATTGCCGTCGGTATCGGACTCGCAAATAACTGAGCAACCTAGTGCTTCTGGGCCTTCCGTGCTGTCGGATTTTACTCATCCTTCTGTAGGAGTGATCGCCCCGAGTTGTAACTCTATCCCTGTGTATAGCTCGGACGTCCGACGGGGATCCGAGTACACTTCTATCCAGCCGAGCGCATCTCATAATAATGGATTTCCAGTATCAACGTCCAATATCTCCATAGGACCGCAACTAGGAGTAGACCCTTCAGGCCCTGCTGACTTATCTGACATGCGGTCCCTGGGCGCAGGTTTTGGGGCGTGGTTGTGGGCTGATGCCGATTCGTCGGTCGAGATGTTCGCGGATTTAGATACAGAGGCTGCGGGTCTAAATGTTGACTCCGATGGTGATATTGATTGGAACAATTGGGTTGAATCGGCTACGGGAATGGAGAGATCGGATGGGCAGCTGCCAGCTACCTAGGTACCTAGGTAATGAGCGGTTTAGCTGAATTCTAAGATTTGGTTTACTATGCACTCCGCGTGGGGGTACGATGTTCGTAGATTATTCTTGTTTACTGTTGATTGAGGTCGTTAATAGAGTGTGTTACTTGCTAAGTTCTATGAATAATGCCATATATTTTGTTACAAGATTTGGGGTTTATACGGCAGTCTAATAAGCATAAAACCGCCAATGCGCCAAAACACCGTACGAACCTTGTACAATATAGTAGCATTCTGCACTATCTTTCTGTAAATACAGGGGGCCATGCGCTGAAGCTCCCTGTATTTACAGAACCTTACAGCGCATGTTCCATTATAAATTTAGTGGTTGGATTATAGCATTTAACCCCCTATAAATACAGCACCTTATAAGTGTCCACTGTAATACGCTGTAATTATAGGGCTTACAGCTCTATAACTCCCTATAACTTAGGTACAGCGCGTTACAGCGGGCACGTATAAAGCACTATATTTTCAGGGCTGTGGAATTCTGTAATCCACTATAAGAATAGCACACTTATAGTGAGTTTATAGTGCATTTCAATTGAACACTATAACACGCTATATTTATGAGGCCCTATAATTACAAAACATCCATACCCAAGCTTTCACAGTTGGATGGTACGCTACCACATTATAACCATACACTACATTATGACACATCAGCGGTTTATTGAAAACGGCGCACGGTAATACTAGGTAAGTCCAGTGCTGTAGGGGTCTTATAAGTACGGCTTCTTGTAGCACTCCACAAGAATGTTCTATAATAGCGCTGTAACTACAAGGGGCTATAGGGTTTAGCTCCCTATAATTATAGTGCGATATAAATGTCCACTATAACCGGATGCTATAATGTGCCATATTCATAGGGGAATAAGCGTTATAGATTCAGCTACTGGTTTTAAAGCGGGTAGAGTGCTGAAGTCTCTTATGGCTATAGGGGGCTGTAGCGCTTTCTCCCTTGTCATTATAGGGAGATAGCGGCCCTGTTTTGCTGCCTCATTTGCCTCACTGCGCAATACCGACAGCACAACGGGATTCTTGAACGCACTAACGGGTTGGTTTATTCTATAGATAGGCACCTAATTATTGCATTTTTTTCCTTGGTCCTTATACTTCATTCTTCCCGAAGCCCGTAGGACCATCCCTTTTCACTTTCAATACCGTTTCTATATGCTTTAACCCAAGCGGTGTTTTATCTCTCGCGGCTAACAGTCTAGCCGTCTTGACGACGTTCTTAATTTGACGTCCATTGAGCTCGGGGCGCGCCAATCCCTCTAATTCCGACTCCTGAACGCTACTACTTGTGGTACCGGGTCGAACGAAGACGCGCCAGACATGCAGTCGGCTGTCGAAGTCGAGTTGGGGATAGTGGATAGTAAGGTGGATGCGGGATTCGAAGGCTGGGTCGAAAGATGCCAGACGGTTAGTCGTCAGGAACATGACACCTTGGTAGTACTCTAGTAATCGCAGGAATACGGACACTAATTTGTTGCGATGCACTAGAACAATGGAGGTTAGTTGTACTCTGACCACCCAAATAGACAGAAAGGGAAATAAATGATGTCGGGTGTTACATACGATCCGCTGTCGTCCGCCGCTCCAGAAACACATCGCACTCATCCAGAAGCAGCACCGCGCCCCATCGTGTTGATAATTCTAGCACCTGCCGCAGGTTCTTCTCTACTTCCCCGGCTTCTATGCCAAGTTCGCCTGCGCTCATGCTATAGAGGGGTTTGTTCATGGCTTCGGCGACTGTGAAAGTTAGCCATCTTGGTCAGTGAGCTAATACCTACCTAGGTACTTAGGTGGGTATGTGATCCCGCTACGCACCTGATTCTGCTGTAAGTGTTTTACCGGTACCGGGCTCGCCACTGAGAAGTAGTATGACGCCTTTGCCTGCAGATAATTTGAGTAAGAGATCAGGAAAAGGGAAAAGAGTCATTTGCTACCTTTGCCCTTGACTATGTCATCGAAGTTATCGGATCCAGAAAGTTGCGCTTCCACAAACGCCCAAATGATCTCCTTGTACTCTTCTTGGGGCAGGACGAGTTGCCCGAAGGCGTCCATATTCCAAACGATGTCCTTAACATCGTCAACGTATAGGTAGACTAGATGTCTTAGCGCCTATATCCTGATGGGATTTCGGTGATACTAACCCCATTCTTTGGCTTGAAAATCGAACCCTTTAACCGTCGGGCTACATAGAACATAGTGTTCCTCGGAAAGAGACTTGCTGCCTATTTGCAGTCAGTATCCATTGCGACGCTCCTGCGGACCTAATTGTGGCAAACCTTTTGATGTCTGTTGAGTAGATGCAAACCTTCGTCTAGCTTGCCTTGCCGTGTGTTGCATGACTTGGACCGCTGGAGGAGCAATTTCATTAAGTTCATCCGGGTCAGTGAAATCTTGAAAAACGTTCAAGTGGTCGGAAGATGTCGGTCCATTTAGCGGGCCTAATTGGCCGGGGCTCTCTCCATTGTATCTCATGAATGAGCTAGTATCGATCATCACTCTACCATCGTCAATCTACGAGCATTGACTAATTAGCACAGTATCTAGTCTTCCATATAGCGTGTTAGTGACTTACGAAATATTTGCTTGAGCCACGAAAACTTGGGGATCGCAGAGTAGAATACCCTGAGTAGGCCTTGTAATGCGTGCCTTTCAGCATCTCGAATCTGCGACCCCTTTTCTGTAGCTGTACCCGGATCTCGTTTATCTGTGGGTGTAAGTGGCTGGGAAGCACATTTAGCTCCGAAATGGGCTTCACGTTTTCGAAATCCGCAATTGATAACGATATTGTCGTGTACCCGAATAAGTCTCCATCGGTATCAATGTATCGGCATAGAAGGGTGTAGACCTTCATGCCGCCCATAAGTTCCTGGTAATGGCCACCGTTCACGAGAAACAGGCGGTCCTGTCCATTCGCCGTGGAGTAAACCTCAGTGCCTGGTTCAAAAAGTGCCCAGACGTAATCGAACGATATAACCTCGTTTTTGAGAAGGTCCTCTACTTGATCGATATGTGGTCTGATCTCGGAACTTATGATGTCGAATAGAAGTGCGAAATGATTCTTGTCAACGTCATCATCATCTTCAGCACCTGGCGTCGCACGAACAAATTCACTCCACCGATAGAAGAACTCGCGGAATGGCGCACGAAACTCCAGCTTCTTTAAATTCGTGTTGATACCCTGGTAACCCGCAAAGACTGGCCCGAGTCGGCTTTTGATCAGCGGGCTCTGAACTGTGATGGAGTGCTATTCACCTAGAAGTTAATATGATAATCATCCATTTCTTAATCCTTTAAATTCTTACTAATGCAAGGACTGGTTCCTCCGTATCGCCATTCCGCTTCTCGCGGCGTACGATTAGGGCAAACTTCGCTGAGGCGGGTGTTGACTTAGAGTTGACCCCTATATCTTCGGGCGCCCACTCTTCCCATGGGGCGCGGGGGTCTTCTCGATAGAGGTCCTTAGTCTCAGTCGTCATACCAACTTGGATTGGCTCTTTCGCAGAGTGACTACTTTCACTGCCATGGCTTTCAGATTGCTCGTCATCATCGTCTACGTCGTGGTAGGGGGCTAATAATGGCGGACGCGGTGAATGTTGTGGAACTTGAGGAATTCGAAAATCACGAGATGAAAGTAATAGGGAAGGATCCGGGCCAATGTGGAAGCTTTGCATGGCTTTTGAATTTCTGTCCTCTAGACGACGACGTACCTAGCGAATCTCGAATTTGTCGATGTATCTATACGGCTTCATTAACATAACATGAAAGGGGATTATTTCCGATAGTTGATCTTGGTGTTCTAAGCAGAGCCTTGCGAGGGGTATGATGTAATACAAGCGCTGCTTACTGCCCACGCCACGGGGCAGTGCAGTGGAGGTACATAGGTAGGTAAGGTGTTTCACAACGATCCTACGCTATTCTGTTGCATGCGAAGCATTCTTAATGATCATAGGCAAGGTATTCGGCAAGGCATACTGAGCCTATCGAATAGTCTCTCTTATAACTTTCACATTTTAACGTCCCATTGCATATCTCGGCCATAGGAAAAACATCCTTTTAATTGCGAGGCCATTATCTATCATATGCGAATTGCTTGACAATGTTTGACGACACTCGAGAGGTGTCGCATGGCCGCCAGGAACCAGCGATTGGTCAATCGGACTTCCGCCTGTCGGGAAATGTTGAGAGGATCTTAAGAAACCCGACAAATCGGGATCATGCTCGTCGTTGGGCAAACAATCTTCGCTTTTTGACTTTTGATGATAGCGACGGGATTGGATCTGGAGGCGATTGCACTTCTCTCACCTCTGTCCAAAATGAAAAGAGTCCTCTCCGCGGGCAGTGCCAACCTTGTTCCAAGAGAGTCCCTGTTCCATCTGGCCATATGTGCGAAAGCCATCTACTCAAGAAAACTCCAGATCGAGAACTCGAGCTTCATAAATACGATGACCCCTGCATCCATGTACGCGAGCACTCTTGCGACGATTGCCAGCATATCCCTCTCTTCCCGAATGAAGGAAAGGTAACCAAATTTCGAATCCGAAGGCTGTATTCATCGGAAATTGCAGATGCGGTGCGATGCGATGACTTTGTGGCTGTGTCATATTGCTGGTCCAATGAGAAGGGCAATGATGGAACGACGCGGCATCAGGTAATTGAGGAAGATGGAAGGGTCCGAGATGCTAGGGCATCGAACGCTACGATTGATCGGACCGTAGCTTTCGCCCGAGAGAACGGATTTCGAATGATTTGGATTGACCAGGTATCTTCAACCAAGCCGTGTGCCGGGCATTACTAACGATGATTTTTCGAAATATTTAGGAGTGCATAGAACAGGACAATTCAGAGGAAAAGGAACTTGCCGTCCAAGCTATGGACTACGTATATCTAAGAGCGCACACGTCAATTGGACTATTTCGCGCTCAATTGCAGCATAAACATCTAGAATGCATATCACTTGCGTACGAATCCCAGATGAGTCGGTTTCAGAAGCGCCGTGGACGACGGCCGCTCCGAGGCTGTCTCAAAGTTAATATTATGGTCATGTGCGAGGCCGTTTCTATGATTATTAATGACAGATGGAATACTCGTGCGTGGATCTTGCAAGAAGCCTTCGCTTCAAGTGGAAATATGGTTCTGCTATTCCCTAGGGCCGATAACGTCAACGTGCCCTCTTGGCTGTTGATATGTCACGAACTTTCTCAGAGTGAGCTTGCCATGCAACTCGACACCGTTCAGAGCTGTCTACGAATCTGCGCCCCTATGATACAACCAATGGTCTCGAGCATTCTGTATACCAAGGAGAATGGTGCCAGGAAATACGGCGCTGGGCGGGAGAAAAGGTTTAAGGACCAGAATGCCCTCGGAAACGCAGATGAGATACGGGAGACAGTAAAAAGGATTAATTTCTTTCATCCTGTCTCGCCAACGCAATCGGGTAAGCTTTGGATTAACAACTCAAAGCCCAGACGCACTTGCAACGCTGCAATGGCGCTGACATACCTTCAAATGCGAGACTTGGAACGTGTCGCAGATAAACTTGCTATTGTAGCCAATATTTGTAATTATGACTTCAGAGTCAACACGTCTGAGCTGGATAAAACCGAAAGCAGGCTTGGGCCATGTATCATGGCACTCGCTCTAGCTAATGGCGACTTCTCATTGTTAGTTCCTCAGATGTACCGCACACCGGAAGATATTAGTGGGCCATTCTTCCCGAGACCTTGAAAAACTTAACTTGGCTGACAGAAGTAGAATTTCCCTCTCATGACGATTCGGAGTTTTCGTGGTTGCACAATCTTGCGCAAAATCTCCAACACGCACAATCGACTGACTGGAATCCGTTTGGACCAACATCTGGTAGCAATAACGTCTCCGTGGTCCCTCTTTCCGAGAAAGGACTTTCATTCGCTGGGTTCTTATGGGCAGTGGACAGATTCCTAGATCTCGCGTCACTGCAAGTGAAGTACGGCGAATCTTGGCGGGGTCTCCGAAAAGCGAAAGGGCTTTCTCAACCTCCACAGAGAACCAAGCATCTTGCAACCACACATCTTCTATTTGAAACAATCCAGCACCTAGTCTCCATCGGCGAAAAAAGCGTGGCAAACTCCATATTTAATTCGACTTCGAATTGGCGATGGAACAGTCGCGACAATTTCCTGCAGAGCGACGTGATAGAATCTGTTGATCAATTTCCCTCTGGCTTGCAAGTAGAGAATAGGAAGGGGATGTTTGCTCTAGATCCAAGTCCGGATGGGTGGTATCATCAGTGTTGGCTCATTGACAGAGTCATGGATAAAGGTGGATTTTGGGTTGGACATGAAACAGAGGACAATTCTTTTGATACGGTGGACGAAGCGGCCACCGATCCCAAGACCGGGGCCGTTGTACATCAAGTTGAAGACGATCACGAGATTTCGATGAGAGACAAACACGACAGCAATGACAGCAAGATGTTAATAGAAGACGGCAAGACATATGCTCCTAATGACGGAGTATCGGATCCTAATGCTCAGGCCACGGGTGACCATAAACGCGAATACTTATCAGAAGATGGTCACAGCAAAAAGATGCGCGTATACTCAGTACTAGCAATGATGTCGGACCTAGTAATGGAGCAAGATGTAACGGCTACGAAGCCGACAGAGGGCATATCCAAGTGGTCGAACATCAACCCGCAGTCAATGGCTCTTTTTGCCCTATTAGCGAATCAAGAAACTTCGAAAAAAGAGGAGACCTATAATCGGCAGGCTATCTTCGATCTCGATGGGAATTCCGAAAGGCGGGTCTTTGTACTCATACCCTTACAAATGACCCTTGAATCCATCCCGAGGCCTGCTATGCGTAGCAAGAGCGTCTCGTGGATTGTTGAAAATCCTAATGAAGTGACGTTAGATAATGATAAACAAAAATCAACAGGAGCACCAAGGAGGTTCAGGGTAAAGGGTATGACGAAAGGAATGTGGGAGTTTATGATAAATCCCTCCGGGCGTTACGAAATTAGTTGAATTTATTATAATGGGGAAGAAAAAAAAAAAGCAAAAAAAAAAAAAGCAATGACATTGAGGGGTAGCCATGGGAGCGTTTTGATTAGGTGCCTAGGTACCTAGGTACCCTATAGTAAGCCGAATTCATAGGTGTTATTGTACTGAATCGCACTGTAATTATACGACCGAGTACCCTGAGGCCTATTCTAACATCGTTCTCAATTTGCCCTTATACCCAACTATGACCAATAGCGATGAAGTTATCGATGAAAATGGTCACACCGACATTGATGAAGACGATGATGCGGCAAGACAGCAGATCACAGAGATTATATCTTTTCTTAGATACCTAGATGATACTCCAAGCAATAAAGATGAAAACACGAAGCGGCTCAATGAGCTGCTCCAGGACTTGCCACCGAACGGGATTAACGTTCATACGGATGATTTCTTGCGACAAACTATCCTGCACGTCGCTGTTCTGGAAGGCCTTGAATGGGCGGTCAAAGCTCTTCTCGACAAGGAGGTCGACGTCAACGCAACTGAGTACGAAGGGTGGTCTCCCCTACATTGAGCTTCTGAGAATGGACGCATAGAAATCGCGAAACTGCTATTGGGAAAAGGCGCCAGCCCCCAAGCGGTCAATGGCGTGGGGGATATGCCTCTTCATCTTGCGGCCGAGATCGGCGCTGAAGACATGGTTAGGTTGTTTATCGAAGGAAATGAATGCTCTATTGATGCTATTGGGAAATGGCGAATGACGGCATTACACCGCGCTGCTTGGCAGGGACACAATGGCATTGTCAAGTTTCTTCTTGGCAAAGGAGCAAAACACGACTTAAGAGACGTGGATGGGTGGACTCCACTGATGGCAGCAACGAGGGAAGGACATCTTACTAGCATGAAGGAATTGCTGATTAGTAAAGGATATGAACAAGCCAATATTCGGGACGATGCAGGTAAAACGCCATTCTTAGTGTCGGTTGAAGACGGGGAGTTGGATTCCGTGTGTGTGTTCTTGAACATGTCCGACAAAAATAAGCGCGATCCTGATGTCTATCAGAGACTTCTTTCATATGAGGCCCAAAACGAAGACGATGCTCAACAAATTCAAAAACCCATCTTTGACGCTCTAAAGGAGGACAAACAAGGTTTCAACGAGGCTCTTCTCTGGGCGGCAGCAAAATTTGAAAGGCATAAGGTGGTAAAAAAGTTTCTTATCTGGAGAAACGAGCAGGAACCATCTCCGCAGCCCAGTGCTATTGAATTAGCTACTGGTCAGAAAAATCCAGACCTGCTCTGGTGGCTTATTGCAACATCCCCACGCACTCCTGATATCACCAAAAATATCGAGTCGGCCGGGATAATAGCAAAAAAGGCCCAGAAAGAACAGGAAAACCCTAGGGGTGGGAGGCCGGATACTAAGCGTGGCAATAAGAACAAATACGATAAGGACGCCTATGATGACCAACCACCTACAGATGGAAATCAGTCCACCGGTTGGGAGGCCATAGTAGACATCTTGCAGGATCCCCAAATCGCACAGGTGTATGAGGATAGTGCTATTTTGAAACCTCCGCGGCCCAAACCCGAGCATCTCGAGATTCTGAAAGATTTCAAAATACTCATAGCCAGATTCTACAAATCTAAAACCGTCTCTAGCACTATCCGGAGGACGCGAGACCTGAAACATACTGTGTATGACAAAGGACCCGCGCAAGTAATGACGACGGCAATTTCCAAGCTCGAGGACATTATGGATAAGAGCCTCGAGAATAGGAATGATACTACTAAGTCTTCCCGATTTCAAGCTACATATGGCGCAGACAGTCTGAAGTTTACGTATGTCCACATACCATCTACGAATGTATGTGTCCATCAATATTCTAGCTGATTATAGCTAACCTAGAGCAGATGGATTGGATGAAGGTAACAGAAACAATTTATAAAAATTTACGAGCCTTGATATCCCGGTCGCTCATTTTTGATGATAGAGGGGTCGCTAACATCTTTTTCAGGACCTACTATTGAGAATCATGGTTGACGAAGGCAATAATGCTACCAGCTACCACGAGGTCAGCTCCTTTTTGCAAAGTACCTGGTTTGAAATCCCAGATCGGACTTCTGGGTCAAGGTTTATGAGGCCACAGTTTGTGGAGAGGATACCAATACCGCCTACTAGCAGGAGGCAAGACAAACATTTACCACCGGAACAGAAAGAAGACCAGAAAGTGGTTGATACCAATGATGCACAGCAGTGGGACAGTGTCCAGGAAGGTGAAAATCATGAGGCTGACCCTCAGGAACTTAATGAACGAGAGGCAATGAAAGAAAGAGCGCAGGAGGGTTGTTTTATCCCTAGCTCAGCACTTTATGTGAGCGGTCTATATGATTCCATATTGGCTTTGCTACTCCTCGGAAACTGACTTATGGAATTATAGATGCCTTTTTTGTCGTTCGCCACACAGACAGAGTTTGCCAACGAAGCCCCAGGCAAGAAGTCTAGGGAATTGATACAGAAATATAGAAATTCCGTTGTGCATAGCTCCGCGACTCTTGATGAGGCATACTATCACTTTAAATCGGGAGATAAAATCCAAACCGACCAATCCGTTCGAAACCGCGGCCAGGTTGTCACCAAACAGTTAGGCTATCACCCCAAGAAGAACCAGGCCGAGCCCTGGCCACTGCTACGTGTTAATCAAATTTGGATTTGGACGATAGCCGACGGTAAGTTTAAGTGAGTGCTATTCTATGTTCTGTCACTGAAGCATTCTTTCAGGATGGGTGATTACCGGTACTTCACATCCAGTCGACGACGTCGAGCAGTCCTGGCTTGAAGGATTCACCGAGCATCTCAACAAACAAATACAGGCTGGGGGGGCCCAATCTCAACCCGGGTCTACCAAAGACATGATGAAAGCGACTGTAGAATATTGTATTGGGTCCTATGAGAGGAGGCGGGCTTACAACCGTCCCGATGACGGTGCAAGCGATCTGTAGATCCGGCAACTCTTTTCGAATTATATAAATTCCATCGTATGCTAGGTTATTATCGTATCTAATGCGTCTGTGTTAACCATTCAATAGGGAAGAAAGGAGACAGATCTCTTCACCAAGTTTCAACGGCTCGAGAATAAGTTTAGAGAAGCTATCAGAGAAGCTGAAACGCTATTTGGCGAGATAAAAGACGTCCGCGATGAGTTGAATATTATTAAGTCGATTGTAAACTATCAGAACACCGTCCAGAAGCAACTGTTCGACAAAGACCTACCGAGTTCAGGT
The DNA here is from genome assembly GCF_022578975.1 of Hypoxylon trugodes. Lineage (NCBI taxonomy): Eukaryota > Fungi > Ascomycota > Sordariomycetes > Xylariales > Hypoxylaceae > Hypoxylon > Hypoxylon trugodes. The sequence continues at coordinate 1,137,271 of NW_026250019.1, read as the reverse complement.
CTTTCTGCAAGCTACATTGTTAATGATATTATGGAAATGGAAAGTCTCGCGAGTAGGATTCAGTCTGCTGTAAGTTGTTCGCCTATTCGGACTTATTCCAGCGGTCGCTTACATAGAACTCCTACAGGTCGATTCGACGCTCTCCTTATTGCAGAGCGAGATATCGAACTTCCAAGCAGAACAATCTGCCGCACAGGGAAAAGAAGCTGTGAGGCAGGGAAGAACCCTGATGCTATTCACATGGATTACTATCGTATTTGTGAGTCTTAGTCTTCTGCATTCAAAAATTTCAAATTTCTAACTCCTAGTAGTTGCCGTTGTCATTCCTCAGCTCTCTATTTGCGCTAGATGTGAAAGGCTTGCAAGGAGCCCCTGCCTGGGCTTTCGGGATTATCTGTGAGTACTTCCAAATGTAATATCCTGTAGGGCTTTCATTAATTTCGTTTAATTGGTGTTGCTCTCGGGTTCACCGTCGTGGTGTTTGGCGCTATATATTCCGTTAAATTCATTCGCAGGTATTTCGCGGGGCGTAATAGTAAGTTCTCAATATTATAGTGTTTCAGGCGTAATCTGTAGCACTTACATGTCTCTTAGGTGATGTGAAAGATGAAGAGATAGGTAGAAGGCAGATAGTGGAGAGGAGCCAGGGACTAGTTAGTGGATTGGAATAGAGGAAAAAGGCCCTAAAGACGACTTTTACCAGGGTAATTTAATGTCAGCTATCGTAATTACGACGGGTCCTAGCGCTATAGGTTCTGTATTTGTAGGGCATCCGCTATTAATATGGGCTCTAACTTAGCAGAAGGCAACTCGCCCGCGATTAATCCTTTCCAGCTACAACAAATAATTAAAATTTTCAGGCGTACTTGTAACGACCACCTCTCGGAAGGACTCCCAAAGCCAAGGCCCTTGAATAGATGACCAAATCCTTCCCATGGGCTTCCGGCTCCATCGAGGCGGCCTCTTGTCGACCATGGGTGTGTTGCTAAACCACAGCCACCTCCAGGTACCTAGGAGGTAGCCAATCAGGTCAAACATCCATTAAATGGAAGTATGTGACTGGAATGCTCGGTTGTCACGTCGATTTCTACTCATCTCTTCTACCACTCTTGGTCCATCTGTCTAAATTATTATGCATGTTCGAGTTACATAGAACTGTTTTTCAATGAGGCTTCTTCAAGTCCATACGAGAAAATTGGAAGAGTTTAATGGAAATGCAATACCGCCTTACGCCATCCTTGTAGGTGCTGTACATCGTGACGTTGTGGCGTCGTCGATACCCCTCATCTTCATTTGGGGGGTTGGCTACCTCACCAAATTCCCTTCCAAAGACATGAATTCATGGAATAAGATACATGGACTTAACTAATTCTAGATAATATAGTCACATACCTGGGGGAAACACGAAGTAACCTTTCGGGATGTCTCCAAGTCATATTATAAGAACCGCAAATTTTGTATGAAATTGGAAGGATGTTGTCGCCAAGCAGCCAAAGATGGTTTCCACTATGTGTGGATCGATACCTGTTGCATAGACAAGTCAAGCAGCGCCGAACTATCCGAGGGGATCAATTCGATGTTCCAATGGTATAAAAAATCAACTGTCTGTTATGTGTACCTGGCGGATGTATCGGCTGAGGACGATCCCTTTAACACTCCGTCGGAGTTTCGAAATAGCCGGTGGTTCACGAGGGGTTGGACGCTGCAAGAGATTCTTGCGCCCACGGAGTTGGTTTTCTTCGATAGGGTCTGGAATGAGATCGAAGTTGATCGGATAAGCCGATCTCCAAGCCCTTCTCGAATAGACCGGAATATCAATGCACTCCAGAACCAGCAATACTTCAATTCACCCGCCCTGCTCAGGCTTCTCTCCGATATAACGAACATACCCAAAAGGGCATTGGATACTGGGGATTTTTCCCAGTTCTGTGCAGCAGCTCGGTTAGCATGGGCCGCTCACAGGGAAACGAAGCGAGTCGAGGACCGAGCATACAGTCTTTTTGGTATTCTCGAAGTCAACATGCCATTGATTTACGGCGAAGGGGAGAAGGCTTTCATACGTCTCCAAGAAGAAGTCATCAAGTCGCGAGACGATGACAGTTTGCTAGCTTGGGGGTATCGTTCAATACCAGGGGCGCATCCCGGCATCTCTCGCAACGGGGTCCTCGCCCAATCACCTTCTGAATTCAGCCAGTGCCACAGTTTTCAAATACTCGAAAGCGAAGAAACAGGCCCGGATGTACCGCTCGCGACGTCACATTCTGCCATGACCAATATTGGCTTACAGACGTCAATTCCCATTCGCTCGATCGACACCAAGAACGGGATATACATTGCAATTCTGAGGTGTCTTGTTCCTGGGATATACGGCTCTAGGAGCCATCTAGCGGTTCCTCTAGTTCGCACTAAAGGAGGTAGCGAAAACCATTTCAGTCGCGCGCCCGGCAGCCCGCCTTTTCTTATACACAGGGAGAAACTGGTCTATATAATCAATCACTCGAGGCTCTTACGTGTCGCCAGCAGATTGCCTTTGTTATGGAAACTCCTCGTCGCGAAGCCAATCTCAACATCAATTTACTTGCGAGAAGGCTCCCCGAAGACACCCGCAACTCCCACTTGGTCAAAATCAATGAAAAATGATTGCGAGACAATGAGTCTACATATTGATGAGATAACATCGGCAGGCTACGAGATCGCATCTTTTTACCCCCCTTGGATAACCAGGCGGCCAGTCAATGGAAACCGTATGGTTCTTCGACTAGGATCGTCAAATAAGTCAAAATTCATAATCGTATTCTCAAGGCCTAGAGAATTTTCAACTGGATTTCTATTTTTCGCGATATGCATAAGCGCAAAGGCTCGCACGATAGCAAGAGTGGACCACGGGTCAGCTTTGGAGTATCTTATGGAACAAGGCCGAGGTCTAGAAATCAACATGAACCACCATGGAACGCATAGGGAAGAACTTGAATTGAGCGAAGAAGCCGCTGATGGGCATGTTCGATGTGTCAATCGCGTATCATTCCAATACATGTTCGGCGATGTCCGGATTAAGTGTAATGTCGAGCGTGCGTATACGGATATTGGTGACAACGAGCCCGAGCAAGAACAGTCTCCGGGCGCGACGCCCTCAGTCACCTGCTTAGAAGAGATTGACCAGCATTCAGTGAGGGGTACTTACCGCTAAGCCACGATGACAGAGCGAATAGTAGCTTGACGCTGCATGCAATACGACTTACTTTGCATATGCCCGAGCCCAATTAACGGACAAGGCTGGGAGCGATGACCGCGACTATAAGACGCGACTCGCGAGTCACGGACGCGATCTGTAAATTTTATCTTGTAATTAACACACCAGCTATCAATTCGACTAGATAATTGGTTCTCGAAAAGCAAAATATTTTACAAAATGGGCGTGAAAGCGAAGCGTAAGGTATCTCCGAATCCTACGCCGGGGTGGACGGGTAAGTTTGATACTCTCAACTGCGATTTTATAGACGCGTCGCTAATGAATGAATAAAGCGCCTACAACTAGTTCGCAAGAACCCTTGATTCCCTCTTTCGGTTATCTTACAAACCTGGCCTTGATTGCCGCGGCCGTACACGCCGCAAATGAAGAGTATCTCGCCGTCGTCTCCGAATATTTGCGATGGCGAGATCGGTCGGCTTCAAACAACTCATCTTATTCCAACCACAGATTCAATAGTGAAGACCTCGAAAAATTACGAGCTGTAATTCAAGCGCGGCCGCCCGAGGAAAATACTCTCAGTACCTCTCAAATCTTAGAAGCTCTTGAAGACACGTCCTACGTCGACATTTGGAAGCGAGCGGCTGAGAATATGGCCTTCCTAAAGCGTCACCCAAAGCACCAAAACGGGAAGCATCAAGGAAAGGCGATGATGCGAGCCAAGAAATTAAGGGACTGCCGGGTCTCGATTGAGAGCAGCTTTTGGCCAGTCGAAAAGGATCTGCGAGCTTCACACCTTGACAATACCTGCGCCAGCATTCTCGCGAAAATTGAAATGCTTCGCGAGTATGAGGAGGCATACCCCATAGCATCAGACCGCCCTCGGTATTATTCATTCAATAATCGGTCGCCAAACCTTCTCTTCTTCATTTCCATCTATGCAATGGCGACACTCGTCCTAATGGGAGTGGCGTTCAAACTCTCTACCAATACCCGTGGCTCCACCGGGAGCTCCGACTTCTACGTGCAAATCGTAAATGCGATGCCCCAAACCCTGGGCCTTTTTACAACTGTCTTCACTATCCGCAAAAAATCAGCGGAATACCCGAGGGCCTGGACATCTGCCCTTTGCCTCACGGTGATCGGTATGGCATTGACTTGGGGAGCAATACCAATATATGTCCAATTGCCAACTATATGGAGCGGCCTGCTGTCTATCTGCGGATCATTCGCGGCATTAGCCAATATACTGCAACTCTCTGTAATAACCGAGACTTCAAAGCTCAAGCAGCTCTAAGACATCAATTTGTTTTCTTGTCTACATTGCTCCAGCGTCTAGTTCAACACGATACCACACCACGTTGCTGCACCAATATGGGAGAAAGAGACGGCGAAGAGGGACTAACATTCTTTTTTTTTTTTTTTTCAGAAAAAAAAAATCATTCATTAAATACTGTCATATAAATTAAAAGTATCGACCATTTAACCAAGTCGCTCCTTATATGAACGAATTAGAAGCTCGGAATAGCTCGGAATTAGGATTACTTTCATAAAAGCTGGATCAATCTAAGCAACACGCGCAATATTAGGCTCCTGTAACTCAACCTTACACTGCGGTAAATCAATCCCATACGCCTCACTAACCAGCGTCGTCGTCGCATTCCCACTCCCCGTCGCGTCAGGCACCGTATACCACCTCCGATTCTTAATATCACCATCCTGCGCCTGGTCAAAGAAATTCTGCGGCGCAAACATAATGCTGCTCACAGCCTCATTATACAACGTCACGGGTATATCCTCGCTACGCGTAAAATGGTGCATACCCAAATTAAGCCATACAACCAAATCCTCGCCTTCCACACTCTCATCATCAAAGAATTTGGCGAAATCTTGTTGTGGTTTCCATGGCATGTTTAGATTCTGCACGCTGTTACCCCATGGTTCTGAATCATGCTGTCGTGTAACTGCAAGATGCGATTTTGAGAGCGCGGTGTTGCGCCGTGAGAATGGCGATGAGAGGGTGCTGAGTCGGATGTTGGATTTACCGGGTACGATCCGGTACCCTCGCGGCGCACCCCATTTGTTGGTTTTGCTGGCGTGGTTCACTGCGTACATCGTCTGGCCGTTGTCTGCCCAGCTTAGCTGTTGCTCCGTCGCTACGTTATGTGTTTCGAGCGTGATCTGCTCGAATTCGCCGAGTTCTGGCCACCAGGGCTGCGTCGTGTTGACTGTCTTCAATTCGGTTACTTGCAGATTGTTCTCGGTACCTAGGACATCGAAGTCCGCTTTCCACGTCAATACGTGGTCGTGAAGAGACCCTTGTGTGGCTTCTTGAATGCGCGGGCCCCACGCTCCTTGGTCCCGGTAAAAGAACGAGGATTGAAGGTAGCCGGATGCGCGAACGGTTATTTCGAGACTGCCATCGACGTGGAATGCATAATCGAAGAGGTAGTCGTAATTTCCGACCGTGGCGATTGAGCGCAATGTCAGGAGTGACCCCTTTACTACGCCAAGATTCGTGAAACCATAGTCGTTGCTAGCATCTTCGGCGCGATGGCGCGAAAGGGGAAACCCTGCGTCGGATTCGAAGATGCAGATGGCATTCGGACTAACGTTCGTCGCATTTTGGGTATGGATGGTGACGTTCCAGAACGTTGAACCGAATGGACAGTCGAAGCCCTCGACGAGTGGGAACAGGTCGGCACCAAGTGAAAAGTGGGTATCGTGGTACAACGTCGTGGCGGCCTTTGGCTGGAATCCTCCGTATTGCGCCGCTGCTTCTTGCATTGACAGCTCGTAAAGAATTCGCTCCCCTTTGAAGCGTATGTCATATAGCATGATACCGAGCGTTCGCGTATGGGCGACATAGAATGACCATCCCAGATACTCAACATACTTTTGCTCCGGATCAATCTTGTATCGTTTACCCCCAACCTCAAGATTTTGCGGTGCGAATTTCTCTTCTAGCTCACGTGTTCCCATCTCGGGATTGTACTTAACCAGGGCCCAATCGTCATCGGATGGCTGGTAGAACTCCTCCACTAATTCCCCGGCTTCGAAAGCAGCGCGGAGATCTCCAACGGTTGGAAAGAATCTAGTGTTTGTGATAATACCCTTAAGTTGATATAAGGAGGCATCCGTGCCGGTGACATCAAGCTTGACGAAGAAATCAAGAGGCCTTAAATATGTCGCAGACCCGGGGAGCCTGAACATTATCACTTGGAATGCTTGGCTTCCGTCAAATGACGTAGGGTTTGTGGATGTCGCGCTCAAGGTTGACTTGGAATCCATAAACCCATAGAAGGCCCCCCCTAACAGAGCCGAGGTTATGTCACTGATATTAGACATAACAGAAACCAGAAGAGGTTCCAACGCCACAAGACGTTGCATGTCAAAGAACCGTCCGTTGAAAGGTACAGAGCCCCCTGTTCCTCCATTGTACAGATAATCCAGTTTCTGGATAGTCGTCTCACCGGACATAGGCAAGGGACCGATGATGTACTCCTGGGACACGGGTTCGAGTTTTCCACCCTCAAAAATAACGGCCCGAGCCCAGGATCCCGGCTTCACTCCTAAATCATCTATATATGGAAGCACATCAGACTTATTGACATGTACAGTATCGATATACCATACATAATTATCATTAAGTAGGGCTTCATTCGGGTCAGTAAGATTCAATCCAGACGCTGGGTCGTGGAGCAAATTCCAAACGGCCAAGTTGTCCTCGGCGGAGATTTGCGCCCAGACATTTGCCTTTGGAGCCGCCACAGACTCTGCGGATGAATATAGCGAACACGTTGAGGATGATGTATTCTCCCGAGCACTTATATGTTGGTTAAACTGCGGCAACAACCTCTGTCTACCATACCCTAATGGAGGTGTCGTAAGGGCATAAGTTGATGCGGCGACCAACACAACCGCAAGCATAACGTTTTGAAACATGTTCCCTGTCAATTGAGGAAAACCACGAGGTAGTATGTTTACCATGAAAATACGACAGATTATCCAGACCCTACAGAGTATGCAGTACGCAGAGCACTTATACTCCTCCATATCACCGGACAATACTTGCAGATCTATTCCTACCAGCTCTTCAGCGCATCCCAATATCAAGCCTATATTGGTAATATAGACGGGCTAGGCAACCAAATGGCGGCATCTCAGGATATAAGAGCACTATATCGGGGCTGATCCGAATTCACATCCTCTTATCGGCAGACAAAGACCCGTCGGCTAAAGATTAACGACATCCGGCGTCGGTCCACCGCGATAGTGATGTTGGACCATATCAAAAGACACGTGGGGGTGAAGGATGGGAGGTTGCGTCGCTGCAACAGTGGCACACTCCGCCTTGGCGAGATAATAAGATAACGACATTCGAAGTCAAGATCAGCACTGATAGCAAGTAGCTGTATAGAACGGGCGTAAGTTAACCTTGGCAGGGTCCCTTCGCCCAATAGAAGATCTGGAGATGTAAAGATCGATTAGATATCTTTTAAGTTTTCATAGGTTCTTACCAATACTAAGAGGTAATACTAAGGCCGATAACTAAAAAGCTTTTCTAGGTCTATAATACTCTTGGCCACAATAACCACTTCCATCACGAGAATTATAACAACTGGCTTGGAGATTAAACTGGTGTCGTATATCAAGAGGCCTAGTACCCATGTGAGTGCCTATTAATTCCTAGGTAACAATGATTCAAGCAAGTCACAATCTGGAGTCACGTTCACTAAAATTGGTAATGTACAAAAGAAACTATGTCAATTCAGAAGCTAACTCATCCTAAATATTTTACGTATCTACTTAAGTTCTTAGGTAGAATTGCCTCGCAACGAGAAAACAAGAATTAGATGTAGCTAGGCTTTGTCTTTCGGCGACGGGAGGGCCCATATGAGCCAAAACCCAAAGTGACCTTGATTGCCCTACCCATAAGAGCAAATGGCGACCAAAACGTCCCCGCCCAACCATACATGTATTCCGCGAAAAGGTCAAATAAATCCCCAAGGGTAACTTTATCTGTAATCACTGGCTTCACGTCCTCGTCTTCAGAGAAGTTGTTAGTTGCGCTTACTACATTCATGCCAATCCCACCAGCTGTGGCGGATTTAGCTGCGTTATTGCTCGTATCCTGGGTTAGTACCTTTACATCTAGGAACGATTTCGCAGTAGTAGTCTTGGCCTTATCCTTCTGAGTGGCGGCGGCTTCTTTCTGAGGAGCTGGGCCTTTGGTTTTGTCCTTATCCGCTTTGGGCTGGTTTTGTTTAGCCAGCTTTTGGACCTTGTCACTAGCTTCGCCATAATCCTTTTTCTGATCCTTGGGCGCTGGTTTCTCGGTTGGTGCCTTGGTTGGTGCTTTAGCTGCTGGCTGAGTTGGTACCTTAAGAGCTGGTGGTAGGAAACTGTCCGCAGCATCATCTGTATCGTCGTCATCGTCATCCCAGTTACCCATGGGGCGTTGGGGCCATTGTTTCCCTCCGCTTGCGATTTCCTTCGGGGGTCCTAATCGGTCCGGGTCGACTTGCTGCGGGGCGAAGGGGTTGAAGGGGATGCGAGGTTGACTATGCTCCATGAAGTTCGATTCGGTGAGGATCCAGTAAAGCCGCATGTATACGGCTAACACTAGAGCTACCTTGGAGATCTCCACGAAGCCATTTTCGAACATTCGGTAGTCGCAGAAGAGAATAATAAAGAGATCAATGGTAGTGTATACCATATGTTTCAGGAATTGGTATCTTCTTGTGGTCAGGTCATTCGATCGCTGTGGGTACAGTCGTCGACGGGCCGTGAACAGAGCCAGGAACCACAGAGCGATGATCAAGCCAATTTTAGTGGCGGGCTCGAGCACGAAAGATTCCTGCTCCGAGTTGCTAAGGTGTAGATTATTCCAGTTTTCAGCAATCCTACCAGTCAATGAAGGAGCCCCTGAAAAAGATTTTGGGGGAGAGAATGTAGTCCAAGACATTATGCTAGATTATTAATCGAAGAGATTTATGTATTGTGAGGTATGATAGCCGACTTTGGTAAACTGTTAGGAGCTTAATGTGATATTTAATCTCGTTGAGTGATGATATAGTTGATGTTGCTCTTACGAGCGTGAGGCCTAGTATTTATACTCATCCCGAGCCACACAAATTCTCGCACGCGTAAGGGGCTTGTTTCTGAATGATATTTTTGAGAATGATCAATAACGCGTTTACTACTATAGCTAACTGTTCGAGATTAAATATGTTTGTTTAGAAGCAATCGAAAAACCTACTGTTGAAACATTCCTGATAGAATTTGTGATGGATTATGTTTGGCTTCGTGTTCTAGAAGGCAATCGTTTTGATTCTATTGTTTTTTTCAAACCTTCTTAAATAACTGCCCAATCATGAAATTAGATTTATATCGCATAACAGATCTATTCTGAGGTAGCTCTTCGAACGGACATTTCTTCACATGGGATTGAAAGATTAACCTCTGATAAATTCCATATTCCTTCGGAACATAATAACGGCAGCTATGTAGACGGCCGGGTGTAATGCGGAGAGAAAGCATGCAATCGGTAAGATGATAAAGATCCCCAAGAATCCTCCGAAATATACCTTAAGGTCATCCCAGATAGCGAAAACTGCCAACATAGACAACGAAGTGGTCCATGCGTACATAAAGAATACAAGGGCAGATATGGTTAACAGCATCGCTATTGTCGTATATACCTAGGTAATGTTCGGAGGTAAGTCGCTTACTGCAGACCTCGGGGGCTATAAATCTTTCTCTGGGTGAGGGTAACGATATTTTAGCGCTAGATTTATATCATCGGGTGGTATAGGGGTTAATATGACTAGAAGAAAGTTGAATGGGCATTGTCTAACATGAATACAATAGGCCTTTGTTAACTTATCAGAGATAGTTAACAACTCTCAAGTCTTTGTATATAGGGCTAATAACAATAGTTCTACTTATTCAGGTCGGGAAGCTACCTAGGTACTTAGATAATGCGGCCGAAAAAGAAAGACAAAATTGAGACGTCGCTTTCAACAACCCCCGGGAACGACCATACGGATATAATAATGACTCCTACCTAGCCCCTAGGTAGGCAGCTAGGCACTTTAACATCAGTATATATTGGACCCGGGACTAGTCTGTATATAGGGAAGCACCTATCTTAGAACAGATAAGCTTCTTATGACTACGGGGGTTTCGACGATAGGCATCGCAGCGCTGTTCTGTCGTCGGCAAATACCGTGCGCTGGCTTTCTAGCTCCCTGTGTGTCCTGTGCAGAGAGATGTGCCTGGACACCTAGAGAATATAATAGCTTCCATGTTGCGTAGGGGTAGTACACGTTCCTTCTCAGCGGTCACAACGCGAGTGAGTCATAGTAAATTGTAGTCGTGGGTGAATTAAGTCTGGTTGGGAGGAAGAATATTAGGCAAGGGGGTGCCTAAAGGTTTAAATACCTCGGCGTGGATTCTTAGGACCCATATTTTATGCGCTAGGTACCTTTCTTAGGTACATTCAGGTACCCACAACCGAGGAATTAGGCCCCAGGTTTCCACTAAATGTACCCCTAGGTAGGGCTGAGGTGGGCCACTGACTGTTACAATAACCTCTGACCGTAACGCTTCTTCGGTGTACCGTATTTAGATAAGCCTATATGTATACATCGTCGTAGAAGAATAGAATGCTATTGTAGAGGGTCAAATTACCCACTAAAAGGGCATTGAAACTCAACTAGACGAAAAAATTCACCAAAATAATTATGCCTGTACTCCTCTTCCTGCCCCTTTGCGTAGGTAGGTGAGCTCCCTGGAGAGCATATATTAGGTATATTAGGCGGGATTGTGACATCTAGTTAAGACGTGTCTTCCCATGCAATATGGCAATCGTACCATTATGGGTCTTAACCTAAGTTTAAAAAGAAATGTTGGATACGTATTCAAACCCAAGTAACTCTTTACTCCTATTACTGTATCTTGTTAGCATCAAGTTACCTAGCTAACTAGTGATGCCTCTTCATGTAGAACCTCAACTCTCGATAATGGGGCATTGTGTGGCTTGTTTTGTTAATTATATACCAAAAGGAATGAGAACAAAAAGTTGCCATACAGTACCTCGAGGACTATTCTGGAATATTGATGTCTTGACTTCGATTCGAGTATTATGAGACATCAACGAGTAGGCCTAAGAAACGACTCGAGGTCTTTAGGGCATTCTCGACCAAGGCATTAACATCTTGCAGCACCGTGACTCGTCAGGCTATAATACTGACCACCCTTATTCAAAGGACTCGGAACCTAGACATACATATAATTGTTACCAAGGTTTCTATTGGTACTTGACAACCAACACACGATTACTCTATCATTAGCAACATTAACCTAAAAGACAGGAATTCACTTAGCACACCATTTCGTGTAGGACTAAGGCCAATCAGGAACTTCCATACTTCGCCTTGTACGTGGGCACCTACCTTGAGTTGTGCGGGAACGGTACCCAGCTTCGTTTGGGTATCGCTAATCAGCGCATACGGCTACCGATCCCGTAGTCCAAGACAACCACTAACCGCCTCCCCTTTCCTAAACGATACATACATAGAAGCGGATCTCCTATTCGTTTGTCGTCCGGGTTTCTCCTAGGATACCTAAGGTTGCACATAGTCAGTGGTTATTGAGGCTGATATACCATATCAGCTAAACAAACCACTTGAACCCTACCCGCGGATACCACTCCAGATCCTCTGGACTATTTCATGTTGGAACCGCAATTAGTAAGTCCACATATGGTTTCATACATAATACAATAAACCATGGATGCTAATCAGTAGCTTACCATAGTCCAACATGAATTACTCACCCGAAGCCTATGAACAATCTCACCTCGGAATGGATTGGATGTCACATAATGACTATCCCACAAATTTCGATGATCTCTTTGATCGCGGAAACCAGATCTGGGATGAAGATCTAGTTAATACTAATGATGGTCTGCCTGATGACGACCGATCAGGGACTGTGGAACAACCATCACCGGGGCCTGGCTCTAGCTTCGGGGCAAATGACTTTGAAATATCTAGTGGTGAGTCACGCTTCAGCCTAGCTATTGGTAACTCCGCCTCGTGCCGGGGAATAGTCATGTCGGCCTGAAATAGCATAGTAAATTAACAGATATAAAAGTCGCAGGTCCTCGTGCCTCCCAACAACGAGAATATTTTCGTAATCCAGATTGGGCTTACGCATTTGAAGTTTGGCCGCCTGTGGATGTAGATGGTAAGTTAGATTTCTAATTTCTCACTTGCAAAGCATTCCCACTACTCCGCATCATTACCCCATCCCCTGATCCCCCCATCCGGATCAACAAATAGCCGAACTTTAGACCCCAAATATCAACGAGCCCGTGCGCAATTTAACCCCAATTATTCATCATCTACTTAGATATATCATTCATCTATTCATCCTTCTCATGCACAAAGACAGCCTTACTACTACACTACTTTGTTACCTCGCTATTTCGGAATTTGTGGCGCGTCTCTCTTATTATCTTGTGGTTCAGCTCTCTCAAAAGCCGACCAATCGTACATCACTTACTTTCTCATATATACCATATTAGGCTGCTAATGCCTTCCCTTTTTTTCCTTACACCTTAGGTCAGAACCATGTATTAGAACATCATCAATCGATCCTCAGCGAATTAAGCAACCGGGGTATCCACGCCAGCTTTACTATCATCGTCGCCACCGAGGAGTATAGTCTCTGTCGAAGATATACCCTTCCACAACAATACCGTTTCGACGACCGCATCCGACTCATATTCCTACAAACCTTTAGTACAACCCGAGCGTATAATAAGCTACTCCCTGGGTATACTTTCAAGATGAGCGTGGTATATAAAGAGCCGGAAATGGTTCCTTCAGACGGATATTCCGCTGGCGTCGACGCCGGGCATCAAGATGGCGATAGTGACGCTCCTTCCACTCGGTATTCCCCCGTGCCCCAAGTCCATGATATACTAGGATACGGCGGTGCAGACGATGCGGTTCTGATGCCGACCTCACCCAACTCTCCCGATCTAGGCTCGCCTAACCTTCTCGGCCCTCTGACCCCTCCCGAAAGCCTACCTTCAGCATCGAAAACCGCGGGTCATCGTTCGGTTCGCAGACGACCTATCCCCAAACCACACCGCGAAGTTACCAAGAATCGCGAAGGAAAGTTTTGTTGTACATTCCCGGGATGCAGCGAGAAGGTTAAAACCTTCACCCGGAAGTGCGAGTGGAGGTAAGATCCCAACCTTCCTATCTCATATATAGAACAGTGCGCTAACTATCTCTAGCAAACATATGGACAAACACGACCGCCCCTATAAGTGCGCACACCCTGAGTGCCAGAAGCTTGCCGGATTTACTTACTCCGGCGGGCTCTCACGGCACGAACGCGAAGTCCACGGTCAACATGGCGGTCCTGTTAATTCCATAGTGTGTCCCCATTTGAGCTGCAAGCGCCATACGCACGGCTTCACACGCATGGAGAACTTAAACGAGCATCTACGGAGATGTCACCGACCCAACGAGGAAAGGGACGGCGAGGACGGGAGCGACCCTGCTGGACCTTTACCCGAGGACGAACCCCTTCCCGAAGACGGCACGACTCTCCCACTGCCGAATCCGCTTGTGGAAAGTCGGATCGGGGAGAAGCGCAAGCCAGATACGGATTTAGGGGGGCAAGTAAAGCGCTTACAGGTCGAGAATTCAGAGCTACGCGCTGAGATCGAGGCGCAGAAACGGCAAAGCATAGCTATGATGCAGCAGATGTCCGAAATGACCGGCCAACTCAACCAACTCCGACAGATCGCGCAAATCCCATCGTCGCTCATGCCCAATGACCCGTCAGTCCCTGGATCCTAGGAAGGCCTGGGGACATTTTGTTATTAGTCTTGCGCCTTCTCCACTCTCATCTTTTTTCACACGCATTTTCATTTCCTATGTTTTGAGGATACCCCACTTTGTTGTTTCTGCATGGCATGGCGTGGTGTGTTGGTGATGAGGAAGATCGACTAGATTCGTCTTGATCGTTTCCCGCCGGACGGTCTTAGGCGTTTTTGATTTTTTCGGTATAGCATTTTCCCGGTGTGAGCGTTTTGCCTTCAGTCAGGCACAGGCTAGAGTGTTCTCGCCTCTCATTTGTTTGCTAGCGGCATGTTTGGAGCATCCGGGTTATTTGGATGATGATACGAGGACCTAGATATCCACGGAGAGAGAATGGGAACGATGATATTACGTCATGAGCTGTAGTTATAGATACCCGGGATCGGCCTGGTTGTTATTATTGTCCGATATGTTACTGCGTTGTTGCCTTTGTCTTTGTGATTTGGGTGTAAGCTGCTATTTTGGTGTCACTTACAATCCTTACTTGTGTTTGCTGAGGCTATCTTTGCAATCAGACGTACATATCTTCATTTCCACTTTGAGAACAACATAACTCAGCTGGGCCGTCCAATTTAGTCCCAAGGTCCAGGACACAAGCACAAGTCTTCAAACACGTACAAGCCCAATTCACACATGTTGGTGTTAAGAAATTACAGGTGGATATTTCTTGCATATCTTTGCAAAAACGTCAGGAATATTGTTTAAGTGTACACTTTTCTCACGATGAACAACTCACCATCCCTATTTTCTACTACCATATTTTATTTCTACTCCATCAATCGCACTATCGAGTGCATGTCGCTTAATTAATGTGAGTGGGTTTTTATGACCATAGTATTCGCACGGGGCCGAAATCACCACACACAGATATTTTATCATCGACTGAAGTTATATGACAACGTTCACTTCTAAACGATGTGGTATAGAGATGTATTTCTGGTTGAAATGTCCCAGTGACCTCGTCGCTTACGACTCTCGCTCGAGTTCGATGACGTATCAAGTAAACTCGTCCAATACGACCATGTGGTCTAAAGTTCACTTCAGTTTTCATGTATGACACACCTATCCTTGTGTTTACCTAGGTACTCACTATGAGTGATTGGACCTCTCCTACTACCCCTAAGCGACTTCATAAGATTCGAGTCGTTCGTGTCACCCTGACCTGTACCTTGCATGACTCCCAAAACACAGAATCGGGAAGTAGCCGTTGCTACCTAGGTATACATGCCATCAAACACCATTCAAGGACTTCGACATGGGGTTTCGATATATACAGTTACCTACCTGTAAACAAATAATAACCTAGTTCGGTCTTCGATCTTATGTGAAAACAAACACTACATATAACATATGGGGGAATTGATGATCGTAACAGGGATTCATTAACTTCGTTTTTGGCTTCAATTTGTCGCAAACACAGATTGATTGTCAAAGGTCACCACGTTCCCCTAGTTTAATTTCCTTGTTCACGTATACGAATTGACTTGGAGAAGATATTGACAGTCGTATCAGAAACTGCTTCAAACATTATTTGTGACTTACGTCAGGTATCAACATCTATTTTGAGCTTCATACTTCTGTCTTTTGCATATATAGGACCACATCTTCTCCCCTGCCGGTAGTAAAGGAAGAATTCAATCTCCAGCACGATATCCCAAGAAGCTTTACGAGATACCTGAACCTCCATATCTTTCTTAGCCATACAACATAACCTACACGCACTTTATCAATCGCCTACTTACCCCCCACAATGAAGTTCGCCGCCCTTCTCATCGCTGCGGTAGCGACCCCAGGAGCCCTGGCAGACTTTTGGATTAGCTACGTCAATCAAGAGATCGAAAGAAATCAGGGAAAGAGGATCGTAGAGGGCGGCTACATCACCAACGGGCCCCCATCCACCTGCGACGATTTAACTTCGTACCACGTCTGGCCCAACTCGGGCGACGTGAGCGCTGACAAGACCGGAATGCGCACCGTCCCCGTAAATCCAGTTGACCCACCGTTGTACCGCGACCCTCTTGACATCACCGAAATCAACACAGGCGACGCGGGACCTGGCCATTTCAGTAAGTCCTCTCATTCCCGGCGGGTGTAGGGAAAGTGTAAGTACTAACACGGTATTTATAGCGGTCTACAAAGACCGTGGCGGTGCTATGGTCGATTTGAATGGGAAACTTCTCGGCACGTGTGGCGAGGACCGCTCGAAAACTTTCGATACAACCTGCGATATTGATCGCTACCCTGCCCGCATCCAAGGATCTTCTATGTACTTTTGCACAACTGGTCTCCAGGCCGGGTCCAAGGACTAAACTTGTATCCTTGCTATATCCCGTCACCTAGCATGCTAGATGCCAGAGACGATTAGGTGTGGTGTTTTGAGAGGGAGGCCTGAAAAGGAGGAGATATAAAATTCTGGAGTGACGTTGAAGTTTTCTTGTACCCATGGCTAGATAGAGACCGGACACGGCGGTATAAAAAGTATTCCTAGCAAAAGGGTCAGCTACTTAGATATTTATCCTGCAATGACTTATTGAAAAACACATTTGCAAACGATACTATCTTCATTGAGGTCAGCGTGAAGGACTAAGTAAATCTATTCAAGCATACATGCGACCATTTTTGCCGGATCGTAGTAATACTTCCATATCATAGAAAGGAGCTTCAAGGATCCAATGGCGCCACCGCCTAGATTACCTACGGCGTCACAACACAGCAAGGCGCCCATAGACATGCCCAAACCTAAGACCCAAGGGCCTTGGTATCATGGCTTAACTAACTTTATTATCTATAGATAAAAATAGACGACATAGAATAGACCTTATTAGCTTACTCTAAAGAAAGCCCTAGAGCTTTGTATATTGGACATAAGTTCAAATGGAGGAGCCAATAGTTACAATTAGAGGTATCATTATATATTTATAGAATATTAGATATTCTCTTTTCCTTATGGACCTTAAATAAATAGAATAACTGAATTAATAACTCTATATACCGGAGCAGCTTTCAATCCCCCTATTCTAAGGCTGGAAATGGGTACCTACCCCTGAACCATTTTAGATGTAACAAATAGATTTATCTTCGCAGGCAATAGCCTTGTCCGAATCCATTGGGTCATACGCATGTAAGAACAAACATTGGAATATACAGGATTAGTTATCGGATCCTACACCATAGTGCCTGCCTACATTGCTATTGTATCTACACTTGCCGATCAAAGGATCAAAGATGCGATAGAAAAGTTTGTGGGTATCAAACAACGAATATCCAGGGAAGGAGAGGCTACATTCTATGTCCTATGACCATTGAGATAAGGCTCTATATGTCAGGTGTGACTTGCAAAAGTTGTCTATTGCATTGCTCTTCCTGTTCCATCCTTAGCAGTCCCCAAGATATTATAAAACCGCAATACTTCTCGCTCCCTGCTACTTTAAGAACCTAAACTCATACTCGGCATTTCGACAGATTGAGCTCAGTGATATACCTCGACTTCGATTCTTCTCACACACATCTACCTACCTTCGAGTCACCTAACCTAACCTTCTGCACCGGTCTACCGAGTTCTCTATTCACAATGAAGGTCTCCGTTTTATTCATTGCCGCCGCAGCGGCCCCTGGAGCTCTTGCAGACTTCTGGTTGAACTACTTCAACAAACCCGCCGTCAACGACTTTGAACAGGGCACTGCTGGCGGGATTTTTGTCGCTAACCCGCAGATTACCTGCGACAACATTTTCGGTATTACTGTCTTTTTTAACTCTGGCGACGTTAGCAAAACTATTGGAATGCGCACCGTCCCTGGCAACGACGTCGGTGCGCCCTTGTTCCGTGACCCCCTCGACATCGTTGAGTTCAACACGGGCGACCAAGGCCCCGGCCATCACAGTAAGTCCTCCCCCACCTAATCCCATTGCCCAAGCATATAACCAGTATTCGAAGTTTAATCGCTGACTTATTCCCGTGTAGCTATCTATGCAGACCGCGGCTACGCCATGGTAGACCCTTCTGGAACGGTTACTGGCCATTGCCGACTAGACCGTAGTACCACCTACCACTTTCAGTGCCCGGATGGCCACAGCGATTCCGTCCATGTCCAGGGATCTTCGATGTTCTTCTGCACTTCCGACCTTGGGCCCGGTCCTAGAGAGTGATCTAAGAGATATGCTGGCGGAAAAAGAATAGGGAGGAAGAAAATCGGAAAATCTGGAGTGGCGCTTCGGCCATATACCTAAAGACCGGACATGATGGCATTGGAAATGTGTTTAGCAAGAGGTCGCCTAGAAAATGCGCAATTGATGATTGTTTGACACGATACCTAGAAGTGATCCCTTCTTCCTAACGTTGATTTGCCAGACCAGATGGATACTTAAGCCCTCGCGGGCTAAATTTTACTAGATTGCAGGCCATATTTCGTTCTTAACTCTCCCTGGGACGAGTTGTGAAAACTTCCAGGTTCTCGTTTCCACCAATACCCCAGGCTCCGCACAATATTGGTACTGCGTAGGGCTCTAGGAGGCTTCTCGCACGGTATACTTTTAGGGAAATACCCGACGCCTTTACGTATACCGCTACGAACAGGTGGTACTCAGACACCCTTCACAGGAGGGATTTTAGTGGTTATAGGGCCTAGAAAATCTACTAACGAATACGCAAGTCTCTGCTCGAACGCGGAGTTATTAGTAGAGATACTTGCGAACGCCACTTGATCGTGGGGGCACTCGTATTCACCAGAGCGAGGCCGGTGAGCTAGTCGCCAGCCACGAAATGCAAATCATTCCGCGTATATACCCGACGCTGGAGACTAATTGCAATGGTGGATAGCCGACGATCCTGTTATGAGCATCAAGACATCGTCCTTACCAAAATTTGATACCACAGACAGGAAGCTTGTTCGAAATTAGCTTGCTCGTAATCAATCGCATAAATAGGCCCTAACGGAATAAGTACTGTGAGTAGGTAGTTTGAAGAGGTGAGCAGGGCGATCCAAATCCTTCTACCCCACGGCTTCATCTACGCCCGTCGTCCTCGGCGGATCGGCTAGAATAAAGTGCGATGTGTGGTACCTCAAGTACTCCGAGTATATTGCACAAGTGAGACATACTCTAGCCGCCAGTACAGGCTTGAGCCGTGGTTACACAGTGAAGGATTCGATGCAAACCTGCCTGCTTGCGTAAAAATTCTGTATTATCAAGATACGTTGCCGAATCATGTACTGAAGTAGGTACATGTAGGGATCGGATGCAGTCCATTTTACTTTTTATTTGGGGTTACACATACTGGGAAGAAGCGGGAACCCCCAAATATTTTCCGTGTCAGCTTAAAGACTACCATTGCCTTTGACTTCCTTCAGCTTCGTTGCGATTCGGAAGTATTGAGGGCGAGAATCGGCATCATCTAAATGCGCTAGGAGAACGGAGAAGTTTCCAAAGTCCACTGAGTTGTAAGCAACGGTGGAACCGAGAACAAGTCGCGCCGCGACGCTACTATATGTTGAACGAGGGTCTTGCTGTTGCGACGTCCAATTCATTCAGTAGGATTACGGCGCTTCGTAGCTTCGCCGCGCATTAGCATACAACTTGCAAGGGAGTTATATACGAGTCTTCTATCTAATCGGCATTTTCATAGATTACACCCCGGTAGGTAGCTAGATATTAGAGCCAACGTTTTTCTACCCTTCCCATTCCTCACTTGCTCCAATCTGTTTTTGCCATCCCCTCTATGACGCCATGGCTGAAATTAAAATCAAGGAAGGCAAGGCGCCTTTCAAAATCGCATCAATTGATGAGTCATGTTTCACTTATTATAAGATCATTGGTGATCTTTCCAGCGGACTTCCTCCAGTTGTTGTAGCTCATGGCGGACCTGGCGCTGGGCACGAGTATCTCCTCACATTCGCTGATTTATGGCGGAATTACGGCCTCCCGGTCGTCTTCTACGATCAAATAGGCTGTGCTTCATCCACACATCTCCAGCACAAAGCTGGCGACCGGTCTTTCTGGCAGGAGCAATTATTCCAAGATGAGTTGGATAATTTGATAGATCATCTCGAGCTGCGCCGCGACCCCGGCTTTCACTTCCTCGGCCAGAGTTGGGGAGGTATGCTTGGTGCAGCCTTTGCTGCCCGCCAGCCCCAGGGGCTCCGGAGACTGGTACTCGCTAGTGCGCTTGCGAATAAGGAGCTTGCTACTCGCGGGACGAAGCTGTTGAGAGAACAGATGCCACCAGATATGCGACAAGCACTTGAGGAGGCCGAGAAAAAGGCCGAATATGAGGGTCCTGCGTATAAAGAGGCACTGGACTTTTACTTCAGGAAGCACGTGTGTCGCGCCGAGTCCTATCCGCCGGTAGATCTTCTGCCGGCTTTGAAGAACTTGAGTGAGGATACAACGGTATATCGCACAATGTATGTCGCATTTCTCTTCTCTGAAATCTTCTTCAACTTTTCCCGACTCCCCTTGCATTTCTTGAATAAAAACTCCTACTTCTACTTCTAACTCGCTAGGTAGGAACGGCCCCTCGCCCCTCACAGCAGACGGAACGTTAGACAAATGGACTGTCATTTCGCGCCTCCCAAAGATTAACGTTCCGACGCTCGTCTACAACGGCGAGTTCGACACCTCACACGACATCGCCCAAGTACCGTTTTTCGAGCTCATTCCACGGGTTCGCTGGATTACGTTTCCGAATGGCGGCCATATGTGTCATCTAGAAGAAGGGCTGCGAGAAAGGATCTTGAAGGTCGTTGGCGAGTTTCTAACACAGAAGGAAGTTGTCGATGTATAGCAAGTTTCTTCAAGAATTCGTCCGGTAGAACGGGGACAATGACAATAAAAGCACACTCTTCATTAACATGACCCGACCATTACGGTCGCCATTCCATTCCGGGAAAGCCAATGACCCAGATGCTTGTAAGATTATCTAAAGCTAAAAATTTAAGATGTCATCATGACGATGTGTACCTGAGTTAGTCATAGAGCGAGTCATGTCTAAAATTCACCATACCCATAGCAACGCATACTCAAATACGGTTCCAGATTGCCAAGATTAACATCATTCCGTATTCTGGCTGTAGCTGAAAATGCCGGTGATTCCATGGGTTATCAGGGTGGGAGACCATCCTGGTTCGTCTGCTGAGGAGATCGCCAATGAACCCGACTGGGATTCGCGCCATCCTCATCATATCGGCTTTAAAGACGAAAACCGCGTTGCCGGTATTACTCATAGGAACGATGATTACGACGAAGAAATTAGCGAAGCCAAAGAGCAATGGAAAGAGTTGAAGAAAGAAAAGAAGGAAGGTGAACTCTTGAACTTCAGGGATATCATCACTCATCAGAAGGTTGGCAATCATTCTAATCGTCGTAATCCTTGTTCTTCAATTGAATACCATTATCACTAAAACGCTCATTTCATAGGATATTCATTTAGAGCATCCCGAGAACCACCCTGTCGGATGGCGTTATGTACTAGATGCCAGCGAAGACTGGGTAAAGAACACTGAGGAGTGGCCCGCCAATATCAAAAGGCGTCAAAAAGAGGAAGAGGAGAAGGCGAAGAAAGATAAGGATAGCGATTCAAAAGATGATCCACGCCAGGAGCATGAATGGAAAAGATCTCAAGGGCAGAGTAATCAACACCATGCTGCGTATTCGGCGGATTCCGATAGTGGGTATGACTCGGGAAGTGGGAAGGGAGACGAAGAACGCAGCGACAGCGAATCTCAAAGCGACAAGAATTCGACTGAACCTAAATATTCTCCACAAGAACAAGCGCTCCTGAAGGCGTTGAATCATGAGAAAGAATATATCTCAAAACTTAAAGCTAATGATGGAAAAGGCGAGTCACCTCAGAATCGCAATCGGACTCAGACCTCAATTGATGAGCAAGACCAGTTCAGCCCCGATAATTGGCTTCCTAGGTCTTCGGACCTCACGAGGTTAACTGGAAAACATCCATTAAACGCGGAAGCTGACCTGAGTCACCTCTTCGATGCCGGACTGATCACACCAAACGAGCTTCACTACGTCCGAAACCATGGCGCAGTACCTCGACTATTATGGGAGTTCCATAAGATCGATATCGATGGCGGCAAGCTTGTGTTATCCATGGACGATCTAAAAAATAATTACTCCCCTATCAATATTCCTGTTGCATTAGCGTGCGATGGAAACAGGCGTAAAGAGCTCAACATGTTACGCAAAAGCAAAGGTTTCAACTGGGGACCCGGTGCCGTCAGTTGCGCGTACTGGAAAGGCCCTCTCCTGTTAGATGTTTTGATGTCGGCGGGGATCAAGCCTGATCTCTCAGGTGATTCCGGAAAACGACTATGGATTCATTTCGAGGGCTCTGACAAGCCAAGCGAAGGAGCATACGCAACTTCTATACCATTTGAATACGCCATGGATCCTACTAACGACGTAATTCTCGCATACGAGATGAATGACTTACCGCTTCCCCCCGACCATGGGTATCCGGTTAGGCTCATGATCCCCGGGTACATTGGTGGTCGGTGTGTTAAATGGCTCGGCAAGATCTGGATCAGCGACAAGGAGAACGATTCGTATTACCATATCTGGGATAATAGGGTTCTGCCAGGCTTCATAACTGAGAAAGACGGCGAATTTGCGGAAACTCTTTTTCAACATCCTGACACGGCCTGCAATGAGCAGAATTTGAATTCGGTAGTTGTGAAACCTGCCCACGGAGAGAAAATCTCCTTAACCGAAGCTCGGAAAGGTCACGGTTATCGTATAGCAGGTTACGCTTACGATGGAGGAGGACATGAAGTTCAACGTGTCGAGGTTTCGCTTGATGAGGGAGACACTTGGCTGTACTGCATCAGGAAATTTCCGGACTTTCCTATTCGCCATGGGAAGAAGTTCTGGACGGTACGTAACCTCCTATTGTTGACACAAAATTCGAAGCTCTCATACTGTGAAATTTCTAATACCGTTTCATGCAGTGGCTCCATTGGCACGTCGATGTCGAGCTATCACACCTACTCCGAGCGAAAAGTATTACAGTACGTTGCTTTAACGTCTTCAAAAACACCCAACCGAAACAGCCTAACTGGAACATAATGGGCATGATGAATAATTGTTGGTATATCGTACGGCCCGAAGTTGTTGAGAATGATGACTCCGATGTCCCTTCTATCCTTTTCCGTCACCCGACCGAGCCAGGCACTGGAGACGGAGGTTGGATGAAGCCTAGTGTGGAGAACCAATTGAGTGCTGCTAAGCAAGAAGCTGGTACACCCCAGAAACAATTCACTAGGCAGGAGGTAGAAAAGCATGATAATGAGCGTGACTGCTGGATTGTAGTGGACGGAAAAGTATACGATGCAACGAGTGTCCTGGAATGGCATCCAGGTGGGAAAGCCGCTGTGCTTGGACACGCCGGTAAAGTCCACCAACAGACCTCTGACGAATTCGCGAGTATTCATGATGATTATGCGTTTCAAAAGCTTAAAGGTATGAACACCTTACTGTTGGGTATTGTTTAGGAATTTTTTCACCATCTGACAATTCGTAGAATGTGCCATCGGCGTGCTTACCGACAAGGCAATGAAATTCGTCGAGAAGACGGCCGAAGACTCGGCCAAGGAGCAAGTCAACGACAAGGGCGAAGACCAACTCGTTTTGCAAAGACATCGCTGGGTCCCGGTGAAACTTGTCGACCGCCAGGAAGTCTCCAAAGACACACGAATATACACATTCGGTCTTCCAGACAAGAAAACCGTTCTCGGACTAGGCACCTGCCAGCATCTCCAAATCGGGTTCCATATGAAAGACCGCCTGCTTATTCGAAGTTACACGCCCACAAGGCCGATCCTCCCGGCGCGAAGGGACACTTCAAAATCTACCTGCGACGACAGGAATGGTACTAATAAAACTGATAAGGGCGAACGCGATATGCGTGACGGTGATGGTACCTTTGATTTAACGGTCAAAACATACTTCCCAGACGAGAACCAGCCAGGCGGCGCTCTATCTAACATCCTCGACTGTCTGCGCATAGGGGAACCCGTCGAGCTGCGCGGGCCCACGGGCGAAATCCTGTATAACGGAAGCGGGCGGTTTTCGATCGAGGGACAAGAACGACGTTTTGAGCGTGTGTCGCTTGTCCTCGGTGGTTCGGGTATTACACCAGGATATTCGCTAATCGCAAGAGTCCTGTTATCGCAAGACGATAAAACGAAAATACGTGTTGTCGATGCTAATAAGACTGAGGACGATATACTGCTTAGGGACGAACTAGATAAATTTGAGAAAAAGTCGAAGGGTCAGCTAAAGGTAGCGCATGTGTTGAGCCATGCCGGGGACGACTGGACGGGTTTGAAGGGACATGTTGATGAGAATATTATTAAAGAGAATCTCTTTGGGCCTGGCGAGAAATCCGTGGTTTTCTTGTGTGGACCCCCGGCTATGATACAGAAAGCGGCGCTGCCGGCGTTGAAAGGTAAGCTATTTGGTGTTTCGCTATCCCAAGCTTTACTCTGGCGTGCTAACATGAGACTAGATTGGGGTTACACTGAGGATGAGAATATGTTTGGATTTTGAGATTTGTTGTCTTTTGTTAGGGTATTGCGACCACTCGAAATGTATGGGCATATTCGTCTAGCACTTGGCATTGATGCTGTCTACCTAGATATTTATAATTGGCACACTATCTAGGCAAGTAATGTACTGTTCTATGTAATTGGATATCTTTTTATGAATCATTCTTTTGGCTACTTAAGAGATAGTCAAATTCTCAAACTCGAACGTGCAATTGAATGAACTATTCCTTCTCTAATGCGATGCCGTAATGCCACCAACTCCATTCAATGCAAATGCGAAATAATCGGCCCAACTCCGTAAATGCTGCAATTTTCGTCGATATTTATGCACAGCCGCCTCGTATCATCTTCATCAATCACAATACCATCTTTTATCTAACGTTCATACCACATAATATCGCCTGTCTGTTGCTCATGCCATAATAGCGGCAAATAATCCAGCTCCAAGCATCACGACTGCACCATGAGCCAACATACCACCCCTCGCTCTGGGTCCACCATTTGGCAACTCTTTCTGTACGGTCGCAGTCGCCGTTGCAGCCGACAGAGTGCAACTCGCTGTACCGCATGCATATCCATTAGGACAACACCCAGCCACAGGCCCTGCATCTCCACCACATAGAAACCATCCCGCGGCACACGTCGCAGTTCCAGTTGCCGACCCCGCTGCATCCGCATCCGACACCGGGACCACGATTGTAGCTCCAATAGACACAATAGTCGTAGAAGCGGCCGGAGGACAAGAAGTCGTGCTGCAATCCCGACCGGTTCTACAACACCCTCCTCCTGCACTAGCAACACAAGCATAGAATCCCGTGGGGCAGTATGATGCGGAGCTACCACTTGTAGGACGATAAGGCGGGACACCACCGGAGTTTGTGTCGGGGGCGGTTGTAGATGTCGGTGTTGAGGAAGACGTCGATGTGGGCGCGTTGGCAGTGGTGGTTTGCGTCGTGGTACTAGTTACCGGCGCACCACCACCGGATGGCGTTACGGTCACGATGACGGTTACGACTTGTGTGCTGGGCGTGGGGATCGAGATTGCGGTTGAGGTTAGGGTTGTTTGGGTTATTATTGAGATGCTGCTGGCGACGCCTGGACATGGCATGTTAGCACTCTTCGTCAATTCCAAAGTTTCTTCAATCCCTTCAATAAAATAGGAGAAAATGGTACTTACAACCAACACTAGCACACACAAACCCCGGGATACAGCATCCACCACCTACGTTCGCAGGACAAGCCGTAGAGCCATCGGCACATGTGCCGACCGTAACGCCACAGTTCTGGCCATTAGGACAACATCCTACATTACCGGCATCAGGCGCATTGGTAACGACGAAGCAGCTTGTGCCGTCGGTGCAGCAGTAGTTGGGCTGGTCAATGTTGGTACAGCTGTGCGTCCCAGCAGGACATGCGAATTGGCGGCCTTGTAGCTTCGACAAAACTTCGCGCGCGCGTCGGTATAACAGCAATCCCGTATCTTCTTGTTTCTTATCCGTTTCTCCTTTATTCGTTCCCGCTCTTATATTTGCGCTCCTGAGTTCAGTATCTCGATAGTCGTAGTGTAAAGGATAAGGCGGTTGGAACGGAATCGCAGCGGAGCTGTTGCTAGAAAGGAGCATGTCGTCATCAGATGCGCGATGATGTAGCGGTTGTGGACCGAATGCGTAGAACTCGGGAAATATCTTCTCGCCCTCGTCAAGCGACATCTTTCGAATTGCCGTTGGGTGTTGCGCGCGTACTTTCGTCGCGGCGGCGAGAAGTAGGAGGAGCGAGGATGGTAGGCTAAACATTGCTTTTGGGAGGTACATGATCGCCGATTATCGACACCCAAGAAGGGTGTCTGCAGATTGTCGCGACGGAAGGGTAATTGCTTTTTACCAGTGTCTCGGTAACCAGGTGAAATTGTCAATTATATAGTGCCCAGGGAAAATGACGGCAGGCATCTATGTTGACGATGATGCTTGTTTACGGGAGCGTGCCGATGAAGTTACACTGGTAGTGGGCACCGTTTCCCGTTTCCCAGCTGTGCAACTTGCTAAACAATCCGTTTGTTCGCCTAGCTATCAGCTCGGCTTTAATTAACGAGGGAAGCCATCGGATTGGATACAAAATGTCCTCGACACGATCTTGTAATGCGTGACTTGTCAATTTATTGACAACAATAGCCCCCGAGTCAAAGAAAAAAAGGGTTGTTTAATTGAATGGAGACTCGAGAGACGAATGGTCATTTCTAGGTCCCAGCGTCAAACAACAAAGGGTAATCTGGCGGTGGCTGAGTCTGGGTCTCTGGGATCGACATGGGTCCCCTTCTGTTGACAACGCATCAAAGTGCCAGTCGGAATCGTTCACGATCTCCCTAACATGGCAGCTCGGAAAATCAGCTGTAGCATTGGACGTCGAAATATCAATATTTCCAGAATAGGTAAATAAAACAAGTGAAGTGGTCGATACTACCTAACTGTAGGTGTGTTTCGTACGCCTACATCCAATCAATGACAAATTATGACATGAACGACACATTTTCACAGTCACATATATTCCAAATCATTGATGACTCCGCACATTATTCATTGCGAATAATGGTCATGGCACATTCAGAATTAGCAAAATAATCATAATACTTTTATACTCCTGACTTTTTATTCCTTGAATACCATGCATTTGGGTGTTCCTATTCCGGTCCCAATCAGGTAAGCTTCTAGAAGTCTAGTCCCTGCATACGATCGACAGATCATTTACGTCAGGGAACGCAGTAGAGATAGCGGGGAATAACAGGATTAAACTTCTTTATTTCGAAAGGAGTCGTTGCAGACCTATGTATGTAGCAGACAAGTTTTGTGTGTCGCGCATGTCCAAGCACTGAATAATTAGGCCTTACTTTCCTCGCTCGATATTCACGATAGAATATCTCACATTATACCTATCCCATTGAGATATTCCCAGTATATATACATGATGGTCGTACAAATGTCTCATTGATATCAGGTATCATATGTCCATAACTGCGTCGTTACAAATACAAGTCCACGCAACATTACCATAGTTGCTGCTGCGATTCGTCGTCGTTATCGGGAACCTCAATGATCTTATCAAACTTGCTATCCGAATACTGCTTCTTCAAGAAGGCAGAGCAAAGGACACCCGTTGCCACGCTAACATTAAGACTTTCCACGGCGGAAGATCCAGAATGATTCGGTATCGAAACTTCATAATCCGCCATCCGTCTCGTTTTACTCGAAAGACCCTCTCCTTCACTTCCAACCATTAGAATTGTTGGTTGGCTCGATAATGGATCGTATGATTCTACTCTGTCTGGTGTGAGATGTTTTCCCTCTCTAGGTCGAGAACCTGGCGCCACTGCAGCATAGACCACCCAGCCCGCCTCCTTGGATCGAGTGAGGAAATTGAGCGTGGTATCGACTGAGAACAGCTTAACAACTTCGGAGGCACCAGCAGATGCTTTCAAAGCCACCGAAGTCAATGTAGCGGAATGGCCTTTTGTGATCCCGATGGCGTTAACACCTAGAAAAGCTGCCGATCGTAGGATAGCACCTAAATTGCCCGGATCTAGAATACCATCCAATAATAGAACAAACGGTTTCCTGCCAGGTGGTAGGGTGCATTCGACAAAGTCAGAAGTGCCATTCACCTGGGCCTCTTCGACAGATTGGTGAGCCAGCGCGATACTGAATCCGGGGGTTGGTTCTTCGGTCCATTCACCTAGAGATCTAAGTGGCAATTGAGGTAATGGAGATGCCTCAAGAACACAGCCATTATGCGGTCGACCATCGCTCATTTTATCCATCATCCGCAATCCCACATTGTCCGTCACCTTTTTGACGGTGACACCAACTTGGTTCGCCTGTCTTTCAAGGCCGGTGATACCCGAAGCATCTCGTCGATTTTCTCCGCAGTAAAGATATAGATTATAAAGTTGTCGCGTGGTGTTTTTAAGGGCAGCCTCAACTACAGAGCGGCCATAGAGAAATTGCGATGCTGCGGTAGTGCGATGAAGGCGGATAGAACCACTATCTTTTGGTCCACTGTCTCTTGATGAGGTTTGTCGGAATGTGGGTTCTTCATCTTTTTGATATCGCTCTCGCTCCCTATTTTCCCTAGGTTCCCTAAGCTCCCCAAACGCTCTCGACTCCGCCGGCTTCTCTAAAGGCTGACGAAAATCGCGCTCTTTTCTTTGAAATCCGGAACTGGAGAACCTATCTCGCGGAGGCCTAGCGAAATCTCTTGAATTATTCGACGTCCTATCGCCGAATGCTCTCGATTCATTTGAAGATGGGCTGAAACGTGATGACGGACGAGACCTTCCTTTCCCTTCCACTGAACGGCTTCTCCTAGAAAAATCGCGACCTCCTCGATCATTTCTATCCGAGGATGACTTTTGTCCTGAACTGGACTCAAAATCCTTGAAAAATTGACTCCGTGTTACCCTATCTTCCCTTCCGCGTTGCTCTGGTTGCTCTCTTTCGCTCAAGTCGCCCAATTTGCGTCGTAAGGGACCATTCCCCAGTTGGTAAACTAGACTCTTCTTCCCAAACTCTTCATCCGGATCATAGAAGCGTGCCCGTCTAGACTTTGGCTTAGGAGTTGTGAATGTGATGTCTTTCTTGCCTTTTTTAATCTTAAACGTCGGCAGTTCCTCAGGTAAACCTCTTTTTGATCTAGCTGTGTTCAAAGCTGTCTTTTTGAAGCCTTGAGCTCTAGCCTTCTCCGAGTTCCGAAGTCCACGATGGATGGCCGAGAGAGAAGAGGCACGTGAGGGAACATAAGTAGGCCTTAGAATGGCCCAGGATCTAAATAATACGTCATGTCCACTCCGTAAACATGAAGAGTTGAAGAAAATCATTGCATGTTTCAGAATAAACAGACCATATGAAGCTTAAAGACAGCTCTAGAGAAATAGAAAATCTATTTATGTCCTATAGAAATGTGATCGTATTCATCGATGGCAAACTAAATAAATTTGCTTTTTGGAAATTTTCGAGGTACTAAATTTCTTATCTCTTATCAGCTATAATAGACCCATATTAAAAAGCTTAGCTACATAAAGTACCGAAGTACTTCGGTACATACACGTAGGTACTTGAACGCCGGATGGACCTGCCACACTTACAAATGCAAGTACACGTACGCTACAGGTACGCGCCGTACCTACCCGTAGGTACATGCAAGTGCCTAAAAATTGCCCTCGTCGTTGCTTAGGTGGGTGTCTCGTCAACGTTCTAGGTAGGTACGCCCCCACACCTGTACCTATGCAGGTAACTTTAAGTAGCGGGCTTCAGGACTGTTAGAGGGAATACATAACCCCACCAACTCGGCCGATTTTCCTAATTAATTACTTAACTCGACTAACCCTAACGCCGACGCGTGAACCCAATCTCTTACCGCGTCCCTCTCCAGAATCAAGCAAATCTTCAACTCGATATTTTCATCGACGGTGCACTAGACGCATTCCTTTCTCGTCGCTCTCTAATTTTCTTTGGGACGTCTTTATTTGATACCGGCGTTTTCTTTACGGTAAGTTTTTCTATTTTTAGAACCACCAATTATCTATTTATTTCGAATGCGCCGGATTTTAATCGCTAACCTTTCACCAGATCGGCTTTGATACCCCAACGGCGGCGCCTTGTGCAATTTACCTGCTTTTTATGTACCCCCATATTGACGTCTTTCGATTTTTCTTTTTTTTATTCTGGTAATCTCGGACCATGGATAGTCCGGCGAGTGACGCCGAGATGGAGGATGTCGATGACAATTATCCTCAAGTCCTCGGCGATCCCCCGGTTGATGGTAAGTTAGCTCACCATTTATTTATTGAGCAATATACTAATCATTATATACAAGGCGACTCGGATTCAGATAAGGAAGATTCAGTTCCGAATCTGGATGAAGGTTATGACCCTACACCGGATGCAAACCTGATCTCTAACTCAGATTTGGATTTGGATTCCGGCGTTAAGGACGCAGATGATGATGATTATCAAGAGTACGATGATCAAGATGATTACGACGAAGCCGCGCCGGTCAAGGGACGGCCGATAGAAATAGTAATCCCACGGCCCTCCCGTCCATCCGACTATCAACGTATACCTCCTAGCGAGGTAGTAGAAAGACTCCTAGGTCTATTTCAGGTTGCCAAGGATCTCTACTACAACATAGAATACCAAGATGGTCACATTGGTCTAGTGAGTTGTTTTTCTTTATATTGCTTTTTACATCTATATCGCTTCATCTTTTATAGGCCATCCATGGCGACTATGCCTTTCGTCGACGCGGTATATGTCTTATTCACAACATCCCCTAATCCCCGAATAACTTTGTGACTTATTTCACTTATCTCTTGCCTTCCCTAGCCGCTTAGTCGCGGTTTCTCCTGCCTTCTAAGCCGAGTGCCGACGAGGTGGATATCTTCGTCGACCATACCTTCACATATAGGTGAGATCGAGGATTAGGCAGTTACTTACCTTCTACTCGCCCCGTTCACCGGTATAGAGCAAGGCGGGTTCTACCTGTGAATATCGCTAGGCTGCTCTTAACATGGCGCAGTATAACCCGCCATGTTCACTTTCCTTTCACTCAACCTTCTAGACATCCTACTTTTACACACTGATCCGCGAAACGATCTATTTTTACTTGAGATAACCCTAATCGAACACATTGCATACATCTCACACCTACGCCCCTCCCCTGAACTCAATTGCCTACATTCATATTCATTGAGAGGTGCTCCCTTTTGATTGCTTCGAAAGTATTCGAAGGGCATCTTGCCCCTCCTTAGGGCAGCTTGGACAAGATGGTAGGTTCCCTACAACCAAGCGTGAAAAACTCGCACTTCACGCCTCCGTCGCCATTACGAAGTCGTACTTTCAATTCCCTACTTGTCCATTTAATGTTGGGAATCTCCAATCTTATATACGCTTTCATTTTGAAGATATAGATTTATATTTGCTTCTACTGTTTTGTTTTTGCAATGCCCTATTGTTTTCAACGCCCCAATTGAAGAAGCATTTAATTTACCTACCATGCTAACCATTTTAATAGTTAGCATATGATGATTTGATCCAATTGGAAAATGGATCATATGCTCTACGCCAATATCAACGCGAGCACCAAGATCCAAGAATTAGCCTAAACCAGCTCTCTTTTAGCAAGCACCCTGCAAAGCGTGCTCTCCCGGAAGACGATTACGATGAATCAGACTCGGATCACCCTAAACGTCAGCAGAAGCGACCCAGGTCGTCAACTCCTGTTCAACCCGCTCGCAGAAGTGCTCGACAAGCTTCTTTACAAGCATACTGGGGAGAATCATCCGATAATAGTCGAAGAAAGAAACTCTTCAGTGGCTACTATGGACTTTCCGATGATGAAGATGAAGATGAAGATGAAGAACCTACGCCTCTCAAAAAGGCCTTCACGCGCCAATCCAAATTGCGTTTTTCTAGTGCGAGAGTCACCCGATCCATGAATCCAACTCGTCAACAGGTTCATAACAACTCCGAAGATGAATTGGCACAATCCTCGGATTCCGACCAAGATGGGGACTATACTGAAGCTATTCCCTTCATTCGTTCCGATATTGGCGGCGCGCAGTCACGCAATAAAAAGCATCGAGGACGCCCCTCGCTTGCTAGATATGTAGGCGACGACTCTGAGATCGAGTTTGAGCCGGTTCGCAAATCACAGAGAGCGAACAGGGTTACGAAGAGCATGCGAGTTCCTAACGTTAATGACGAGTACGAACAAATACATGCTGCGCCGGCTGCACAAAAGATTGCTGCAGTGAAAGAGAAGTTTGAGGCTTATTCCGAGGAATCCGAATTTCCAACCGTTCATTCAGAGACGTGCGAATCCTGTAACGATAGAGGAGATCACACCCAGGGCACTTTTATACCATGCCAAGGCTGCTCTCTCTCCTTCCACAAGCATTGTATTGGCGCACGCTCTATGCGTGACCACCGAGCCACAAAGGTTGCCCAAGATAAGTTCGTACTCCAGTGTAAGTTCTGTATCGGATTGTATCAGTCAAAAGACTATCGCGCTCCCGATTATTCATTGTGCCAAGTTTGCAAGCACCCGGGTGTCTCGTGTGAGGCATTCTCACTGAAGAAAACCACAAAGGAAGAAGAAGCCGTTAGGGTCCAGAATGGAGGGGAAGATCCAATCGCACAGATTGAACCCAGTCTCATTGACAATGAGAACAATGTGCTCTTCCGCTGCACAGGGTGTAAGCGTACCTACCACTGGGAGCATCTGCCTCCGCTTAATTCAGACACCTTGGCTGGAGCAAGCATTCGCGACGAGCGTCTTGAAGAGTATTCTAGGGCTGGATGGCGATGCAAAGATTGCCAGGAGACACAGTTAAAGATACATGCATTAGTTGCATGGCGCCCTGCTGATCAGAGCACCTATACTAAGAGTCAACTAATCAATGATCTCAATGCTGATCAAATTGAATACTTGGTCAAATGGGATGGCCAGTCACATTATCACGACACTTGGATGCCCGGAGCTTGGGTATTCGGTGTAGCTACGGCACCTATGCGCAATGCATTCTTGAAACGCGAGAACACCGAATTTCCAAAGATGACGACCGAGTCTGCTATCGAGGAGGAATGGCTATTGGCTGACGTTATCCTTGCTGTGAAATACCAACGTGGTTCAAGTGCTTCCTCCAAAGCGCAAGACCTAGCCCGCATCTCGGATGTGGTGGCAGTATATGTCAAATTTCAAGGTCTGGGTTACGACGAAGTAGTTTGGGACGAGCCGCCGCCTCAAGATTCCGGCGCACGTTGGGATGCTTTTGTAGCCGCGTACGAGGAACATCTTAATGGAAGGTATTTCCGATCTGTTTCGGACCAACAAATACGGGAACGGATCAACAAGTACCGTTTGCTTGACTTCCAGAAAGATTGCGAACTAAAATCACAACCGCCCAGTTTGAGGGAAGGACGTTCCCTTATGGAATATCAAATGGAGGGCGTAAACTGGCTGCTTTACAATTTTCACCAGCAGCAGAACGTGATTCTTGCTGACGAGATGGGCCTCGGCAAAACGATCCAGATTGTTTCATTCATCAGCGCTCTTGTACAAGACCGACCCAAGGTTTGGCCATTCCTTATTGTCGTTCCGAATTCGACGTGTCCCAACTGGCGTCGCGAACTGAAAAGCTGGGTTCCTGGTATTCGAGTAGTAGCATACCATGGTGGTAAGGTCTCTCAGGATCTTGCATTCACACATGAACTCTTCCCCAATGGCGTTAGGGACGGGATGAAAGCACACGTCGTAATCATGTCTTACGAAGCAGCCGTTACATTGAAAAGCACTTTCAACAGTGTCAAGTGGGCTGGTTTGGTAGTCGATGAGGGCCAACGGCTCAAAAATGAGGACACTATCCTATACAAAACCTTGACTGGAATGAATATTCCTTGCAGAGTTCTTCTAACAGGTGAGTAGTGATAAAGGATTCTTATGCTGGCTTAACCTGCTAACATTCATTAGGCACACCGTTGCAGAACAACAAGAGAGAGCTTTTTAATCTTCTCCAGTTTATTGACCCTCGAAACGACGCTGAAGAGCTTGATGCGAAGTATGCTATTTTAACCAAGGAGAATATTCCAGAGATACATAGTCTCATTCGCCCCTACTTCTTGCGACGCACTAAACTTCAGGTCTTGAAGTTCTTGCCACCAATGGCTCAAGTCATTGTACCCGTTACTATGACATTATTGCAGGAGAAACTATGCAGGTCTATCATGGCCAAAAACCCCGAGCTTGTAAAAGCTATCGTCTCAAAAAGAAAGCTAACCAAGGGCGACCGAAAGACACTTGGTAATATTATGATGGACCTCCGGCAATGTCTTTGCCATCCGTTCTGCTTCAACAGCGAGGTTGAAGACAAATTCGTGAGCGATCAAGAGTTGCAGCGGAACCTTATTGAGGCATCACCAAAACTCAAGCTCCTTGAAATCATGCTCCCGAAGCTGAAAGAGAACGGCCATCGAGTGCTTATCTTCAGCCAATTCCTAGGTTGTTTGGATATTCTCGAGGACTTCCTAACATCGCTGGGTCTCAAGTACGGGCGTATCGACGGAAAAATTTCCGCCCTTAAGAAACAAAAGCAAATTGACGCTTTCAACGCGCCAGACTCTTCACTATTTGCTATGCTTCTATCGACACGTTCTGGCGGTGTCGGAATCAATCTTGCAACAGCAGATACCGTCATAATTTATGATCCAGATTGGAATCCTCATCAGGATATTCAGGCTATTTCGCGAGCACATCGCATCGGTCAAAAGGAAAAAGTTTTATGTTTCCAGCTCACCACCAAAAACACAGTTGAAGAGGAAATCATGCAAACAGGCAGGCGCAAGATGGCCTTGGACCACGCATTGATTGAGAGTCTAGATAGCGAAAACCAGGACGATCGTGATATCGAGTCGATCTTGACAAGAGGTGCAGAATCGCTCTTTAGCGATAAAGATAAAGTCAAGATCACATACACCCCAGCCTCAGTTGACAAATTACTTGACAGAAGCCAAGCTGAAAGCACAAATGCTAACGACCAGACAGCCGAAACGCAATTCTCAGTTGCACGCGTTTGGGCTAACGACACAGGCACATTGAACGATAACACCATCAGTGCCGACGATAACAACGCCCCGGCAGCTGACTCCAGTGTCTGGGAAAATATCCTCAGGCTTCGTGAGGAGGAGCATCAGAAAGAGGTTGCTACTCAAAAAGCGGAGTATGGTCGTGGTGCCAGGCGACGGGCTACTCAAGTAAGTTGTTACACCCCAGACTTTTATCTACACAACCACTAACAGAGAGCAGCCAATCAATTATAACAGTGCCCTAGTAGGTGTCTTTGCCGGCATTGACTCTGATTCTGACGAAGATGAAGATGAAGACACAGATGAGTTAACAGACGAGCAGCGCCCCAAAGCGGACAGCGACGGCGATTCCGATGTTGATACGGAAGACGAACTATACATCGATAATGGTGTCGACGACGATCTCGACGATAACGATGTTGACGCCGACGATTACAATGTCGATGGACGTAGCGTTCAGGCTCTTGGTGGGATTAAGCAGGAAATCCCGGCGGCAAAGATTAAGGCTCCCAAAGGTAGATCTGCAAGCGCACCACCAGAGTTGACAGCCCCAATGATTAACAAAACCAGCTTCTCCAGGGCTGACGACGGACGCCCCCGAACCCCCCCGCGCAGCTCTTCCGCAAACAACTCTTCAGAGCATGACTCCAACGTCATGGAAATTGACGAACAGGAGTTTACAAGTCGGCGAGAGAGCGATACAGACTCGAGAGTTACTGCCCCCGATTCCGCGCCCAAGCCTCCCACAGATGAATCCAAACCCTCATCCCTCCATCGTGAAGTCTAACCACATAGTTCCGATATCTCATCATGGACAGCCTCCAATTGCGGGCGTTCTTCCTTCGACTACGAATATTGCTCCCCCGAATTTGCCACCTTCAAACATACTGAAATCAAGTCATACTACTGTTCCGCGACCGCGTGGTCGGCCGCGCAAATACCCCTCTAACAATCCCCCCAAACCCCCTTCTACTGAACAACCTACTAAACCTTCTCCTAATGTTTCCCACGATACGTCTCGCAACCCTTCTGACAATATACTCGCTTCTTTTACTGGCGAAGGAGGCAGCTGTTTAATATGCAAGACCAGACACCCCCCGAATACTACATGCGTTGATTTTAGTTCCGAGGTCTCGATTCGACTCGCTATCGATTCCCTCAGGACTGGTGGAGATCATCCTAAAGTCCTGGCCTTCAAGAATCTTCTAATCAACTATCTACGAGCCATGGCAGGATGACGAGAAAATGGTGACGAAAACCCACGTTCATGAATCAATCAATCAATCCCACGACAAAGTTATGGACGAAGAAAGATGCATGCTTCGCCCATCTTGAGTCCAATTTCCAATCACTTGTCTCTCTGTAAGAAGACATTTTCCTGTAGGACATAGTTTGTTGCTTGCTCATAGACTTAAGTGCTTAAGTAGTCTCTACATTTATGTAGCTACTTTGGTTCTTACCCACGCCATAGGCATCAAGCATCTAGACGGGTACACGAATGAACAATAAAAGCACATTTTGGCAAATTTGGAATTCTTAACTAAGTTTAATTGCGACCAAGACATCTTTTGTGTTATTATTTAAGTGTTTTCTAACTGTTAACTAGGTACAAGGCCGTTTGTCACGTGGGAAACACAAGACAGAGCTGCAGGTAACCGTAGGATGCATCTAACCCTATTTGACGCCTCTCAGCAAACGGCGCCGATAGCACACTTATGGACGTGGATATGTGCGTATGCTCTGTGTCTAGGTATACCAGCTTGCTAGATGGAAATGGTTTCAGCCCTCTTTTAAAGAGTCCCTCTGTCATCTCATTGGAACTACTTTCCTACCTCTTTTTCCCGCCTATTCAGCATCATCTCGACTTTAAAGCTGCCAAGGGTCTTGTTCTACGTGAAATTTCCCAACGTCGACGGTTCGAGCTTCCACACGTTGGTATAAATTAGAGCTCGTGCCCATAGGTTGCCCGTTTGCTTCGTCTCTGCTTTCTTTGGTTTCTTTGATTACTTTCCATTACTCAGGTTCAGACTGTGGTTGCCACATTCATTAAATTCCCAGTTCCTCCTTTTCGTCGATATGGATCCCTCTTTCCTCCCCACACCTCCCGCCTCCGGTCCAAACGTCAACTCCCCCTCCGACCTGTCTTACTCTTCCGGGGGTTCTCGCTCTTCTACTCGAAACAGTTCCCCAGGTTCTATTATTGCAACTTCCTCCTCACCACTACCTCACCCTGCCCCTCTACTTCCTTCTACCTCTCAACAACAAGCAACCGCCCTTCTAGATTTCGACTTAAAAGCGGATATAGAACACAGCCTTCACTCCCTTGCCGAATCCCAATCAGAAATGGACCGAAACCCATTCCAGTCCATTAGCGAACGCCGAACCAAGCTCGCTACAGATCGAAACAGCGTAAACCAGAGCCAGCAATCACAACAACCCCAAGCTATTCAGCCCCAAAGTTTGCGACACAACATGCCTCCCCAACTAGGCCTTTCTACTCGAAACCTCGCTTCCTCTAACTGGCGATCGTCGCAAGCTGAAGACGAGGCAACCGCGCTCATGGCTCGCACCACCGGAAACGGCAGCGGCAACAGCGGCGGTGGTGGTGGTTGTGTGAGCAACGACTACCCACCGTTCGACCCGTCAATCGGTATTCAACACCTGCGACCGCTATCGTTTGGAAGTCCCCATATAGAGCAGTTCTCGCTACCTTCATTTTCTACATCGCAACAGACACAACAGCTACATTCTAACATGCCTTCTACATCCTCCCCCGAGATGCAGATCAACTCTAGCTACGCGTACTGTTTCGATCGCGGTAACGGTCAGTACACGCGATTGATCCCGGCGGATATGTTGCCGCCTCTGGAGGACATCCCTGCACTCCAGCAGGGCTGCACCGGCATGATTGTCCTACCGATGCCACGCGGACTGTCTCCTAGTGGAAGGTCAAGTAACACTGAGACGGTTGTGCTTAGAGTAAGTTACATTTCATTATTTTTTATTATGATTTACTACATTGATTGATATGGATATGCGCATAAAAATATACAAGAGAAGGAGGAATGAATGAGAAGCTGACCCAAAAATCAGAGCTCACCAACCACCCCGTCGTCGCCTTCGGACAACATTCAGGTGAGTAACAACCGTTTGCCCGAAGCACGATATCGTATACAAGAACTGGTATGGCGTCTATTATTTCCCTCGACTTATTGAAACCCCCCATGCAATTTTTCCTTTGTCTTACTATGAATCGCACGTCTTCATTAAACGTAATATCGGATCCTTGCAAATACAAACGCGATTCAATGCCCAAAACATGCTAATCTACCACGAATTGCTTTTTCTTATTTAGCTTGTTCCACACACCAAAAGTCAGCTATGTTGTGAACACAGTGCTAACATAGTCTTTATTATAGTCGCGAATCGATAACATCGTCGCTTCGACGCCTTCGACTCCTACACATCACCATCACACATCGTCCTCTCTTTCAGGCTCCTTCAGCGGTCTGAACCTCGGAGCGCCGACTTCTCTCGCTGCTACCACCGCGCTTGTCCCGGTTTCTATGGCTGCTACCACCGCGACAGTCGCAGTTCCCTCCATCGGCGGACCTTCCCACCAACATTATCACTCACACTCGCATCCTCATGGAAACACCCACAATCACCAGGGACAGAATCAGCCCCAGCGACGCCCTAAGATCTACTGCGACAAGTGGGTTCACGAGGGCGTTTGCGCTTTTACTCAGCAGGGATGCAAGTACAAGCACGAGATGCCGTTTGACAAGGTCACTCAGCACCAGTTGGGTCTGTTCCACGGCTTCCCCGCTTGGTGGAAGAAGCATCAGGCCGACCTGTCGCGACAGCGAGATGCTGCTTTACCTATGGCTGGTGAGGAGCCGGCTCGTTTGAGCAGTGATAACGGACCTTTCATGGGACGAGGTGGTAACGGAGGTGATAGTGGCAGTGGAATTGGAGGTGGAGGACTCCCGAGTTGGCGACGAAGTGGAGGTGCTAGTGCTGCTAGTACTAGTGATCCCGCTGAACAGAAGTCGCTTGGAACTGGACGAGGCCTGGGGCGCGGCGTTGGAGGTGGAGTGCGAAACCCGATAGGTAAGTTTCAATTTGTTCCATTCCCCAGCGATTATTCGGCGATCTAACATTATTCTTCTTAGTATCTTACGGCTCTCCCTTCGGACCTATTGCGCCGCCTACTCGTACTTCTACGACTACACCAGCTACAACCTATAACCCGGAAGCTCCTATGGGTTACCAGGCTCAGGCGCAGCAGATGCCCAAGGCAGGTAGTAATGCTATTCCGACTACAAACCCGTTCTCTTCCCTAGAGGCTCTCGGCGAGAACAGCAGTGGCAGTGGTAGCGGTAAGGACGAACCTTCATGCCCGGTACCGAGCTCTAGCGGAGCACGTCTTACTTAAGGCACGAAATGCGCAAACAATCCAAACGACTTGGAATTAAAATAGATAACGACTACTGATCTCTCATTGCTTGGAATTATTTCCTCATCTGAAGAGAGACGAAAAAAAGGATAGGATTTTCCCTACCCTTTGTGCCTACCTACTATTGGATGGCCCGGCGAAACCGCCCACGATACTTATGTTCTCTTTGGGTTCCCCATAGACTTTTCGTTCATTCCCCAATACGTCGCATGCATATGCATGTCTATACATACATACGGCATCTATTTCCCACTTCACGATATGACGGGGTACTTCCCACTGTTTGTACCGATCTGCTCATACACAGGCATTTGCGTTGCGTTGCATTCTTCTTTCGTTTTACGGTCTCTCGTTCTGGGAAAGAGAGGCTTTCCTATGACTTTTACGCGTACGATGACGGAAACGATGATATGACGGGAATGGATCTCACGGGTGGTAGCACTATCGCTTCGCCACCGTATTTCCCACGCAACTGAAGATGACCCACGATATTTCATTCTGACTTCATCATCGGCGTTCCGTTCTACTTTGCTCAAGGAGCACAAAAAAAGTTACGTCACGTTTTTCATTCGAGATTGAGGAACCAAAATTCCACAAAAGGCACAGATGAAAAAAAAAGGCGAGGAAAAATAATTGCCATTGTATAATAGATTAGCCTCCAAAGGGCACGAAGGCAAGATTGGACTGGACTGGCAAAAAGACTGATACATCGGACACCAGCAATGGATTCTAAATACTACCTACCTACGTGGCACATTTTTCCTCATGTATACTTGTAGCTCGCAGGTAGATAGATTGCACAAATATGCATATTTCGTTGTTTTTTAATTTGGACTTTTTTTATTAATGGATGCTCAGTGATATTTGTGTTTTTGTGATTTAGAACGGTAACGGAAGTTCCATGATATCGTCTCTCATTCTCGACTCGAGACGAATTTTGTAATCGACTAGAGAAGCGATATTTCGCATCATTCTTGTTAAGCATTACGATACAATTTTTGAGATTAACAAGCGGTAAATTTGTGGTAAGAAGCGAGGGTTTATAATGTGCTGTGGGCTATATTTCAATATAAAGTGGGTCTTGCACCGTTCAGGACCTACACGCTGGCCCGACTAGCTCATCGGTAGAGCGCCTCACTAGTATACCCACATCAGGTAATATTGAAATGAGGAGGCAACAGGTTCGATTCCTGTGTTGGGCATTTATTTCCTTTTGACTTTTTGTTCTGTTATTTTTTTGGTTAGAGGCGGGGGCGTCATTTATTTGCTTTATATTGTGAAAACCCTTCTTCATTCGCCAAGCTTACTAGCGACCATTTGTTCTGCAGTATTCAGTGCTTCTCCAGGTACCTAAAATACTCAGGTGGTTGGAATTATTCACTTTTTTCGAGGTCCAATGCCTTCTTCTTGAGTCCACAAATGGGCAATCGATAGGAAGAACTTGACTCTCTGCCTCTGTGAGCGAGCCCATATGAATTCATAGCAGTAGATACACATGAGTCTTGTACAAGTTGGTCCGGGCGCGGATAGAAATGGAGGGAGATGGAAACGTGACAAACTATCAGAATCGAATATACCCAACCACGTAATACTACAACGCACACCATATAATCGCCGCCGTGACTCAAATATCCATTACGAATCACAGATCATGGCATCTGCAATATAAGATTCTTCGACCAGACTAGACTAACGACTTAGACTAGCAACACTCACAACCTATCGCCAGAAATGCACAGCCCGCAAACTAGGAGGAAGGGAGCACATAGATGTAACAGACATACGTCTGACGGTCATTATCAAGACCTCATCACTTCCCGCGACACCGGGTCGCGACCCTCGATCTTAGCAGGCTGTACGCCCATTTCTAGGTTTGGGAGATAGACGATGCCAGAATTGTTATTGCTGAATGATTTAGGCATCCATCTTAGTATCGTAATGTCTCGGGTCTTGCAAGACATGTCGCTCATGTGTAACGACTCGGTTACAATTTCATGTGTAGCTTTAGGAGAGGTACGTACCTAAACTATACAGGGATTGGCCTAGCAGATACCCCTGCCTTTTACCTATTTGGGGTCGGGTCAGGACTGTGGTTGGTGGGATTTTCGGAGTTTCTTCATTTATAGTGAGCGCCACGTTTAAGAGCCACTTTTTTAGAAGTATATCAGATGTGTAGATAGCAACTTACACGTCTCCTTCAAAATAATTTAATATCGCGGAGAGGCAAGTAATAGCAATTGTCATCATCGAGTCCAGTGTGTAGTAGTATCCGGAGGTTTTGTCTCTAGGTAGTGGTGATTCCTATGCAGTGATAGTTACAATACATCTCATTACTTCCAGCAGTTGGTTTCTTTTCCGAGTACCAAACCCACACCAGTCTCTTCAAACATCATCCCGAGATCGAGCCAGCGGACTCGGGAAGCCATCATGGATCCCGTAACAGCAATCAATCTCGTGTGCAATGTGCTTGATCTTATTTGTCGAGCAGGGAAGATAGTTAAGGAAACGTACGACTCAACTACGGGACTACCGAAAGAACAGGAGAGGTTACTCAATTTTAATGAGGAAATTGCTTCAATTCTTAACGACATTCAGAATTCATGCATGCGTCTTGAGGAAGTGGGGGAGGCCTCAGACAGTATGGATATCAATATCCAGACAGTGGTCAATAGATGCCGTGCCCTCTCGTCCAAAATCACTTCCTTGCTAGGTCGAGGAAAATCGGAAAAGCCACATTCGATAAAGAGCGTTTTGAAGGCTACGGGTAGGCACTTCCTCGACAGAAAAAAGGTTCGGAGCCTTCAGACCGAATTGGAAAAGAGCGAGAAATCACTTCATCTAGCTATTTCCGCATCTGTAAAGTATGTTTAGAAGAATAGGATATCTAGTGAAGTGAACTAGACTAATGCATGACACAGGACGCAGGTTAACCACGTAATAAAGTCAATTGCATTCACCAAGACCGAGACGTTCGGCCTTCGTCAGGAACTCGAAGAACTCTCGTCCAATATTACAAGCTCATCAGACAATGTATCTGATCAATACCAAAAAATCCTCGACCTATTCAAGCGCGCAAAAGAGAAGCAGAGGCTCGACGATATCCTAATGATGCTCGGTACTTATTGCAATGGGAGACAGCTAAACCCAAGATATGACGAATTATCAGGGGCCTGTGAGAACACCTACGAGTGGATCTTTCGAGAACCAGAAAAGCTTTTCGCAGTTGAACCAAGCCTCGAAATATCATTTACCAATTGGCTACGCAGGGGTGATGGTATTTTCCACATTCTTGGGAAACCTGGTGCCGGCAAATCGACACTCATGAAATTCATCTGGAAACACGAACTCAGGAGTGAATTGCTGAGTGAGTGGGCTGGCAACTCACGTCTCCTTTCAATGAGATACTTCTTCTGGTCCCAGTCCAACCAAGATGGGATCCCAGAGCTCGAATGCACTCTACTGATGTCTGCTCTTGAGCAGGCCCCCGAGCTTATAGACTTATTGGTCCCAAAAATCGGCAATCATGGTGGGGGCCTTCGCGCAGATGCAGGCTATGACGAGATATCCCAAGCTACTGCTTTATTAATGAGCAACTCCCGTGAACTAGGGGAATATAAGATATTCCTTCTTATCGATGGTCTCGACGAGTTCGAGGAAGGAAAAGGAGCTAAGGATTACCATGACTTGGTGCGCCTTATTCGAACATGGGCTTCTCAATCGGAGGGGAAGGTCAAGATATGCGTATCCAGCAGAGAATACGCAGCCCTAACCAATATTACAAAACAGAAAATCAGACTTCAGAAGTTAA
Organism: Hypoxylon trugodes; assembly: GCF_022578975.1. Lineage (NCBI taxonomy): Eukaryota > Fungi > Ascomycota > Sordariomycetes > Xylariales > Hypoxylaceae > Hypoxylon > Hypoxylon trugodes. Next base: position 1,093,725 of record NW_026250019.1, on the reverse strand, counting down.
CCAGGCGCGATATGCAGACTTTTGTCACAGAGCGCCTGGAGACACACCACAGGTTTCCAGAACTCAAAGCTCACATAAAAGACATCGAGGGTGAATGCCAGTTCGCTTATTGTCACCCCCATGAATGCCAAATTTACTGTCTAGTAGATCGTATCGTCGATCTAGCGGATGGTGTCTTCTTTTGGGTTCAGTTAGTGATGATCGAGGTACGAAAACGCCTACAAGCTACTTATAGTCCTTCTCAAATCTGGATACACGTCGAGGCCCAACCGAAACCACTGGTCGAATTTATAAAGCGCATGCTTAATACCATCCCCCCTTTATACCAACGAGAATCGTATACTCTATTGGCGATTATTCATAAATACAGTCAGATAATTTTTGTAACGAATCCTCCTCAACCAATATCACACCTTTTGGCCTTAAGCCTATTATATTTCTGGGATAAAGTAGATCAAGACAGTGTGAGACCACATTGTCAACTTACAAACGCTAGCAACGCCGAGGTACGAAAGAATCGACGTGTCCTCACAGAAGAAGAGATTAACGCTCGGTTCAATGGTCTACTTGAGACATCTACAAATAAGGAGACTCCAACGTTTCAGTACCTCATTTTCGCTCATCGTTCAATTATTGAAGTCCTAAATGAGGAGATCGACACCAAGTTGCTAGAACATGGTGTAACGCAAGCCGAACTGAGCGAATGGGTTTGCCAGCTGGCAATGAATGAGATTACTCTCTTCTCCGAATCCAAGGGGAAGTATGATAAGTATGCGTTATACGGAAAGCTATATGGGCTTCTCCATTTTATCAGATATGAACAACCATTTGGGGGGCCTTCGGTTATTCAACAATTCGATCAAGTCGAGGACAAGAGTTTGATGCTCCAATTCGGGACCCTCTATCCTTCCGAAGAAAGTTGGTCGTCGCGCGGTTATTATACTACTTCCATTTCGTTACCAATGCTAATTATTCTGTTCTTGTGGGTCCAGATGCTGCCCTGGATGCTAACAAGGATAAAGTATGTGCCAAGGTGTGGGCGTAGGGCATCAATTTTTCTATGGGCCTGTATGAACAATGGCAATATGTCGTTTGCGAAATCCGAGGTGGTTGTATTCGTATCAGCGCTTCTTAAGGATGGGTTCATCGGAAAGGATGTGTTTGGAAAAGAGCCTGGAATATCGACATATAAACCCGTGTGCCACACTACCGAACCATGGTTTGACTATGTAGCAACTATTCTTAGTGGAGAAGGGTCAGTTCTCGGGGATAAATGGACTGTGTTTGAGCTATGGCTGGATCATCGAGCTAACCCCCAAATTGGCATATTCGAGCAAGAGATATCGCCGCCCTCCGATACCCCTAGTTGGCCCCAATATGGATACAGCAATTACAAGGACGTCACTGTAGCTACGAAGGTTGGTGGCGAATGGACCTTGCCACCCTTCCGCGATTGGGGAAGGCCTAGTGACAGCTACATCTGGGTTAATAGGGTCAACCAAATTCACCAAATCAACAGACCCCTGCGGAAGCCCGACTTCACTCTAAGAGACTACGTCGTCGATTCCAAAGCCCCTAACAAAAAACGACTACTAGAACTCATTGATCGAAACATCGCCCTAATCGAAGCCGCCGAGGCAGAGCACATTGCAGAATTATTTGAAGAACTCCCATTATTAGACGTCCTTGAAGTACCCGACTCCACACCATGGAGCCACCCAGCAAATTTACGCAATGGATCCTCGGAGCAGGCACGCCAGATATTCAGAAAGAATATTCCCATGATATTGTTATATAAAATAACACAAACTTACGGGACACAACAATATTCATGGTGGCCGTGGTCCTCATAGTATCTTCTATCGCCATAACAAGGGGAATCAACCCCAAGTCAACCCATCGAGAAAGCGAGGTCATGGATTATGATGCGATGATCTCTAAGGACCAGAGAGAAGGATGACTTTCAGGGTCACTCGAGGACATGGCTTTAGACTTTGGGCCTTTTTTTTATGTTTTAAAAAGTTGGCGATGGCTGATGAAAGTGTCAGTAGTTGAACCATACGAAGGGATACATCCTGGGAAGTATTGGAGGAACTCCTTATCGCCGATGTGGAGGCAAAGGAGCCCTTAGAATAAAAAAGCCATTCTTGTATGTATACGATAGTTTCTATAACAGTTACTTGCGATCTCCTCACGCAACAACAGAGTTATTAACCCCCTTATATGGTTGGTCTCATGACAGAGAGTATTGTATTGGGAATGAATGAACGAATGAATGATGATAACCTCTGACCTCTGAATGAAAACGAAATAAAATTTAATACCTAAAGTCCCACACATATAAAACATCAATTTCAACATCACCTTTATAACATTAAAGGCTAAGAATCCGCATCCCAGCTGTGTAAATTCTACAAGTACCCTACACCAAGCCACTATCCCCAGGTCTTGGTGACCGCAAGATTAATTATATATGACCTATCCTTTTTCCACTCCAAAGAAACAACACCCTACCCTATAAAGCTAGAATATTATACAATTATTAATAAATTTAAAAATAAGATAAGACTAGAAAAAATCATTAATAAGTTGGTTGCCTAACGTTAACAATTACTATATCAGATCTCACATTAACACCTGTGTTACCCCAAAGTCCTACCTCAGACAATTGCACAATCACAACTACAACCACTTTAAACATGCACATTCCTAATCTTCAATCTTCAACAATGTAAATTGGTCAACTAGCAGAGAGCCTCAACGCTAGGTATACAACGAGTTGAGATATCCATCAATCATACCCATCATCTCACCTCATTTACCTACCCAATCTATCAACCCATAAGTCATACCAGCAAACCTTTTAACTTACTCCTCATTCCCGACCGGTGTTCCCCGATGTGCATTCACACCCTTTGTTCCCCAGATGCTCGTATGTGAGAGGGGATTGTATCCAACCCATGGACACTTTAAAAGACAAAGAAACGGACGGGAAGAAGAATTTTGCCATTTCCATTGGATACCCGATACCTCATACATACCTAACCCACCATCCCAACATCTCCATATCACATAGTTAAGAAATCGCTGAAGGCACGAAGGCCAGATAACAGACATCCACACCCCATATAAACACCACATCCATCGGATAACAATAATAAATGGCAGCCCACATCATATAGATAACACCCAAAACGCCAGTACCTCGCTCCATATCATCATCGCCCCGCCAGGCTCCGATCGCATCCCGCGCCGCGATTAACCCAGAATGCAAGACTCTAAACGCATCAATCTAAAAGGAAAATTATCCGAACTTTGGTTTCATTTCCCGGCGCCTGAACCGTTGCCCGTAGGACCCTCATCGCCGTCTTCATAAACCCGTATTGCTTCTTCGGCATCTATCCAAGCGCGCTGGGTGCTCGGATACTCGCTCGGGACGCTAGACCTTTGGCTCTCATTTCCGAGGTCATCTGCATCACTCATGGCGTCATCATCAACATGTATAGAAATGATATGATTTGGGTCGCGATTCTCCGCATCTTCGATCCCTAGCCATGGCTCATCTTCCGGGCGGCTGTGCAATTGCCCATCTTGCCACGACTCTTGAGAATCTTGATGAGTGAAGTCAATCATAGGACTATCGTTATCATTGTTCTCTGAATATTCATCTTGATCTTCATCCATGTATTCACCTTCCTCTTCATTAGGCTCGGTGCCGCTACCGCTCTCTCCAACGTCGTCGCCCTCATCGATATTAGGTATGCTACGGCTATTTCGAGCTTCTACATACGGAGCGTTGCTATAAGGTGTCGCATAGAATGGTGTTAAAGGACGGCCGACATAAATTTCGGGCACTGGAGTTGGGGATGCGGTACTCCAGCGCGGCGTGATTCGTTGTCGGACTGATGGGGAACGTGTGCTACGGCGCTTCGCTAAGCCTGCGATATGCCCTATTGTAGGGACTACACGAATAACTTGCGGCGAAGGACGGCGTTCATATTGATGAACATATGATGTTTGTCGCCGTTTCGCTTTGGCGGGCGATGGAACGGATACCGCAGTTGGAGGCATGGATGCAGTGCGGAGATGAGGTGGCCTCGATGGTTTGCGTTCCCTTAATATCGCTGGGGACTTAGCGCGAGAAACGGAACGATGAGTGCCGAGAGAAGGTGATATAGCGGTAGCGCTAATGAGAAGGTTCTGGGCCGGCGACATAGACGTCGCCCGCCAATTACGTTGCGCAGCCTGTCGAAGACTAAGAGATTGCGAGGTATTGGTGCTGGCGGCATGTTCATCAAGCTTGTCATTCCATCCCCAGCAATCTTCCATAGCATCTGCCTCAGGAACTTCTTGGCTGCTCTGGGAGTCTGCGTAAACTCGGCTCAATTCGCGCAAGCGCTGCCAATTCCACCCATTGTCATATGCATCTTGGTCTTGGAGGTATGCCTCAGGGTGGGTGATGAAGAGACGCTGAACGCCAGTTGCCTTCATGACTACACTTGAGCGTAGGAATGAGACATCCCACGTTACTGGTGTAACCATCTCGGACGGCGATAGGAAACGCAGTCTCGAATCTCTATGAACTTTGCGTAGTGGTACCCATGGCGACTGGAGACCGAGGAACTTGGCGACGCGATGGTGTTGAGTGGAGCCGTGATGAACATTTGCTTGCATCCGAGAGAAGGTACGGAACAGAGTCCCGAAAGCCTCGGATATGGCTTGATGGACGCTTCGAGCATCGGGGCTGCGAATGGTCACGTTCTTAACGAGGCCTCGACTCCTAAGTCGTTGTTCGATAACGCGATCGGGTGCGAATGCTCGTGGGAGGAGCCAGTCTGACTCAAGCTCAGGCCCGGCCCAGTCGCTAAAAGCGGGCGATTGGGGCTCGAAGGTGGAATAGCTGCTAGGCATTTGTGTCCACTGATCGGGCTCTACACTGCTGGCGCCCGACATACGTTGACTTGCGAAACTGTGCGACTCCACCCACACGCTCTTTAAGGGAAAGGGTAAAAATATAACCTCGACTTCCCACGGGCGAGAATAAGATGTGAATGACGAGAGGCCTTGTAGTTGACTGAGCTGGGACCGTAGAGCTTGAAGTTGGCTGTAGAGCTCTGCGCAACTCGCTACACCCTCGCTCCCTTCGGTTGATACGGACATCACGCTACTCGTGGATACATCAACACCCATGTGTCGGCCGTGACGATGATTCGAAGTTTGACTGCTATTATCGTTAATCATCTTCTCGACTTCTTCCACACGCGACTCGAGTTCGGTGATTCTGAGGTCGCTTTGGTCATGTTTCTCATCACATCCATCGTGGCTGGCGGCCGAGATTGATGGGTTTTCAAGTTTATCTAATCGCTGCTCATGACTTTGAATAGTATCGGACAACTGTCTAAACCTGTCTTGAGAAGGACCCGGGGGAGATAAGCTGTGCCTCGCGGTCATATCTTCATGCCTACAAGACCTTGGTGTATTGGCGATTGTCTGCTCCTCATCTACGATATAATCCATGCTCGCTGCAGCGGTATCCTCTGGCTGGATGTCATCCTGTTCCAAGGGAGGTTGGCATAATTTGGACTTGGCACCACTTAGTGTCTCGAGTCCTTTACCAGCGAAAGGTCGAAGGTATCCTATTTTAGTAGACGACGTTGTGGAACTCGGTTGGGAAGACATCAGGCACTGGCTTGGGATTGGTGGGAGCAAATTGGCTCCCTCCGGACCGGACTGGATGAAGTCGTTCCAACTCAGGGTATCAGGAATAGAAGGTTCTGGTGCGGGCGCCGCAACCTCATTCTGTGGCGCATTGTCCCGGTCCTCTAAGTGAGTTGAGAAAGAATCGGCCTCATTAAACGTATAAAAATCCATATTTGGTTCCGTTGGCGCTGGTAACTTGAAGGGCAGATCCGGCATCACTGGTGTGAGAGGTTCCCTATTGGCCCTTGGCCGCTCGTTTTCCTGACCATTATTGACAGCATCGATATTAGCCGTGACGGCAATAGGAAGCTGCTGGTCATTGCGAATATCATCATGAAAACAAGCATGATGGGAACACATGCACCAGGTGGCGTCGTCTGTTAGGCCGCCAGTATTTCCATTAGAGAATCCATTTGCAAATCCTGGTGATGTTCCTGCTGGGCTCCCGCCGCCTGTTCTGGCTGCGAATGCGCTGCGACTCCAGAAACGACGGCATCCGCATTTGGGTCCTTGGCCATCACGACTCATATCCACGAAATTGCATGGCCCTCCAGGAAGATTAGGCGATGCGGCGATCGCAGGCGGCGCATCGTTAAAAATATTAAAGAAAGATGGTGTCGGCAATGAAAAGTCGGGGACGGTTCCTGCCATTGGGTTGAGTTGGTGTGGTCGAGCGCTCCTCGGTCCAGGGCATCGGAGAGAAGAGAGAAAGAAGATAAAAACGACGGACGGGACTGATGTTGGGGGATGGTTCCGGTATTTATTCTCGATAACGATGGAGATCTTGGGATCCTAGGCGGCCCCTACCAGACACAGCTGGGCCGCGATCCGAAATGTCTAGTACATGGCACTGCTTTTGGTATTAGTAAAAACAAACTCTGGGATGCATATGTTGCGGTTCGGCCAAATCCAAAGGTCCTCGGGCATATACTAACCGTATTGATTTCTAGTAGGAAAAAGACGGCGGGCAGCGCAGGGAGGAGTCGAAATTTATATACAAGAGGCAACGGGTAGAGGCAGGCGGACGGTCGAAGAAGTAATGCGAACGACGAATTCGAGGATGGGAGGTCGAAGTAACCAAAGTGAGGCTTCCAGATGGGATTGGTCCAAAGCGGATGGTGGGGGGTGTGGGAGACGAGAAATGGAGGACGAGCGCAATCCGGGTTGTGATAGCTGTGGAGAAAGGGATCCAACAAGGCAATGGATTTCTATATAGAGGAGGGTATGGATAGGATGTATGTAAGACGCAGTGAGACAAGCACGACAGATTATGACTCGACAAGCTAGCTACAAGGGTGGGTTGGGTGTGGTGGTATACTTTGTTGCGCAAGCTTCGAAGGGAAATAGGAATAAAAAAAATAATGATATGGGATGAATAGGTATGGGAGTTGGAGTTTGGAGGGACAAGCCAGCAAGCTCAGCAATTGTCAGGCAACCTTCAGGTCGTGGGGAAGTTCAGTTCAGTTCTGTCTAGGGGGGAGGGACAGGGGAACAGGGGGGGTGGGAGCAGTACAGCTAGTACGACCGGTACGTAGCAGATACTGGCCATGGGTCATTCTGTGGGTTCTTTCCCACTTAGCGCGTCGACCACAAAAAGAAAAGAGCGAATGAGAAACCACCGGGCAAGGCGCGATGGTCGCGCGTCAGGTGAAGCAAAAGACTCGCTAATTGGATGGGAACTTTCTGAGATCCTTGTTAAGACAAATGCATGCGCAAGGGTAAGGGGAAGTACCTTTCTGAGTTCCTCACTCTAAACTCACCACCAAAATTGTATAGAAATCTACGAGTTTCTTCTCAGCTGGGAACTTCTCGGCAATTCATTCAAAACCGACCGCCTCACAACGATGTCAGCAAAAAAGCGAGTTCGATGCAAGCACGAAAATTAGGCACCTTTGAAATGACGCCCGCCCTGCACGCAAAATGCGTTCATCCCTGTAGGCAGACAACTCGACAACCAGGACAAGCAGATGTATCTCGGAGTCACTTTGTCTGTTAAGCCTATCTAGATCAACTAGGATGACTCAATTTGAATGCTTGATTGGCCAATTGACCTTTGCAGCATTGACTTGTTCGTAAAGAATCGGCCGATTTTTATTTTTATTTCTCTGGATATTGGTATAAATATGATGTTTGAGATGTGTAATGTAATATGCAAGTGAGCTGGCCCGATTCAACCGCCTTGTAATATGCCATGGAAATGCAACAAACCCCAGATCTAATAATATACAAACATCGCATCATTGCTCATTCGGACTAGATAGACCGACAACTATCTAATCACATTAAACCTCGCCCCAGCTTCCCATAGGTCCTGTTGTGGCGATCAATGATCCGGTACCGACTGAACCGCCGATGTCCCAATAATGTCGAGATGATGAGCAACTGCTCCTTCTGACCGATCTTCGCGTGCTTTGACTAGCGCAACTCGACGCATGCTTAAATAACACGGGACTTGATGGAACGGTTGCCTTGGATTTTCGTCTCTCTGCGGTGCGCGGCCTCGATATTAGAGGATGGTGCTGACGCACTCGTGCAGCCTTAGCAGCTATATCTTGTGTGCTTGACGAGCCAAGACCAGAATTCCCAATGACCCCGCCACTACTACTCGGCCGTGACATAAAACGCGACCGAAGATACCGGAACACGAGCCTAACATCAAGTTCTTGCTCCCACTCATCTTGAGTGAAAGCATTGCCAGAAGCCTCCAATGGCGCTTGGGAATTGCCTTGACCAGAATTTAGCGGATGTGTAACGTGGGGCACATCAATTGGTTGCGACCGCGGTTTTATCGTCGGCTGAAACTCAGGTATCGTGACGGAAGGTCCATCCGTTTTAGCACTAACTGTGGTGTCGTTCGTGCCCTCTGGTATAGGAGGCAAGCCAGCATATGGAATAGGCATTTGCTGTACTCGACTGAAAGTTGAGAAGGCTCCGGGATGCTCAGAAAGCCGGTGGATAAGTGAGCCCAGCTCTTTAGCTACCCTCTCCAGCATCTTTAATTGCCATCCTGAATCGGTAGTATTTTCCATGGTGACATCCATAGATTGCTGCGATATGGACATGGCTGATGCCTTCGGAGTTGTAGAAAGGTCTTCCTCATCCGGTAATGCCTCGCCAAATAATATCGCTAGTAATTTGTCGTCAATTCCCATTAGATCGCGAATAACTTTTCGGGTGATACGTCCCCAAACACTCTCGCGACCAGTCTCGGATTCGTTATCGTCGTGATCATGCCAAGATTGGTCTACACTATCTTTTGACATATCGTCTACTCCACTCATTGATGCTACTTCTGAGGCCTTCTCTTCTTCTTTGCTAGGAGTTGCCATGCTGGCGACAGATCGTCGTCTCCTGCGAGTTTCTTTCTGTATCTCTTCTAAAAGGTACCGGCTTTGTTCTAATCTCCAAGCTTCTATCCGACGCATTTTATCCATTTCCTGGTCATTCTCGTCTTCTAATTCGATCTGGGCTAGGTCTAAACTCTCCCGTCTTCGTACACGACGAGGATTATATTGTTCGAAGGCATAGAGTCGCTCCTGTAGATCTGCTCTGATGCCTTCCTGCTCGAACCGGAACGAGCCAAGGCCATCATGAGCGGGGACGACTGGTGTTGTATGGGGTAGAATATGTGAGGGGTCGTAGAAATTAGGATTAGAACGGAATTCGGGTAGGTGACTGTCTAAACTATCTAATTCGGCATCGTCTTCGTCTTCATCCGCCGCATCAACAAGGCTGGCAGAATGTTGTTGTTGTTGTTGTCCAGTACTAGCATCTGATGGCGCAATGGTATTAAGACTTCCAATCTCGCTTTGCCGTGATCGCCCTAGGGTGGTATTGGTTTTATTAGTCGATGTTAAATAGGAGGTCGAGGTACCGGCGTCGGTAGCGGGGGAGAAGAGAACCCAAGTCTGAGAATCTTCTACAGGTTGGGATGATGGTTGCGGAATATGTTGTGATTCTTCATCTTCCGATGCAGGTCGAAAGACCCTTTGAGTGGCCTGTCGGGTGGGCTGGTGGAAAGCCATTGTTCTTTTTCAAGAGAATTCGTAATCGATATCGACAATACGCATTCACGATATATGACGAAAAGGTACCCTACTGGGGAGATCCCAGCGGGACTTATTAAATAACACAGGACCAAGTCGCACGAGGCTGAAAGATAAGGCCGACTCGGACGATAAGGTAGACAGGGACACAAGAAAGGCACCCGCTCTTGTCCCGGGACAGGAGAAGGGATAAATATAGGTGGCGGGTGACTGCGCCGTCGATAGGTTGACTACGTGGAGATGGTTTCAGAAAAGAATAGAACGAAGAACAGGACAGAACGGGCTGACCAGGAACAGGTGAGAGGGGCCAAATTCATTGATGAGGAGAGGTTACACGTAGATAGCGACTAGGTCCTTCTCGGTCCTTGTAATCTTAGGTATGTACATCTGGTACGGGATTACATGTAAGTCAGTTAGGTTCAGGCAAGGTCGACTGGGTAGAAATTCAGTTTAGAATAGTTAGAAAAAGGGAAATCATGGGAAATCAAGGGCGGGAACGCAGGTGTGACCCGTCCGATTGGCGGTGGTAGCAACCCGTTTGTAAGGGACCACCTGCAGCAGTCGATGATCCTAAGGTCGCGTGGGACGTTTTGGTGGTTGTGCAATCGGCGGGCCAGTTTACCTCACCCATGTAATCTATACTTGGGTATACGTACCTATAGTATGTACTAGAGGTACTGTATCTTTGGTACATTTATCTGATTTATGTATCTCGACCGCCCCAACCACCGGCTTGCATACTCCGCCAATTGGACAGCCCAATCCGGTTCACCGCGTGTGTCGTATCTGTGGTATACGTTGTATATGTTGTATAAACTAGCGGTTAGTTAGGTAAATATGATACCATGAGTTGGGAGCTAGATGGATTCGTCGTATAAACCTAAGTCGCAAAGTCGTTGGGAAAAAGCAAGAAAGGATTAAGGATTCGGTAGATCGGCTTGCACTAAGATAAATTCAATTACCTCATTCTAGCTCTCCGATAAATCGGCGCTTGCTCACTCAGACACTTCCCTCCATGGATTGCTTGTTTTGAGTTCTGAGGTACTTAGGTACGTACCATTTCTCTACACACATGTATGTTACGGGTCCTTCCGGGCTGTGTTATCGTAGTGGGGTTCAGCGGGCTCTGTAGATTATCAAGCGCTTGAGACGGGAATCACACCTCTTTTTCATCATGTACTTACTAACAGTAAACAAAAATGTATAGGATAGGCCAAGATTTGATGCTATCTAATGTCCGAAAACATTGGTTGTATGAATTACACAACATTCGATAGTAATACGCAATCGTCCAACCAGTTCATTTATCACGACGTAAGCACATCTTACGAAAGGAGGTCTTTCTAAGTACCAGCCATGTCAGCTCCAAGTCATATCGAGGGACTTTCAGCTGATTAGTTAATGGCAAGACTTTGATGCTTGCCAAATGTCACAATTAATCGCATGATGGCATCACCGCTTCCATATCTTGATGTATAGGTTATCAAGGTATGTATATATAGACTTCATATTATAATCGTGATCATCCCCCTCTCTCCGTAGTCTTCCTACCTCAACGCTAAGGTAAGGAGATATATTAGGTACGACTCGAACTTATCACACCCGTTCATTGGAGATAGACGTCTCCTATTGGATATACGATCCCAGATGTCGATCATGTCCGCTGTGAATCCCAATTACGAGGCTCTACCAGTATAAATGATGTAACATTGTCTCAGCCACAAACTCCCTATTTATTAAGCTACACAAGTTGACGAAACCTCTTTGGGGCGGCAAATAGAATGAACATTGACATTAGCGTAAAGGAATGAAGCCGTGAGACCACTATTTGCTCCCATCATCCCCACTACGTTCTTGGTACAAATGTTGACTATATCATGTTACAGGACTGCAACTAGATATCATAGCCTCTTAGCAATATACAGCTTCCGGAGCTAGAAGTATAAGATCCCGCTTAGTTGCTCTTTGTCGAACATTTCAAGTAACCGAAGGAAAATCATCATGGATCTCTGCCGTGTAACGACACCTTGCCCCCGATACATCACCCTCCCAACACAAGGAAAAAAATACACTTAATAGCATAACTTCTCAAACACCGAATGTTGACATATTCCTATCCATTAAGTCGGGACACCGCTACTTCCCACTTATCGCCGATGGTACCATAGCTTCTGTGCATCTCCATGCCTGTAGATCCACGGCGCGACTGAGTCAGAGCGCGGAGAAATAAGGAACCGCCGCCACCTTTCGTCGTCACCAGCAGGTTGAGAAATAAGGGGGCGAGTTTTCTCCGATGGAAGTGCGAATCTCCTCCAGAAGGCTGACTGGATATAATATGTGATTTATGTAAAAACGCGATCGGGTGTTCTATTATTAGATACCTATGTAATAAGATACCGCCATTAAAATGTTAGATATCGGTGGGTATTATCGTATCAATATCAAGCTTCTATTTCGTGATGAGAAGATACGAAGTCCCATGTGTTTTTAGCATAGAAAATGACATCCTAAGATCCCTATTATATGCTCTCGGGGATACTGGATTTCATTATCATTTGCATATCTTGTGACCTATTATATAGTCTTGAAACCTGTTCTGCCGCACTACATCTCTGTATATGCGCTCCAGGTTAGCTTAAGTACGGTAAATTAGATTTACAGATTGAACATATGGTCTACGTCACATTATAAGCAAAGAATAAGGTGCAAATGCAAGATCCGAATTGACTGTCATGTAGCAGTGCTATGGTAACCCATTATACGCCTGTCCCCTCAACCCAGATTTGCTTTCTCGTCGTTACAAACCACCATTTCTTAAATTTAAGCCTCAGAGAAAGCATCGGGGAAACGCTTGATGTTCTGCTGGAGGCTACCGTGGTTGGTAAGGAACTGAACGTAAGCACCATCGACCTTGACGCGACCAGCAGCCTTCTTCTCGAGGTACTCCTCACGTCGGAGAGGAGTGAAACCCCAGTTCTTGGAGATGATGATCTTTTGTCGGCCAGGGAACTTGTACTGGGATCGTCGGAGAGCCTCCAGGGCGATAGCACGGTCTAGAGTATTTGGTTAATAATTCCATTCGGAAATATTCCGAAGATAATAGTACTCACTAGAATCACGAGTTCGGACACTCAGGATGATTTGACCAATGTTGACACGGGCAACAGTTCCGTTGGGCTTACCCCAAGCACCACGCATACCAGTCTGCAGTCTATCGGCACCAGCGCAAGACAACATCTTGTTGATACGGACGACGTGGTAGGGGTGAGCGCGGACACGGAGATGGAAACCTTCCTTTCCGGCCATCTTGACGAGGTACTTGTTGGCGCAAATACGGGCGGCTTCGAGAGCCTCGGAGCTCAACTGCTCATACTCGTTGGAGACAAGGTGGATGCAGAGAGGGAAGTCGTCAACGGTCGCACGCTTTCGGCCAAGATCGAAGATGCGGATCTTAGGGTCGGGTACACCACGGTTGAATCGGGACTTAGGATACGGCTATAAAAATTATTATGTTAGTAATTTTGTCTTCATTTTCAGTATGGAATCGAAGTTTCGTCAAAATAGTTGGAAATTTGTCGCAGTTCGAATTTTCGGGTAGTTGTAATGCAATCGCAAATCATCCGCAATTAATGGGACAGATTCTCAAAATTGCATTTGGTGGGTAATCTTTCGAGGTATTCTAATGATATGTTGAGGCTTACCTTGTTCTTGCAGTATCGGTAGCATCTTGCCGGACGACGCGCCATCTCGAATGATTCTCTCGATGATGTTGTCGTAAATTTGGTGTATGTTGTTGTTTGGGGGAAAGATGATGTCGATAGGGAGCGTAAGAGATCCGGCTCCTTTGACTTCTTTTTCGGAGGAATTCTTAGACTTTGATTTCAAAGCAGGAGCGAGTCACATAATCAGTTTGAGTGGGCTGGTGGCGGGGCTCCTCATTGGTCCATTGATTGGATATTCGCCTGGGAAGAAAAAATGGGGTTAGGGCTAAAACCACTCTGTGCGCATTGACCACTTTGAGATTTTCGGTCTAACGCTCGTTTGTTCACCCCACCAGAACTTTTTCCGTACAAAATAATTCGGAGACAACTTTTCGGCTTCCTCTTCACCACCCTCGACTACAACAAATTACCGATTCGCAAAAAGTCAATCAACACACACGAATCAAGATGGCCCCCAAGAAGAACAAGAAGGATGCCAACAGCATCAACTCGCGTCTTGCGCTTGTTATGAAGTCCGGAAAGGGTGTGTATTTTCCATTCGAATCACCGATACCTACAATTACTGACCATTATTCTAGTCACTCTCGGCTACAAGTCCACCCTCAAGAGCCTACGATCCGGCAAGGCCAAGCTCGTCATCATCTCCGGAAACACTCCCCCTCTACGCAAGTCCGAGTTAGAGTACTACTCCATGTTGTCCAAGGCTCCCGTCCACCACTTCTCTGGAACCAACGTAAGTTCATCATTATATCTCTTTAATACCGCATAGAAGACATGCGCTTCTATGGTCATTTTCTCTCTACATCCGGATCATGACAAGCTGCATTGCTTGTCGGTCCTACCCAGAGAAGAAGCCATTTCCTGGCTTTGGAGGGTAATTCAGTTGGCTTACTTTTCTCGTCCAATACAGATCGAACTTGGTACTGCTTGCGGTAAACTTTTCCGATGCTCCACCATGGCCGTCCTAGACGCTGGTGACTCCGATATCCTCAGCGACCAACAGGCATAGATGTAAATAAGGCATCATGGGTCGGCGTTAGGGTTCATTGGCTGGAGAAAAGGTCATTATAACTCGATATTCATGAACGAGTTCGACTAGGATCTATTGCATATTTGGAGGTACCAATGCGTCGTTGTCCGTAAAGTTCGCTAGGTAGTCGATCAGGCCAATACTGAGCGTCAAATCAGACAAAACTCGGATACTTCAGAAACAATAAAGTGATACCCAACTGCCATTTTGGCACAAAGCATTATTAGGAGAATCAATATGGCGAAGTCTATGTGGCCCATTGTATCAGCCACCTATTATTGCCATCGGGCTTAAACTAGCACTGTAGTGCATCTCGGAGTTCTTGATTATTACATTTGTACTGCCCACGTATAGGTATTTTTCGTCGTCACCCTTGCATAATTTAGCTCTATATGTCCAGAACCTCTCCGATGGGATAATCCGTTTATCCAGATGACTAGCAAAACAGGCCATGGCCATCAAAGAATACATACCTAGGCAGCCTATTCTATACGATGGGGCTGTGAACAATGATATAATGTTCTTTGAGGGTGGCCCTTCGAATCACGCATATGCCATAAGCTACATTCATCCCATTAGACTTACTTGGATAAAGAGTTGTACAGCCCATAGGTAATCTACAAGTGCACCTTAAAGTATATGCATTGTTGAAGGTTATCATAATAAGCTTTTCAAATACGTTGAAAAATTCAAAGTCAAACTCAGTAGCTTACTTGATGGCAGAACAAAACGAGAGTGACAAATCCTGAAACGGCCTACCTAGGTAGGTAGTGACAACGGAAAGACAGTTTGCGGAACGGAGCGCGTTTGTGAGTTGTAGCTGCCATGACGTGTAAGTTAAGCTTAATCCATTTTTATCACATTCGACAATGAAGTAGAATTATTTAGGATTAGTTCATTTATCCAACACAAAAGAGATTCGAATAATGAATCCTAATCAGCAGATACATAGGGACCGAGGATAGACAAATATGGATCATAAAGGTATTTCACCTCCGAATATACTTGATCAGTCACCTATTATTGCGACGCGTCTTTCCGAATGTCAAACACGTTCTACAAGGATCCAGTATTTGCTCCGTCACCGAGCGCTACATACATGTACTAGCACTTAGTTATTAAGAGAAGAAGTGCATAAATATTAATTTAACTTTGTAAGCGTAAAGGGGTGTGAAAGGGAAAGAATAGGAGAAAAAGGATTTTTGTAGAACATGAAAAGAACAACTACAACCCTTCTGGAATTTCGTCATTACTCCCTACTGGCTATTCCATGTTCTATTCTGAACATAAGCTGAGCAAAGAATCAGAAGAGATCAGGAAAGAAAATATCAGGGTTTACGACATTTTCGAAACACGGTCATTCCGGCGTGGCTGAGTTCCCCTTTGCTGTACAAAATTAGAGGAGGGGAGAAGTACGTACTAAGTACTCAGACAGAGGAAGGTACCTCGACCTACCCGCCTGCTCGACGCCAATAGGTTAAGCGCCTTATCCACTTAGGTGCATCAAGCCAATCCCCTATCCTAAATTTACCTTTTCACCTTTTACAGCGCCGTCTCTAGCACCAAGTCAGGTACCAAGCCCCGGGTAAGGCCTTACGAGGTACGAAATATTGTGTGGTGTGTTCAAAGTCTCAGGTCTTGTGTTCTGAACGCCACGAACCAACATCCGTACCCCGTACCCATACTACATTGTATATGCAAAGCCACCCGAGACAACAAGTCTGGACGGACGAAAATCATTCAGAAAAATACCACACCAGTATTTTGTCCTTGTTTATCGGTCAACCTATTGCTTCTTTTTCGGAGTATTAACATTCTTCGCGATTGACCTAGCAACCGGCGATCCTACCACCAATACTACCCATTCAGTACTATTCACTACATTAATATTGCATCGAATCAAATCCCATTACTTCGACTTTAGGGTATAATCGAATTGACGCGAAGTACAAATATTATTTCTGTATATACGTTCTTTTTTTTATCAGTGCATAGTCGACAACGACAACCATCACAATAACAACGACATCAAATGTCGGCAACACCAAAGAGGCCGCTCTCTGCGGCGCAAGGTCGGGGTACTCCAAATGACAACACACCACCAACGTCAACGGGCCGACCTCGAGCATCCACACCGACATCTACCTCAAATTCAAATGGAACCGGAGGTGCTAGTACACCTCAGCGGACACGATCTATTCGAGGCGGTACCCCAATGTCAGCGCGAGCCGCTGCTACACACCGAGCAACATCATCTCTAAGCATTTCTACCACAAATGGAAATGCCGATGCACGTGCTGAGACCATTGCGCTGATTGAAGACCTCAAAGAGCGGTTACAAAAGGCCGATATTACATCCGAGCAGCATAGAAAACAGGCAGAGGTCTTACAAACAAGACTTGATGATGCTATTAAAGAGCAGGCCAAATTAGAAGAGCGGGTACACGAAAGTGAAGAACAAATCGAGTCACTTCGAAATGAGAAACGGGAAGCCGCACGACAGATGCGGGAGATGGAAGCCATCTATGAAGCCGAGCGGAGTTCAATGATGAAAGAGAAGGAAGAAATGGCAAACCGGGAAGAAGAGATGCAGGCCGTGATTAATAGGCTTAAAGAGACTCTTAATCAGCGGAATGCGGACGACGAGTACCGGCCGACAAGACAATGTGAGTATTTACTCAACATACCAATACATAAGATGAGCAATATGTGCTAACTCAGGAATGACAGCAAACAATTCTTCGCCCAGTGTCGACAATGGGAACTTTGCCCCGCCATCTTCGGTCCAACGAAGCGATTCTCGGAATAATTCGAAGCTACTCCTTCAGAAGGACAAATTGATCGAATCTCTACGTCTCGAACTCGCGGAGGCCCAAATTAAGCTCGTCGAGTCCGAGAACCAGGGTGGCGGCCGATTACATGAAGTCGAACGTCTACTCATGGAGGCCCGAATGGCCAACGCACGATTGATGGAAGATAATGAGTCATATCAACTACTTCTCCAAGAAAAGACGCTCCACGGCGATTTCGGTAAGGGAGACTTCAGCTACATGAATGTAGCGGCCAACCAAGATGCCCTAAACGCCCTCGAAGGTCGGTCCAACGCTGGTGATAACCCTATTACGCCAGCCACTAGCCTAGCCGACGAGCTGGGTGCCCTCGGTGGTGATGAGTCTCCTAAGGTTGGCCCCGAAGATGAGAATGCACGACGTCTAGAGGCAGAGTTGCGCGCGGCTAAGGACCAGAACAAAGCCCTCACGTTGTATATTAACAAGATCATCGAGCGGCTACTTCAAAACGATGAGTTTGAGCATATCCTCGACCAGTCGTCCGATTTCAAGCCTGGCGCCAACGTCCACAAAGAACTACCCCCTCCACCGGCAGCCGACGCCCCAGGTGTAGGGGCGTCGCTGCTCCAGCGAGCTAAGTCCATCGCTACCGGCGCTGGCGCCCCGCGGCCCAAGCCACGTCCTATGACCATGTCAGCATCGCACCACTTCCAGCCACAACTCCCGGGCCAAGGTCCTTCTGCCCACAGCAACCCCGAGACGGCACCTAGTATCCCGATCTCCGGCCTCGGCCGATCCCACAGCACCGCTCGCCGACCCGGCGGACGCCCCATGAGCGAGCAACTCACAGGCGCCGCAGGCATCATCAACGCCATGTACAAGGGCCCCGACGGTCCTCTATCTCCTACCCTCAGCACAGCATCCTCCTCAGCGCGCCACTCGCAGACTTTTTTCTCTGGGCCTGGGGGCCGGGCCTCGAGCGCGGCATCCAACGGCGGTGGCAGCGCGGGCAACTTCCCGGGCATGCGCAGCGAGACCAGCAGCGTGAGTGGGGACTCGGCGGCCGAGGGGACGACGGCGACGGCGACTACAGCGAGTCAGAGTCCGCCCCGGACTAACGGGAGTGCGGAGAAGAATACTACGCTTGCCGGGAATAAACCGCGCCCGTTGAGATTGGTGCAGGAGAATAATGCGGCGAATGAACATGCGGGGAACAAGAGGAGTAGCTGGATGGGTTGGGCGCAGAGCGCGTGGGGGAAGAAGGATGGGGATGAGAGTGTGCGGTGAAGAGGAGCAGGCGAGGGGAGAGATTGAGAAGGGGAAGGGGATGAATCAGGAGAGAGGAGGTAATGATTGATCGAATGCATGAGTGGAAAGTATCATTTATCATCATCTAACTCAAGCAGAGCTTGAGATTGGACTTGGCTTGCTTATGAGAGCGGAATGAATGGAAGTGGAAGAAGATATATCATCGAAAGATTATCTGTCTATCTACCTACCTAGCTTGCTTGGAAGGAGAGGGGATGGGTTCTTTTGCTTAACGAAACAAATCATATGTGGACTCAACTCATCATCAATGAACGAATGGGGCGGGTGGCATGACTTTAACTGACCGAATCGATCGTCTTATTCTTCTTTTTGCTATACATTGTTGCTACGAACTGGACCGGGTTCACGGCTTTGGCTTTTCTAGGATGGCATGGCATGGCATGACTAGTTGACGAATGAAATCGAATGGGGGTTATGGATCGGATGAAATGATTGATCGCGGATATGTTTCGGCTTGAGAGATACATTATTTGCAACTACGTATTTACATACTTTTTATTATGATTATGCCGCGGATATATATTGTTACGTATTTGAATGGAATGAAATTGAATCGAGCTATGTTGATGTGCTTGTAACTGTTCGATTTGGATGGAAGGTTGAGTATAAGTGAAGAGGACAAAGGGCAGGAGGGGTGGATGGATGAGACAAAGCTTGAGACTGCGATGATATCATTAAGGTTGTTGTGCCTGTCTCGGGACCCTTAGCGTTGTGAGTAAATGGGTGTGTTGAAAATATGTGTAGGTTCGTAACAATGGCCTCGTCTAACATCAAGGGGCGGGATAGGGAAAGATCGATAAAATACCAGACGAAGGTTTTCCATGTCCTACTTTCGTCTTATGTACGCCGGAATTCATGGCAATGATCAACTTTTCCATAATAAATAACTAGATCTATGGGCTCAGATCCTAATCGCATTTTGCGTACAACTTAAGCTACGACTTAGTACATCACGTCGGATTACATCTATAGATGGTGGTGGTCATGCCGGTGCCCTGAAGACTTTTGCTGCTCATCCTAAGTTTCCCCCGCCGAGGTATGGAGGGCACCCCCGTGGGATAACCGACTATGAATAAAGGCCATTTTCCCTTCTCGTCTAGGTATTTTTGACATGAGTCGATGCCCATTCGGTAATTATATCTGTCAGAGCACAGCTCTTTGGAGATAGATAGCTGCGAGCGTCCTTTCATTGAGATGCACTCATTTGAAATCTAATCTCTTTGTAGATGTTATCTACCTGGGTAGGTAAGATGCGAGCTACTGAGCGCCGGAGGTCCGCACGCCCGCTCTTGCCCTACTACGGTATACGGGGATACGTTATCCCTCATGGTGAAGGAGACCCACGCTAGATACTTCCGATTCCAGAATGTATCTTGCGCATGGTGTTGTGTTGTGTAATCACTTTTATGGCTAGGGTCTTGGCCTATACCTCCTAGATGGTACTATCAGCCTTGTCTCAAGGGCTGGTACTCCGCGACTAATCAACGAAAAGGGCTTACGTTCACCCGGAGGTGATTCGAATCTTAGAGAAGTACGCTTAGTCCCGGGCAGTAACATGCTTATGACTCACCGAGTATAAGCTCTAGTAGAAAACAGTTGCGCGGAGTATTATAGGTGGCAGTTCAGGTATAGGAGCCAGAATATCAATAAATGCGACGGAGAGGGAATACCAAGGTAATTAGAGAAACCAAAAATGGCTCAAATCCTGTTCTACGAGCGCCCCCAACATTAGAATGGCATAGAAGACGTGGGTGGCTTTTTCCAAACCAGTTGGTCGTACGAGTCTATGTATACCGAAAAGTCCGGAAGAAAGCCCACGCCTCGCGAAGGAACCAATCCTGTGAGATCTAAAGGATCGTGCTATGGAGGTACCTAGATAGGTACTTCTTGTTTTCTCAAGCCAAGTCCTGTACGTACAACGGAGATCTGGCGATACCTACGTGTCTTCGGTGCACGTAGTAATGAAAAGCGCAACTGTCACCCATTGGGTTGCGATCTTTTCTTCCCAATCAAAGAGCCGCATTTGTATATCTTCCCAAGTTGAGAGACAATGTTACCCCCTACGCTAATACACATTACACCGAGTCGCTGGCTACATAGATGAGATTATCTGAATATGGAGGGTTCAAATCAGGTAAGTGACGAAAGAAAAAAGTAGTATTCCGTCACCACTTTGGCTATTTCTTTCACTTTTCAATAAGGTAGGTGTCGATCGGTGGTAGCCCGCACCTAAGCAACAATATAGAGGGGGAGGTATGGGAATGAGGTACACGTGTTGTATTCTCACTCCCAATAAATTTGAATACCCCCACACGTTGTAACGCCTTGGACGGAAGTTGGCATCAACCGGCCTATGGGGATCGCGGGTTCCTGCGCAGATGACCACTGAACCAACCACTCCTGGCGCTCCAGGCTGTTCGTCGTGGTCGATGACATGTCAACCTGGCGCAGATAAGACAGGGCAGGATTCTAGGCTGAGCAAAGATAGATTTCCCATCCGTTTGGACGGGCCGCTTATTATGTCAGATCCCGGTCGAAACAGACGGGGGGCGCGCATTGGATGGGGGGGGAGTAAGCACAACCCGCATTATTAGAAAATCACGACGGAGCTATTTTTGTGAGGGGGTAAGAGAAGCGATGAGATATTATTAATAGGACTGGGCCATGTCACTCTTTTTTTCTCGACGGAGTTTAGATGACCGGATAGCCGGGTCGTCCCGTTCACTTCCAAGTTGAAAAAGAACGATTCTTTAGAATGAATTTCGGCTCTTATTTGAATAACGCGCAAAATCCGTCAGCGATTCGTCACCATCGGACCGGTCACTCGTCTAGTTTCCTAACAAGGTAATACTTAATAAGCTTCATAAGGGAATTTGGAGAAAATAGAATAATAAATGATAAATACTATGCGCGATGACAGTGTGCAGGGTCATCTTAATTACCATCTTCGGAACCCTAAATGTCGAATTGTGCATATGCGATGCTCCCTTTCGCTGGTTTTCTTGTGGTTTGATTGTTGAGTATAGAATGTCTAGTGGATGAATTGAGCTGTCAGGGTCACGTTCGTCAGACACGCATCAGCAGAAACATTTGCGTGCGTAGCAGGCCGTCCACATGTCGATCTCTGAGAGGTCCAATTTTGCCGGGTTATTCTCTGGAAGCCAAGGTCTACCATAGGTCGATACAAGGCTGAGTAGACCAAATTGTTCCTAATCCGTATTGACCAGGACTAATTTGATTTTGATTCGACTTCAGCCATTTCCTAACCAAGGTAACCTTTCCATCTATTGGTAGAAGCCCTGGTCAAATTTGCCCTTTTGGATAGAAACGGATTCGGTACATCATCCCACAACCTGCAGCTGTTCCTTGTAGTTTTTTCTCTCTTAAGACACCAGCGAATTTGTAATACCACACAACATACTTAGGTACTTGACTTAGGCATACAATTGCTGTCTTTTTGTTCGCTAAAGCAAGACACCAAGTTTAGGATAGGTTATTCTCACCTACGGAATACGGGAATACACACGAATAGGCGGTAGAAGAACAAGATGATGATGAGAAAGTGGAGATATGCAAGACACGCGATGCAAACCGATACAAAGTGGAGAAATTAAGAGAGCGAAATAAAGAAGGCGTTCGTCTGGAAGCCAGATGGAAGGACTGGCAGCTGAGAATCGGTCTAGGGGATCCCAGGAAAGTGGAGCACTCACAATAAGATAATAAAATAATATCTGTGGAGGAAAATGTCCGTCGAAACCGGAACTTGCGGTCAAACTGTAAGATACCTGGTGTCGACTTCCGAAACTATGCGTGTGGAGCTTTTGTTCTTGTAGCTTCAAGTATCCTTGAGTAGGTTTAGAAGTACCTAAGCGGGTTTCTGTTCCTGAATATCTCTACATATGTACTACTATCTTTTTCAACCCCCGAGGCTTCCATGGTACTTATCGTTTTGCCGCCATTTAGTATGAAATTGCCCCGTCTCCCAAAAGGGGGCAATTTCCATAGCGAGGCCGCACATGGTAGTAAAATTACCTAGGTAATGAGGTTAATTATGTTGAATTTACGATATGAGTAAGTACTTGACATGTATTCGACACTTGTATGTCGACCATTGATGTTATAAATGTGTACAACCTGACAACATAAAGTTCGTAACGTAGCTTGGCTATAAAGTTCCAAGCTGAAGCAGGTATTTTAAGTATACATGTACATAATGGCCTCAGGTACGTATCTAGAGTTTGTCCTTCAATGTTTCTACACATTTTATGATGACAATATTCAATACGTACATGTACCCAAGTCCCGATTTGTGTCACCGCTCTCGTGAGCAAGAGACCCATCAAGCGCATTGTAAGGCGAAAGAGTCCCCACTTGGCATAGATTCTGGGGAGTAGTTCGGCAGACAAAACAATGGTTAAGGGTTTACGTACCTATCTCTAAGATGTGCGATTTTGAACGATTAGAACAATGTTGCAGTAACTAAACTCAAAGACATATGTTTCTACACTCAATTTAAATCCCTGAATTTCAACCCAATTACTTGCCTAAGTCTTGGTCGAAAAATCTGCATCTAATTCATACATATACGTCGGTACATGTGTATGTAGGCGGATGAATCTGGATCGCCTTCCTTGGAAAGGTGTGTGTAGTATCGGTATTTCTGTATTTGATGTGGACTTTTAGAGTGACACCCTAAGCAATAAATTTAGGTTGTGTTTATTAATTGTACTCCCTTGGAACCAACTAGATCCAATTGAGCTTAATAGTTTTTTTTATGACAGTACCTCACAAAGCAAGGGAAATTTCATTGACGATTATGTATGTACGAAGGCTTTAGACATGACTTTTCCTTCGATTTCTTTCTTTCTTAAGTAACGTAACCATCGTTTAAACAGATCTAGAAACAACCGTATTGTGTCGCTAACCAGATAATACTGGAATAATTTATCTATTTAATGGCAATAGAACCGGCCGTTTTACTCCATAGATGAAGTATATACATGTATATGTGTATGTGTACTTAATGCATCTTCTATGTTGTATAACTCTACATATATTGCCTGTCGTTTTGCCACAATCCCAACTTCCATGTTTCTGGACATTTTGTTCAGTGCTTATTCCACCTATTTCACTTGTAACTAGGCGGCTAGGTAACCCCCAAACGTACCTGGAATAATACGTACATACCCCCAGCATCCCTGTAACAAGGTGCATTTCGTATCCATTTCTCTGCATGTACAACGGAAAAGTAACCTTGTACCCGTCGTAAAGGTACAGCAGGTACATGCACAATACAATCATTACCCTCAAAAATCTATTAATCGAAGAAGATTCATTCGGCTCCCCATGTTTTTTTTTTCTCCATCAACAAATCAACCACTTCTCTCATTCACGCCTCATTTTCCTCACACGATATTTTCCGGAAGTGATTTTCGGCTGGCCCTTTATCTGATAATCGCACCGCTAGTTTTCCTAGACTACTACAACATATTCCCTCTCAATACTTCAATACTTTTTACTTAGAGGACCTTGCGTTGTGTTGCGCTGCTCTCCAGTTCCCCCCCCATTTTCTCCTGCAGTACGCCTTAAACACACCCGCAACTCTCCACAGTATTGTGTCATCCAGGCCTTTTGGTGCCCGCGTCCAATCCCGCGTTTGCAGACTTTCCTTTTTACAACCGGCGAAACCATACAAACAACAACACCCACACCCCCCGGGTTCCATTCGTCAATGCGTGCAGCGGATTCTTGACTGGGTACTTTCATCTCATCGTACGAAACCGACCACGCTCCGTGATAGGGAGAAGACAGTGGGGGAAGACGCAAGTAGGGGCCACAACCGCGCCCGGCACTCGCTGATTACGACCGCCAGATCATCCACTGCGGAAGCAAGTCGTATGCGAACCTGCTGCCACATCACGATGATCAACCTCTCTCAGTACACAGCCGTTATCCTTCCGAGCTAATCCTATTCCTGGAGTTTCGTGGCATGACCCTGTACATAGACGTGGTTCCATTCTGTGCGCCTATTATTGATTTCAGCCAACCAGTCGAGCAACATGGCAAACAATCCTGTTGCTATGGACGCCAGCCTGTCCAGCCTAAACTCTGCCGACAACGACACATCTGCGACTTCCAGTGCCCATATTGATTCTCAAGCATCCAAATGGACTTCCACCTCCACATCACTAACCGCCTCTCCCGTACAATCGAGAGATCCTTCACCAACACGCCCTTCCATGAAAAACGGGAGAACGAGCCGTGCTTCTACAGCCTCGGCTAGGTCGCGCAAAAATAGTATTCAGGACCCAAGTCCGTCGAGATCTAGAAGTGGCGTTAATACACCTTCTACGACCCCACGACAACAACTTTCTTCTGCTACCACGCCGTCGCTACCCCCTCCGTCGAGCTCGGAGCTCGTACTACGAGCACCTGTTCCCCAAAAGGCTTCCGTCGCATCCGAATCGGTCAAAGACTCACCTCGGTGGCCTGTATCCCCTCGACTGAAATCACCGCCTCCTAATATTGGGCGACCGGCTGTTGCGGGTTCATCCTTGCGCAAAAACGAACCAGACGCACCTGCCATAAATGTTCAACGAGCAACGCCTTCGCCTCACGTGGAATCCGCCTCCACTTCTCAGTCTACCTCCGACAACGAAACGGAAGACTCGCAATTGTCTTCTGGTATGAGGACTCCCGCTCGTGGGCCGAGCAATGGGTCATCAACCCTAGAGACGGTCCAAGAAGTTAGCCAACCTAATACGCCACGGCCCGGATTGGATGCCGCTCTCGAGAAACTCGCTGAGACCGCCGAATCCCAGTCATCTTTTCAAAGTACTAGTTCTAGGAGTACAGTCAAGAGGGCTAGCTCTAGTCAAAATGTGACAAACAGCGAGAGCGGTAGCGATAGTGGGAACGCTAAGACGAGTTTTAGAAGGACGAGCACCGCGGCCCCTACGCCCTCACTCCATAGCAGACAATCGAGCACGGCCATTAAGTTCGGCGGTAAAGGTCCCACTTCGGCAGAGAGCTCGTCGAGGAACATGACGGTTGAGACGGAGGAGATCAATAACCCTCAAGCGATATCACTGGCGGCCAACACAAGAGGTCAAGGAACGAATGGAAGTCTGAGGACGAAACCCAGCTCAGAAACCATAAAACCCAAGAAGGAGAAGAAGAAGCACCCAAGAAAGCCTGCTTCTGTTGCCTCCGGCAATGGTGAGACACCTATTTTCTTTCCAACAGCCACACTTCGGCATCAAGGTTCAATCAATTCAATACGTTCAATACATACAATGCACGGTCAAGGATCGTACGAACTTGTTCAAAGCCCCCAGCAACGACCCAAACCACCAGCAAGAACTCTAAGCATAACCACTCAGATTGGCAGTCTACTAACTGGAGGACCTCGTCCAGCATCCTCAAAAGCAGATATATTCGAAGCCAAAGTTGCTAGCGCGGTTGAGGAGGCTAACTCCTCGGACTCGGATGAAACCTTTGTATACGATTCTAACCCACCAGACGTTGGCGACCGTCCCCGTCGTTACCACTCGCGCACACCCAGTGCAACTTCGATGATGAGCCAGGTCGATCGGAATGGGCTACGCTCACTAACAGGCGTGTTGGAAACAGGGACGCCTACTCTTCCGGTTAAAAAGAATATGAAGTTTGTGAATACTTACACTAGTAGCGGAACCGATGGTCCTGCGGGAGACGACGACGGTCGAGGTACGGGCCGAAGTAACGTTGGCTCAGCACGAGGAACCGGCCGTCATCCCCACCATCCCGGACGTTGGGGTCGGAATAACGGCAGCAACCACCTCTCACTATTCGATAACGAATCTCCTTTCCCTAATGCGGCGAGGTCTAAGTTTTCTGGCAATAGTATGAAACAGCCATCGAATCCCCCAAGCCCTAGATTCAGCACAAGTCGGGGCTGGGCTTCTAGTAGTAAGCGACAGTTGGCGCTGCCTGGTGGTTACGATATGGACGACACGACCACCGGCGCCGACGATGAAAGAACCCCTCTCCTTATAGGTGGTACGACCAGATCTATTAGGTCTACTCGAAGTCGACGAAACCCGCACTCGAGAAATCTCGAGGCTCAAACGTATCGACAGCCGCCTACCTTTCTTAATCGCTTTGCGAGTTGTTTGGTCCTCACTATCATGTTGTTACTCGTGCTAACAGGAGCACTCGGGTTCATGTTTGCGACATCTCAGCCGCTCACCGCTATCGAACTTGTCAAGATCGGCAATGTTCTTGCCAGTGAGCAGGAGCTAATGATGGATATCACCGTCAAGGCACATAACCCTAATGTCGTCGTTGTGATGATCGATACCGCCGACCTCGAAATCTTCGCGAAATCCCCGCATGCTGGTACTGATTCGGAATGGTGGCGACATCCTAACGGAGATGAGTTTAGTATTTTGGACGACCCCATAGATGACCCTCCGGTCGTCAAGTTACCGGGCGATGACGATCCACCACCTGAAGAGGACAAGGCACCAAACATGCGTCTCGGAAACGTTGTCGTATTCGACAGTCCTCTCACTTACGAAGGATCTTTCTTCCAGTCAGGCATTTCTACATCTACCGGCTCATTACGTCTAAGCCGGCCGGGTAACGGCACTGATAGTGGCTCCGAACGATGGGAGCGTATCATATCGGATGAATTTACACTGATCGTCAAAGGAGTTTTGAAGTACACGTTACCTCTTAGTCAGAGGATAAGAAACGTGGCAATCTCTGGCAAGACGATCGTTAAACCGAATTCCGCCAACAACCCATCTTTGCGACCCAATCAAACGGAATCCGCAATACAATAATACCCACGACACGGGCCTCTCCAGCCCTACATCCACTTTCATTTGTGCCTTTTTACACGATTCTGTATATCGAGCGGGGACAGCATGGCATACAGGAGCTTTAGGCGTTGGATTTGTCCTTCGAGCAGTGACATACGCCAGGGTTAAGAAGCCTGAGGCTAGAAGACGCGTAACGCGTGATCTTGTTCATCTGCATCTTAGGCTATCATTTGGCATATTGATTTTTTCAAGAAGTTTTAAGAATGGTTTCTCAAGGTTTTTGTTTTCAACACAAGATGGGCATCGCGGCACGGCACTAAAGGTGCTGATTCAAAATACACATTGCATAGGATGGACATACAAAAAGCATACCCCTTCAAAATTGGTATTTTCAGTCGAGAGGTGTTTATTTCTGTTTTCTTCCCCGCCATATTCTCCTGTTCAGGACAGGGAAGGGTGAGGGTGTTTTTATGGGGAAAGGATGAGCCTTGTTTTTTGATTTTTTGTTTCTGTGATGATGAAAATTAGACGGAAGGACGGCGACTACTAACTACCATTACTGCTATTATTACGTCTTCGTTTCAGTCTCTCGACAACACTACCAGATACCCAGACCAACAGATCGGGGAATGCCGCATTTGTACTTGTTATGGCTTATGAAAGAATAAGAAAAATTACTACGAAAATCGTTAAAAGGAGTGACAGATTAATATAATCTTATGCAATGGCTGGCGCATGCTGGCTGACAACTCGTGCTTTATATATGATGTGTTCATAGTCAATGTGTGTTATCTTGGATGTGTTTGATTTAGCACGAGACTATTAAGGTCATAGACGTCGTTTAAGGTATGTCATTTCTAAGTGATATTTGCAGCAAGTTTACTCAATCATGTACGCTTATGGAAATGCCTCTTGCTAATAGAATTCTTTTCGAAATAGACACATCTACCTAGCTGCCTAGATACTATCTAATGTCTTATCTCTTAACAAATGCCTTCAGATATACGACTAAAAAATATCAAGCATATCATCCTATTAACCTTTAAAGAAGGAAACCAATAGCCAAGTATTTAGGTAGATATGTAAATATACCTGTTACGACTATCCTATAATCCCCTAGGTCCAGGCTACACTGTATCATGGCGATGGGATTTTTCAAAGTTGTCACGTTTTACACAACTGCAGGGCTAAGCGGAAGTGATCTTGAGCCTTATAGGCGGATCTATCCCGAACATGCATGGCGCTATTCCGTTTCTGTGTCTATACCCCTGTTCCTCCTGGGTCATAGTATGTTTCACGATATCGTACTGTAATTCAGATTTCTTAACACCTAAAAGCAAACTACTATACCCCCCATGAGACGAATCGCGTATTATACGAAACAAGAACAGCGTTGATCTTCTAATTCGCTCTTCCTTGGTTTCGAATACACTATAGCTACTAAAATCAGCCCAGTAGGGCGTGAATCCTTCGCATGAAGTTGGCCTAGCCGCCCGCTAAGGCGCGTTCAACCCAGCCAAGTCTAGACCGCACAGGCGTGAATAGTCACCTCGGCGCGCATCTAGTCGACGGGTCTAGCTTGTCTAGCTGAATGCGTATACGTATTTCAGCGGGGATAGGTCGATTATGGGATAGGAAGCATGTCTAATAACACAGCCTCCTCTCTATACAAAGTCCCCTTAGGACTAATCTGTAGTTTATTCGAGAGGCTGAAATCGGTCAGTTGATCTCAGTCTCGTTGCATATGTATTTTTTATGAAATTTGATTTGTGACACCCTACCTTATCTAATTACTTGCTTTTTTATCTGCGTCTGTCTCTTTTAGTATCTGGCGAACGCCTCATGTACAACCCACCAATGCACATAGCCAAATAGAATACCCTACCTTACCCTCCCAACTAACGCCACCCAGCCCCTCCCTTTCCTTAGAATGGACAACGCAAACCTAGCCGCAGCATGGCTATCCTTCGCCGCAACAGCCGTCGGTCTAGGCGGCCTAATATCGCAAGCCAGCGCGATAAACGAACAACTCGATCCCTTCCACGCCAACCGCACCGTAGAGTACCTGGGGATATGGTTCCAACGACAAGCGCGATTTCCCTGGTGGAAGATCGCGAAACCGCCTCCTTTGGGACCCGTTATCGCGGCGAAGATGGCGGAGGGATTTTGTGGGTTTAATGATTTGTATATCACGCGTATACCCGTGGCGCCCCCCGGGAAGGCGGGGTGGTCTACTGTGTTGGCTATGTTTAATCATGAGCCCCCGGTTTTAGGTCCGTTGGGTGCGGATGTTGGGGCTGTGGAGAAGGGAGGGAATGTGGTTACTTCGGTGGCTTCGGTGGCGCCCACGGGAAGTGTAAACGGGAATGGTGCGCCGCGTAGTGCTAATTGGGCGCATCTTGAACGGACGGCGCTTACGAGACATCAATCCCACGCTTGTATTACGATATCCCGGACGACGCTTATCACCATGCTGGTTGTGACGAATGGGCGTCCCGTGTTTCAGTACAGCGATGCGACGGGTTTTAGGGCTGGTTACGCGTCGTATTGTGGGCAGTGGTGTGAGTACACGTCTCTTAGTCCTACTCCTTGGGAGATTTGACTGATTTATTGTTCAGACATAACATGGCCC
Organism: Hypoxylon trugodes; assembly: GCF_022578975.1. Lineage (NCBI taxonomy): Eukaryota > Fungi > Ascomycota > Sordariomycetes > Xylariales > Hypoxylaceae > Hypoxylon > Hypoxylon trugodes. The sequence goes on along the minus strand of NW_026250019.1, from coordinate 1,063,670 downwards.
ATCGGCCAAGAAGCCATCATAAAATTCGCCTCCCACGACTCCATCGGCTCCACCGAAGTCCTCCCGCGCAGCTTTCGCCAACGCGTTGACCGCTGCGGGCAAATGGTCTCCGGGGTCGTCTCATCACCAACCTCCTCCTTCGCCGTCGCTTTCGGCGGTCGACGACCCGCAGGCGACTACGTACTCGAGCACGCAGTCAAGGGGTTCCAAGGCGCGCATAGCGGACGGCATTTGTATAACATGATGGGCGGGCGAGCTTTCGAAGTCGATTACCTAGTCGCGCGGCCTGAATCTACCACCCCCACCCCCTCCCCGTCCACTCGATTCTTAGATTTACCTAGTAAGGAAGACGGCAAACCCACCGTACGCTTGAGAATCCCGCCCCACGAGGAAGAAGTCCTGAAGCAGGCTTTGGATTGCTTGCCCTGGACATCGCTATCTTGGAGTTTGCACCGCGGGATGCGCGATGTGTTACTTGCATACGGAAAGGGTGTTATGGATATGCACCGTGATAACTTGGCAGAATTACTCCGTCGCACGGTGGAGGAAAGACCTGATGTTTTCCGTCTACGCGGTTGGGATCCCGAGTTTGTCCGGAATAATATGGGGCATATGGCTGCATCGGCGGTGTTAGCTGGACGTGGAAATTCGGGTGATTCGGTGCGTGTCGTTAGTGATATCGTGGAGGCGTATGTAGGAGATTGGGATGTGGCGAAGTTGGATGAGGTGAATTTCTGGCGGAGGGAGCGGAAGAACAGTGAAGAAGAGGAAGAACTTGATGTCCAAGCTGTAGTGGCATTAACGAAATTTTTCGTGCTCGAATGGAGCCAAGAGTTCGATTATCAGTTATATCACCACCTCCCCATCGAGTTGTTCTTTGGGTGAGCTGTGGTGGATTTATATGAGTCTATGAATACTTGACGAATGTATATATAATTGGGAATGTATATCATTTAGATGTCGAGCGCGCTATGTCTAGATACCTAAAAGTTCTATTGTTCAAGTCATTTGCGAAGGAGCTCAATCTACATTTAGTTCATCGTCTTTTCTATTGCATGAATGGGTATGAGCGGGTCGAGATAGATGACCTTTCGGTTATGATACTACGCTTCTAATGGCATTGCGGCCCCTAGAAACAAAGAAACTAGAAGACTGGAGCAAATCAACAACAGTAACTGTTCATCCAAGATATCAATGTTTAATTGCAATATCTCCTAATAACGCAGTTTCCCCCCGGTCCCGATCTCTTTATTGTAGCTCCGCAGTAACCATCTTCAAAACCTCCTCAACGCCTTTCTTAGCATTCTTCGGATCCTTCGCAATCCTCTGCCAAACCTCGCCATGCCTAGGCTCGACACTCACACACTTACTCACGACTTCTTCCCTTTTCTCATCGGTGCCGTGCTCCAGTAAAAACTTATAGTACCACGCCCAACTATCACCGAGATCCGAGTCGCGCACTAGCGCCTTCTCGAACCAACTCTGAGCTTTCTCTAATCTACGCTCACCCCAGAAGATACGCGCTACGGCTACTAGTAATGTCGGGTCGTTGTCGACTTCCTTGATGGCCTCAAGAGCGCGAGGTTTTCGTTGTGGGCGTGCTGTTAGGTGCCAGATCTTTTCGCTCCAGAGGATACCTTGTTCCGCCTTCGGTACATCGCGTAGCGCTCGTTCCATCAGTGATTCAGATTGTTTTGTGTTTTGTGCACGACGCTCCACGCGAACTGACTCGCACCAAAGCTCCGCCGACTTAGGCACCGCGAGCCGCGCTCGGTCGAGTACGGAACGGGCTTTAGGAAGCTGGCCGAGCTTCTCTTCTAGACGAGAGTACAGCAACCAAAGGGGAACTGATTTTGGTACTGCCTTGACTCCTGTGCTGTAAGCTTCACGTGCTTGTAAAGGCTTGTCTAGATCTTCATAGATCTGGCCCTTCATCATCCAAAGTTTAGCGGAGGCAGGGAAGAGGTTGAGGGCCTGTTGGACGAGATCAAGTGCTGCATCGAGATCGTCTAATTGCCGCTCGAAGGCAGCGCTCTTCATCCAGACACGGTCGGTTGGAGCTTCTTGACGGGCCGTCTTTAGAAGGCCTCTAGCCTGTTCGATATGCCCGTTCTCCGCTTCAAGTTTGACGGCTGCCAACCAGATATCTTCGTTGTTTGGGTTCTGTTGGAAAGCTCTCGCCAACACTCGGCGCGCATTGTCGATTTCTCCGGCTTGCCATTTTTCCTTAGCAAGCATCATCCACAGAACCTCGCTACGAGGTACTGCATTAACAGCCTTCTCAAGAACTTGCCACAGGTCTTCCCTTGATCCATGATTCCTTTCGAGATCCGCAGCTGCTAGCCATATCGTTTTGCTCGTAGGGAGTACTCGTAGTGCATATGCATAGATAGCTCGGGCAGTCTCGTACATACCCCGATTAATACTTCCGCGTGCATCATCTAACCAGGTATCCTTGCGATCGTCATCCTCGTCGAGGCCGTAACCCAGAGTCTCTCGGATAATTGCCCCGCAAGTAATTATGGCACCTTCTTGTTCGCACTTCTCCGCCTCCGTAATCCATTCCTCCCGCTTGGGCATCGCAGATTCTTTGACGAGAACTTGCGCAGCACGTTTCATAACATTGACCTTTTCTCCCTGGCCAAGTTGTTCTTGTAATCGCGCGGCTGCTATCCAAATTTCGTGAGATGTTGGACAATGCTTTCGGGCCTTGTTCAGCACCTTCTGCGCATTTTCCGGCGTTTCGAGTCTGGCCAAAGCCAGCCATAGATCCACCGATAAGGGTATAAGTTCTGTAGCTTTCGCTAGGAGTAATCTCGCATCATCCGGATCTTCCTCTAGGTTGACTGCTTCTTTCCACAAGGCCTCAGATTCAGGTGTATGATCTAGAGCTTGCCGTATTACCCTTTTCTTAGATCTTGTATCATCTTCCAACTTCATCGCCTCAACCCATAATCGCACAGAACGATTGTTTTTCTTGATGGCTTCTGCGGCAATAATTCTAGCGTTACGGCGCTCGTTCAGTCGAATGCTTTCCAACCACACATCCTCGTTTTTAGGACAATGATCACAACCACGTGCTATAACGTTCCTGGCCGCTACAATCTTGCCAGCAAGTTCCTCAAGACGAGCTGCTGCTATCCAACCAGGGCCATTATTCGGGTTGGTTTTGATGACAGATTCAAGTAATTCCCTAACCCTGTTGATGTCACCTACTTGGGCCGCACTCTCGGGTAATTGAGATTTGGCCAGACTCGTTAGATAGCCTTTGGGATCAACGCTCGTCGCACTTCCAGATGCAGTCGTTCCGGTTTGTGAAGCTTGATCGAGCCTAACTTGTAAAACTTTGTCTCTGGCCTGTCCGATCTTGGCAAAATTTGTCATGGTTCCATCCTGAGTACTCGAACTGCTATTAGTCGCTGTTCCACCATCATCAACCACGGTGCTTCCAAGCTCGCCAGAACTTCCGGCAGCAGCTAATACGCTATCTGGAACAGCATAGAAGCGTTGTTGCCTCGCTTGTTTGCTTCGTCTATTCTTTCCGGTAAGATCACCGACCTCGGGCAGCGCCGCCCATTCTTCTTCGGTAACACTTTCTAGCGTTCGTTTCAAATCGGCGAATTGTTGTTGTATCTTCGGGTTCTTGCGCTCATATTCCTCTTGTTCTGCTTTTTCTCGGGCTTCCCTATTCGTAGAAAACAATCGTCGGCAATCTGTTCAAACTAACTTTGGGATGAACTGTGAACTAGCTGGGGAGAAAAGGGAGGGACAAATTAGAAGAGTACTAACCTTCTAGCTCTCCGTCGCTTATCCATCTTCTCATCTATCTCCCGGTATATTCGGTCGGCTTCATCGTCGTCTTTGTCATAGACTCCGCCGGCAAATAGACCGACTTCATTGTCTGGATCTTGGTATCGTTCGTCATTGTCATCCTCTTCTTCCTTTTTGCCTCCTGTTGCTGCTGCCTCGCTGAATCCTAGTTGTGCTGCTCGTTTCGCGAGGGCTTCTTTGATCTGGTCTTCGGACGGTCCTTCTCTGGCTGGACCCAAATCCGAGCGTGTTGTGAATCCGGTCGCACCACGTCCTAGACCGGCAACGTAGTTTTCGGGCGCAGGCTGACTTAGAAAGTCGCGTCGCCCCGTCATGATGTCTAGTTAGATTGAAAATTGGTCGGAGTAAGAAGGTAGGCCACAGTCGAGAATAGGATGCGATGCGACGCGATGATTAAGTATGCGACAAAGATGTCTGCATGTCAATGAAATTGTGAAATTCAAAGGTCTAAGTTTAAGTTGAAAGCTCTCAGAAATAGAAAGGCGCAAAGAGCAGGCGACGAGCTAGGCGCTAACAGCAGGGATCCAGATAACGATAAGAAAAAATAAGCTAAGCGCAGCTAAATCTCTAATCGGGAGCCTTATAATAAGATCATCCAATCAGATATGTTGATTCAACAGTGTGGATAAGAAATAATCGATAAATTTCTCGAGCTAACCACATTCAGCCACGGCACCAAAAATTAAAATAAAAAAGTTCCTATCTACAATCGCATCGCCGTTTTGCCCCTCCATAATTCACCACACCCGGCGCATACCATTACAAGACCGACAATACATCGCTGAGCAGTCAAGTCCAACCAGGAGTGAAAATGGGAAAGGCAAAGACCTCCAAGCGCGGAGGTGCAGCCTCTGGTCCGTACGAGCGACCAGCCAAACAAGCGGCGGCCAACAATGTCTTCAAGTTCAGCAAAGACTTCGGTCAACATATTTTAAAGAATCCGGGTATCGCAGAATCGATAGTAGCGAAAGCAAACCTCAAACCGACAGATACCGTACTTGAAGTCGGTCCCGGAACGGGTAACTTGACAGTCAAGATCCTCGAGCAGGCCAAGAAAGTTATTGTAGGTTTTTCCAGCGAGTGAAGTTCTCATGAAGGATCATTGGGCTCATTAGCATTATGAACAGGCTGTGGAAATGGACCCTCGAATGGCGGCCGAAACAACGAAACGTGTACAAGGGAAACCAGAGCAGAAGAGATTAGAGGTCTTACTCGGAGATGTGATCAAGACAACGCTCCCTGGGTAATTCCACCTACTTAAACGAGTACGATAAACCAATCGCTAATGCGCAAATAGCTTCGACGTTTGTATCTCAAACACACCTTACCAAATCTCGTCGCCTTTAGTATTCAAGCTCCTCTCCCTACCGAATCCTCCAAGAACATGCGTACTCATGTTCCAACGCGAATTCGCTCTCCGTCTCACAGCCCGTCCAAATGACCCTCTCTATTGCCGACTCTCCGTAAACGCACAATTCTGGGCACGTAAGTCGAAAGATCCGACCCCCTATGAACCAATCCAGATTCTAACTGCTACTAGGCATAACACACGTTCTAAAAGTCGGCCGAAACAACTTCCGCCCGCCTCCTCAAGTCGACTCCAGCGTCGTCCGCATCGAGCCGAAACTCGGCGCCGAACGGCCCAATATCAGCTTCGAAGAATGGGATGGAATGCTCCGCGTATGCTTCAACCGACGAAACAAGACCCTTCGAGCGTCCTGGCTCGGTAATAAAGAAGTCCTCTCCATGTTAGAGCGGAACTACCGACTCTGGTGCGCGACGAATAACATCCCCGTCGACGATACCATCGCAGAAGACGGCGAGGATGATAATGATGACATGGAAGTCGATGAGAACGTCCCCCCTAGTGCTGGGGATGAAGCAGAGTGGGGTGGTATCATGGACGTTGATGATGCAGCCGATGATACGCCATCGTTTTTCAAGGAGCTTAAAGCTGCTGGGAACGAGGTACCAAAGACGAAGAGCAAGCGGAAGAAGACGAGAGTCGCTCTACTCGTCAAGGAAAAGGTTCGCAAAGTCCTCGAGGATGTGACGGAACTTGCCGATCACCGAAGCGGGAAGTGTGACGAAAACGACTTTTTGCGTCTTCTCGCAGCCTTCAATGCGGAAGGAATTCATTTCTCGTAGAATATTGGGCTACTGGAACCGATTTATGGCATTACGGCTGCCAGGCGTTTTTAGGAGGTTAGGGCTCACATTCAAGCATATTATCACGGCGTTTTGGTGATTGGGGCGGCAAACGACGATATCCACGAAAAGTCTGCAGGTGAGGATGATTATTATGATACGTATAGACATCAATCGTACAGGAAAAAAACTTCCTTCATCCATTCGAGTTCAATACTCGAAAATTACTGACTCCCAACCCATACCCAGGAATAATGTGCTTCATTTACTTTCCACCGCCACCAAACCAGCTCGAGATACCACTCTTGGCTTTAGATGCTTCGGTCTCCACTTTCTTGTCGAACTCGTCTACTTTCTTCAAAGCGGCATTCTTGGTGTCCTTCGCATAGGCTTCAGCTTCGGCGGCGGCCTTTTGCAGTTCGGCTTGTGTCTTGCCCAGCTATATATATTTGATAATTATCAGTCTCCATTGCAATAGCGTGCGGTGTTGCTAGATTGAGGTGTACTTACAGTACTGTCAACCTTTGCGCCTGCTTGGGCGCCATACTTCTCCGCATTCTTCTTCGCCTCCTCTCCTCGACCCGGTAGGTCTGACTTCAACTGCGCGGAGACTCTGTGTGCGTCGGCTATTACGAGTCGTCAGCCAAAACGAAGACAAGTTGTAACGGGATCAGTATATAAAGAAACAGCATACCTTCAGCTTGCTTCTGAGCTACTTTGGTATCACCACCTGCGCTGTATAGGTAGTAACCGATACCGCCGGCGGCCGTCAGGCCAAGAGCGAGGGGTAGTCTGGATCTGGACATTGTGGCGTGGAGAGAATTAAGCGTTACGGGACAGCTAGGGAATTGTCTAGGTACCGAAGAGACTTGTTCGGGTATATGAAGGGTTGAGGTTGTGAGTTGAGGTTGAAGTTATTGGCTCAGGAACAAATCCAGAACAGGATGAGCGACAATTTATTACAACACCACTACTTAAGTAACTACGTACAATAAATAAGTTATCCTTACAAAAAATTCAAACATACGACTTTAGCTTCAGGTGCATGCCGATTCTACCTGACGAACGATTCGCTATTGTCACAAGATTCATGACGTAGCTCATGTTAAATCGCCAGGTGGGGAGGAAGATGTAACGGTATGAGGTACAAGAGAACGACTCGCTTTATATACTAGAAACAGTACATTGGCGAAGTACCTCTCGAGTACACTGACCTTACTCCACTTTGTGATTCCAGACCCCACATCCGGAGCTTCTCCAGTCGCAACCGTGATGACCTTGCAGTTATTATAACTCTATTATTACATAGTATTTTAGGTACCTTTCTTTCTCTTACATCATCAACATATTTCAAACCGATAAGACATCGTGAATTCTTAACAACAACTTATACTAAAATCATGGACATCTATACACGTGCTCAGACACAAACTCCACATAGAGTTAGAGAGATAACTTCAATACTAGTTTGAGGCTCAGCTGGTTTAGAGCCTTTTCTATTTCTTTGCAGATCAGTTAGCTTGTTTTACCTGGGGGCTTCCTACGAGCTTGCCAACCGGTTTTTAGCCTCCTTCGTCATTGATATTAGTTCCTGGCCCTGACCCATACGTTTTTAGTTTCTCAGCCTGCATCTTGGTCCGCACAGGTTTACCTAATTCTTGAGGGTTCCCGTCTTCTTCCCCTCCTTCACTGTCCATATTGCTAGCCAGCAGCAAGCTGTGCTATAGATTCCAACCAAACACAAGCAAGCAGTTCATCTACATTGTATATGTTTCGTAGCTAGAACTAAACCCGACTCAACAACTGATGACTAGCATCCACATAGGTCTTACGCCAGTATTAGCTATATAATAGCTTTTCATTATGCTGAGTTCGACCAAATCGAACGATGCCCAAGACCAAAGCGCACCTGCGCAGTTCGCGTCGCGTCCCTTCGCTAAGAGATAGTGAAATCGATCATGAAATAAGTCTTGTCGACCACACCGAACCCACTGAGGAGCCTCGGTCTCCTACCTCTGAAATAGGCAACAACATCGACCATTCTGTTTCGAACCAACCTCTTATACCATCCGAAAGCCGACCCTCATCTACCCAACCACCAGAAGCGGAAGATGGCACGTCGAAACCCGATAATGCAGCCGAGGCAGGTCCCTCAGGCGAGCAAGACACATCCAACACTTCTACAAAAGATACCGGATCAATAACACAAAAAAAATCCGCCACAAAAGAAAACGGCGTAAAAATCCACACCAAACGGCGCTCCCGTCTCTCCAAAGAACCCGAAACCTCAATCGACATCCTCTACGAGAACCAACGGGGAGGCTTTCTCTGCGGTCTGCCCCTCTTCTCCTCCGCCGCCCTCGGTAACCTAGACCCACCCGCATGGACGAACTTCGCGCACAAACCAAGTCCAACCGACATCAACACAGCGCAAGTCCCAGACCCAAGCTGGGAATGGGCATGGCCCGCCTGGCGCGTAAACCACGACGACGAAATATCGCTCGACGGTGAGGGATGGGAGTACTCATTCATGTTCTCGAAGAAGTTTTCCTGGCATGGACCTAAGTGGTACAGTTCCTTCGTGCGACGACGCGCTTGGATCCGGAAGCGCGTCAAGAAAGGGTTCGGATACCAGGCGAATGACCCGCATATGCTGAACCCGACGTACTTCGCCGTTACCCCGACACGCACGGAATCGGAGCGTGTGAGTTTGAGTCAAGCCGTCAGTCGCGTATCTCAGGAAACCGGTAAGAGGTCGAGACTAGAAGATGGTGAAGGAAAAGAGGATTTAACAACAATTGAGGATCTAATGATGGTATTACGACACTCACGCATCGACCGTGAGAAACTCGAGGCTATGGAAAATTATATACAGCATTGCACGGACGATTTACAGCAATTGCAAGATTACATGCATGAGATAATGTCACTATTCGTGTTCCAAGCCACACGCCAACTCCTCTTAGCTCGTCTTATACAATTACACGACGACCAAACCCATTCCCATTCCCAAGCTCAAACTAAAGAGCAAAAGGGGAAAACCCCAGAAACAAATCAACGGAAAGCCGAGAATCTGGCGGCGGCTATTAAACACGCCGATGAGGAAGTCCGGAAGTTGGAGTACTGGAGCGATATCAAGGGGATGGCGGAAAGTGGTGAGTCGAGGGGTGCGGTGGATTGTGGTGAGGGTTGGGATCGTACGTGGGAGGGTTTGGATAATAGTGGACCGAAAGGTGTTAGGGAAGGGGATACACTTCCGTGATAGCTTCTACGTGTTTGGAATATTGGGATTGTGTTTATGGCTTAACGAAATAAGAGAGCGGGTTTTGGAGCAATTCCAAGCAAGGGAGTCTTTTGGGATACCATTGAAATAGGTGGTGTTGTTCGGTCGGTCGATGGAAGGTTACGTTGTATCTGATAATATTAGAAATGAAATAAAAATCAAGATAACTACCGACATTCGCGTTCTTATTCACGATATTTGTGTAGCGGAAGGCCGTTCAAAACTGTCGACCGAAACAAATCAATCTATGATATGACGGTATGAGGCGTCAAATTCTCTACGATCTACCGGGGCAGTTTATATTCGATTTCACATTCACATTATGGTATCATTCGGCTATTTAATATGGCATTACATACTTGTCCCATGCCTTCCAGTGTAAGAGCATATGCCAACTAAGCATTTACTGCTTGGGCTCCTCAGCGACGTAGTGCAAGTACGCGCCCAGCAGCTTAATACCCTCGATGTAGTTTCGTTTATCCAGCTTCTCGTTAATCGAATGAGCACCGTCCGTCGAGCTACCCATCGGTAGTAGTAGCACGTTCTTGCCTGTCGCTTGTTCGAATGTGAGGGTGACGGGGATACTATACAAGAACATTAGCATATTAATTCGGAGAGAAACGTGGATGGGAAGAAAAGGAGGAGACAAATGAAACTTACCTTCCACCCTCCCGAGTAAAATCAGGGTTAGTGTTCCAAACCCTCTCAACCGCCTTACCCGCAGCGCGGAAGTTCCAGTGGTTGGGACTGGCGACCCACCACTTACCCGTGTGCTGGGCGTATACCTTCAAGGTATTCTTGCTTCCCAGCTTGGCAAAGACATCCTTGACGTACTTGTACACAAGCTCATTGGTCTGATCGATCTCCATGTTAGGCACTGTACGGATGGAGAACTTGCCGATGACCTTAGCGGGGATGACGGTCTTGGCTCCGGGGGCGGAGAAGGCGCCTTCGACACCGTGGACGGAGAGAGAGGGGTATCGCCAGCGGGCCATGAGGGTCGACTTCTTGTCCTCGAAGATGGTAGTCTTGGAGCCGAGGGAGTCGTGTAGGGTCTCCATGGTAAACGCGATGTCATCGTACAGCGTCTCCTCTTCCTTTGTGACGGGTGCTACTTGGTCCTGGATACCCGGGATCAAGATCTTACCATGAGTATCAACCAAACTAGCCAGCACGCGCACGAGATCCGTCATAGGCTCCTGTGCCGTACCACCGAAGACACCACTGTGCAAGTCCGCTCCAGGACCCGAGATCTCAACGCTGTAGTAATTGCATCCACGAAGACCGTACGTCAGACACGGCTTCTCAGTACCGAGCCAGTAGTTATCGCTGATGCACACAGCATCCGCATCCGCGAAGTAACCCTTCCCCTCCTTCTCAATAAGTTCATCCAAACCCTCCGAACCATACTCCTCCATACCCTCAAAGCACATCAACAAATTCACGGGGAAATCAACGCCGGCCTTCTGGTGTGCCTCAATAGCATTCAACCATCCCAGAACCGGACCCTTATCATCCGTACTCCCACGACCAAACATGCGTCCATCCTCGCCCACATTCAGTGTAAACGGCTCAGTAGCCCAGCCATCGCTCTTCTCAGCCGGTTGAACATCATAATGTCCATACACAAGAATAGTCCTCTTATTCTTATCACTTCCATAGCGCGCGAGAATCACAGGCGGAAGATCCAATTCCGGCTTATCAGGCTGTTTACCCAGCGGTCTGAGCTCAACATCCGCACCCAAAGCTTTCAACTCATCGGATAGGAAATGCGCCATGCGGACGACGTCAGGGCGGCGCGATGCATCGCTCGATACCGAGGGGATAGCAACGGCTTTCCCGAGACGCTCGATGAAGTGCGAGGATAGGCTGTCAACCTGCGCGAAGTAGCCGTCGAGTTGGGGCGCCATGGTGCGGGATTGGTGGGCTTTGATGGCGGGGGTTAGATAGGTTCTTCGGGTTGTTTTTGTTGGTGTAAAAGAATGTTGTAATTTAGTTCGTGAAGAATAAGAGGAGGGGTTGAGATGAATAGAAGTAGAAGAAGATGTAGTAGTAGCTCGCGTTATAAAAGAATATGACGATGGCGGGGTTGTAAGATGTAGTAGATTCGGAAGCTGTAGCTGACTGGAGAGTCGCGTGAGAACAGTGCGGGGCATTGGTGATCTGTGTGATCTTTGGAGGGGCGAATGGAAGGTTAGATATTGCAATTTTGCTGCCGCTGGCAATAAAAAAAAGGCAGCTAAAAAGTGGTTTTTTAGCTGTATGTAGAAGGTACTTTTACATTACGCAAGATTTAGTTCGGGAAACGGCTATCAAAGGCATTCAATGTCGCTATTCTCCGTATGCCCACTTATAACCTTAGGTACATCGGTAGCTTAGGGTAGGTACTTCATGCACCTACGGAGCCAAGCTATCGTAGAAGCTCCGGGTGATACACAGGTACTATCCGATAAACTTATACCTACAAGGTGCAAGTTACTTTATAAATTGGAGAATTGTCTTCCAAACCAAGCTTCGACGTACCTAAGTAAACGACTTAACATCTAAAATCGAGTTGGCTCGTTCTTCTATTTTTGTCCATATATTCAGCATAGTTATCATATATCATAATATACATCCCATCCCTCATGACCATGTTCAAAGCCCGGCTGTCGCCCTATCTTGCTCATTAGAATCTTGCTCAGAACGCTGAGAGGGCGTACATCGACTCGTACGACCACTCTTTGGCACCAACGGTATCGCCACGGTAAGTGACTCTCTCATAGAGCTATCTATAGTTTTCCCTTCTCTTAAAAGCTGGTGTATCATCCTATCCGTAACGACAGCTTCTGCAAGCTTAGTTGCGAGATCGACACTTAACACCGAGTCCCTAGCTTCTAGATACTTGGTTATAAAGTGCTTGGCTTGCGGCCCATTCGGGTAGGCTGCTCGGATCTGTGCTAATTCGTCTCGACCAAATATTATATCTTCCCAGTCTTTTAGAAAAACACTCCGTGCGTTTGGATTATATCCCCGCAGGAGTTTTGTTACATCATTGCGCAAATGCGAGCTTGTCTGGCGCGTAAAAACTGCATATCTCCAAATCACTCGGAGCATGTTGGGGGAACGCAGGACCCAAGCCACTCTGAATAAAATCCGATAAGTGGCAGAGTCTGGCACCAACTTAGGCCAACGGGATAACATGGATTGTAATATTTCCAGCCACTGAGCAATGTCTCTCACATGAGTTAGAATTGTATTTAGTGAGACCGCGTTAGGTGTAGCAATTCCTTCCGAAAAGGCAAGGTTTAGCAGGGCATTGCAAGCATCTACCTGCCCATGTGCGCCGAGTGTGTCCAACATCCTATTAAAGGTGATAGTATCCATCCATCCATCCCCGTACTTCTTGGTATGCCTGTATATGAACGTTTTGATGTCTACCGCGGTGGAGCATAATTTTTCCAGGTCTATGATCGCCATCTGCTTGCCGATTGGGTGACGTAGCGACGGATTACTGGCGAACCCTTTACGTCTTAGCCTTTCTATAATATATTGTTTGGCTGCTGGATTTTTTACCAGCTCCATAAATGCAGCCCAAGCACGACCTTGTGGGGGGAAGCCTTTTCGGACCATTGATCCCAGTATTTTTCTGAATGCGTCGAGATTTCCGGCCTTTGACGAACTGACAAGAAAGATATTAAATATCTCAGCGTCCATGGGAAAGTTCTGCGTTGCTAAGTGATCAAAAATCAACCGAGATACTTCGCGAAAACCGGCACCTCTAGACTCTATATAATTAATGGCCATTTTTAAGGCAGATAGTGAGATGGCCGACTTCGTATGTTCCGAGGTGAATAGCTCATTAAGAAGGGATACGACTGTTTCCTGGTGATTAGGGTAAGACGGGTATAGTGATCGAGCTAGATGGTTTGGAATTCGACCATGGACCAACGCAGCAACATATTTCTCAAAGGAAATTTTAGTCCATTCTGTTGGGTGTTCAATCTCATCAGCTCGCTTGGTCAAGACGTAATCCTTGTACTTCGAGAAGTTGGCCGACCACGTTCCGATAGTCATCGTCTTATCATCGACCGTAACTTTCCCATCGCCCAGAAGCCGAATTTCGGGTTTTTTGGGTGTTGCACCCTTCCAGGCCTCCCAGAGTAATTTTTCCCACGCTGGATCGGAGACCCTAACAGCAGTGAGTTTTCCCACTATCCAAACCATGTCTCGAAGTGATTTCCGAACCGAGTCTTCGGAGCCCGACAAGCTGAGAACCAGTTCGCCACCTTGGGAACCGTCTTCTTCGATCTGGACGACGCATTCGTTCCTCCGGAATATTTGGGAAATATGTGTGTCTGGCTCCGACAATACCCCGCGAGCTTCTGCTGCTAAGCTCTTCCCTATGACAATCTGGAAGTATAATGTCTCCCCAACCTCTGTGTGCTGCATCATGAATTGGAAAGTCGGGAACCAATCATGCGCATCCCTCGAATCGAGTTCTCGTAGGGTATCGTGTAGATGTTGTATCGCCGCGCTTTTCTTGTGCTTTCGCATACTACGATATGACTCATTCTTGCTGGGATATTGGACTATCGGCCTCACGAGCGCGCGGTCTCTGGGTTGGAAATTGGACCTCGTCTTGATGATTCGTTTGTTCACGTCTCGAGTGAGAGACGACCGGGACTTCCCCTTCGAGATTTTGTTGCTTACATCTTCCCATTCTGACCAAGCTTCATCCGCATCCGTCTCTGCAACCTTTCCCGTCTCTTTGGGAGGAGGAGTCGAAAGCCATCGTTGCGGGTTATGTTGGTAGAGGTAAGGTGGGTTGTGCTGCTCCCTGAAAGCCAGGGAGAGCCCTTGGGCGCGGGTTATGCAACTTCGAGCTCTCCATAGTGAATTGATTCCCGGGGACATTGGCTATGTGTGCAGCATTATCCGCAATATTGGATCAAGCCTCCTCGGCGGGATGATGATGCAGGGAAGTAACTTTTTTGTATGTATACAACAAATTTTAGATTCGGATCTTATCTGAAGAACTGTCAATCAGTTGGGGGTATTCATAGTGGGGCTCCGGTGCTAAGCGGGATATCGGCTTTTCTCAATCCGATTTAATCAATTCCGAGTTTGGGCTAATATTACACGGTAACGCAAAGTACCTCCTCTTCTGCCTTACTTAGGTACCTCCTAACCCAACACCTAACGTCTGTGAGATACATCGTGCTACCTTAAGCAAATAAAAAGCAAAACAGAGCAGAAGAAAAGGAGACAACTAATCAAAATGCGAAACGAACGCCATATGCACGCAGCAAAACGATCACCAAGCTTTTGGTTAGCATTAATGCATTTTCGTCAACATGCTACTTCTGCAATCCTAAGAAAAAGAACAAAGGTATAGAATCGATGCATGTGCGAAGTGTGTCATCGCGAATTCCTAGCATATGGAATATCCTCCAGCCGTTGAGATTTCCGCAGAGCTCTGGTATAATCCTTTCGGGGAAATATCCTAAGCTTTGGTGGTGGTTGTGCGTGAGTTGCTCTGCAAAGATGTGGTGGCTGTCCTCCTTTGGTCATATAGCGTATCTCAAGTTTCCCTTTGTCCATCTCCCTCTTAGGGGGAGAACATCCATCCATTTCCTGCAATCACACACCCTTATCCCCTTTCCATATGGTTATCCCCCTTGTGCCAAGTAAACAAAAACCCCCTTTCGTTACTTTTCGTAATCGTTCCTGGTCATTCCGAGAGTGTGCGAGGTGAATCCTTAACAACTAGTGGGTATACATTCGTCGACACGTCCAACGATATAGTTCTGGTGACATTATCCTGCATAACAGAGTTATTGTGTTAATCAATCCTTAGATGTGGTGGCAGCTGCTGCTTCCGGCTTTGCCTCCTTAGGCTCCTCCTTGACAGCTTCTGCGGTTGTTTCCTTTGTGGCCGGCTCTTCTGTCTTAGCTTGAGGCTTGTCCTCTTGCTTCTTCGGTGTACGCGGGGGAGGTGAGGGAGCTCGCGGCGGCAGTCGGCTTAGCTCAGCTCCGTCTTCGGAAGAGTTCTTGGACACTTGACTAGCTAGGTCTTTGTCTTCCTCGGAGTTGTCAAACATTTCGGTGTCGTCAGAGTCGGTAAGAACTTCAGTACCGTCGCCAAGAAAGATGATACGGCCCTTGTACCCACCGATTCCAAAAGCTTTGGACTTGTGCTCCATGTCAACATCATATCCACTGTCACTATCGTCGAAGTTGTGATGAACACCAGGTCCTCGGAATTCAGCTGAGTCTTAAGGTCAGTTTTTATGAATTATGTAAAAAGAAGTCCCCGGGCTCTAAGAAGGCATACCATATTCAGGAGGGGCACAAGGTCCATCGCCTTTAGCCACGCGGCTGGCAACCTCTTCGTACCATTCCTCCTTACTTCTGCCTCTTAAGAAGCCCACGACAATCATCGTCATGTTGTCACATCCGACTCCACCAGTCTCAGAATTAGACGCGAGGCAGTTGTCCATCATGTTCTCGCAGATCTTGTCCAAATCCTGCTTCGCTGCAATCCCCCTTCGGACGAATTCAACGACGGCTTGCGAAGATTGGCAGTCCCAGATACCTAAGAAACTAGTTAATATTTATTCCGCCCAGGTGTTTAGAACTCCAATAAAAGAATCAAGGAAAAACATACCATCACATGCAATAACTAAGAACTCGTCATCATCGCTGATGTCGTGCGCAACCACGTCCGGGAATGCGGTCACAATCTGTTGCTCAGGCGCCAACTCTGCGCTTTTCTTGAACTCGAAATCGCCAATAGCTCGAGATAAGGCAAGGTTACCGTTGACACGGCCAAAGTCGACAAAGCCACCGGCAGCAGTGATTCGTGCCTTCTCCCCTGCAAAAATGAATTGTATCAGTATTTTGAGCCACGAAATGTTAGACGGAATTGATCTACGAACCTTCGTTCTGCGGCTTGTGGTCAAAAGAAAGAGGCTTCGCTCTTCCCTTAACTCCTAAAACACTTCTCGAGTCACCAGCATTCGCCTATTAATACAATGTTAGTTATGGGGTTACAATGTATGGGGGAGTGGGGTTACGAACGATATATATCTTGTCGCCACTGATTAGACCGCAGCATGCAGTACAGCCGGATACTTCCTCCTCATACTGAGGGTCTAAATAAATGTTAGTTTCGGTATAGCACAAAACATTACGTGGGAAATCCCATACCACTCAATATTGCTCGATCAGTCGCAAGGAAAGTGTCCTTAAGAGACTGCTCGTATTTGCCAGCCTTGAATGTGTCTTGCTTCTTAAGAATGTCGTAAATATTCTTTCCTGCGAACTGAGCAACCTTATCTCCTCCGTGCCCATCAAAAACACCAAAGAAGGATAATCGCGAAGGGTGGACCTTCTTCTCGTCGTCGCTTTGAGGTGTCAAGAGGTCTAGGATGGTACAGTGAGCATCCTCCATGCTGATACGCCATCCTTGCATAGCAGACACTCCGTACAGCAGTCGGTCATCTTCGCCTTTGTCGGAAGCCTAGCGTAATTTTCTTAGTCAGCCATGGTTCGATCATAAGTTCAACGACGTATCATATCGTATGGGAATGTCGGGGATGGGGCGTTGCGATATCGTCGACCGAAGCCAGTAGATCCGACGCGGAGTCACGGGTGGGTAGGCAGGATCGCGGGGAACAAATGGCGAGGGCGCAATTGAAGAGAGAGAATAAGAAAATGGTAACATACCTTGTCGACGACAGGCTCTGAAAGGGTTTGACCCATGGCGAAAGTAGTTTATTATGTCGCAGCGCGTAAGTTCAGAGTGGTTGGATGGACGTATACGAAGGAGGGGCAAGTATCGTGGGATGGTTTACTGATCGTCAAATTTTTCAATCGCCTTGGACAGAAAATGGGTATGTAGACGAATACGGTAGTAGCCGCAGGTAAATGTCTTGGGGGGATGATGTATGTAGGAATGTAGTGTGGGAGGGAAGAAAAAAAAAACTAAGGCACAAGACGTCGCGCAAAAAGAATTGTGAATCAAACCCGGTGCTGGCTTGGTGCTTGGTGCTTGGTGCTGGAGAAGTACGACAATAGTAGGCAGGTTTAGGTATGTAGTAGTAAGTTAGGTAGAGAAATGGGTAGGCAGGGTAGCGAAGGGCCAAGGCGGGGTTCGATTGATAGAAAAAAAATCCGACTCTGGACTCTGGTTTTCTTTGGGGGAGAGTGGGAGAGTGGGAGGAATGGCGAGCAGTCCGATGGCAGCTGATGAACAGGTAGGTTATCAACTAATTTAGATTTTAGGTCACCTCCAGGGCTACTTAGGGTGGGTAGGCCCTCGACCTAACAATGTACCTCTACCTAACCTTATAAGTTTGGTACGCAGCTGCCCACATGTATCTAGAGCAACCTGGAACGTTGAATGTATCTATCTTAGGTAAGAACGACTGGGTTGGTACCTGCGCAGGATTTAGGGACAATTTTACATTTAGGCCTAGAAGAACTAAAATGGCCACTATGATGTCGATGTCGCAAGACTAAGATATGCGTCACGACATCATAAGTACCCCAAGTCGGCGGTTTCTTAAGGAAAAAGCATCTCACAAATCGGAACGAGAATATAGGTTCATTTAACACTAAATATTATGACGCTTACATACACAAGTGGGTATTTACCTACTCGTTGACATGTACCCTAGGCATTCTCCATCTGATTAATCTCTATGTACCAAATCAGATTCATGTACATGTACCTAAAACTACGGGTATTTATCGGATATTAAACCTGGTGGCACATGATCATTATACCTGTATTCGTATATTTATCTACTTAGATATTACCCACATCTTAATATCAAATAATTATATGAATTCGGAGTTACGAAACGGGGAACAATGGAGTTTTTTTTAAATACTATAATACATTGATCCATGAGAACCTGTAGGTACATCTATCGCTCGGGTCGTGTGCCCTTCACACAAATAAAAGCGCTAAAACACTGGTCCGTGCTTTGCTGAGACGGGGAAAGTGTAATCAATGACTGCCTAGAACTGGGGTAAGATAGAGTTCATGGTTTGCAGGTACAGGTACGTTGGTCCGTGCTACCGCGAACCTTTATGAACCTTAACCCTTTCTCTTTGTTTCAGCAGGTAACAAAGTCAAGTTTTCTAAATTCGAAATGTTTCCATATTCTTTCCCTTCTATTCATGCATGTAGAAGACACATCTACATATGCTGAAAATAACAAATAATAAGACCTATGCGGTCCTCAAAAAGTCCTAGTCTGAGAAATCTGTTGAACGCCACGCACTTCCTTCCGCAAAGAGTTAGACTTACTATATTACGTGCAGGGGAAGGGGAAGAGGTTTGCTACCGGACTTCCCTCACTCCTCCTTTGCTCAAAGGAACCCCAAAGTCGAGGCACTCTGTTACCGAACGATTACCCATCTAGACATATGGGGATTTTGGAGCTCGAAATATGCACCTATTCTGAAATATGTTAAACCTCAGGATATAGCTGCGGATAACTCCTCTTTCGGCTTTCCCGGCGCGGTACTATAATGTAACCTCAATCCACATCCCGGCCTCGGTTTCGGACGGTTCCGGGAATCCCGTCCCACGGTTACTTCATGAAGTAACAATAAGAACTATTGCGGACTTCTGCATTCCCATGCATATGGGGACCCAATCCTGCCCAATATCAGTGCTCATCCGGTAGACAGAACGAGTTCAAGCTACCGTACGGTATACTAGACATATGTTCCGACAAGTCTTTAGCTCTAAATAATAACCATAGGCTTTATCAAGGGAAGAGGTAAAACGCTAACCGACAGTTGGTCTATACGAGGGATACCTAGGTATCAAAACAGTATCATGTTCAACTAATA
Organism: Hypoxylon trugodes; assembly: GCF_022578975.1. NCBI lineage: Eukaryota > Fungi > Ascomycota > Sordariomycetes > Xylariales > Hypoxylaceae > Hypoxylon > Hypoxylon trugodes. The sequence goes on along the minus strand of NW_026250019.1, from coordinate 1,044,556 downwards.
GTATTAGGTATTTAGGTATCATATTTCTCTCCAAGTACATATTAGATTAGATATAAACCGCAAAGCTCTCGTTACTATCGACGCCACCGTCATCCCACCCATCAATAGTGGTAGGCGGACGGATATCCTCCCATGCGTCTTCATCGTCATCCTCGTCGGCCCAGACGCTGCGCAGGCTTTTGGCGCTCTTCATGCTTCTTGTCGCCTTCCAATTTTTGGAGGGTACATTTTCTATGCCGGATCCCTGTCCGCCTCCCCCCACAGGTGGGTAATACGACTCATTGGACCGACTCGCTAATGGTGTTCGACCGGGCCGTGTTGGCGTCTCGGGTAAGGGTCGATCCGGCGCCTCCCAGCCAGTTTCTGGGGATGGTGTTTGCGACGCTAAGGCTCGCATTTCGCCCAGCATCCTTTGCCTATGAATATAACTATTCTGCAATACCTCGTCTCGGGAGACATATGATCCATCGGATCTTGAACTAGTCGATGGTGTATTATGAAGGAGATTTATCTTGGAAGCTCGTGATGGGCGGCGCCCCATTCCCTTTCCATTACCTTTAGATGTTACCAACGCCGTCGTAGGCGGCAATCGAGGTAGTTCGCTGGAGGTATCATAAGGAGAGGTGCGCGCTATTCCCACCATGTTAACAGACGTGTTAAGCTGGGGCCACCGATCCGGAGACAACAAATCGTTTCTGCCATGGATAATCCAATTATCTTCTTGGGTTATATTCGACGGCGGAAGGGTTTTCTCCGGCTCGGTAATAAGGTCTTTGTATGCGATACCTAAGGAATTCCGAGCGAGTCGGTCCCACGACGTGTCGCTATCCCGAGGATTTATAGAATCATCTAAGTTTGGCGGTTGCTCTGGGGTTTCATCCAGAGCCGGATCTGATGGTTGGGCTGTCAACCCAAAGTTTCGTGGCGATTTCGTGAGCGGCCGACCTCCGAAAAGTGGAGAGAATTCGCTCACCCTCCTACTCACTTGCCGTACTTCGCCCGGTCTGCTAGGTATATGTATTATTGTCGGTCTTGCGACCACGTTTGTACTTGTTGTGGCTTCTTCCTCGCCCACCCCCGAGACTCCAGAGGTCAAGATACTTGTACGTGTCGTGGAGTTGCTGCGCATACTATTTCGTTTCTGCTCCTCGATAGTTTGGTTTACGCTTTCCCGTTTCCATAAATTAGATATTCTTTTGCTAACGCCGCGAAGGCTGAAGCCTGGTTCTTCCTGTTGTCCCGATTTCGGCCGTACGGCGTAACCCACTGGTGGTGGGACCGCCTCATCTGAGCCGGAATCGTACCTCCTATCCCCCCTATATGCGATTTCCGGCGTGTTCTGTATACTAAAAGGTTCCGAACTCATCGGGACATCAAGTCCTCGGAAGGTGTCTTGAGTTCTCCGAGTTATTGTATATGATTGCGCTTCTGCAATATGCACATCCCCTTCACCAAGACTAGTGTCCGATAGCAAGCTAATTTCGTCTGTTCTTCCGGTTCCGTGTGGGGATGCTTGACTACGTTTCCCTGCGGACCAAGAGCTCCTTGTTTCGAAAATGACGCTGTGTTCAGGTGATTTTGCTCGTGAATACATGGCCATCATCGCATGAGGGACACCATTTCCGTTTACGCTCAGACTCGATGAGGACTGAACGGATTGTTGGCTAGATACAAGAGCAGATGCGCGGCTATCTTGTGCTGATGTGCTATCGGAACGGCGTACCCCTATATCCACAAATCCCTTTATATTCTGGTCGGAATTTTTAGGGCGATTATCAGGACGGTTAGCGATGAAACTTCCCGGGATGGGCCCAGAAACTTGTGGTCTCCTAGGTTGTTGGCGTCGCCTTCGAATATAGAAGAGGAAAAGAGTGATCGCGATAAATACCAAAAATATCGGTATTATAAGCAACCAGAGCAGATTCTTTTTCGAATCTTCTGAGTCGGAATCCGTCGGCTCGCCGCTAGGCTTGGGCGATTTAGAATTAGGGGTGGAGACATGAATATTCATACTCTTGACCTCCGTCTCGTTCGTGTGCTTTGAACTCGCATTGAAAGCGACGCGCGGTGCTGTTGCGGATTTGGCTGAGTCCAACTTGGGAACAGTCCCCGAGAGAATCATCGAAGATGAGTTGAATTCGGTCCATGATGCTTCCAGTTCACCTTCCAGCGTAACTTCAATATCCGAGGGGTTCGAAAGGTATTTCTTCAGATCGAACGAGAAGTCGTCGCCTTCCTTCAAGTTGAGATCAGGCAAGTCAGAAATGAAGAGACCAAAGTGGATAGAGATCGTTAAGTTAAGGGTGTCGGAGTATTTGTCCGTCACGGCTACAGTTATATTCGACGACTCGGCAGTTTCATCGGGTGTGCCCTTCAACTCCCAAGTCTTGTTATCGAAGGATAGCCAAGACGGCAGGTCTAATGCTTCGATGGTGGAAATATCGTCCGGCTTTGGATCTTTCTTGTCAATCTGTACCACGTCATGCAAATCCTTATATTCAAAGGGTTTCTTATGAGTCGCGTTGAGCTTGACCACCGGCGGATCGGCTGTTAATTCATGGTTTCCTACCACGAGTGAGAAGGATAATGAGATGGACGCGAATCCAACGACATCCGACGCGACTAATTGGAAAGTAAAAGTCTGCGGTGGCTGAACGAGAGACTCGAAGGGAGGTGTCTTTCCGGAGAATGAGAGGCTCTTGGCGTCGAATGTTATCCATGACGGTAAAGGGACATTATCGCCGGACACGGCGTAGTAGTTGAGACCGCCATCCCCGCTTTCCGTGCGAAAGGTGTGCTCGTCAAAGCTGAAAGAGAATGGCTTCGAGGGGTGGAGATGTAGTGAGGAAGGTGCTATATACGTTCCGAATTTGGGTATTTGCTTTGAAGCCGGTATGGCTATTATAGGTGGTGGATTTCTCGATACCACTAATGTTGGGTTTGCTGTCGTGGATCCAGTCTCGTCTTCCGCGACCAGTTCTATAGGGATTCCGACAACCTCGCCAAACGGGACGTCATCGTCGCTTGGCGTCCCAAATAATCGGCGCGAATCGCTATCTATGGAAAGCCATTTCGGCGCGTTCTCGAGTCGGTATGTGATATTAGAAGATGAGAAGAAGGTTATCGGGGAGAAGGTGAATTCGAATGCTTCTGAGATGCGAGCCACTGGTGGTAGTTGGGAGTTGATTGGGAAGTAGTCGACAGGAGCGGCGCCTACAAACGTCGCCGCTAATGTTGCCGCGCCGAATGCGAAGACCTCCTTACACCGCACTACCATCGTGATGTATGACGGTTATGGATTCCGCTAGCATGAGGGAATGCGCCGTAAGATGCAACGCTAGGCTTGTAAGAGGGGTTGGGTATACTAAGTTGAATCGATTCAGAGGTTCTAATCACGATTCCTACAACGAAGCAATACACTATTGCGAACAAGAGGAACAATAGACAAGAGAAAGAAACACAAAAACGACAATGTTCGGCACAAGGCCGTTTCGACATGGTACGAAGCCATTCTTCAGCGATCGCGTCAAGCTCCCTTGCTCCCACATCTTCGCCTCATCTCGCCCCGCCCTGCCCTTGACTGGAAGGTCGGCGCAGAGGCTGTGAAGCGCGCGGGTTAGATAATGACGAAAGGGGGTTGGAGGGGTTTCATGGTATCACAGGTCTTATTCACGTGTTATGGTACTGTAAGTGCTTTGACTTTGGTAATTGTGTGCAGACACGTCTAAGTGGTAGGCAATTCGCGTAGGGCTGGTGGAATTTCAATGTCTTAGTCACGCGCCGACATCGATCGTCAAGACCCGTGGCTGGGGTTTCCGATGATCCATTACATTCCGCGGGGAACGCTAACTCATTGACTTACTAAGACGTAGGTGAGTAGTCGGCAAGGGAGAGTGTTTCAAGAAATTTGATGCATTTTAATAAGAGGGCGCCCTCCCCCCCAAGGATCAAAGTGGCATGGCTAGGCAATATTCATTTTAATTACCATGGAAAATTGGGTGGTGCGAAACGGAAAAGTTGTATAGTCGTTTCTATTGCGACAAATTATTCGTAAAGCTTTTAGATCTAATAGTTATAGATTTGTGCCTGTATAGGTTGAGGCTGGTGGGTTCTATCTAATTGATAGACTCCGATGAGGCTTTCGGAATATTTTGTGTGATTCAAGAATAGAAGAGATTGGGTAAGAAGAATATCTCTGAATATCCACTTCTAATTGTGATGGATGCCCATAAATTATCCCAATCCAATCAACCTCAACAAGCACCTTAGATATTTAGATCCCAAACTGTCGATGACGCGTCATAGGACGGGACTACTTGAGCAAGAGGCGTTCGGTGCTGTCCTTCATTCGCTCGCCTAACGCCTCGAAAAAGTAATACTAATCTATAGTACCTACATACCTACCTAGGTACCTAGGTATGTAGGTAGCTGTGTAGATAGGTATGTATATTGGTACGTGTATCTATTACATTAGGTACATAATCGAGGGATGTACCGACCCAAGCCTCAACTTCAGCCCACCCGTTCTACCCCATAAGTTCTAGCTGACCATAACACAGTCATCTCACGCTCGTCCATCCTCTGCTTTGGGGAAGTTTTAACAAATGGTTTCCTAAGACCTGCCAATGAGTAGGAGCTTACATATTGATGGGGTATCTCTCTCAACTCGAAGGTGTTGTCATGTACCCGAGGGAGCCTTGAGTGTTGCATAAAAGGGGTAAGAGTTGAAGATAGAATGGCGGGAGGTTCCGCATCGCTCGCTGTGGGTAACAAGGCTTCCCTCCGGCGACGCCACTGCTTTCGGATGAATCTGAATATGAACCAGAGTCCCGGGATGCACATTATCACCAGAGCGATGATATTGAGGATATTGTCGGTTGTTAGTGCCATGCCCCGATATGAAGCGAGTAAGATGATAGGAACCCGTGCACTTGGTTCCGGGGTTCTTGGTTGCTTCGAGTAGCAACTTATACTTCCCGCAACGGAGCGTTCTCAATATATTTAGTAGTGAAATTGAACAAATTACTGGAAGAAGATTGTGACGAACCTATGCCTCGGGGAGGTATAGTCGTTGCTGAATTGACTAATCCGGGGTGTCTTGATTTGAAGGTAACAGTATCAATAGTAGGTTAGGTGATTAGGTAGGTTCTGTTCGTCAGAGAGGCTTGGAGTCCTCTCACTATACTCGAAAGAATAGTCTTAGATTGATAACTAAAGAGCTATGGAAAGAGTGACTGGATACATAGTAAATGTCCGTGGTTATATAGTTATTCCTCCCGCCTTTCCTCCCAGTATCTGAGGTTCATCATGAATCTGGGTGTTCTGGTGGATCTGGTGTGTTTGGTCATGGATCTGGGTGCTTTGGTGGATCTGGTTACCTTACATAAGCAGATCCAACAGATCCTCCAGATTTCCGGTGATTATCCGTGACTGGTCACAATATCTCCACTTCCTGGGTCTCAAAGTGGTCGCCTGTCCGCTGGTTTGTGACATTATGGTTATTAAAATTAATTTACATTTTTTAAAAAAAAATTAACGTATGAAATAATAAATAAATAAATAAATAATAAAATTATATATATATTTATGTCACAGACCAGCCACGAAGGACCCTTGTTGAGACTACGAGGGGTGGAGCATCGGCAACCTATCACGGCTAAACTCCGGTTTGATGTGCTGAGATGCAACACATCGCAATACATCGCAATACATCGCAATACATCGCGATAACCTCAGGATGAGGAAGGGAAGGAGGAACAACTATATAACCATAGACATTTCCTATGTATCCAGTCACTCTTTCCATAGCTCTTTAGTTATCAATCTAAGACTATTCTTTCGAGTATAGTGAGAGGACTCCAAGCCTCTCTGACGAACAGAGCCTAATTGATCACTTGACCTACTATTGATACTGTTACCTTCAAATCAAGACACCCCGGATTAGCCGATCCAGCAACGACTATACCTCTCTGAGGCATAGGTTCGTCACACCTTTCTAATAAACAGAACTTACTTAAATATTTAACCTATTATTAATATTATTACCTTTAAATTAAGATATCTTAGATTAGCCAATCCAGCAACGGCTATACCCCACTAGGGTATAGGTTCGTCACAAATTCTTATAAGGCCAATGGTAGCTCAAGTTGAGTTACGGTAACAGGCATATGGGGTTTCCTGGTACGGTACGTAAATGAAAATAGGAATTTCCTTTGCTGCGTTTGGGTACATTGTAAGTGGGTTTATGATCTAATCCCTGCTCGTCTACCTCTGATGGTTTTATCACCACAGCAGATTTTTGAGAGCTAATATTCTCATAATCAATCTATCGGATTTATTTGTGCTTTAAGTAGCTAGCTAGAGGTGCATCTCCTTTTAATTGACAACCATATGGTTTCCTTCGAAATAGAAATGGCGATTGAACAACACTTTTAAAATGTTTAATAGAGAAAAGTCTACATGGTCCCTTCGTACTACCTGTGCTTATTTGTAACTCGTTGTGATACACGTAAAGGGAATAAGTTGGCATCTGGCCGGCAAGGCTGTCCTTCTTGCTTCATGTATTTGGTTGATTAGGTCTACCCGCCTAGAGTTTGTTCTAGCATCCAGGCAATCCTTAAGAACCGTAAAAAGTCGATGCTTTCTATCCTACATAATTGTATCAAGATAACATTGAAGTACATGTATATCCCTCGTGATAAAAATTTCTAACGCCTCTTGCGTCAGTATAAGGACACAAGTGAGACAAATGCCACCACTAGCTCTTGGCAAATAATTATCTTTTGTCCCACTACGGGCCGAGCTAGCTTATCGTCAAAAAAGACGCTAAGTCGATTCAATTACCCGAGCTCCGTAGCGCGGTTTTCGTGATAGTAGAATAAAGCGGGCGGTAGGCACGGTCCAGACCCCGATGGACCTCCGGGAAGAAGTCAAGCACGAACACAACAAAACCCTTTTTTCTGGGCCGGTTGAGCCCATATTTCTAACTCTTCAACCTAACTACCCACCTAAGCCTAACTTACTAAACCAGTTCCACAATGTCTTCAACAACAGCTGTTACAAACAGTAGTAGGTAGCAACTACAGCTAAAGCCCGAGACTTTACTATCCGCGACAAAAACAATCATGCTACCACCGAACCGTTCTCCGTCACCGGAGTTCTCGCCCCTGGCTATCGGCGAGGACCTCTCCCCGCTACCGGCTTACAAGGCCGCGGGCACGGCATCCATCGACTTCGGCGGTCTTCTTGGCGCCGAGCCCCTGAAACTACGCGAGGACTTGGCTTCCGGGTGCGGCGGACAGACATGGCCTGCGGGTATGGTGCTTGGGCGACATATGCTCCGGTATCATCGCGATGATTTGCGGGATGCGCGGATGTAAGTTCCCTTTTACTTGACTTACTATAATGTTCCTGTGGGGTGTGATGCGGTGATGTTAACCCGAGTGTGTACAGATTGGAACTTGGAGCCGGAGGCGGACTGGTGGGCTTGGCAGTAGCCAAGGCGTGTGCAGTTGACAAGCCGCTGTACGTTACGGATCAGGTGGAGATGCATCTTCTCATGGAGCATAACATCGTCTTGAATCATCTGGAGGACAAAGCTAAAGCTGCGATCTTGAACTGGTGAGTTCTTCTTACCTCTTCCCCCTCCTCACCTTCCTCATTTACCACGATGGCAGCGATAGCCATATATGCTCACCTTCAACTCTCAGGGGCGAGCCTCTCCCGCAAGAGATTGTAGCTTTCAAGCCGGATGTGATCCTAGCAGCCGACTGTGTCTACTTTGAGCCAGCCTTCCCGCTGCTCCTAGCCACGTTGTCGGAAATATTGCGACTATGTCCGTCCGCCACGATCTACTTCTGCTTCAAGAAGCGGCGTCGCGCAGATATGCAGTTCATGCGTAAAGCACAGAAGATGTTCCGGGTAACCGAAGTCGAGGATGAGGATAGGCCTGAGTTTAGTCGGGAGGGACTGTTCTTGTACACCTTCCGTGCCTTGTGAGGACGAGTGCTGGAGTTTGATGACTTTAATGATGCGCATGAGTTAGGTATTGTTTATTGCTGGTGAAGACGGCGCCACGGTCGTTAATAGAGGTTTCGGGTTAGAGGAGACCCTTCGCAGGTGCATAGACATAGACATTCTGCTTTATAGCAGAGAATAAATGACTACCACCGAGTTAAAGTTGCACGCAAGCGAGAGGCATCGTGAGATTCAATTCCATATGCTTTTTGTGTAAGGCCATGGTTAAGTAACCCAGATCTGATTGACGATCGATCGACCTGCTGGGTATTAACTTATCCTACCACGTGGATAATAAAGGGTTGTAGCGCATTGCTTTTCGCGCTGTAGTTTTCCGGGATTCCCTTTTAAGTGTTCGCTTAAGAGGCGTGGAGCTAATATAGAGCGAAAGCCCAACTAAACAGCGGTGTAATTCGGGTGCCCCAACACCTGAAGAAGTTCCCGGCTCCTTAAAAGAAAAATAGATAGTAGAAAGCTAATGCAGAGTAGCCCGAAGGATCTGGGTTTTTGTTCTTTTATGCCAACTTATACGGTGGCAATTGCATTAGTGGCGTCTGTAGTGGCTGAAATCGACTGCTCTGGTTAGGACATCAGATATTGCATTATCTTGGAGGACCGGTCAGCTTCAGCGAGTCGCTATTCTCCTATCTGACTGCAGAAAGAAGGCGTCGCGCTGATTAAAGCCTATTCGGGTTCTGACCGAGGTGACACAACAGGATACAACCGGCACCGAGAACCAGTGTCATGGCGTTAAAGCAGCCCCTTAACTTTGCTGATTCATGGGGTACTTATGATGAATTGTCCGAGAATAAGGGGTCGCTTAGTACATGATTAAACCATCTGATAATTATGCTCAAGGTTGATGCCGCAACTTAAGCTTAAACGTCTTTTCGACGAAACGAAGTACGTATGATACTTCATATGTGAGATGGAACTCAACTTTAATTGATAGGTTTTGTGGGTTGGTGTCACAGTTCTTTAGAACGCGATATCTACTCGCTAATCTCTCACACGCTTTGCTCAAGCAGGCTCGAAAGTTCGCAGGATATAGTCGAAATAGACAATTACTAAACTTGATGCAAGCGATCGAAGATCTTCGCTTACCAAGCCAATGAAGATACCAAGAAAGTGAGTGTCATTGTTCGGATAGTTACAGCGTGGAGAAACTTGTCGACTAAAAGCGGTGGAACATCTACACGTTTTTCTGCAGAGAGCCAGACGTCAATATCTTTGAACAGACGTCAAAAAGTATATGGGATAATTATTCCCGAATTTTCGTTGGCGCCGTCCGACAACATCCACACCTCCACGAAATAAAGGGTACTTAACTAACATCGGACCGAGTTTCCATTCACGCGGGAACACTACTAGATGGTGTTGGCGATTTAGATAACCACTTAATCGCTCCACATGTCTCGACTAGCAAATGGTGGAGATGTTGTTAGCTAATAAATATCTCAACCGGAGAGAGCCGGACTTGGGGAGAATCTAGAAGTTGCTCTTTGGTGCTTTGGTGGATCGACTTAAAAAGACGGCGTTCAGCCCTTTCCAAGGACGCTACGTGGTCGACAGGTGGAGATCCTTCTCGTACTGCATATACACACGTTGGCACTTGCAGATAATTTTCGCAAGGAGCGGGGCCAATAGCCGATTAAGCAAGAAAGGGTAAAAAAGAGGGATCTTCATGAACCGGTCCTGGTGCTAAGGCGTGATTTAACTGCTTTAACTTTAAAGTTCGGTTTTTTTTTTTTCAGGGGGGTGTCAGCTTAGGGCTGCGGTTCCCGTACCTGAATGGTACCTTGACATATATGCAAGGTACCACCTAGTGATAGCCAATTAGATGGCGTGAGGATCCACTCCTGAGAGCCCTCAGCCACCACGTAACTCCTCATCCCCTTCCCCCCGGAATTCGGGGTACCTGATTGGGTCGAATGTTCCCAAAGCGAAAGAGGCACCGTCTAGGAACCCCCCAGTTACCACCTATTTCAACATGACCGAACCAATCAGACACAGCCTCCGAAAGAGGATAGGTACAGCGATTGTACCATCAGGCAGGAAACTTGCGATAGTCCTGATTCCGCTTTGTTATGTTTTTTTCTTTCTTTCTTTTTTCCCCTGCTCCTTCGTGTATACCCCTGTCTTTTTGTACCTGCGGCCTCCACGAGGGAATTCATTCGAGTCCCCTGTCCCAAATACATAAGTTTCATTCCCCTACGTTCCTTTTCCAATTCCCTCTTTTTTTCCCTCTCCTTAACCTCGTGTGCTTTTCCACAGTCACAGATCGACCGTACATTCTTTTCCAGGAGCAGTGCTCACTGTATACATTCATTCTCGGTACAGCTGCTCCATCACACTCATTCTCATCACCCACGGAAGAGAACAAGAACTTGGAACCGGACCCTACCAATCATTTTAGGAAGCCTGATAAAAAGAAAAGAAACATTGAACTTGAATAAGACAAGACAACAACAAGACCCTTCTTTGTTAACGCATCCTCGACAACGCTTTTGAAGATATCCCCTCTGGCTGGATCCCTGATTTTACTCGTACATCGTCAACACTCGATTCTGTCCCTTTTTAAAAGCACATAGGTACATTCATACCCAAAACAAACCATCCAGTTACCATGAAGTCCGCAGCAGTAGCCGCCGCAATCCTGGCCTCCGTTGCCGTCGCGCAACCCCACGGGCACCACCGTCACGCCCACGCCAAGCGTGAACTAGTCACAGAATGGGAAACCGTGTGGGAGACCGCCACCGTCATAATCGACGATGAATCCACGCAGACCATAGCCCCGTCCCACCAGGAGACGAGCTCCGGTTACCCAGGCCAATTCTTCCAGACCCCTAGCGCGAGCCCAAGCTCCAGCTCCGCTCCCGCCCCAACACCCACCACCACCGTCAGCCTGTCCAAGGCGACCTCGTACTCGGTCTCAATCCCATCTGTACCATCCGTACCCTCCGTCCCCATTCCCGCACCCAGCTCAGAGGAAACCCCCACACAAGCACCCACCACCGCACAGCCCGCCCCCTCATCAACGAGCACCTACGCCGCGACCCCCAGCGGCTCCGGTAGTTCCACCGGCAGCGACGGAATCCCCTTCAACCAGAAATTCTCGGGAGAAATCACATACTACAACGCGGCCCTCGGCGCCTGCGGGTACGAAGACACCGGCGTCGACGACTCGGAGAACATCGTCGCCATCCCCAAAGCATTCTGGAACGCCATCAGCACCCTCACAAGCTACGGTATCAACCAACCCGCCCACCCCCTCTGCGACAAGACAATCACCATCACCGCGCCCAACGGCAAGACCACAACCGCCAAGATCCGCGACCGTTGCGATGGCTGCAGTGGCGATGCCATCGATGTCACGCCCCACACTTTCAAAGATCTCTTCGGATCCTTGGATGCGGGTCGTTTGGACTGCTCTTGGACCATCAATGAATAAACGGAATCCACCATACACCGTTTACAAGCGTCAATTCAGTACTTTTTTCTGTTATCTTTGAGATTTCGGCGCTAGCAAAATAAAGTGGACGGAAACGGTCGGTCGGGACGGGTTTCCAGTGAACGATGAACCACATATAACGGGTTGACCAACCTTGATGACAACATTCCCCTATCTATCTATCTGTCTATCTGCACATCCTTTGGTCCATTTCTATTGCAAATCTTTTTGTATATTCAAATGTTTCGGGAATGTCACAATTATATACCCAAGGGACAAAGCCCGACCTGGATGGATCGGCGGTCGAATGAATAAAAGGTGTTCTCTGTTCATCATCGTCTTTGGGATAAGGGGCATTTGGGAAACCAACCGTTTTTGCCTTCGTGGATATCATCTTACCTTTTGATCCTGAGTTTTATGGATCAAGGTATTTTTTGGGAGCGGGAATATAGACTTCAATTCTTCCGTACATATTAGTACTCATTTACCATCTGGGTAGAAAGGATCTATGGATCAGGAAATGGAATTGTTACATTCACCTAAAAAAACTATGATATAACGTGCCATGTGTCTTATGTGAGTGAAATGTCCGAAGTAATCGATAATATCCGGTATCTATCGTAATGTTCCCGAGGCAATAAAATGATGTATCTAGTCCTGGGGTGTAATGATGGAAATAGGAGGTAGGCCTCTAAAAATGTTCATAATAACTACCTAGGTAGGTAATAGACTCATTGCAATGCCTAACGCAACCCATCTAATTGGATGAAATTGCCCTATGTTCATTGTCGATGATCTCATCAATTTCGAGGCGTTATTGGTCTAGGTTCCCCCTGAAAATATAGGACCTTGGTAAAAAGACATATACCTATGACATTTTCAAATGCTCCTACAACAGCGCCGATCGAGTGCAGGTAGATACGACTTCATGTCTCGCGTCTTCTCCCCTGTCCCTATTTGTGGTGGGATATCCAGCCTAATTCTTCACCACACCTTCTGATGGTCACCTGGTCTTCATGGCTTCTCCTTTCGTCGTCTGGAGAGTCACTCTTGTCTGCAGGCGGTGTCAGGGAATGTTGCGGGGGAGGATATCTGGCCCCTTCAAATGGAGTGTTGTAGGTATCTTCAACTCCTTTCCGAGCCATCTCCAAGCCACCAACATATGCGTACAGTCTGCCAGAACCCGTACCCAAACCGTCGCTTACGATAGGCATTCAGACGCTTCAACTCCTAAGAGAGCCATGCGTGGTGAATACGAGCTCGGTCGTCCGGTCGTGAGAGTCGGGCCTGTAACACTATGTAAGCTGTAATCCCGTACCTTCAGGTCTCGAGAGCATGGAGGAAAGCTCACGGTGTGTCCCAGTGCTCGTCATTGGTGATGGTGATGTCAAAGCCCGCCGACCATGTCGCACGAGCGATATGGCCGGGAAATAACAAACGATACGAAAATGAAGTGTGAACTCGAAATATAATGAGAAGGACTTGAATAGATGCATTTTGACGGTATTCGAGCAAAGCGATTCATCTTCAGGCCGATGCCTAGACGAAATCACCAGAAACGCATGATGGATGATGGGTTTTTGGATCAACATATGTAGTTTGGGAGGGCCTGCTCGATCTGTTCCACTGTATCTCGGGCCGGTTATCGGCGTGCTCACGGGAGTCCTATTGATTGCTGTGGATAACTCCTCTCATATGAGGAAGACCACGGTAATTTTCGTATCGAGTAGTTCCAGTGAAACTCCTTCATTTCGTAACTTCGGTAGAACTTGTCGTCGTCGACAGTATCCTACTCCGCTCCTAATAATATAATTTTTCTATATTAAATGTATGATGCCGATGTTGATGACAGCATTGATGATGATAGTGGTGGTCGTAATGGTGGAGGTTGGAGCCGCAATCATGGTGATGGTAATAGTAGTGGTAGTAATGGTGGTAGCCCTATAGTGTGGTAGTGGTATTAAGAAGTAAGAGCAATGGTGACGGTGTTAGCTGTGCCAGTAGTGGTAGTTGGAGTGGTGGATTAGGTATCTAAGTAGCAGTACCATAGTAAAACCTGTGGTGGCAGGAGTGCGTAGAAATGTGAGTGATGTTGTATGAAAAGAGGTTGAGAGAAGATTGGGACATGGTAGTTTGGGGGATGCCCGTCCTTTTATACCCCTCACAGTGGGCAAAACACTGCCTTCGTTGACGCTTTCCAAGTGAGTTGATGATCGTGGAAGGCAGAGAGACTCTCGTATCCTTCGAAAAAAAACCCAATCCAGAGACCTTGAAGCTTAACAGGAGAGGTGACTACCTAGGTACCAGAACACAGCATCTCGTGATCGTTTTTGAGGTACCTCTTTCTGTCTTTGTGGTTATTGTCTGTCGATCTTAATAGATCTGCTACTTGCGTTGAGTTAAAATATGTCTTGATGTTGCTTGTCACCTCAGAGGTTAGCATTAATAGACTCAGACTGTAACAAACTCAATATAAAGTATCTTCTCAAATTAGCGCAACTTCACTTAGTAACTTCTATAACTTTATTCATATCAGTCATCGATCGGCAATAGTGTTTAGAGATCTAATGGTTCTTTCTTCTTTCACCAGGTGTTGAGTCTAAACTCGGAACCTATTGATACTCGTGACCGTAATCATAATCATATCTGCGTCATTCTACCCCCTACTCTCCCCTACCAAAGCAGTAATTTAAACATTTAGACTCAGGGAAAGTCTATCTAGAAATCCTAGTATTTTCGCCGGGTATCCTTGAAGACTCCACGGTACACTCTCCGTCCATTTATGCTTGATCTCCAACCTTTGAACACAAATATGCCTAACCGACCAAACGCCAGAAAGACTAATCATCCTCTCTCATCGACCTAAACTTAATAATCCTTCAATGTACTTCTTCGTATCCACACCGATACCCTGAGCAAGTCGACCGGCTCCGTCCGCCCATCCGCTACCTCCTTCAGCATATGAGCTACTAAGTCCTCTATACCTAGAATGCTCTCCCGCTCGACGAATTAGGAAGATCTCCTTGCTGACCTTCCCTCTGGGTTGTGTGCTTTTTGGCTGATCTTGTGATTCTGTGCTATCTTCTGATTCAGTATGCTGCAGGCTCGGAATTTGGCTTGTACTGGAGGATTCTGCGGGCTGTGGTAAAGGTTGTGTAGCATCTTTCTCTATTAAGCGAGTCCATACAATCCACCAGCCACGGCTCGTCTTGCATGTGCGCTCCAATTCAGATGGATTTGTCGACGTCGTGATGAATGTGTTAAGGATCTGATTGTGCGTATTTATAGCCTCGACCCTGGACCAGACCGGTTGAGCATTGTCCTGCAGCATCTGTCCAGGTGTAGGTATGCTAGGAATAGTGGAATGAATGGTCATGGCTTCTGGATCCCAGATGAGGTCGAAGATGTGGGAACCTACTCCACCAACCTCTGGTTTTCCAGGACGATACGTTGTAGACGTAGCTAGAGGTTTTCGTAGTGGTGCAAGTTGGTAGTGTAAGGATCTGTAAAGCCCATCCCACGCCAACGAGTCCGTTCTGTTCTGGAATAAAAACGTATAGACGAATGGTTTATTGACATATACCACCACTCGCACCTTTTGGGTCTTGTTGCGATCCTGACTGTCAAAATGAGAAGATGCATCCGGAGGATCTCCGCGACCAGTCTTTGACGTTAATTCGTGGTCTTGGCTTCCGAAATCTCGTGTCATCTCAGCCTCGGGACGTTTTCCGTTTTCTAGCTCCACTGTAAGAGTCCGAAGTAGGACTCGAGAATTGTATTCCACATCTTCGAACAGAGAATCGGACTGCTCTCGACTCTCTTCTTGCTCGGTAGTATCGGTCTCTTCAACGTCTCCTAGGAGACCGATGAGGTAGTGGCCTGAGTCAATGCTGGGTGCTTTAGAGGGGCGACGGGAATCGCTAGAGAGAGCCTTATCCTTGGATGTTTCTCCAGACGTCACCCCGTCTTGAGCAGTACCCTCAGCTCCAACAGAAGTACCTAATGTCCAGTGGGTGCCATATCCCATTTTAAGATAGCTCATAAATTTATTCATACCACCTTCATCCAATGCTTCTTCGGCGGGTTTTGGTGCTGCTGTTCCTGGTTCTTTCGGATCCGGAGGTTTCCCTTGCGTCTCTGATTGCTTCAGATTGACTACGTCATTTGTTTCTAGGGTCTTAACTGTATTCTTGCCCGCATCCGTACTGCTGGTAGAAGCATGCTTTTTTGGTTTTCTTGCTTGGCGTACAGAGGCAGGACTGTCTCTGACTCCGTAAGCATCTTCACCCCATGTATATAGATCTTCCATCCAATAGGTGACATCACGAAGTGACTTTCTTGATAGAGTTCCTACGCCCAGGAATATTGCGCCATCTTCCGCGCCGGGTTCTTCGCTCGTGCCAAGCCACTTTGATGCCGATTCATCAGCCGCCTTGGAGTCTTCGTCTGCTCCAGGTTCTGAAGGGCCAAATTTCGATACGATCAAGTCAAGAAGTCCCTCGACTCTATCGACGAAACCTTCGAGAACTTCTCTTTCGCCACTTCCACGTTCCTCCTCGCCAACACCAACACCAAGTTCACCGCAAGCGGCAATTTTGATTCCACCAAAAACATTGGTGGCTGGGTTTCCGTGTAACATCACATCCCATGTAGATAGGAACAAATCCCAATACCGACTCAATATGCTGACAAATTTGGACCGTTTCGATCGAACGAATAAGGCACTTAGGGATGCCGCGTGATGTAGAAGGAATATGGAGTGAGCGCGCAAAAGGTCTTGCATGAGCAGTGCAGCTGGCTTTAGTTCTCGAGATGAATATTCGACATTTTCGGACTCGTCTTTTTTGTTCGAGATGGGGGCTCCGAGCCTAGGTGGTAAGGGTAGTTTTGTCAAATCGACAGACTATACTCAAAGGCATTTTGTTAGTACTAATATGGTCCTGAATCAAGCAGTTCATATTCTCTTACGGCCAGAATCCACCAACCTGGCTCCAGCTCATGTAGCACCACACGACTCTTTTCTGTTTCTATAGTATCCACAGGCTTGCCATCAGAAAACCCGCGACTAAATTCGACCATACCCTGGGCCAAGCCAATTTGTCTCAGTCGTTCGTTACGTTCATCTTGCGAAATACTGTCGGTAGGTTTGCCACGTGAGCGATGCCGCCGTTTCTTGGACTGAGTATTCACGGAAGCATAATAGACAATCTGGTCGTCGATAGTTTCGTCGGTAGCGCCTAGGGAGGGATTGAATATGGCCAGGAAGCCTAGTTGGGCTGGTACTACTGTGGCGGGAGGAGGTGAAGCAGGTGTCGCCATTGCGATATAGGTTCAAGTGTTATTACAACATCAGTAGGTAAATTGTGCCTTTCGAGGCGGAATACCGCGAATAGGCACATAAGAGACTAGCAATACATGAATAGGGACAGAGTGTGAGACAGACAATAACTTAGTATCAAGGAATGTAAGATGTCATTTAAAGATGTAAAAGCGATGAATTCAATTGAATTTCGAGTTTGGAACGCCGAGGTCTGGGGTAGCTGCCTTATCGCATAAGTGGGGTTATTTTCCGCGATAAGATGTATCTCTTTCCTTCATCTCATCCCTTTATCACATATCACGCTAGTAATCATACCTCGTTAAGTACAATGAATGAGATACATATATACGATCTTGAACTGAGTTATATCCAGTTACCATCCTTCAGCGTGACAGTGAAGAGTTAAATAAGTAGTAAATTATATAGTAGGACTTCTCAGGCCGTACGTATAAGTTAGGAACGTATCGAAGTATATCATTTATTGACCTAATATACTGCCTGGTTACCCGCCTCCTACTTGTATGTACGTGGCTTGGAGAGAGTCAAGTCATGTGTCCCACAAAAGGCCAGGTATTTCTACACCATCCTGTAGATGCCCAAAAGATATGGTATCTAAAGTAAGTTCCGGCTAGGTTAACGTTCCACACATCTCGGCGAAGTCTGGTGTTACACCACGTAGGAGCGGATAGGGGATCGGTAGGTAGGTAATTGTCTACCCCAATACTAAAAAGCAATTTCTGACAGTATTATAGGGTACCTAGTAAGCACATGCATCGTGAGGGCCTACCAGATCTCCTAGAGCACCACCACCGCCAAGGGGTCATGAAAGCATATTGTGTGACCGACATCCGGCCATTGGAGAATACCATACAAGGGACAGAAGAACGCCATTCAAACACCACAGAATAACCTGATAACCCTCAATTAAAATGAATTGAACTATTAAATCATGAAGAAGACAAAAGTCCCGAGCAGTTGAGCAGGGATTTGCGTGTAGAGAATACAGCCAAGATTGCCATCGGCGATAGGGGATTAGCCGAATAGGGGGCAAGCCTATAGGCGGACGTTAACTATTTCGAGTACTAACGTATGTCAGTGTCAACGTACTCCAAGGCAGCAAAAGGTGCATATTTCGGTGAGTGTATCGGTGATTAGATATAAGACCATCCAGAAGGACGAGGAGGGCAGATATATAAATCCCAAAGTCGAAGAACTATTCCCGCCATGTCGAAATCCGCAAACTCATCAAGTCTCTCACCTCGACTACTTGATTCCTACCTTTTCAAAGCACATTCATATATACCTAGGTGTCCCCTCTTGAAAACACAATGGCTCCCAGAGTTTGGCTCATAACCGGCACGTCCAACGGCTTCGGTCTCGAGCTCTCCAAAATCGCTGCCTCTCGCGGCGACCTCGTCATCGCCGGGACTCGGGACCCAAGTCGCGCAACCTCCTTATCCAACGTACCCAACATCACAGTTGTGCGTCTCGACCACAACGAACCCCTTCCTCAACTCCAATCCATCATAGAAAAGCAAATCCTACCAATCCACGGGACCATCGACATAATCGTCAACAACGCGGCCTACGTACAAACCGGCACAGTCGAAGAGACCACACCCGAGGAAACGCAGCGCGAGTTCGAAGCCAACGTCTTAGGTCCTATAAACCTATACCGCGCGGTACTGTCACACTTGCGGCAGAAGCGGGCCGGGACGCTAGTTACGATAGGGTCTATGGCGTGCTGGTACTCGATGAGCTGTTGCAACGCGTATAACGCATCCAAGGCAGCGTTACGGACCTATACGCTTGGCTTAGCTGACGAGGTGGCACAATTTGGTATCCGTCACTGTCTCGTTGAACCCGGTTACTTCCGTACTGCGCGTATGTAGCATTCTCACCTTTCGCCTTCCCATAGTGCTAACTCTTCTATTTCACCACAGTTCTCGAGCCCAGTTCCACTCACTTCGCCGCGACTTCGCAAACCGCACGCTTCCCCGACTACGCAGAGCGTAAGTGCCACCCAACTTCCGACCCCAACACTTCAACTACTTTTCTAACTAACCCTTCCCTCCATTAGTAAACGCAACAGCCGACGCAGGCTTCGCATCCATCCACAAGAACCAACTAGGCGATCCAGTCAAAGGCTGCGAGATAATTTACGACGTAATCACCTCCACCGGCATCGCCGCCGGCCGCCCCCTACCCCGATTCCTACCCGTAGGCAGCGACGCATGTGAAGAGATCGTAAAGAGCGCGCAGGCCAGCATCGACGGGGTGCGGGAGTGGGAGGGTATTGCGCGATTGAGTGATTTGCCGGTAGGGAAGTAAGTCAATGAACTACATAGTATATAGGGAGTATGTACTTTGAGAAAAAGGAGAAAGAGGTTACATGTGCCTAGGTAGGTAGGTAGGTAGCTTGGAAGCGAGCGCTTAACATAGCGGATATAGCAGTCAGACCGTTCAATATTAGCCAAGCCAATTCAACTCATTAGCATAATCCAAGACCAAACCTAACCGCCAGCCAACACAAGCGCTATCCCTCACCTCAATCCGTACAACCAACACCAATCCCCCTAAACCACACCCAATAACCCCCAATAACGCCCTCATAAACCCATCCTACAATCCTCCCCTTCACTCCTAGCCAATCGGTTCCCCTGGACCAGGGACGGATAAAAGTGGAGCACATTAATATATCGATCTTCCTCCCCCTACCATGTCGCGGTTCCTTCGTAAACCCTGTTCGTGCTGTGCCGCTAAATCACATTTCCGGCAGACAGCCTCAAATCCTTCGCATCAACGTACGCAATCGTGGAAATCTACTTCTTTTAATATGTTTTTGAACGTATAATGACGGCATGTTCCGCACCTTAAGAGATACTTACAGTAATCGCTCTTCAAGTATTGCTTTTTCTTGCTGTCTGTGGCTGCATGGCGTTAAAAGAAACTCTGAACTCCCCGGACTTACCTACATCCACTGTGTCTCAATACCCAGATAGCCTAAGGAATCCTTACACAACACAACACAGCCCTCTAAACCCTCACTCACACTCAATTCACACACACAAAAATCAAACCACAATATTTTGACGGAATCAATTAACTATTGACATGCTTCGCCGTCGACGATGTGGTGACGGTCTATCGGTGTAATAACCTTTAAATAAAAATCATGTCCCTAAAACTCCCCAGCCCAGCTGTGCCCAGGTCTCTTCGGAAATCTTTTTGCCCCCTGCGAATCTCTCTGGGCTTTGTATTTACATGCTAGTCACAGTTGATACAGGTTTGGTCTGGTTCTTGTAAAATTGTTTGCGTAAACATCCCCTCCCTTCCTAACGACGCCCTCCTAGTTGATGATGATGATGCTTCCGACGCGTTCTAGCAACCTTCGTAGGGCCGCCTTCTTGGTACAGTATTTGGAAAGTTTAGATAAAGATGTGGTAGGTTCGATTATCGTCTTATTGTCGGTAGTACCATTTCGATTACCCAACGGTCGCGTCATTCAAGATAGAAATCTTCGAAAAAAAAGAGCTATCCTCCTGTATATGCTGACCTAAGAAACTTAACTCCGGCTCATTTTTGTCATGATGTCCCAGTACAAAATAAATGTAAGGACTACGTCCAGTTTAAAAGAATCCCTTTTCCTCCCGCGTCACGACCTTTACCTAATGGTCGTAACCTGCGCCTCGTTGCCACGGGCTGTTTCTGGGTTAGCTTTGATACATATTAAAGAATAGTCTTATTGTACTCACCTAGCATTGTTCTGCGCTCTGTAACTAGGAGGGCTGTCGTTCTGAGCCCTGGAGGGGGGGGCGGAAGGGCCACCGTAAGGGCTAGGAGCCCTTTGCGGGCCTCCAGTAGCCGGGAAGAGCGGCACAGATGGGTCCACTGGGGAGTGGGGAGGGTTCGTGTTGTTATTACGGGCGTATGCGCCGTTTGGTGCTGCCGTAGGAATCGTCAAGTTTGATGTGTCCGTGCGGCGGCGCATCGAGGCGGACGATATGGATTCGTTGTCGTCATCAAGGTCCAAACCTTGCTTGTAGCCTGCCTTGTCACCACGAGCAGTTGCGGCAAGGGCATCCAGCTCAGTGGTACCCGTGAGCTGAGACTGAGACTTCATGAAAGAAGTTCGGTCATCAGCCATAAACTGGTAACGGCCATCGGGGTTCTTGCGGTAGAAGACTAGCGCAGTCGAAACGATAACCATAATCAAGAGGACAGTGGCGAAGATAGCATTAAGGAAAAACAAAATGAGACCGATAACACCATTGACCAACGGAGGCTGGTTAAATACATCTGAGAAAATCAGGAGGAAAATGGCGTTGATAAAGTTAACAGCACAGATCGCGATGTTGAAAGAGTTGGTGCTCTTGTCCATCCATGGTCTGAGAACACTAGCAGCGATCAGGGCACCAGCTTCGATGAGGAGGAAACCGACGGCCTGAGCAGTACTGCTGGGCTGCGCAAACGCAATGAACATGGCCTTGACCAAAGTGTAACCAAGAACCGGAATGATGAAGTAGTAGGCGGAAGCACGGAACTGGACGTATAAGAATCCCCACTTGTTCAACGCTTGGGGATCCGAGAAGAGGATATAAGCAGGGTTGCGGTGCATAGCGACAGAGCGGCGAGCGATTCGAATAACTTTAGAAGCAGCCCAACCCAGAGTAATCGTCATTCCTACAATAAAGAACACTGCCAAAACAACCTCCGCAGGCGAATCGACTTGTGTGAACTCCCAAAGGCACAAAATGGCCATCTGGGGGTAACCGATCAGGGTCAAACGGAATAGGATACCCTTGAGCACGGTGAGCCATCCATTACGGAACTCGAGGAACGTGTCGCCCTTCATCCATCCTTGCTTGACGGCCAACTCGCAGAAACCCTTGAACGCGGCAACAGCGCCAATCGTGATGATAACAAACAGGCAGAAGAAGATCAAACCAGTCATGAACAAGTTTGTCGTTTCGATACCTGCTCTAAAGGCAACACGCTGAATACCGTAAACGATGTAACTACCGGAACCTGTCATGACGTTGCCACGCTTCATCAGCGAACCAACGGCTCGCGGAACCAAAGCAGCCCCTCGTCGGTACAAGTTGCCTGCTGCCTCCGGAAGAACGTCAAGTGCGCGCTTTTCAACCTGCACTGACACAGTGGTTAAGGAATCAAAAATGGTAGACGGCGTACCACCGGTAGCACGTTGATACCAAGTGAAGATATCCTGCATGAAATCAACGTTAATGATACCCATGGACCACTGGAAATCCTGAGTCCACGATTGGACAACAGGCGGCAGGTGAATCGCAGTCAAGCCGAGCATGGCTTGAGACTGGAAGAAGCTGAACAACGAAAGAGCACCCGAAGCGATGTGAGCAGCTGCATTAGAATGACCTAGACCGTTGATAATGGCTGAAGAGCAGAGAACCAAACCGGCGATGATAGCGAGAACCCATTTTACCGCAAGTAAATCAACCGTCTTTCCGTTGGAGATATCGGCTTCGACGCAAGCAACACTCTTTCCGGTGTCGGTCATGTTCAAGAAAACACGAACGGTCGCATCTAAATCGGGGAAAGTGTAGGCAATACCGGGAATCTGAGAGGCAGCCGTATCACCAACGGGAAGGTTGAACTTCAACGGAATCTTACCCGCAGTCATGGGGCAGAGACCAGCCAAACCAATCTCGCAGGGGTTAACGGTCGTCTTAATAATTGTGTAGCCGTATGCAGAAATGGCGATGTCGAACTGAACATTACCTTCGACGGATGATGTTGCCACGATATTTAGGAACGCTGTATTGTTATTCGGTGTGTATACAACCTGGAACAAACTGGCCGTAAACATGGAATCTTCTTGACATGTGTTCAACGAATTCGATACGAGCATAGGCTCCGCGGCAGCGCCGGGAAGCAGTGCTGAAAGCCATGATACTAATAGTATCGATCTCAATGTTGAGAACCACATGGCCGCTAAATTTTGGTGTTGTCCGGACTGTAAATCAAGTAATCCTCCACCTCAATGCCAAAGATACCAGGTGTCGTAATATTATGTTGTACTCCTTTGTTGATAGCGACTGTACAGTCAATTACATTCGGGAGGAAGTCGACAAAGGGTTATCTCGATTGTCTCAAATCGAAGGAAAAGATCCCACCAATCCGGAAGAGCATAGGAAAATCGTAAAAAAACTAGCGAAGGTGTCGAGTGTCGGCCGCCCGTCCGAGCACCCAAAAGCGAGCGCGGTGATGGTGGTGGTTGGAAAAAGGGGGTCGTCGAATTAAAAAGGTTGAAGAGTCGAGTCCGAGGGAAAAAAAAAAGGAAATAGCCCTGGAGAACCCGTTCACGGAATGGGTTGTTTGGGTTTCCTTGCTATTTACGGCACCCGGGTCGATGGCGAAGTTGAGGAGAGAGAAAAACAATTAATGGAGAGGGAGTTGACAAACGATTGACTGGATTTACTAAGAAACTTGGAAAGAGGAACATTTGAAAAGGGAGAGCAAAGAGGAAAGCAAGGAAGGAGTACACCTTACTGCAGATGGTGCAGATGGTCGGCACAGGAATGTGGGGCTACTGTACATGGGTGTGTACTGGGTGTAGTGAATCTAGTCTAATTTGTGCAGGGGTGATGTGATACATTAGTACCTACCTAGGTACTTTGTGGAGTGACCTTTCAAGCAAATGACGCGGCTAGGAACCTAGGCGCTATGGTGATTTTGTATTCAGTCAAGTTTCAGGTATTCCCTTATCTAAATCACTAACATCACACTAGAACAACTGTTAGTGTACTATTACATCAATACCCGAACGTAACTCTCTAACAAAGCCTGGAATATCACTACCCGCTTGGCCTTCTTGGGACCCATCTTGGGACAACAAAAAATATGCGTACATAATAACTTGGAACTGGGTCTTCTTCTCCATGCACTAATTATTATCGTTCAGCTAATTGAAAGATAGAATGACCAAATGACAAAATGATGCTCAATCAAGAATTTACAACTGTAGATAGAAAATGCAGTCCAGGCAGTCGGTCACGTCATAAAGCGTTTAAGTCGAGCCAGGAAGGGTTGCAGAGGAAACCCTTACGAACCAATCCGCACCTACATGATGCAGATCCATTATCGCTCTGCGACGATAATTGTTTTCATTTAGCGTCCATACCTCCTCGTACACAGCCACCCCCCTAGCATTCAATAGATTTAGACACTACGAGTAGATAAATACATAAATAGGGAATTGCGTATTCGCGTATTACCATGTATAATTCCTATGAAGGTAGGTACAAAATATTTAAATTACAATTGCCTATGTCCCCAAATTTTAGAATGCTCAGCCTTCGAGTTTTCGTATTTTATCTGACATACATGTACATGTGTACGTATATACATGCATTAGATGATGAAGTACCGGTAGTGCAAGTATAAAATGTGCATGCCAGATACGAAAAAAAGAGAAGGCTCGGTTGACCGGCTTACTCTGTTTAGGTCGTTAGGTACTTCAGTCAACCGGCATCCCGGTGGCAGGTTCGCCGTTAATTTGCGGGAAAACCCACTAGAGAGATCGGCGACTCTTGCGTCATACTCATTCCCAGAACATACTCTAAAGTATCCTATCGTCATTAATCCAGTCAAATAGTTCATCTCCTGCTGAAACACGTATGCCTAGCCGGAGTTATATGAGGTCCGATACTATCGTGAGCATCACATCACTTTCAACTCATCCCTTCTAGGAATTGATTCAACTTCACATATGGAAAAGTTGGGTGGACAAAATATTATATCTCTAAGCTTACAATTGTGGAAAGTTGCTTACTCACAGAATATATCGTTGGCGCAGATCAGCATCCAACGAAGCTCCCAATAAAAGAATATCTTGGTTCGCCGATCTTCAACTCCGAAGTTGGACGCATTCACAGGACGGATCAAGTTGATATACTACTAATAGAAAGGAAGTGTTGTAACAGCACTGCCTCCATGTCCTCAAATCCTATCTAAGTACTTCTGAACCTATTGAGACACTTATTCATTAGATATCCCACTCTGATTTATACACTATGGTATCCTTACGCAGAAAATAGTATGATTGTAGGAAACACCATTGTAGTGTATGATGGGACTTATAGCTATTTACCTCGACTATGTTTTCCTTCATGCTAGTGACGATCAGGGCAATCAAGCAGATGAGAGAAACCAAAATCATTCGCAGATCAATGATAAACTACGATCCCAAACAGTTCGTGTTGGAAGACATCTATCTACCAATTGCTTTTCCAAGGGCCGGAGGAGCCGGATCTACACCTGGGTACGTATATTACACATCATATCAACCTCACTTTACTTCACAACTCAAGTATACACAAGAAGGGCTATTCAGAGGCTCAAAAAGCTCAATAAAAGTTACATATATCAACAAAACCATCTAAAACTCTAACAAACCCACCCTCCCGTAGCATCTAGCTACACCAATCACCCCTCTCAGCGTCTAAAAGACCTGCCAATTAGTCAACCAAGGTTGATTCCCGCTAGCATAGTCAACGCCATGTCTATAACTCCCCTTCAACTCCTCCTCATCAACGCCACAATGCGTAAACCCATCCCTCCCATCAAACCACCCCAACCCATACGTCTTCCCCAGCCCATCAAGCCGCTCCCTCATTTCCGCATTCGTAAACTTGGCCGTACCAACGAAATCATAAACCATCTTACTCTGGTGCACGAACGCAAGCACGCTGGCAATCGTACTAGGTTGCCGCGGCAAGAACGGGTGTCTACGGCGGATAAACACGACCGTCGCGACCACGCACAGATAAAGCAAGATCAAAACCGTAAGCGCGAGGGACACAGTAAACGAAAGCACAGTCTCAGAACCGGATCCTAGACCCTTTTGCAGGAATTGGTCAGACCCGGAATCGTGGTCCTCAGCTTCGCTGAGCATGTTGAGGAAATCGCGGCCTTCGACTGTGGCCAGACTGGTTACGAATATGGTTAGGGCTTCGACCATTATGGATCCCCAGGATACTAGGAACACCATCCAGTGCCGGTTTAGTAATGCGCGTACGGCGACTACGGCGAAGGGCATTGCGGTGTAGTCTAGTGTTAAGACTTTGGCCGGGGAGTGGCGTTTTGAGAGGATGTAATATGGTTCCATCATGCGAATTGCGGTTTCCAGACTACCCCAGGTCAATTTAATACAGACCGCGAGTGCGGTGACAACCCATGGCGCTTTATCCGTCAGGATACTGGCAGGTGTGAATAAGAACACGGGGATGAAACCTAGGAACACGAGGATGCCGAAGATAAACGGTATACAACCCTCAGCTCGCAACATCAACGGGTGTGGATTCTCCGGTAAGTCCGTGTCCTTGTATCTATCGCTCTCGCGAGAAGACACCAAAACCGAGTCCTCGGGGACCAAAGACGAGTTCCGTAGCGCGTACCGCCGGTTCTTGAGTTTCTGGTGGATGTCCTTATGTTTGGCGACATCCATGTCTTTGAAATCCATCATGATGTGACTCACGACCGCCATAGATGCTAACCCAGCAATCCCCTTGACGTCTGAGAGTAGACCTGAGCGTCGTGTATTCAGTTGATGGAATAAGACACACCCAAGCACCGCGATGATGAAGAAAGTCATCGTTAATAGCCGTGACAGGACCGCATCGAAGGTAATAGTCTTCTCAACGTCCGGATTGGCTATTCTGGTATCGCGGTCTGGGCCCACAACAAGCGCCGCGGCGCCCAACGTGGGGACCAAGGATACGGCGAGGAGAGTCGCTACGGAAGATGTGGCTACCGCCCAATGTTTTCTTTGCAGGGCTCGAAACGGTCTGGCGAAGTTGAATAGTGTGACGTATTCAACATTGATCGACTCAGAGGCTAATGCTCCACCCTCTTTCGATAATTGGTAGAATGCTTCGAGTCGTCGAACTTCAAAGTCGGTGTTCTGCCATAAGACACCGTACGTAACGGTTATTATAGTAGGCACAAACTTGAAAAGGAAGTAGTAGCCCGGGCCAAGGTCGGTAGCCTTCTCGAACGTGATGAGAGGCTTCTTGGCTGCCTGTTGGTACAGAATCTCTTGACAGATGGCGAGGGCCACAGATAAGAGAATCAAGGCAGTTACTATAAGGTGAGTGTTAGTAACATCTACGTCTAAATCGTGGATATATGTGAGGGGCTCAGGGGTAACAAATAATGGGGGAAAAAATCACTTACTATAAAGCCATCTCATCGAGAAAGGCTTCCAATTAGGTTGCGGGTAAAAAACTTCCGCCCTACTTTCCTTCATCAATAACGTCGACCGACGCGACCACTCCGAATCCAACCCAAGAGCACTCGGTCCCACCATCGTACTCAAATCCACTTCCGGCGGTTCTTCCACAATAACCTCAATAACCTCTCCTCTCCTATTCGCCTCGCTTTGGCCGAGCTCTCTAAGCCCCGCCGCCTTGGTTTTAGGAGTGGGAGCCCGTCCCATCGAGAAAGATTGCGTGAAACTCCTCTTAAGAGTTGGCGAATTCGCTATTAAATGTTCTTCCTTGATAGTAGCCATGGGTCCCATCCCTTTCCCAATGCCTCCCGTCAATCTGCCGTTAGCTTCTTGCTTCTGGAGGGACTCGAGGAATTTCGGGTCTTGGGAACTTATCGGTCCCGCGAAGGAGGTTATGTCGATCGCCGGTTCGGTGTGCCGGTCGTGGGGGGCATATCGGCGTGGGTCAACCCGCCCGGGTTGCGCGGCGTTTTGGAGCAGCGACATGTCGATGCTTTCGTCTTCGTGGATCGTATCTTGGACTCTAGCGCGAAAGCTCTTAAACCGCCTAGATGTCGACACGGAGCGACCCGGCGCCGGAATGGGTTGGTACCTTCCCCCACCAGATGCAACGAAGGGTACAGACCATGACGATTTCGGCTCGTAAGTATTATCGTCCGATGCGCCGTCCAACCGTGGAGACCCGTAGGCCGATTGTAGTGATACAAGGGATTCCCGACCCCGAAGCTGTGACGTTTCTTCGTCGTACGGGCCGTCTGACAAATCCGAGACTTTGTGGTTTAAATGATGTGTAGATTGCCTGCCGGGTTGGGGCGTAAATTGGAAATGATTATTGTAAGACATCTCTATGGCCCACTACCTAGGTACTAGGTAGTGTTTGCTACATGCGATAAGATGCAAATTTATGTACACTATGCTTGATTAGGAAGATTAGATACCATCAACACTGTGGTTTTGTATGTCCCCAAGCTGTGGGTCTGTGGTTTATCCTGAGGAATTAGGTACAAGTCGTATGGAGGTCTATGCTACAGATAGGACCATATTCGCACCCGTGCTATTTTGAGCACGATGCGTTTAAGCTGCCGAATGAGTGGATTTTTGAATGATTTGTTCTATTCCGATTTATGCTTGCCGACAGCTCCTATTTGGGTTCCCCGTCTAGAATGAAAGATTTAAGCACCAAGTTCGAAGTAGAGCATTAGTAAAAGCTCCGATATAGCGTATCGAAAACGAGAGACTAATAGATTAGGCGCTTGAAATGTAGGTATCGTGAAAACCTCGTACTAAACTGTTTTCGTCTATTGAAAAAGGACTCGTCGGGTACTGCTAATAAATACAAGAAAACACGCCATAGATACGAGAAGAAGAAATAGAAAGCATTTACAAGACACGCGAGGAGTCCTCCCGCTATTCCTAGAAAACATCCTACTAAACTAGGCGACGATTCTTTCAGCCGCCAAGGTCCAGGCAGGAAGACCAGTAGGATGGCGCCAGCTTCAGCTATGTGGACCGGTTTGTCCAGATGAAGAAAGCTGGGAAAATGTCTTGGGGGCCTAATTTTGGTGATAATTGATTGGAGGTGGTGATACTACGACCCTTGGCCCTTGTAATCCCCATCCAGCGAGTTCCCTGGAGCCGCATTAGTAGCGAGCTAATAACCAAGATTCTACACTGGAGATTGGTCAATATCTTATGCTGGGGAGAAACGTGGCTTAGCTGGAGCTGCCCAGCTTTGATGATATTTCCAAGATTGATCACGTTCACATTCAACAGTTGTAAAAATAAATATATCTATAATCTGATCATCATATAAACCCCTCTTGAAAATGATTCCAACTAGAGTCATACCTATATAATTTCACCCTCAAGAAATAGTACGAATTTCGACTACCATTATGATTGTCTTATTTCCTTATGCTTATCACTCCGGTCGCACAGAGAACGCCATTTATGACATGTCGGTTTCTAAATCCCGGTCTTATCTCTGCCGGTTCGGGTGGCTTCATGCGATCGTAAGAACCACCTATTATTTGAAGAGGGGATTCGATCCTGCTGGATTTTATCATGATATTCTAATGAGGGGAAATAATTTAATAAGACAAATCAGTAATGGGACAGAAAGGGAAAGAAAACATACCTATTTTCGAATAAAACCCGTCGTTCCTGTTCCTACCCGCATGGTCGGTTGTCCTGCATCAACCATACATATCTCTAAATAATGTCAATGTCTCAGTTGTCCGTGTGATGATTTTTCTTTTTTCTTATTTCTTTTGATATTTGGGGTGGTACAAATAGCTCTTGCATGCCTTCGTCGTCCCAAAGCCGCTGTTTTCTTCCAAGAGCATGTATGGAAGGGAGTAGATATTATATTAAATCTGGTATAAAGTCAATCTATTCTGAAGAAGAAGCTTATATGAAACAAATGCAACAAAATTCAAGAACAATAGGACATTGTAAATCCCTATTAAGAAAGCAGCTACGACGTGATTGGCTAGAAGCTCAAAGTTACAATAGAACCACTCGACCTACTCCGTCGGAAGGGTGGAACCCCGCGAACGCAGTAGTAGCAATAGCCCCGCGATTGTGTTCACCTAGAAGCTTCCACTGCAGGAAAAGCTTCACCTTCCACTTATTTCTCTTCGATTAGAGTCCGGTCGTACTTACACAGTTACATTCCAATTGCTCCTGCAGCCGAAAACATCAACCTTTTCTCCTATTACTCCTTCCTCTATTTGTCCTCTCCTCCACATCATAGCAAACTCACAATCGAATTCAATTCTCTCTCCAATCTTTTTCAACCCCTCATAAGTTCGTAATACCATCACCCCACTCTACCTTCTCTCACCACTACACAGCCTTACCGCACACAAAACAGCAACAATGGCAACCGAAGAAACCAAGAAGCGCAGCTACGTCTTCTTCGACGTGACCATCGGGTCTAAACCCGCCGGTCGCATCACCTTCGAGTTGTACGACGATGTAGTGCCGAAGACAGCCGAGAACTTCCGCGCCCTCTGCACGGGTGAGAAGGGCCTAGGCAAGTCCGGCAAGCCCCTCCACTACAAGGGCTCCGGCTTCCACCGAGTGATCAAACAATTCATGATCCAGGGTGGTGACTTCACAGCTGGCGACGGTACCGGTGGTGAGAGTATCTACGGCGCCAAGTTCGAGGATGAGAACTTCGAACTCAAGCATGAAAGACCTTTCTTGCTTAGCATGGCCAATGCTGGTCCCGGTACGTATAATTTCTCAACCCCTTCCTCAAGGCATCCCGTCGGTGTGCTAATACTTATTGCGGATAGGCACCAACGGCTCCCAATTCTTCGTAACAACCGTCCCCACGCCCCACCTAGACGGAAAGCACGTCGTCTTCGGCGAAGTAAAATCCGGCAGATCCGTAGTCCGCCAGATCGAAAACCTACGCACAACAAACGACAAACCCAACCAATCCGCCACCATATCCGACAGCGGCGAGCTCTCGGCAGCCGCCGTAGCCACTCTCTCAACTGGCGGCGCTAAGACCGCCGACGCGTACGGAGACGTATACGAGGACTTCCCCGAAGACGAAGCTGAGCAACCTTTATCCGCTTCGCACGTACTGAAGGTAGCATCCGATTGCAAAGACTACGGTAACAAAGCCTTCAAGGCAGCCGATCTGCTAGGAGGATTGGAGAAATACCAAAAAGGTCTACGTTACCTAAACGAAGAACCGGAAATCAAAGACGACGAGAAGGACCTGAGACAGAAACTCGACGCGCTGCGCTTTTCACTGAATAATAACTCGGCGTTATTGAATTTGAAACTCGAGGCTTGGGACGAGGCTCAGCGTAGTGCGACTGCGGCTCTAGCCTCGCCTGGTGCGACGGATTCTGAGCGTGCGAAGGCGTTGTACCGTCAGGGTGTCGCGCTTGTGCATCTTAAGGACGAGGACTCTGCGATTGCGTCGCTTGAGAAGGCGAAGGCGCTAGCGCCTGGTGATGCGGCGATTACTAAGGAGCTTGATACTGTGCGCAAGCAAGCTGCGGCGAGACTGGCGAAGGAGAAGGCTGCTTATAAGAAGTTCTTTGCGTGATTGTGCCGACGTTGCTGATTTTGGGCGATGCGTTAGGAGGGGGCTTCGTTTGTCCGAGGTTGCTTACTTGACTTACTGTCTTGCTGCGACTAGGCGATGAAAAGAGAACACGAGGGAGACATGGAATGCCACGAGTACTTCATGGGGATGCATTGATTCGGATTGCGCTATGTCGATTTTTCCCGACCATTGGCGTTGGACTCCGGCATATTCTACGCAAAGAGGAGCAACAAGAGAAAAGGAGGAAAAACTAAAATCTATCTACGATGGCAGGAATTCATCTACTAGGCTCGGCGTCTACCGCTTCTTTTCTTCGTATTAGCATGGATGCTCATAGATCAGAAATGGGTGGTGATTTCGGGAGCATATGGGTACGAAGGAGTGCGCGCATGGATTTACTATTAGACTTCTAGTAGCTTCTCTACGGAATTTCTAATGAGATGCAATACAAACAAAAAATTCATGATTTATGAGGTCGTTCGAGCAACCTTCTTTTGCGACTATGAGACAATGCATCTCGGATACGAGTAAGACAAGTCAAAAACATCGACATTTAGTAAATAATATCTTTCTCAATGACTTTCGCTTTTTAAAATTGGTCCTATCTATCTCTCATCTCATCCCATCTCGTCACTTCTCATCACCGGGGTTTTTATTTATCTTTAATTCATCAACTCCTTCCTCTCCCCATCTGCCTGTGTATAATTCGGGAAAACAGGACTCCCCTGACCCCTCTCGTGCGTAACATAGATACATACATATGATATGATTGGTATTGTAAACTGTGATGTGTGATAAGAATATGTTGATGTTGATGATAATGATATACGGGTCAGTCGTAGTCGTTAGAAAGTGTCTGTTTTAAAAAAAAATCAAAATCAGAAAGGAGCTTTCAAGTTCGCGTATCGTGGTTGCGTGGCGTATTGTAATGTTATAAAAAAATCAAAATCAAAAGCAAGGTCGACCGTGAAGAAAAAACTGATCGACCTGCTCGCCTGCCCTGTTTGCCTGTCTGCCTATCAAGGGGGTTCATGAAAAAGGCCTCTCCTGATGAATTTTGTTTTCTTCTACCGAAAGCCCATTTGAAAATGCAGAACACAAAACTCTCTGCCTTCCTTTTGGTTTAAGAAAAGGACAGGGGATAGGGTCACAGGCGATAAATAAAAAAAATGAGTCTTCGTTGGATAACGTGATCGAAGGGGTGCCACTATATTCCAAGCCAGCCAACCCCCGGGTTCACTCTGTCTATGTCTCTAATTTCCCACGAGGCGACCCGATGATAACAACACTCCTTGGCCGGTTCCTTTTCCTGAGTCCCAGGATGCCGGGCAGCCCCTCTGCTCTTGGACCGGGAGGTCGTTTCGTCAATCGGGATCTGGTACGTTTTGGCGGCCCCAATAATGATCGTCGGATACGCGAATTCACTCGCGGGCACGGTTCAGAAAGGTTAAGGCATGACTAGTGCCTCGAGCTTGTGTCGCTCTGCCAAGATTCTGAAAAGCTTCCAAGTATACTCCTGCTGCCTTTCTCCTCCTTGTCCCTGCTCTTTTCCCGCACCGTTGACGGCGAACTAGCCGTTTCCTTTCCCTTTTCCTTTTTACCAGTAATCAATCCATGAAGGAAACTGCGAGGGTTCCTCACATGCCCAGCCTTTGCCCGTATTGTACTCATTGGATTCGAGATGTCTATACTCTCCGATACTTGGCGAAGGGGCCTTCCCTCACGACTAAAATTCCGGAATGATGCTGACCGATCTCCACCTTCCACCTCACTTCCGGATGACCCGGGCGGGCGGTTAAGGTCATTTTCCATCCATGACGCGGGATTTCCATAAGTTAGATTGACTGAATCTATGAGGGTTGCTCTTTCAAGAGCCTCAGGCAGGTCCTCTGTAGCTATTGACTCGTTTTCTGAGACACGAATAGCCTCAATCCTAGCAAGGCATTCATCGGAGCGCCTTTGAAGGTCTACACAGATAAGGTGGAATTCTGCCAATTCAGCATCGAAATCCGAAGGATCTGCGACGGATGACTTGCGACTAGACTCGAGCCAAAGCTTGACCAAGGCTGCATAATTCCTAGGATGATCAATCAAGTATGGCAGCGACGGAAAGCCTTCTCGAGATACCGGAGATAAACGACCAAGTATTGTGATTGGGGTAGAGTACGAGGCAGAAACAATTGGGCCGGTACTGCGCTCAGGTGGTATCGAACACATCTGATCGATATAATCTTTGAAGGGTTGCCTGTGGATAGTCAAGAATTTGTTCATTGGTTCCATCCAGCTCTCTTTCTTGCCGAATGTGGACAAATTCGCTAGAGCCTGGAGTCCTTTCGCGATAAGCGTTAGGGTACGCTGAGCCCGAGCTCGTGGATTGTCTCGTAGAAGTCCGAAGATCTTCGGGTTTAGGATCGCTGGACAGATGAAACGGAGGAACAAGAAACCCGAGACACTTGTGTAATTGACGGTGCGGAGAAAATCGCCGTAGCGGTCTTCCGCGACAGCTCGAACATATTTGAGAATTTGTCGGAGTTCAAGAGGTAATTTTGTCGCAGAGTCCAAAATGCACTCCCACACTTCGGTTGTCAATTGTAAAAGCTGGTTCCAGTGCTGTTGTATATCATCGCCATGTTGGATTCTGCTCGGATCCACTTCACAATCCGGATTGAGTTCGTTAATCTCAAAGATCTTGTCCGCGAGGATCTCTTCCAAGTATTCCTTTCCGAGACGACGCATGTGGAACTCCAAAGCCTGGGTGAGCAAAGAGTTACCTCGGAATAGAAGGTTGGCTTCCCCAGCTAGGGACTTCATGTCGCGCATGAGTTGATCTCGGTCGCTTGCAGAGTTTGAGGACTCGTTTGACTTTAATCGCCGACTAAACCGCAGCCTCTTTACGCTGTTCTGGCTTCCTATTCCATCGATTTCTTCCTCGACGAGAGCCATGAGCCACTCGCTAGAGCTCCCGGATACCTGGAAAATATTCAAGAACAGTTCTGCCAGTCGTCGCATGGCCGAGGGTATAGCCAGAGCGATCTGGCTCGTCAATCCGACGCTGAACTTGTGAAGGAGTTCGGATAGAGGTTCGTAATCCTTTGTTCCAAGGACAACCAGCTCATCATGATTGACCTTGACAAACATGCTTCCGATGCTTTCTTGTTTTTCGTCGTAAATCTGAAGCCATTGCTCATGATCCTTAGCTCGTTCCAATTTATCTAGGGGTATATCCACCGATCCGCATTGTATTTCCGTCAAGTTGCTCGTCTTGGGTAAACCTAAGGATGCTTGTAGCTGATGGCTAAGATTTTCTATATTCCCATCGACTCGCTTTAAAATAACAACCAATTCTGGTAATGCGGTAGGTAATTCGGTGAACTGAGTCGATTCTCGCCAGAATGGATTCTTCGTATCGGTCTGAGTCGTAGTGCGTGACCGAACCTCGCCGTCTAAAATCACCTCGGCGAGATAATTACCATTCAAGGGATCTCGCTCTTTGGAATGGCGTTCGTGGAGATCGGATGGCATAGCTGTTTTCCTTATTTTCGCTTCCGTGACTCTAAGATGAATGGTCTTTTCTAAGCGGAACAATTGCCCGTCGAATTCTTTGTCAAACTCTCGAATCTCAGTTACCTGATCTGTGGCTCCTTCCAATCCGTATAGATCCGGGACGGCGAATGCTCGTAGGAGCACGAACCAAACTTCGAAGAGGACTCGAGAGTCTAGCGCGAGATAGACAGGTCGGAATATCGAAAGTTGTTTGGATGACGTAGAATATAGAGGGAAGATGGCAATGCAGTATTCTTCATCTAAGACAGATCTGTCCAACTGTTGAATAGCACAACGCGAGAGCTGCGATAATTCGATAATCGAAAGCACTGCCACGTCATTTTCGGTCATCAATTTGAACTCGCCATTATCTTGCAGGATGCACGACACTCTCCTCCACGACGTCAGGCCTGAGCGAAGATCTCGGGTGGATGGTCGTTTCACGATAGCGCGGGGCGATGTAGCAGTGCCTTTGTCCCACAGCATCACCTTGCCGACTTTGATTATGGCTGCGTCTTTTGAAGACGAACCGCCTACAGTTGAGGAGCCTCGTCTTCTCATTTCCGATCGACCGGGACCTGGAGAATTATTGCCTCTGCCGTTGGCGAATTTCACTGTACTGGGACGTAATTGTTGCCAGCAAAGTAAGCTGGCAAGCCATAAGTCGAATTCCTCAACTAGAACGGGTCGTAGTAACAGTTCAACACCCATTTTATTGTTTAGAATTTCCAGGCACTTTCCTTTGTCGTCGGGAAGGTCAATGGGGAGAACCCTGCACCCACGAAGATCGGCAACTACTGGAATGTGGAACGGTCCGTTCTGGCCAGAGTCGAATAACAAACTTCCTCGATCTTCGTCAATGTAACATGTTCCCGCGTACCAAGGGCCATTTTGTTCGGCTTGGTATTCAATTTCGCCTTTCATGCGACCACACAATGTCTTCATTAACAAAAGAATTTTGTTCGCATCTTCTGTGGGAATTGGCAGCGGTAATGAATCCACAGAAGGCGGCATAGATACTGCAGGAGATGTAGGCCGGGAAGAGCCGCGTTTTATCAGGCGCCTATTGGAGGACTTTTTCTCTTTGCTTGAAGATGGTGTAATTTTTAGGTCTGGGGGCCTAGTTGGTGCGACTGATGGGTAGCCCACGGATTCGAGCACGGTCGGCGGAGGGCGAACTTCAACGTCTACCTGGAAAGGTTGCGAACCCGAAGATGAAAAAGATCCTACTCTATGTCTGCCATCGATTGGAGAAGCCGTAGCATGCTGTCGCGCAGCGAGCGCACCATCCATTGTATGCGTGCGTGGTCTGAGGGTAGCTTTTTGATGTTGTTGCGACTGTTGAGTCGCGGGGGCATTTTCTAAAGAGTCGTTAAAAGCATCATGAAATACCATGCCTTGCCTTCTTCTTTCCCCACCGGGGATGGATCTGGGCGAACTCTGCTGGGGCGAGGCGGTACCATATCCTCGGGTCGCTTGTGCAATGTTGTTTGCGTCTGTGGCGTGGCCATTCTCACCGGGATCAGGTGTAACTGTCCTTATAGTATTTGGCTGTACGTTGACGGTGGGCCTAAAAGCCGTGCGTGCGTTACTACTGTTACTACTAGCGTCCCATTCCGCGCCCAGCGGTAGTGTATCTCCTGCTGTAGCTACCGACCAGTCTGCGAGGTTGTCGATATGGTCGCTGTGAGTATCCTCATCCACCTCCTGGGGCGGGGTGATACCGCGAACTCGTTGTTTCGAATGCATGGAGGCGTATGAATTGGAGCATTGAGTCTCGGGCCCGTCTCGCGCATATGGGGAAAATGTATTGATGTCGTGTCCTCTGGTCACATGTGTATGCAGGTAGCTATCGCGCCCATCTATCTCTTTCGCGAGTGAGACGGCGCGAGCTGGATTCGCACGGGAGGGTCGTCTGTCATAAATCGCAGGCCGAGTATATTTCGTTCACAAGCTTCCATCGGTGGATGGGCATTCTAGAAGGGCAATGCGATTGTTGTTGGTAAGTTACGTAGGTTGGTAGTATAGAGGTCGGCGCATGATAGGACAAGCCAGGTATATTCGAGTCGGAGGTCGGCAGCGCGGGTAGGTTTCTGACGGATTCGGTACGTGTGAATTTTCTTGTAGGCGATATTACCATAATATCGTGTGGTTATTTCTCAAACTCGCTCGGTCCAATAGTACCCATACGGCACGTGGAAATATCGAGGGTCAGGGATCGTAAGAGCCGGTAAGCTTTTAGAAAATGCTAAATGAGGTGTGGGCAAGACGTCGAGTGGTTCGAGGTAGGCCGTCTGCCGGGTTCGGCTCGCATTGAAGAACGGTCAGGAGGGCACAGCAGAGGGCGCAGCCTGTTGTTCTACTCGCTCGCTAGACGGCCGGGGCTATGCAGGAAGAGCAGGGCCGCTTGGATGGGTGCTTAGGAGGTTGCTTGGGGGTTTATTGGGTTTATTGGGGTTCTAAAGGTTCTATGGGTTCTGGAGCTTCTGGATTTACAAAGCAGCAGCGAAGGTCGGAGTATTATCTGCAGGGCCGGCGCTGGCTCTGAACCACTGGGATGCGACGATTGGATCCCCGGTCCAGGTTCCAAGGTCGAGACGGCAAGCTACGGACCCCAGGTAATTTGGCGGGGAGGACGTGCGACGACAAATAAGGAAGATATGGTCAGTGGTGGGCAATGTGTTTCCGTAGGGGGGATAGCTTCTAATTAAACCACCGTAGAAATGATTGTCTCAGATGCAAACTACCCTATCTAAGGTACTGCTTGATGCGGTTGACCGGGGGTATTGGGGGGAATATTAAGAGCGAAGAGCGAAACTGAGAAGTCTTAACAGGGTTGAAGAAGGATTTATTTCTTTTGTGAATTATTATTTTTTTATCTGCGCAGAATAAAATAAAAATGAAGCAAGGCAGCTAGATAGGTAAAGTCAAATAAAATAAAAGAGGGCCAAAAAGCGTAGACGAGACGGAAACTCAATTCCAGCTTGCAGCTTCCAATGTTCCTTCGGCTGATTTTTGGTACCTCCAGGGGAAGGAAGCCCGTTCTAACATCAACTAAAGTTGCACTTGTCTAGCGTGTCTAGTATGTGGCCTGGGCAGGCAATTATTGTCATCCAGTGGAAGTGACAGAAGCCAATTCTTATTTTTAGTCGACGTTTAACATTAGTGCCCGTTGAGGTTAACCTAATAAAAATACATCCAATGTATCTCCTCATTTACTCTGCATACCACATTATACTAAAATAAGTACCTAGGTACAACATATATCCCTAACAGATGTTGACTTAATCTATTACGATACGTTACCTATTATTATTTCCATGCACGGCGGATATTGCGTTTTCTATGTTCGGTACTCGACAATAATAACAATCGACCAGAGCTGAGAGATATGGGATCGTACATATACCTAAGTAATAAGGACATATCCGGCGTCTCCAGTTTAATCAATTCCTTCGCCAACGTCCGTAACCGTAACCTGGTTGTGTTAGTATCCTCGGTATTGCTGGGGATCGCCAAGCGGTGAGGCTACAAGATATAGCTAAATTATAGGATAGGATAAGACGGCCCTCTTGTGTATCTAAACTGCCTCTTAAACAACTAAGGTATGGTGCTAGTCCGAGCAAAGTCTTGACAGCGAATCCTCCGGTACTTGGCCTTTTTCTCTTGCAGCACAAAAGCCCGTCAGAAAAACGCCCCGGTAGTATATGTAATTCGATATGGCCTGATGATGGCTTACAGGGCTACGGAAATGTGATATTCCTAAGTTACACGGAATGAGATGTCCTTGGTAGTAAATCTGACGGGCGCGACGCATGTGAAATAGAGGTGTGTAAGTGAAGCCTCGCATATACCTACTTCTTACTGGTTATGTCATGTCTTATAGGCTTACGTGTTTCCGTGGGGATATAACTGATTCGCCAGGCTTAAAAGACGATAAGCAAAAGTACTGTTCTTTCTTTTTCTGTCTTCTATAGCGTTAGGGCGCGTGGGGGGGAACCGGACATATGATATTTTAGACATTCCCCTCTATCTAGGTACTTAGACAACGTCTGTTTTAAAAGCCTACTGATGTACCTACTTAATTTTAAAGCTTCATCTCATTCTCGGTTCATTTCCGAAAGAACATTGTAAAACCCTACTCTTGGAGTAGACCGAGAATGGCATCTTGATCGGGTAACAAAGCCTTGCTTCGTCACAAACAACGCGACACAGCATAAGGTCCCGTCATGATGAAATACAGGGCTTTTCAGATGTGTAATTGGGTAAGAATATGCATGTTTCTCATCCTCGACTCGGACGAACCTATCACGGAGCTGATGCCTCGCGTTCGAGGTGTGACTGGACGAAGTGACACCAGTGTCTCTTTTCGCCTCTTATGTTGCCCTATCCAGCTTCCCGGATCCCTTACGTTGGCTCCATTGAGACCTGTATGTGTACAACATGCATATATGATTTCATCTCTAACCCTTGTGTGATATGTAGCCAGACCACCTCCACGATTTGCCTTTCTGCCTTAATAGGTAGGCCTCTCAGGAACATCGGTGTGGTGGTGTGCTATGTACTTAATGCATGTAAGGTACCTAAGTATGTGAGTGTAGATATCTCACGTATGTAAGTCAACAAATCTCGCAGGATATGCTATGCCCAACACTCATATGTATGTACGTATGTTAATATGTGTTGCTCTTTAGCAGAAAACGATACTGGGATCCTTTCGTCATCAGTAAAATGGAAGGTCAGCTGTAATTTTTCTCGAACAAATGCGCCGCAACGTGCTTTTCACGAAATGGGACGAGACAAGATTGAGCAATACGAAAATCCACTTCGCTACCACGCCTGATCCTTGCCAGAAGACAGTCTGAAATGGACCGTTCCGCAGCGATCGTCTGGAGCCACAAAATTTCTTCTGATTACATATGCACGAGCCTTGTTCAGGGATCCATTCACCAATGTAACGCTCTTGCGAAGAATCCCTGGGTGCTATCTTCGATTTCGCTTAGGTATTGCGAATTGTACGAAGCAGCAAGAAACAAGAAATCAACCTTGATTGAACCACATAAGGGGGTTCGAAACAGTAGTTGTTATTACCTAGGGACATGAAGAGAATAACATAACCGGGTATGTTTGTACCTAAGTAGACAGATATATAGAATGTCTATTCCTGTCTGATACGTCCCACCCCGGCCGCCCTATTTCATGGCCGCCTCTTTAGCTTACCCGACATAGTTAAGGCGGCGCCCGTGTGCGCTGTTATTATGCCAGGCAGCCACCAACATGCTCCGGACTTGAACAACGCCGTGAAATGCCAGAAAAAAATGAAGAGAGGCAACATAAGATGAGCTGATGGGTGCCATAGTAAAAAAGGGGAAAGGGGGAAGAAATTGGATCAGACTTCTAGGATCAGAAGATCCGGGGATGATCCATTCATGAAACAATTGATATCCGTTCGCCTCGTCCTTCTACCAACCGGCCGACCAATCTTGAAACACGGTTAGTATACCCGCGTGCAAGTAGTCTGGTAAATGTAAGTCCCACGGGATGCCCGACATCTTATTAATAAAACCCCTCCCCACACATCTGCAGAAAAAGAGAGCACAGTCAGGTGAGAAAAGAAGCTATGAGCTATGTAAGGAAGAGGAATGGGAGGATCACCGCACGTACCTAAATACCATACTTCGCTCCCATTTAAAACATACCTAGGTACCTACGTATAATAGGAAAGCTGACGAACGAATGAAGCTGGAAAGAATAGCAATAACCAAGTTGAGTAATACCTCTTACGACAAGACATATCACCCGCGTGACATATCCCAGTTCCTAACTTCTAGTTTGCACCAGCTAGTTAGTCATTCATGTTCCATCACATACACTTACATAGTAGCATACAAACTATATCCATCCGGCCCTACCCATAGAATACCACAACGTGGGTAGGGAGTTTAAAGTCGTAGCCGTAAACCGTTCTCCCGACCCAGCAGTCCGGAACACGAATAGCTTTCGCTACGACTTAGCTTATCATGTATTTCAGGGTCGTACCTAGGTAGTGGCTTAGTATGCCTTACTAACACCTAACATCCTCCAAGGTGAAAAATGACTGATAGTATTTTTCATATTTTGCAGTTTTT
Source organism: Hypoxylon trugodes (assembly GCF_022578975.1). Lineage (NCBI taxonomy): Eukaryota > Fungi > Ascomycota > Sordariomycetes > Xylariales > Hypoxylaceae > Hypoxylon > Hypoxylon trugodes. The sequence goes on along the minus strand of NW_026250019.1, from coordinate 1,003,756 downwards.
ATAACCGACCCCTTACTTTAGCCTTGCATATTCATGACGGAGGTATAAACATAGATGCTTTTAGCAATTCCAACTTTTGGTTGGCGTGTTCGCTTAGCCTAGCTTGAAGGCTTCGGTTCTAGGGACGGGAGAATATGCAAGGGCAAAACCGCTACGCGTAGGAACGTATGCACGTAGGGTTAATATGCCAAACACAGCGGGACATAAAAGAACATCTGTGGATATCACGTAAGGAAGATGAAACAGTTGGTTGATGGTAAGAATTGCACATAATAACCTCGAAGGTATTCTGTCTATGTACAACTTTGCTCCTATCCATCTCGCTGCTTTTTGCTTCTGAATGTTCGATGAGAGGAGGGCAAGGAGGGATATGATATGAGAAAGAAAAAAGAGAACAAGAACCTCCGTCGCCTAATCCTTCGTTTTCCTGAGAAGTTCAATAGCCCGTTAAACCACGTCCGCCGCCTTTCCCCTAAAATCTGCTAGCACAATCCTGCTAGCTAAGCATAAACGCAATGGGGAATAAAAAATCATCGAGAATGGTATCATCATCACCCTCCCCTGATATGCGCAGCTCGTACGAGAAGAGAAGTAAAAAAAAATGAAACAAAAACACAAAAGGATATGCCCTAGCCCTAAACCGCATATCTACCAACTCCATTTGCCCAAATTCTGTGTCTCCCTCTCTGCCCTCCTAGAAAAGTGTCAAACGGTATCCATGAATTGTCGCAGTTCCAAAAAAAACCAAGAAGTATAACTAAACGCATTCCAAAAATTGGGGGTTGCCGACTCAAGGCACAGCCCGTAAATATGTCGCAATCTTGTAGTTTGTTGTCTTGAGTGCAAGACAGGTTTGAATGGATGTATGTGTATGTCCAATTAGCGAGAGGGACCTTCAATTGGGCTGACGGGAAGACTTCGAGCAACGCTGAGGTCGGTGCTACCGGTACGTCTCAGAGCTTGCGACATAGTTTCTATGTTGAGATCTCCACCGCTCGCCGAGAGACTGTGCTCTGCGGAAGTCGGACTACCCAAAGGTTTCCTGACAGGTGACATGCTTAGACCCTTGATAGAGCCTGAGATACTGTTCGGTGGTGATGTTTCGGGTCCTTGAGAGGAGACCGGCGATCTTATCGGTGATGGCGAACGGTTAACCCCTCTTGATCCAATTGAAGTCAAACCAGCCAAGTGCATCGAATCACGGCTGCTGTTGGGCGGTATTTGCTCTGCCTGAACAACGTCTGCGAATGATATAAAGCTTAGGCGTCTAACGTCGGCAGAGTCGAGAGAACCATAGTTTGAGGCAGCCTCTTCCTTATCAGAGAACGCAGCTAGATCCTCAGCCCATGAATGGTTGGAGACGCTATCAAATGTAGAGGCACCGGTCACTGTAACACTTGCGGGTTGGTGTGCGTTATGGGTGACAATCTCGACGGCGTCGGGATTGAGACGATCGTCCGTAATGGCTTCGGAGGATGCATCGAGGACGGGAGGGATATAGTTTTCGGTTTGGATATGGGAGGGAATAGCTGGTGAATTGGGTATAACGATAGTGCTCTCTTGGACGTCTCGCTCGAAGATTTGAGAACCAGCTGGTGAACTCATACGTGGGGAGGATGAGTATAGACCCCGGCCAGGAGAAGATGGCGTCATATTGGGGCTACCAGCTGGAATTGGTGAACCGGTTGTTGACCGTTTTGATGACGGTTTAGGCGCATCTTTTACGACGGGTGGACTCGGAAATTCGGAGGTGGGTTTGGGAGGAGACTTGGGAATAGTCTTGGAGTCGGTCTTCTTTTTCCCGAATCCAAACAGGCTGCGCTTTTTCGACTTTTGATCGGCTTTTGTTGATTCGCCCTCCATCTCTTTCTCGTTAGGTTCCGTGATAGTCGAAGTTGAGTCACCCGTAGTATTTTGATTTTTCTCCCTTGATTCGGGAGATAAATCCTTCTCCCTACTTGTTTTTATAGCAGCAGCTGGTGCAAGAGTCATAATTGCGGACCGGGGATTCGAAGGCTTATAATGGGGTGATTAACTGACAATACCTAATAGGCGAGTGGTAGTTGTTTTCTGGAAGATGCCAAGAAAATCATTAGCACGGGACCAAAAATGACCAAACCAAGCAAACAAACACCGACGGAATAAAAACGTTGAACAAGAATACGAAGGTGAAGCAGTGCAACGACGTGATTGTAGTTGTTGTTGTTGCAGTAAGGGGTTGTTGGTGAAAAAGTTTGAGTGGAAAGGGAAGAAAAAGTCCGGTGTATTTGTCTGACTTGAGAAGATGGAGAAGGATAGAGACCTGAGATAACACCCCAATCTCTCTCCAATCTGAATTTGCCATTCTCGCGTACTAGTACAATAAATTGTCGGGGTATTTGAATGTCAATATGGATAGAATATAATGGCACTTACCCTCCGTTGACCCACGGGGAATTAGGAAAGAATTAATGTCGGATTGGCCAAGCTCGCCCAGAACAAGTTCGAGATTCTTTTCTTTTTTCCTGCTTTGCCTTTCCTTCCCTTCCTATACTCAGGGTAGGTAGGGTGTGAGGTAGGAGGATATCTTACGTCTACCTGTACCGCACTGCGCTGCGCTTTGCTGCACTGCCTGGTCTGCCCTACTGCGATTCCCGCTGTTGCAGATGGAGGTAGGGTGTAGGGTATAAGGTGTAAGGTATAAGGCAAGAGGATGCAAGTGGTGTGCTGTTTTGGGGTATGAAACCTGGGAGATCCTGTCCAAGATCGTCTCAGTCCTAGCACATATGTAAAAAGGACCAGGTTCCAAAAGAGGAGGTAACCAGCTGATACGCAGCGACGATCAACAATTTGCGGTTTAGATTGATGATGAGATGCTGGTCGATCGTGGTTTAAACAACAAGTGTCCTTGGATTGAATGTATCGTTGTGTATCGGATGTATCCGTTTGAGTGTTTAGGTATGAGAGGATATGAGCGTATGTATGTAATAAAAGGTCTTGGATTTGCCTAGATACCCGACTAGATTGATAGGGATGTTGTAAGTGGACTAGGATCTGACAGGCGACCGGCCATTAATTGAGGCCGAAAACAACAACCTTGATGCGAAAAAGACGGGATGTTGAAGAAGGCGGGAAAAGAAAGATAAAGAATAAGAAGACGCTTAAAAACGGATAGATATGCTTAATTGGTTTAGGTAATTAATAATAAGAAAGTTAAGTTAATACCCTTGATGAGCTTAAGTTAAAATTCCGTGAGTGCTTTCTCTCTTTTTTTATTTTTTTCTCTTCTGATTTTAAACTCGTCACTGTAAATTCAAGGAAGGCACAATAGCAACGATCAGATTCCAATGTAGGAACAGCGCGTGCTTGGTTGCTTGCTTCAGCTTGCTTTTCAAAAGCCCGCTAAATCCATTTTGGTACCCCCCAATAGTTCAATGTGTACAAATGTATACACAACTTTTGCAGTTTCACAGATGTGTACGGTATTGTGTATTGCACACGTAAGGTAGGACTTGGTATTGATAAAAGGCTAATAAGAAAGGGAATAGACGACTTGTTTCTTGCTTCGATACTTGAAACTTGGAAGATAATGGGTACTGCTATTGGTATTGGTATCACGTAAACAAGGCGGGATATGAAAAAAGCAAAACGAGATCAATAGTTGTACATGTATTGGGGGTTTTTCGTTTTTCTTAGGCTTGCATATTTTTTGCTCATACGTAACATAAAAAACAGCCCGCCCGTTCTATAAAAAATAAGGGGGGCCACAACTCGCGACGTCACCGGTGGTGACAGCCCCAATGATCTTCGCGGAATCCAACGGGGCAAGAAATGATACCACTCATAGTCCCGTCTCATAGTACACTACCTAGGTAGGCACACTAGAGACGACATTCCTGATCGTCCCAAGCCTACCTCTCTTTCAACCAATTTCTTCATTAATTCTCCCGCCTCCGACGAAACTAGACGGGGACTAGGAACTGTCTCAGAGGGGGCGGTAATGGTCACCTTATTGGGCCTTTAATTATCATGTATCGTATCGCATAAATTCAATGCGATCCCTCGGGCTGAAAATAGGTATGACGACGACGGGTCGAGACGAATTAACCCAACAACAACAAACAAAATCAATGCTGACACGGCCCTGGGTACGAACTGTGTTACCCATATCACCAGCCATTGGCGATATGATTCTTTATCAGAAGAAAATTATCGTAGGACAAGATGGCCATGTCTCTCATCTGCAAAGTCCAGATCGGGAAATATAGAACAATTTAGATCAATACCTTGGGATACCTCATGATGCCCAAAAAAGGGGAAGACCGACAAAGAGGGTTAACTTATGACATCCCCCACATCTTTCCAGAAACCAACCCAACATTAGGGATGGGATGAAAAAAATAAGGAACGTACCTATCATGAAGAATATCACGAAAAGCATTGCGATGCCAAGCGGATAGGCTGGAAGGTGGAAGAATCTCAAGTGCTTACATGGACACATGAAACTTCTTGAGATTCCGTAGGTACGTCACCTTCATGAGGGGTCATTCTCAATTGGGTTAAAAGGGTGAGCTAAATGAGCTAAATTGATTTAGTTCGTCAGGGCTCAATTGCAAGTTGCCAGGGGTTAAAGTAGTACGTATCTAAGACAAGGCACGGGATCAGGGTTATGGATTCCGACGGGCAGCGGCAACCTTGAATACGATTAGTAAGACGATATCAATGTAAGCAACTTCAGCTCTCTCATCACTAGCCAGGGGCAATGAGGCAGTGAACAGTGTACTTGGTGATTATCTGGGTTGCCTCTATACGCAGCATTTTTGTTAACTCTAATTGGTTCAATGATTTCGTTGCAAATGGCCAATGATCATAAAGTGTTAAAGTGTGCTGCACTTTAAAACCATGGCTTATGTAACCACTCAAAAATGAGAACGTCACATGACCTCGCGGTGGGACCTCGGGCCGTAAAAGCTTCCGACAAAAACTGCGCCTATCAAATCCACGGCGGCCGATAAAATAATTCGACGGTCACTCTTTTGAGCCTCGGGGTCGAGTCTGGAGAGGATTTGAAGAAGACGCCCGAACGACAAATAAATTAATTGCTCTCCGAATCCGACTTGACTATCTTCATAACCCTTAAACCTCACCAAAAAAACGAAAATGGAGACCCGAACAATAATGCAGCCGCTCCTGCGCTGCCTCAACAAGCCTAGCAGCACACGAGCAGTAACAGCGACGACAACATCAACGACACCCTCAACAACGCAAAAACGCCACCAATCCACCACCTCCCGAACAAAACGCGCTCTAAAAATCGCACCTCACTCCTCCTTCCTGCAACCCACAAACTCCTCACAAAACATAATCTTCAACCCTCCCTCCTCCGCACCATCCGTATACCACACCCCCTTCAAATTCCTCCCCCCCAGCGATCCTAGACGACAAGCCAACATATCGCAACTCCTCCGCACCTCCCCCACCCCCAACACCTCCAGCCAAAACTTCCCGGAACTCAAACACCACAACAAGAAATACAACGTAACCCTCGAACAAGTAGCCGAGATACGCAAGCTCCGGGCCGAGGACCCAAAGAAATGGAGCGTGTTAGCGCTGGCGGCCAAGTACGAATGCGCGCCGTTGTTCGTCATGATGTGCTGTAAATCCGCGCCGGAGCACCGCGCGAGGGAGCACGCGAAGTTGGAGGCTGTGAAGGCTAGGTGGGGACCGATTCGGACGAAGGCGAGGGAGGAGAGGAAGAAGAGGAAGGAGTTGTTGATGCAGGATGCGCTATAATCATCGAGCTTGTAATAGGGCTTGAATTGGGCGACGGAACCGGTGGCGAAATTTACGGATTTGGCATGGTATGGTCGGAGCCGTGTGGTTTGCCGTGTTGAAGGGCGGAGAACGGACAGAAAGGATAGGGACGAGTCATATGCTTACCTGCTTAGGATGAAACGAGATGGGAATGGAAGAGGCTCTAAAAATCTGATCTCTGCTCTATGCTATAATGCCTAACGAATGGATAGTGTTACGTACGGCATGAGATGGAGCGGAACTAAGGAGGGATCGAAGCGGTAAGACAACGGCTACGGGCCGAGAATATGTATCAAAGACAAAATATAAGTGTACAGCATGAATATACCAAGCCTCGGGGCTAAACAAATCTTCTACCGACCTCTAGTCGATATATACGTAGTTATATCGTAATATCGTGAGAAAAGCTACTTGGTTCAATTTTGTATATAAAGCAAACCAATGCTCTCAATCCAAATCGTACTGCAAAAACCCGGCATAAGGAGCCCATGTATTGTAGAAATACTCACCGTATCCGCTCACCTATCTACCCACCATATAAACCCCGAGCTATTTCACTTATATCCAAATATTCATTTCATTATCACTAAATCCATCTACACCTAAAAATCCTCTTTCGATTCCTATACTCATTCGTCCAATATCCAGCAACCGGACTCTGTTATGCAGTATGCAATATCCTGTACTCTATCAATGCTCCCCTCCCCACCACAACCACCATAACTATGCTACCACAGGGGCAAGAGGTCATCAACCTCACTTCCCATTCATGCTTTACCGTTAACCCCCTTCCCCTTACCAGCGGCCTCCCAATCCCTCTCCCCAGGAATAACCCTATAACACCAACCACACCAACTTCTACTCCTACCACTAACTTCCCGACCCAGAATCTCACCTTTATTCTTCTCATCCTCCCACTCGGGTACACACTTCCCTACTTTCACGATCTGGACTAGCTTAGTCTTAATAACGCCACTAATCCCCTCAATCTCATGCCTAGCATACCCAGGCCTCAACTGCGGACTAGGCGTCCTACGCTCAGAAGGCGGGGACCCCGAAATCGAAGACGCAGGGGACGGCGTAGCCCAAGGCGACAAGAGCGTAGTCGTACTACTTCCACCACCATTAATACTATTATTGAGATTATTACTCTCATCCAACTCCCTCGCATCCGCAGCATCGCAATCCGTCTCCTGTTCGCGTTCCTTAGAGCCACAGCACGCGGCCTCGCGACCGCAGATGACACCCCGGTCGCCTTCCCCGATACCGGTGCCGAGGCCACCAAGAACCTCGCCGTATTGGTTGCGCCATTTCCAGATGCTGTATTGGGTTTAGCTTGGGGGAGTGCAGATGGTTGGTTACTACGAAACAGCTGGGGGGAAAGAAATAAAAACACGTACGACTTATAATCATGATCTGCTCCTCGAATACTCCTCCCGCAGGGCTGGCAGAGCCAGACTCCGATCGAATCGCATGTGCATACCGCTCGCTGCATTTCGTCCGCGTCTACAGGTGTATCTGCTCGTAATGGTGGCTTCACAAGGTTGCCTAGCGGGGCTTTACTACATGGGATGCATAGTCGACGATGTCTATCGGGAAGCACGGCGGGGGCGGGGGGTTTAATCGCACAGTTCTGTCGCATGTTATTAGACACTTTTCCAGACAGTGCCCAAATATTGACTAAGTGTAGGGATACTTACTCGACAGACAACCGTCCCGCAGCGTCTACACTCAGCCACCATATCTCTCGCGCAACTCCCACTCTTACCATTGTAATCTCCCGATCGACCGTCTTCCATGTAATACCAGTTCCCAGCTCGGGCGCGATATCGGAAGGTATCTTCGGGATCGATAGGCACGTCTTCGTTGACGCAATGGAGGGTGTGCGCGATGAGAGTAGAGCGATACTGTAGGAGGGCTATGTGGACCTGGCGACAGGTGCGGGACAAATTGTCGAGGGTATTAAGGTCGATGGACGAGGCAATCGCCATGACGATACTGGTTTGGATGTCGAGTCAGCTTTCTCTCCCCTCCAACCTTCTCAAGTACTTAGAAAGAATCATAGTATTGATAAGCTTGAGGGGAGGGGATCTGCAAGTAAGAAATGCCATAAGTGAGGTTGCGTCTGCCTACGGATAACATCCGAGAGCCTCCGCCATCCCATTATGCTCATTGAGGTTCTCGGGCTCGCGTTCTATTGTCGTCGTAACCGACTGACTCTGTCCCCCGTCTCCATTCGTTGGAGCTACTGCCCCATCCCCATTAACCCCCGATGCTGATAACTGCTGCTTCGCTCGTTCGCCATTCCATTCTGGCTTTAGACCGTAATGATGCGTCTGAGGCGGTTCAGCTTCTTCGTCGAGGTCTACGAATAAGGCCATAATTGGCGGTGGTGAAGGAACGTTGATAGGGAAGCCAACGTTACGCGTAGGTAGGTAGATCGGGGAAAGATAAGAAAAATAAGACAAGAGGCGGGATGCCCCAAGGTACCTAGATAGTAAGGATAGGAACGAGGAAAAGAACGAAAGAACGAAAGAATAAGAGAAAGATCCCGAATGAGAAATCGGAGAACAGCTTTGAAGTTAATAAAACTCGTTCTCCAAGGTCCTAAAAAAACGAAACACAACTCCCGAGGCCGGCAAACCCCAACTACAGCGCAGCGTTAATGCTTGATGGGGACGAGATGTAGGTAGCGTTGATGCGGATTGAGCCACATCACAGCTTTTTTTTTTTTTAGCCTGGTCCTATAATAAGACAATAAGAAGAAAAAAAAGGAATAATGAAAAAAGAAGTACAATAATTGTACCTATCGTAGCTACTTCCTCATGAATGTACCCAATCGCTACTCACTTGACACGATACACATACATGTATGTATTACGTGTAAGAACGTACCTGCCTCGTATCGTTCTTTATCAGATCCATCAAATTGATACTACGGCGGTCTATACCTTTGTATAAATGTACCTAGAACTGCCTAAGTTTAAGAGGACAAAGTTGCCGACTTGCCTGTAGCAGGCAGGTGGGGTCGGGCTTAGAGTAACTAATTCGCTGCAGCCAGGCGCGAGGATCAGCACTACACCGGCTTTAGTGAATGTACTGTACGTACATATGGTATGGGGTGGGAAGCCGATGATCCCTTGTTTACCTAACCGAATTCCCCATTTTCAACTTTAACCAACTCTTTTCAACAGCACGCCATAATAGAATTCCAGCACGGGCTGGTGTATCAATTCAGGGGTAGAATGCAAGTTAAACCAATCCCTTAGACAATCGAAATCCCTATTTGATATAGTCACATTATATGGTCTATCTAGGTACAGAAAGGTAAGAAGTTTTATGCATCGGATATGTAGCTAAGCTTACTAGGAACTGTACATCCGAGCTTTATGTACAGTAGGTAGGGGTAGACTTACCCCTTTCGCTCGAACCTGCAAGCCGTCGTGAGACCTCAACAATTACCTACATGATACATAGCACGCATACATGATATATGAGAAGGCGGGTTAGTTTCAGCTGCAGACCGCCGGAAAATACAAAAGAAAAAGAACAAAAACTGACGGACGAATAGCTACCGCGTATCCTAAACGTGCAATATGATCGCCTATTATAGACCTGTCAAATTCAAACCCAAACCAACACATTTCTTTACCGTCCCTTCTCGATCTTTGTATCATGTAGATAGGCGGTGGGTGATCAGATTGAACTGTCTGACATTGGGGTAGATATCATAAATAGCATCCTTCTATTATAGCATTCCTATGTAGGTATAGTTTGGTATGGTATGGTATCTCCCATTACCTACATATAGATACTATTTTCAATGTTCGTCAGGGGACGCTGCGTTGATTTCGCAAAAAATTAGTCATAGTCAATTCAATGCCCTGTTCAAGCAAGACACATGACGAGAAATTCCAAGAGGCCTAAAGATCTTTTATGTAATGATCTAGTAAAAGCGCGGATTAATCAACCCATGAAATCCATTATTCTAACAAGGATATATACACCACATCCAGGATATCTGCATCTACGTTGCACGGTGTAATGTGAAATCTATTGTACCTCCTTTTCAAGGACACCGTAAAGCATACGTCGTATATATACCATGATATCTACATGCCTTGAAGCAACCAGACCCCCCACGCAAATATGTATACCTTATAAACATTACCACGCGAACACCATTAAAGCCGGGTTCAACGCAACCGGTAGCAAGAAGTGACAAACAACAGTCCACGCGAGCGGCCAAATAGACGCGAAGTGTATGATTCTCCACTCGACGGGGAAAGCAAAGTAGCCGCATACGATCAGCGCGACCATGATCATGCACCAGAGAAAAGTACCCTTGAACCGTTTGAGCAAGCGCGGGATTTCTTCAAGAAAGTTGACGTCCTCGACTTCCTTAGCTGTTGCCCCCCAGACCATATCGATACTAAAGAAGTGACTCAAGATAGCTTGTGATACGTGCAGGGACAAGCCGCCGAGGAAGATAGTCATTAACGGGACCCACTTGAGGTTGTTCCATACTGACGGTGAAGAAGAGTTAGTTCGGTACTATTCGAAATAGCTTCGAGTGGGGTGTGGAACTCACAGCCTCTTATTAATGATTGCTGGTTCAGCCGATACCGCAATATAGCTAGAGAAACATTGCCAAGCCCCGTAAAGACGACTATGACCGAAATATAGATCGCGAACGAGTCTATGTAAAACTTGTCGTAAAGCCCGAAGAACCAGCCGGTTAGAAAATAATTCATGAGTGTTAAAAGCCAGCAAGCTCCAATGGCATAATACGTGCCGATGTAGGCGCAGATAGTAAGCTTCTTGGGGAAATGGATACTGGAAAATAAAAACTTTCTAAACAGGGGCGTTATAGGACCACGGAAGAGCCAGTACTTGAGAGGATGGAACATCAACTCGTTGCAGCCGTACGCGTATTTCTCCCATCGCGCTAGTTCGTCATAAACTGTCAAAGAGACGCCTTCCTGGAAGCCATCTCCAGTATAAGACGCAAACCTGAGATCGTAGCCAGCACATTGGAGTCGGAGAGACATATCAAAGTCCTCTGACACGTGAGATTCCGACCAAAACTTTTCATAGCCATCTTCGTCATGATACGAAGCGGCGTCTTGAATAGCAGACCATCTCAACATAGCGTTGTGGCCGACGAAGGGGCAAGCATCACCATTCGCTACCACGAAAGTAATGGCCGTGTAGATGAGCTCGGTAAACCACGTAACACTACAAATAAACAAGTAAGTACTTATGTCCTTTACATTATGGGATAGTAATTGACTTACCCTCCTTCAAAGAAAGACGATGTCACTCGCATGACACCGGAAGTGAACTGTAATATGGCTACCTGCGGGGATTGTTCCATTTCGCTAACGGCGTCTAAAAGGCAATCTTCCGGTACACGGGTATCTGAATCGATGATAAGGATATAATCGCCGATACGTATGTTGCCCTCAGCTTGGGTTCGACCTTCGTCTTCTTCTAAAACTTCAGCAAAGCACCGCTCGTACGCAGCTTTCTCATCCTCTCTGGACCAATCCGGGGTTCTAGTAATTTGTAGTAGCTTGTCCTCAACACGATTACTGACCATCATAGCGTAATTCATATTTGATGCCTTTTTAAACTTGCCGCGTCGGAGAAAGGGTTGACTTCCGTCCTCTGGCTTGGGATCGTGCTTCGGACGAGCTACCCAACTAATGTTGTTCTCGTCGTAGAAATCGCGACGTGCCTGCGCTTGTTCTTCCGAAATGAGCTGCATTCCATCATCATTCACAAAAATATTAGCAGAACCGCCTTGTAGCTCATACGTAGAGATACACTGCTTAAGTGACCGGACTGTCGGCACGATGACGGCTCTTAGGCCCTCCTTGTACACGGGCATCTGGATGGTGACATGAGGTAGTCGTTCAGTCTCCCGATCAAGTCGTTTCGGGGGCTTCCCGGAATAAAATCTTGAGTTCTTGTCGATTGCGGATATAGGACCGATTGTTTGGAAAATGTTGGTGATCAATGACTGGAAGAAGAACATGGCCACCCACATCTCAATCGGAATGACCGCGATGAGTGCCAACCGATAATATGTCTTGTCGGTTTCGACTTCGTATGCCAGGGATCTCAGACCTAGCCCCATACAAGCCATGCAAAGCGCCAAGGTTAGGGCCACGATGCATGGGCTGCTGAGTTTAGTACGTCTTTCGTCTGCGTCGTTCGCCGCCTCTAGATCTACCGCCGTGGCGTCTATTTCAACCCCTTGGCTTTTTTCTCTGCCTTCCCGCTTTTCTTCTTTCTCAGCTACACTATTGCCAGTACCCCAGATCATATTCATTAATTGTCTTTCTATGGCGTCGGCTCTCACTAGGAGTTTTTGGGGCTCGTCATCCCAGACCACCAGGATCTGCTTGTCCTGAATGAACGCGGCAAAATGGTGTTTTTGACATCGAGGTAGTTCACTCATGCTAGGTAATACCTGCAAGCGGAGGCCTTTGGAAATGGGGATATAGTCGTATGTCGTTCGTCTCGCATTTAGAATGACGTTGATGATCCTTGTGTTGACCGTCATAGCACACTACGAAATTGTTTAGTGGTTTGCCCTATTTTATGTGGAAGAGGCGGATACAGACCCGGACGTTTAATTCCATTATCATATCATACAAACCATTGGGCACCTCTTGAAGCGATGGCGGACAGCATGCGTAGTCATTTTTACCCTTCTTCAAAACGACGCCCTCGTCAAACTCCAAACCAGTTGTATATTGTCTTTCTAGTTGCTGCTGGTATAACCAGCTGCACATGACATCAGATCTAACATTTATGAAATTTTTTCGAGCATTGCGAATTTGTTCGATAGGATCTAACGAGCTCGCTGGCGATGTGGAGCGTGGCTGGGGCGTATAAGATTCGTATGGGGTTTTCGGCGCTGCTATACCCGGGGCTAGGAGGGTGGGTGTAAACGATAAAGGTGCAATTGGATTCGAGCTTTCCGGTGTAGGTACTTCGTGGCTCTTTTCTTTGTTTTCTTTCGCGCGAGCGGGAGTAAAATATGATTTGAAGACGCCCATGTTGACAGGCTGTGGAGGCTAGAAGCAATCGATATCACGTCTGCCTGCGACAATGTCCATCAAGAATAGTAGGGGAAGAAAGACTGCTTCAGAGCTACGAAAACGATTGGCGGGAAGGCTCGTAACCTGGAGAGACGTGACTAAGTAAAATGGTGATATGACAATATCTATAACTACTAGCTTCGCGGCGCCATTGTTGTTTTTCTACGTGGGTTTCGAATTTCAGCTGAGAAGGACATCTTGAGGAAATAGTGCCATCGCCACAAGGCATCGAAGGACCGAACCGACGCCATCGGATTTAATATTTAATAGAACGTCAACTACGAAAATAAGAAGCAGCTCCCCACTCGGGAAGATAAGGTACAACACCTTGCTAATACGGGTTTTCGTGCGTCGCATGCAGCAGCTGGTAGGCGTTGGTGGGTAGCGATGAGAATGGGGGCCGCTGCAAAGAGCTGACAATCGACAGGGCGGCAGAAGCCTAGCCCTCAATGGTTCATGACTAGACAACGCCCGTGATGGAAGACAGCGCAACAAATTGCGAGGTTGACCTGCATTAGATATCTATTGAGCAAGGGCTATGGGCCGTGGGCTGCATAAGCACTTCGGTGGCTCTAGATTGTGGAAATTTGAGTATGATAATTGGCTGCAAGTGCGGCATCGGGAGCAAACAACGATGAAGTTTGCTTCGACCGGCTCTCCTAACCGGTCAGCTTCAGAAATATCTTTCAGGACTATCGATTCGGGGCTGATAATCTTGAAAGTCCGGTGGCTTTACGAGCCACCGAAGACAAACGAGAACGATCTAGGCGCCGGAGATGAAAAAGCTGAATTGGCAACAATTGCTTTCTTCGTCAGCCATAACTGATAAAATTCAAGATCGCAATCATTGGCACGGACGCCGAGATTAGATACCGGCCTTTATTGGTATTTATAAGCGATATGTCAGTTTTCAAAGGGAGTAAGATAAATGTGGCTGGTTAGATAGACGCTCTACTCTCCATTGGCTTGACGAAATAGGGATGAATTCTCAGAAGTAGCCGATTATGAGGCGGGTTGGTAAGATTAGAAGTTGCAGTCTCAAGTAAATACGAGATGGAGACTCAGCTGGAGCCTCTGGTTCGGGGCCTGGCCCACATTTTAGAGCGCTGCGGATAGCCACTAGGATAGGGTTTAGTGACGGGAAGATCTCGGTTAGCTCCATCAAAACCCCTGAATGGACATGGCAATTGCTACACACCTAGAACAGTACACTGGAATTGAAAGACTACAGTGGCAATAAGTTTGAACAAGAGCGACATGCCAGGGCTAATGCAAGTAGCTACCTCTTCCCTTAACCTTCAACTCCAAGTTTCCAATAATGGACTACTAAGAGTCTACGTGCAGGCAACTAACTTATGTACATACTTAATTGACCTTGAAAGCATTTAAGACTGGAATATGTCATCTCTTGGCTCTCTAACATCATTGCTATTAGTACAGTTCTACCGATAACCAACATTTAGCTCTTTGATATTAAGTGTGCTATAGGGTATCATGTTACTTTTGCACCCCCGACAAGAATCTCATGTCTTCGAAATTCTAAAGGGGATCATGATCACTGCCTAGGTAGTATTGTGTTAAGAGAAGACGTGAGACGAGTCATCTACTTCGTCTAAAGTAGTTTTGCGTGACTTTCCCAATCCCCTATGCCATTACTCATTACTCATTCGGAGTCATTCCTGAAAGCCTCCGACAGACCTATACTATTCAAGTCCCTTCCGAGTCACGATGCTTAGCTCTAAAAGTGTAGTCTTTTGCTTTTCGAAGGATAAAAGCTAGCTACAAGAAGATAGGGGGAATATAAGGGAATGAGTACCTAGGTAAGCGATGTGGTCTTAGTTTGTGTTGCCTTTACCACGTTGACACCAGTGACTGGATACATACAAACGATACGTTATCCTAGCATTGAATTAGTTAATGTGTGTTTAAGTCGGTAGGCTCGAGGCCAGAGCATTCTGGACAACTTCTTATTGAGCACAAGGCTTGTAAAATCTCTCAATGTTTGGAAAGCAGCAACGGTGATCACTACGTAGTAGCTGAAGATAGATACCGTCTATCTTGATAATAGCGGGAACAGCGGGAACAGTGAATTCATAGTGGCATATAGTGGAGTCATCTACCACATCTTGACGTTGAGCTCATGATATGCCCCATTATTTTCGGTCAGAATCATCTCGATTAAATTGGCCTGGATGGTCGTCGTCTCGCAATTTGATGACCGGCAAGACTAGAAAAAGGTTATATGAGAGATAAAGTCAGCAGTGGGTGTTCATAACATTATTCCAGACCCGTCTAGTCGTATAAAAAAAAGTTCAGATGTGTTTTGAGAGCTGTCAGAATGCTGCCGATGCGGTATATCGTCCGCAACCCCATTGGATGGATGCATTCTCAATCTAGTAGGGTGGTAATTTATGCGGGGCGAATGTCATTGCGCAGCCCTCACGGTCTTAGTTAAAGGACCCTGATGATTTTCACCTATCGAATGTTGGATGGAAAAAGATCGAATTCTCAGGGACCGAATCCGGATGCACGTCAACATACATGTTCGACCAGTCTGAATCGAGCTGGTTGAAGTTGTGGAAGGTTTGTAGATAGAAACTTTCAATTGATTCCAATTTTTTGTAGGTAATATAAGCGTGAACACGTGATAGATTGGCGCTTTTCCTTCCCCGACCTCCGCGCTGACATCATCTTGTAGTACAATAGCTAAATCCACATTCCTAGCACTCTTCAATTACCTACACTCTATTTCTCTATTCCTTTACTGCTTCAACTACTTCCTAGGTTTGTAACCATACTAAAGCTACCAGGTGTTGCAATTGAACAGTTCTCTTATTAGGTAGTTAGTTAGTCGGTTGGCGGGTGCTTATTCCCTGTGCAAGGACCCTGAACTGATCTGTTCATCCTGTCCTTTTTATTCCCTGTCGCTTCGTGGCGGTCACCAGGCGTCTCACTAGAACCAAAATCCCACGATACCCTCGCCCCCCCGCGTCCGCTCGTACTACATAGTACAATACCTATATAATCCCTCGATTTTCGTCCTATCCTGTCATTCTTTCTTATTCCATTTAAAAAATTGCTAGTCACGGGAACAATTACCTACCTAGTAAACACCTCTTATCTCGAAGTGCGGGACTGTCGATCATAACGACGTAAACGAATTCCCGAGATACCCCCACTCGCTACGACTTCGCGAGTATCTCGTCGCTTAGGACTTCTATACCGCTTTTTAGAGTACTCCTTTCTCCTTGACCCTTTTTACCCCCCATAAACGCCTACGAGTTGCTGTCATCGACCTACAATGGCCGACTTGCTAACGCCGGGTCTTTCGAAGGCCCACCGACGTGACACCAGAGACGGAACTCGTCGCGCAAGTGATGATTGGGGAGTTTTCGACGATGCGAGAACGTATTACACATCCGATGCCCGTCATGGCGGAGATCGAGCACATAAACGAAATCGGACATATTCTCAAGTATGTTATATCCTACCCTAACTTTGCGACGACTGGAAAATTAGCTAAGGAAAGGTAGAATGGTATCGTTCAGGAAATAGAGCGCATGGGACTTCACGAACCACATAGGCGAGGTAGTCATGGTATGAGAAGCACTCTCACCCAATAGCTAGAAAAAGGTCTTACTAAATCTTGTATTCTCAGACGAATCGAGCCGACCGCACTCACGTCAATTCCTCGTCGATGTTGACCATACCCTAGAAAGCTTACAAGCACAGGAAGATACCGATGGCAATATGCAAATCACAATCGAAGATGCCGGCCCGAAGGTAAGCTCTTGAAGACTAGGAAATGGTTATAAAACGATTCCTAAGACGTCTTAGGTAATGGCACTTCGAACTGCCGCATCTGGCGGCCACAACCGATTCGATATCCGAGGCACGTACATGCTTTCGAACCTCTTACAAGAATTGTACATGGCGAAGGAGTTTGGACGCAAGCGAATCATCCTCGATATCGGCCGTCTAAACGAGAACCCTGTCAGCAGATTATCTAGGCTCATTAAGAACCAATTCTGGGAGGGGTTAACCCGTCGCATCGATGCCTCGAGCATTGAAATTGCGGCGAAAGATCCCAAAGATTGGACGGATGACCCGCGACCTCGCATTTACGTCCCGCCGGGAGCTCCAGAGCAATATGAATTCTACCAAAAGGTTGCTCGCGATCGACCAGAAATCCGACTAGACGTCCTATACCTCCCTGAAAAGATCACTCCTCAAATACTACGAGACATGAACGATAAGCCTGGGCTTCTCGCAGTCGCAATGGAACCGATTATTGACCCGAAGACTGGGGAGAAGACTCTACGTGGGTTACCATTTGTGGTTCCGGGAGGCAGATTCAATGAATTGTATGGATGGGATAGCTATATGGAATCTCTTGGGCTCCTAGTTAATGACAAGGTGTACCTTGCCAAGTCCATGGTTCAGAACTTTTGCTTTTGTATTAGACACTATGGCAAGATACTCAACGCAACCAGATCATACTATTTGTTACGGTCGCAACCGCCGTTCTTAACAGACATGGCGCTGCGAGTATACGAAAAGATTCAGCATGAACCTGGCGCAGTCGATTTCCTTAAGACGGCATTCCTCGCTGCGATCAAGGAGTATTATTGTGTGTGGATGTCGGAGCCGCGACTAGATCCGAAAACTGGTCTTTCGCGGTACCGGCCGGAAGGATTGGGTGTGCCACCGGAGACGGAAGCCTCCCACTTCGTCCACATCCTCGAGCCTTATGCCAAGAAGCATAACATGGGGTTTGAAGAATTCGTCAGGGCTTATAACCATAACGAGGTTAATGAGCCGGAATTAGACGAATACTTCCTTCACGATCGTGCCGTGCGAGAGTCGGGCCACGATACTTCGTACAGACTCGAAAAAGTGTGCGCCAACCTCGCGACTATCGATTTGAACTCACTGGTCTATAAATACGAAATGGACATTGCGCGCACTATCCGCAACGTCTTCGGTGACAAACTGGAAATTCCTGCGGAATGGTGTAGTGGCACCATGGTACCAGGCCAAGTCGAAACATCGGCTATCTGGGACCGTCGCTGGAAGAGGCGACGCGCGGCTATTCATAAGTACTGCTGGAACGAGGATAAAGGCATGTACTTCGACTACGATACCGTGAAGCAGGAACAGTGCACTTATGAGTCATGCACGACGTTCTGGCCTCTCTGGGCCGGCGTCCCGGATCCCGAACGCGCGGCCAAGGTGGTCAAATGCGCGGTTCCGAAATTTGAAGCTTACGGTGGACTACTCTCCGGAACGGAGGAGTCGCGCGGTGTGGTTAGTCTTGAGCGTCCGAATCGGCAGTGGGATTATCCGTATGGATGGGCGCCCCAGCAGATGCTGGCTTGGACGGGGTTGTATAGATATGGCTACGCGGATCTTGCGCAGAAACTTGCGTACAAGTGGCTTTTCATGGTTACGAAGGCGTTCTTCGATTTCAATGGTGTGGTTGTGGAGAAATATGATGTTACGAGGCCTGTTGATCCGCATCGTGTTGATGCGGAGTATGGGAATCAGGGACTGGATTTTAAGGGTGTGGCTAAAGAAGGGTAAGTTACCTATACCTATTTCTATGAGATGGAGTTTGAGGTGTTGTGGCTAACTGTGTTTGTCTAGGTTCGGCTGGGTTAACGCAAGTTATGTGTACGGCCTCCAGTTCATCAACACGGAGATGAAGAGAGCGCTCGGCACGCTGACTCCGTACGAGACGTATGAGAAGGCTCAGCAGCTGAAGGAGGAGAAATTGCTTCAGGAATTGGCTTGATGCTGTTGCCTTTTTATCTCATCCTTTGGTTTTCTACTCTAAGTTGATATGTTGATACGACAATTACGGAAAGGTATCATTGTCCGTTTTCTATGGTCGGGATGGGCTTAGAGGTATGAAATCAATCAACTTAGGTTGCATGACGATTATGTCGTAGTCTCAGTAGAGATGTATGAACGACGAATGAATAGGTATTATTTAGTGAGTGATGACTTGCGAAGTTAATGAAGTCTGCAATTATTGTTATTCGGAGATGTGAACATTTCCGGTTGTTAGGTAGATTTAATATCGATACCGTTTTCGTTTCGTTTTCGAAGTCGAGATACTTAGCCCGGGTTATATTGTATTTCGTTTAAGGAAATTCTCTACCCAAAACACAAATCCTCTAGATTGTGACAATAATGACCTTATACATCACGATAACTTAGAAGATGATGATTACCTAAGTCTCTAGTTCGCACGCAAGATACCAAGTGTCTGCAACTGGGGAGCAGGAATACCGGGAGCCGAGGCCCGGGGCTAAGGTTTCTAAATGTCGGGTACAAACGGGGAAGGCGTCGTTTCTTTATCGTGGCGAGTACATTTTATGAACATGGGATAAAGCTGATATACAATATAGATACGGAATCTGTATACATATTTCGCTCTTTTATTGGATAAATGGAAGCTGATTCAGATTCTTTCTTGTTCACATGTCAAGCTTCAAGTAATCCACCTCCACATTAATTCATGCGCGGGATGAATCTGATCTTACTTGCGTTTATCTCTTCTCATTATGTGAGACTTGAAAATGTTATAGTAAATTGAAAATTAAAATTCACCTCGTCTCAAAATAATTATTTTTCTCAATTGTTCTAATTTCATTTCTATAGTTCGTATATTCAAATTGAAGATGTAAATTCTTTTCTAGTGATAACGTCATTATCAAATGCTAGAACGAAGTTTAAACCCCAATCCCCGGCCCCCGGCTGTTGCACCTGTATTATATGTAGTACCACTCTAAGCGCCCCTAATTGCGGGGGACCAGGGGGGCGGTCTTTGTTTCGATCGACCTGGATCCCTCACCCACTTTCTTCCTTTTCTTCACTTTTATTTTGCTTCAAAGGGCTCTAACTCGGTAACTCGGCCAATCACGGCAAACCAGACATACACTACCCGCAATACCCTTCTCGACCGTTGAGTCCCCTTGAGCCGAGATGCCGTAGTTCGACGTCAGAAGCTTTGAAGCTCTTTCGTATCCCCCATGTGTTACTCCATGGTTCCGAGGTGCGCCGGTGAACCATCCATCCCCGTTGGGCCAATGGACGATCACACCGCTACCGTGGTTGCCTTAGAATCGTTCAAGTTTGAGCATCAGAGGCAGCTTATGATGGAATCTATAGCCGCTTGACCGATCGCTGCCGAATGCGCGTGTCCGTGGTAAGTAAGGATTCTAAACCGACAGGACTGCTTTTTTGTACATCAACAAGGTAGGTCCTCGATGTCAGCTTACTAGGTAGTGTCGTTTCTTACTCGTTTGTCTACATCCGTGATTCGGAATATTCTTTGTCGATAATAGTTCCACACTTTTAACATCTGTGGCCGGTTCATCTTAATCCCCTTTTCTCAATTTTTGATTTCTACTTCCTTGAACCCGTCCGTAATTCGGCGGTGACTCAGTGTACACGTATTCATTGTATCTCATCAACTGAGATATCAAGGATCATAAAAGAGGCCTTCAATTCAAAAATTTATCCACCATCCTGTGAGGCTTGATATATACGTCATCACTATACTGTGCTTGAACTACCTTGCCCAGTATGGCGTCTAACAATATGATCAACCCGGCTATCGACCCGAACGTCGAAGATGAGCTATTCGAGAAGGAAATTGAGGCCGTGAAACAATGGTGGAGTGACTCAAGATGGAGATATACCAAACGACCCTTCACTGCGGAACAAATTGTCTCCAAGAGAGGTCACCTCAAAATCGACTACCCGAGCAATGCCCAATCCAAGAAGCTATGGAGTATCCTCGAGAATCGTTTCCAGAACAAGGATGCCAGCTATACCTACGGCTGTCTAGAGCCGACAATGGTCACGCAAATGGCCAAGTATCTCGACACTGTCTATGTTTCTGGCTGGCAATCATCATCAACCGCATCATCATCGGACGAGCCTGGCCCCGATCTAGCAGATTACCCCTATGTAAGTTTCTTCGTTACGTCCTACCACAAATTCACGTACTGACAAGATAAGACCACTGTCCCGAACAAGGTTAAGCACCTATTCATGGCACAACTCTTCCACGACCGCAAACAACGGCAAGAACGCCTCAGCGTACCCAAAGCCGAGCGTGCTAAGTTAGCCAACATCGACTACCTCCGACCTATCATCGCGGATGCAGACACGGGCCACGGCGGTCTAACTGCCGTCATGAAGCTGACAAAACTATTCATCGAGCAAGGAGCTGCCGGTATCCACATCGAGGACCAAGCACCCGGTACTAAGAAGTGTGGACACATGGCAGGAAAGGTCCTGGTGCCTATCAGCGAACACATCAACCGCCTTGTCGCGATCCGAGCACAAGCCGACATCATGGGCTCAGACTTGGTCGCCGTCGCACGTACCGATGCAGAAGCTGCCACGCTCATCACAACGACCATCGACCCGCGAGACCATGCCTTCATCCTCGGATCTACAAACCCCCAATTGCAACCTTTGAACGACCTTATGGTGGCCGCGGAACGCGCGGGTAAGACCGGGGATCAACTACAAGCGATTGAGGATGCCTGGTTGCAACAAGCCAACCTGCGACGCTTCGATGAGGCTGTCGTAGATGCTATTAATGCGGCGCCCTCGTTGCCGAATAAGAAGGACCTAATTAAGCAGTATACTGAGAAGGCTAAGGGCAAGAGCCATTCAGAGGCGCGTGCTATTGCGCACGGTATTACAGGCGTGGATATCTTCTTTGACTGGGATGCGCCGCGTACGAGAGAGGGGTACTATAGACTGAAGGGAGGCTGTGATTGTGCAGTTAACCGCGCTATTGCGTATGCACCCTACTGCGATGCTATTTGGATGGAGAGCAAGTTGCCGGATTATAAGCAGGCGGTCGAGTTTGCGAAGGGTGTGCATGCCGTGTGGCCGGAACAGAAGTACGTTTTTAAAAATTTTTTCACCCCCTTACCCCTTTCTACAGCGTAAGACTAGAATGCTAACAAAGTTGCGAAAAATAGATTGGCATACAACCTCTCACCCTCCTTCAACTGGAAAGCCGCCATGCCGCGCGACGAGCAGGAGACCTATATCCGCCGATTAGCAGGGCTAGGTTACTGCTGGCAGTTCATCACGCTGGCGGGCTTGCACACCACGGCGCTTATTAGCGACAAATTCGCTCGCGCGTATGCTCGTGATGGTATGCGTGCCTATGGAGAACTTGTCCAGGAGCCGGAGATAGATGGTGGTGTTGATGTTGTTAAACACCAGAAATGGAGCGGTGCGACGTATGTTGATGAGTTGCAAAAGATGGTTACTGGTGGTGTAAGCAGTACTGCGGCGATGGGGAAGGGCGTTACGGAGGATCAGTTTCATTAAGGCGGATGGGTTGATGATTGATATGAGGATGAAAATTAGTGTAGATATAAGTGGTAGCACTACATACCTACATTCAATGAACGGTATGATACTTGTTGGATTTTCTATATTGGCTTTCATGGATTGCTATGTCTATAAATATGAGTTTTTGATATGAAATAAGTTGGATATAATGACAATTTAAAGAAGAAAAAAATCATGTTTATGAAAAGCTGATCTTCTACAGTGTTTATGACGCATGCTTATCGACTATGAAGGAATATATGCCTGTGTTTTTGGTCCTTCGTGTTTCCTAGGTTCTAAGCAGCACTGTGCATAAGAAAAGAAATACTGTGCGGGTTTACCGTGGATAGGACAAGTCGTTCCGACTCTCACCATTTGTATTGCTTTAACCATCATCACTCCTAAAGTGACTTACATGATGTTCTCCGTGAACATTTCGAATTTTGTTTCTAGTCGATGCTACAACCTATAATAGGCGGCCCTTAAAACATATATCTCAAACTGTTGCACCAGGAGAGGCTAAATGTCGCAATTTTCCCGATAGGCCTTCGAGCGTGTAGTAATCATGTAGCGACTCGCAGAGTCGTAAAAGCCTGTGTTCACATGTTATTCGTTGGCATCACGAACACTCGGTTGTATTGGTGTAAGACATAACCTAAACTACTGCATGACTATAATTGAGTTACTCGAGATATATCAATGATGCCTCGTCGCTTAAGTCCTATATGGCTGCCTTCGAATAATTATACCTATTTCGTCGTAGATGGCAAGTAGCATGTAGGGCAACCTACACGTGGGCTCTTGGTGTATTACTCTTTGTTGAGTTGCCTATAAATGCCGATCAGTATGCGATGCATTTGTATGGTTGTGCATGGTCAAACAAAGGATCTGGATTCGACGAGAATGTGTTCTGAAGTTTTCGTGACTAGAAAACAAAGACATTTTATGGTAACATTGCGATTCCCGCGTGACAGGCTGAAGTTGAAGTGACAACGAATGCATTAATACATGTGTCTTTTAGGTCTTCCAGGTATATGTATGTACCTGGCAGCCTGGGTTAGTGCACGTAGTGGCAACGCAACCTTCTGTGGCTGGATTGTGTTTGCTGGTGACTAGCCTGGGTTATCACTTCCTTATCAGTTGACTGCCGGGTTCCCAACTACTGCCAAGTTGTTCTGGCTTCGGGCTATGCAGGGGTTCAGGAGCAACCTAAAAATACTTGGTACCTGGAACGAGATCGGCTGTACATTTCCTCTTTTACAAAATTTGGGTAGGAAAGAAGTCCCTACTAACAGATCAATTTGATCTTTGTCAGATCCGTGGGAAGGTACATCCAACGTACACTAGAACTTACAGCACGTACTACATGTACTAGGTGTGCTAAGTAAGGCATGGCTCAACAATACCTACAGTACATTGCCCCCCACCGGTGTCGCAACCTTGGCAACCATTTCGTACCCTTGCAAGTTCCGCCCATCACTTTTCTTCCTCTTACATCAGGCGCAGCAACCAGGCAACTTGGATTTACCAACTAGTTGTCCTCCTGGAATAGTTTCTCTTATGATATGGGGGGTCAATTGACGGTGTTTCCTTCTTCATATTAGCATTCTCTCTAAATCATTTTCTTTCTCTTTATTTTCTTATCGCACACCCTCATTCAGTCTACCTACGACAGTCTTTTTAACGACAAATACAGTGCGCCTCTATATTATCTTCACTTTACTCATATCGCATTCTCTCTCCTTTTCCGTCTATGCTCTCGGTTAAAGTCGTTTGATCACTTCCAGTTCCGCCGGCGTGCTATGCGCATCGGCCGCATATTTCCTTCTCGATGTACCATCTCCGACGTATATCTATCGTCGCTGTCGTCCTCGGTGTTCTCATCTTCCTCGCCGCTTTCTTACCCCGAGTCCTCAACCCCGTCCCGCCAAGTAAAGAAAAGCAGGACGCCGACCAACAATGGATTAATACCTCACCGCATTGGCTAGACCGTCAAGCATGTCGCTGGCTAAGTCTATGCGGTCTTTTACATTTAAAAAGCGATCCTCCGGCGAAGCCGAAGATTCCCGAGGACGATGGTCGGAGGCACGAGTTGAGGTCAACACCGGAAGAGGACTGGGAAACCGTAGCAAGAGGAGGAGGCAGTCATAACAAAGGGAAACTTAGAGAGATTCCGGACTATGTATTGAACTATGCTCCCCTAGTTCACCTTTATTCGCAAGAGTTCTTCTGGCCTTCCGACATTGCCGACCACATGAAACATGTGTTACCGGACGTCAGCGAAGACAAGTGGCCGTCCAACGGGTCGCAAACACTAAACTTAGCGAATCTGAACGAGCTGAGCTCCGAATTAAAATTCCAGTTTCTCAAGAGCAGAGACGACGTCGAATCTCGCCCGCGATGGCTCCACAGCAAGAGGAATAGACCCATCGCCTTTAGCGACAATGATGGGAAAGAAGAGCAAGATCCAGAAGGAGAGCCAGACCGAATACTTGATGATACGACATGGTACGATGTGGACCGGGATCATCCCCTACACCGAATTTCTGACCCGCGCAAGTTACCCGGCGGTGGAGCATCGGCGCGGCGCCTTCGTGCTCGTGAACAACAAAGGCTTATCGCTCAGTGGGCGCAGGACGATCAGAACACTGAGAATAAGCCCGATGAGTCCGGATACTCTCGTGCACCAGCCACTCTTATTCTAGTAGACAAAGGATCTGGCATTGTTGATGCATTCTGGTTTTTCTTTTACGCATATAACCTTGGACAAACGGTTCTTGGCACCCGATACGGCAACCATGTCGGCGATTGGGAACATTGTATGATTCGATTTGAGTCGGGTGTACCCCGCGGCGTCTTCTTCAGCGAACACGAGGGTGGTCAAGCATATGCATGGCATGCCGTTGAGAAACGGGGAAATGAAACCGAGATTCAGAGGCCAGTTATTTATAGCGCTGTTGGATCGCACGCTATGTATGCTACTCCTGGAAATCATCCGTACGTACTGCCTTTTGGAATACTCAAGGACGTCACGGATCGAGGGCCGCTATGGGACCCGTCTAAGAATCTGAGGGGGTATTGGTATGATTATGCCGCCACCAAAGATGACGAGGGCCTAGAACCGGTAAAGGAGAATGCCGACGAGCCGACGAGCTGGTTTCATTACAAGGGGACTTGGGGTGATAGGTTGTATGGATTAGACGACGCAAGGCAATGGCGATTATTCGGCCAATATCACTACGTTACGGGGCCGCAAGGACCGAAATTTAAAAATCTAGGCAGGGAAAAAGTTTGTCAGACATGGAGATGCCGGATCATTCATAGCATTGCGGAAGGCAAGAAAGGGAGCTGGCATTCATAAGGCAGGCATAAGGGAGAAAGGGGATTTATACCATTACCATACCACCATAGAAAGGGGGCACTGTAGGCGTTTAGTTGGAATTATACCTAGATACCCCAGCGGTAGTTGGGCATGCGTTTTATGTCGAATGTTTATGACATTATATCGATCTTGGATGTTTGGAGAATTGTGCTTGTAGATTTGAGAGTGAATGTGAATGTTTTGGTTCGTGGAAACAGGTTGTTCCCTTGGCGAGGTTAAGACTAAGATGGATATGTAGATGGTAGGTATGGGGCGCTTCAGCTCAGTCTTCACGTGTCCAATGACTTCTCATAGAATCATTCAGCTATAATGGTTCCGGACTATCGGGCCATATTGATCGACTATATCATCGCGAGACAATCTAGCTATGTATGTATGTGCGTAGCATCCGCCTTAGAGAAATTGTAAGGTGTTCGTGGTAGGCAGGGATAGGAATACGCTCTCCGCATTGCCGCCCACGATACCCCAGGATTACCCCGAATTAGGCCCCTAACACTTTTTACCCCAGGCTATAACGCGCGCTTTTGATTGGAGCGCATAGAATGGTAGTGCTGGATCAGCTCATTTACATCGCTAGAATCGGGGTTTGGGGTTTTCCCCCCAGCCTAGAGAGAGAATTCCCTCCACTCAGCGATAGTCGTCTTGGTTCCTGACCCCGGAAACTGGGGTTTGGGGACCGGTTCGATGGCCCGATTTGTGTAGGTGCCTCCGTTGTTGGTATGGTGCTCCAATGCGGTGGATTGAGGTGTGAAGATATATAAGATGTAGGTGTTCGCTTTCGCATACTGGTTCACCGAGTTGAAGGTTTGTTGTTCGTTTTACCTGGCATTTGTGATCTCGAAGCGGAGGATACACGCCAAGATGAAGCCTCATACTTATCAGGTCCGTGAATTGTTTACTCAAAATATTGCAAGACAGCGAAATAAGCTACTTGGAGGGCGGCTGTCATGAAGATGTTGGCTAACTTTATTCGTGATATAGTTCCTCGTCGGCGTTTTCGCCTCGATGGGTTCGGTGCTCTTTGGCTACGACTTGGGTGTCATCGCTGGTGTAGTCGGGAGCACCTCCTACGCTGAGCTGTTCAACGCGAATGCGGCCCAGAAGTCAGTATTTCATAAACCTCGAAGTGAAAAATCAAATTAGAAGAGACCGATCTAACAGTATATCTATAGTGGAGCCGTCGTGTCTCTATTCACAGGCGGTGCCTTCTTTGGCGCCATGTTTGCGGGCCCGGCGGGTGATATACTCGGTCGTAGACTGACGATTATGTTGGGTGCTATCGTGTTCCTGCTGGGTGGCGCTATTCAGACTGCTGCTCAGACTATTAATTACCTGTATGGCGGACGAGCGATTGCTGGTCTGGGTGTTGGTTTCTTGACTATGATTATTCGGTAAGTTTGATATCCCCTATGATGTTAGAGGAGTATAAATACTGACAGCTTGGTGAAGTGAGTTCCCGTTACTTTTTATTTTACAGGGCACCTGGAAGAAAAAAAAGATGGAGTGAACTAGACGGGTGTCTGCGAATGAAAATTGATATAGCAAGCCACAATACTGACCCCCACCCCCAGCTGTCTACCAGAGCGAAATAGCACACCCTTCGATCCGTGGCCGCGTCACCGGTTTACAACAATTCATGCTGGGTATCGGTGCCTTTCTCGCGGGATGGATATCATGGGGATGCTTCATCAACCTGACCAACGACGGGCAATGGCGTATCCCACTCGGTATCCAGATGTTGCCTGCTCTCATCTTAGCTGCTCTGATCTTATTATTCCCTGAGAGTCCCCGTTGGCTCGTTGACCATGACCGCGCCGACGAAGGACTCGCTACGTTGGCTAAACTACACTCGAATGGCGATATCAACGACCCTTGGGTCCAGGCCGAGTTCGCACAGATTAGGGAGACGATTACGTTTGAGCACGAGCATGAGGCTAAGAGTTACCTGGAACTCTTCACTAACCCGTACGTTTCCTTCCTTATTCCCAACCTTCTCTTAATGAACACCTAAATGTGTAACTAACCGCATTTCTTCTATAGCTCTGCCTTCCGCCGCCTCTTTCTGGCCTGCTCGATCCAAGCTGCGACACAAATGACCGGTGTATCCGCGATTCAGTACTTCTCCGTCACGATTTTCGCACAGATCGGTATCTCCGCCGATGAAGCTCTCAAGTACCAGGCTATCAACAGTATCCTCGCGCTCATCGCGCAATCGTTGTGTATGCTTCTGATTGATAAGTTCGGTCGTCGACCTACGATTATCGTTGGAAATCTGGTGAATTGTGTTATGTTCGTCGTCGCGACGATATTGCTCGCGCGTTTCCCGCCGGACACGAATTCTAGCGGAACTGCGGGGTGGGGGTTCATTATTGTGTAAGTAGGATGAGTGTGTAAAATAAGTACCTAGTAATGAGATGGGATGCTAACAATGCGGGTTATAGGACTTGGCTGTATAACATATCCTTCTCCTTTGCCTGCGGTCCGCTATCTTGGTAAGCCACCCCTCCCCTTTCTCACTCTTAACCTAATTAACAACTACCTCAGGATCATACCCGCCGAGATCTTCGACACCCACACCCGAAGCAAAGGTGTATCACTCGCAACTATGACTAGTTTCGCTTTCAACACGCTCATCGGACAAGTTACTAGCATCGCCGTCGACGCCGTTGGTTGGCAGTATTTCATCCTGTTCGCTGTATGCAATGCGACGAACGCTGTTTTCTTCTGGCTTGTATTGCCTGAGACTAAGCGTGTGCCGCTTGAACAGATGAGTACTGTGATTTTCGCGCCTGATGCCCCGTGGATCGTTGTGGGGAAACAGTCTGAGGCGTATAGAGCAGCGGCTGCGGCTGCGGCTGTTGGGCCTGAGGAGGAGGATATTAAGAAGGGTGGTGTATAGGTGGGTGGACAAGGGGGGTTAGGTAGGGTGTGTTGCATCTATCGTGGATTACGAGTTTGGATATACCATATTTGATAGCGTGGATAGCGGGCAAATCTTTAGTTGAGATATCTTGCATTTATTGAGTTTATTCTCTGATATGAAACATATAGTTCTGGCGATCTAGATTGTTATCTGGGGATCTGGGTAAATGTAAGTCGTTTTGATTTGGCCATGTGTTCCGATGTTACGAGGTAGTAACCAGAACCCGCACATGCGTGCTCTGGAACATTGATTAGATCGTATTGCTACCTCACAAAAGATCGCATCTTTAGTAATATCTAAGTGGGTTCTAAAGTGTTGGTATTCAAGATTGACGTATTATCGTACATGATATATCCTCGGAGCTTTCCGCTTCCACATCTACTCACTCGTGCATAATATATCGTAACTAAATGACAAACGGAAACAAGGGTATAAATGAATTATATCTTCTAAATCACTTTTATTTCGTACACGACATCTAGGCCTTGAAAACAGGGGGTCGATACTCGATGTTCTCCAACACGGCATCAACTGCCTCCTGTACATCAGCATGGAAGAATGGTCGGTTGAGACCGTAGAGTGGCACTTGACGAACGGCACTATCATCCTCGTTAATTGAAGGTTGTACCGTGTTTTCCTCGTCACCACGGCTCGCGCTCTTTTCGCCTAGTCGCTTGTCGCTTGAAAGGGGTGAGGCGGCATCTGCTAGGTCGGCTACGCTGAAAATGGACTTCCAGCGGCGACCAGGCTCAGCATCTCCATTCTTTGGTCGCAGGAATCCGAAGCCGGCGGCTGTGAGGGCGCGTCGGGTCCAGGGGTTTCTGACATTGGCAAAATGCCACTCGACGGTGTCGGGTTGCGTGTACCGATCGAGCTGGTTGCGGACGTCAATTAAGGCTTGCACAGAGGTTGCATCGACATTGTTGACAGCGGAGAAGTCCAAAATGACGGCCCTGAGAATAGGTCGCTCTTCCGTATCATCAAGGAGTACCTTGCCCTTTCGTGGACCAGGGTCATTCCATGGACGATCCTAGAAAAAAGTAAGTAAATGGGAATAGAGGGTGGGTTACACAGCAGACTTACGCCCAGTTTTCCAAGAGATTCCGGGTCTGTTCTTCGAGTGGCTTTGAAGATCCCTGCTGTAAGTCCGTCTAAGACACGGGTCGCATTCGGGTAGTTGAACAACTCCGAGAACCGATAGATGAACACCCCAGGGTAAGGATGAGAGACAGGTACTCGAGGGTTTGAATTGTCATCGTGGTTAATTGGAATGAACAAGTTACGCTCGCTTGAGATACCACCTTCCCTGAGGGTTGGGGTGGTCTTCTGGTCTTGAGAAAGGGATTGGCTTTCGCTCGTGTGCTTGTTGGATCTTAAATCTCCGACGGTACGGACTTTAGCGACGCCAAGGAAGTGTCCCTTCGCCTGGAACAAACGGAAAATGAAGACAGCGAAGGACACACAAACAGTGGTATAGATTCCATCCTCAATTGTATCAAAGATAGTCACTAAAACTCCAGCGAAGAAGATGATGACTTCCAAGGGAGAAATTCTCCAAAATTGATACACGACGTTTGGTGGGGAGACGACATCCAAGACAGCGTGAATAATGACAGCAGCAAGAGAGGCCTGAGGAATGTACCAAAAGACTGCCGTCAAGGCGTAAAGTGCAAGAAGCACGACAATAGCTGTAATAACACCGGCGAATGGCGTACGCACGCCAGATTTCGCCTTGATAGCGGTACGGGAGAAGGACCCAGTAGCTGGGTAAGCACCGACGAAGGGACCCAAAAGATTGGTAACACCAATAGCAACAAGCTCTTGAGACGGATCGATGACGTAGTTGTTAACACGTCCGAATGACTTCGAGATAGAAATGTGTTCGATTAAGACGACGATAACGGCCGCGGGAAGCTCCGAGGTGAAAAAGGAGAGGATTTTCGGGTCGAGGTTAGGTACTCCGGCGTGTTGAAATCCTATTTCAGTTAGCCTGGAGTCGATAGTTTAGGGGGCACCCTTACCTCGTGGAACTTCACCCAGGACACTGAAGAGAGGGTTAGTCCGGCGGTGTAGGTTAACACCAGCGCTGATACCGGTGTATAGCAAGATGACGAAAGCTGTTCGGAGAGTGGAAACGAAGAAGAGCGTTCTCTCATGACGGGGATACTTCTTGGCCAAGTATGTGCAAGTCCCCCTGATAATGTATAACATAAGTAAAGCAGTAAGACCCATGGCAGCATCGATCGTGGTGTACTTGAGGTTCTTCAAGGTGTTGATGATGACCAAGTACGTGGCGTCTCGCGTCGAAAATCTCTTCTTTTTGCTGTTCATTCCCATCATAGTAGGTATCTGTCCGACCGCGATGTTGATTCCTGAACCGGTCATAAAGGCGGCAATTGAGGGCAGCGGAATGAAATCGACGATCCAACCAAGTCGTGCTAGACCCAAGAAGCATACGATACCTCCGACAATAACAGCGAGAGCAGATGCGACGGTGTGACCGGGGACATCGGGAATCGCCTTCTCTGCTCTACTGACAATCCCACCGGTGACAGTTGACATAACCGCGACAGGCTTCACAGTGGGTTAGCACAGTGTGTCCTAGTAAATATCACAGGGGCCTTATTTTAAAATATTAACATACTCCGATGGTAATATCCTTCGACGTAGCAAAGAACCAGTACAGAAGTACACCCATGAAAGAAGAGTAAAGTCCATACTGAGGCTCAAGGTTCGCTAAGAGAGCGTAAGCCATGCCCTGAGGCACGACCACAGCTCCGACCGTGACACCTAAAGACGGAACATGTCAGATTCAACGGTGCGGCAGGAGAAATGTTCGGAGCTTACCAGCAATTAGATCACCAATGAACCACGTCAGATTATATCTAGTGATCCAATGCAGGAACGGGAATAGGCGGTAGAAGTAATTGAAGATGCCCCGGGGTGTCGGTGTAATGCTCACAAGCCACCCGACCGCAGTGGGGTCTGTTTCGTCGTACGGCTCGACATTGGGGTGAGATTGAGATGCTTCCCTCGAATCATTGCGCTCGGCTTCGCGTTGGCCGTAGGGGTCCAGGTTCAAGTTGAAGAACCAGGCAAACCCATGGCCGGCCTTCGTCCAAGTAGAAGAAGACATGTTTCAGTCCCCTATGCTACCCAATATGAACCTACTTAGAAGACCTAAGAGAGGCTATGTTTTGGGGCGCGCCCCTGGTGCCTTGTCGATATAGAAATGTACCTTTTTCGGTAAAAGCTGACAATCACCACAACTCGAACCCGGTCTTCGGCTTGCAGTATTAATTGAAGTTTGAGAATTAATTACCGGGCTAAAGTAGATCTCATTGAGGCGTCCACCAGCAATGTATCATCAACTTTCTCCAGACGGTCGAGGCGAATTGACTGCATGATGCGGTCGTATTTAATATGAAAGACGACGGGCAATCTGCAGGATCGAAAGGGCCGAGGGGCTGGATCACCCTGGACGGCGTGATATCGCGCTAGATGCAGAAGCATGGTGTAATTTGAGATTTTTGTCATTTGAAGAAGTGAAGAAGCCTGGGGCTGCTCCGAGCTATGGACGAACGGGAGCTCTTGTAGATGGCGGAATGTGGGTCCACGATGATGTGCGAGCCTTCTTACAGGGATACTCGTACCAAGACTCTTACATATATCCCACTTATATCTCTCTTCCACATGTATTGCGCCATGGGTCTAATGGGGGATCAGCTCTGAACCAGCTCTCAGCCTCGATGAGACCCCGAACCAATGGATGATTTCTTTACTCTCTGTGCTGTAGGTATAATGACATACATATTGTGGTGGTACCCCCATCTTCTGAGATCAACAGCATCACTAGTCTTAACTCTTCCAACTTTCCAACAGTCTGGATCTAGATCTTAGTTCCTCTGACCATACCTATTTACACGAAGCTTAGACATATATGACTTCTGCCCAGCAAGCTGAAGCAAAAACATGAGTACGAATACGGAAAGAAAACGACGAATATCACGAAGCTGAGTCCCCACTGTGACCAAACGCGGGAGGACAATAACTATGAGGTAACACATAACACTTCTTATGTCTTGGAATTCCCTCATTTCTCTATGTCCGCGTTCAGGTCCAAGTCCCCGTCGTATCTCGTAGTATTATCCCGGCATCAAGCTACCAGGGTGTCACGCGACAGAGGTAATCCAACGCCGATCTAACAAACAACCAACTTGTTGTTCTAATAAAACTATCCACTGCATAGTGGATAGCTATTTCCAAGGCGCATACGTTTGCTATGAGACCCCATCTTCATCTAGATCACATATTAGGGTACTCCCGCTTGTGTCACCCACTCGCCCCACGGAAATACCGACTCCTGACGAAAGACCTCCCGAGACACTAGTCACCGGAATTGCATTCAAGATGGTCTAGAGCGTAGGATATGTCAGTAAACATGGCTCGATGGGATTCGTAATCGGGGATATTCGATCAATTAGTGAATTTGATCGCCGATGTTAGGCTCGGTCGGTCGATACTCTAACAAGAGTAGCTATTATGGAGACAGGGGAACAACATCAGTCTTCATCATTTCTTCTCTCTAGGTGTCTGTCTCTACGAAGAAAACGTCCTACGAAAATGTCATAGTAATTCGAATTTGCAACTAGATGACCTGAGTATAACCTACGTACGCCGTGCCCCTATTGCAACCAACTCGGGAAGCAAGCTCTCGACCCCAAAAATACTCTTATTTAGCGAGTGCCTCGATACATACCGCTTGACATCAGATCTTCCGGAATGCACATCGCTAACCTATGTTGGAGCCTTTATGCTCCATGTGATATTACTCTGATGCACATTTACTAGCGACAGCATCAGATGCCACATTACTCTCGCAGAACTAGCCTACTTGCCAAAAGGTACGATGCCAAGTGTTGTGTTCCAACGCCCCTATGTGCTGCCATTCTATCATTTGATTGTGTAATCGATAGTCTAAACACCTACATAATTCGAAAAGACACAACAAGCATCACTAACCTCGGCACTCCTAAGAATTCTTCCAACTCAAGAAGAGCGCGAAGGATCATGAAGTCCCAGAATCAAGATCTGGCTTCAATGACGATGCTCCAAAGTCTAGCAAATGCCACCATTGAAGCTCTAGTTCCGAGCTATCGCTCAGACTTCAAGATAGAGCTGTAGGTAGTGATCACGCCATAGCGAGGGGAAGGCAGATAGGCGAGCTAACAGCATCTGCCGGCTTATAGACTAACAACATTCCGATCTTGACATAAGAGGCTTAATTAAGCTTGTATGAAACTGGATCTAACATGTTTAGATTGTAAATAGTGTTCTTGACGCCATTGTCGTATGAGTGATCTTCGCCTGCTTAGGTACTGAGGCGCTTAGCATATACCAAATGTTAGATGCTATAGACATGGCGCTATAGATGCTAATGTTAATTGTGTTGATTATGTCGAATATTACGAGTACTCTCGGGATCAAGGTATGTTTAATAGAAGTATTTACTACGTAATATTGGTGGCGTCATACCAGAGTACCTAGGTAGGTAGGAGTTGGGCTTCGGATGATCGAGACCCGCACATGAATACCTAGGTAGAGATGAAAGCCTGCATTCTAGGCTATTCAGAATAGTCGTCTTATCGTCCTAATCATGATCACTTATTCTATTCTATAGTATATTAAATGATGTACATGAATTGGGTTCGTATAAAGGAACAATATGTCTTATAAAGAGTCCATGCTGTTTGATCTGTGGTGGACTTTCTTTCTTCCAAGGGCACGTCGGCTTTTCGATAATAGAACCTTCAAGCTCAGGCACCTAAGACCAAGTCGCGAGCTCAAGGGCTGGCGCTTCGACTGTAGACTTGGCGCAGAGGTTATTGCGAGCCATTGCGCAAGGCTCGGTAAAGCGCTATCTATGTCACCGCCGGTCTGTGACAGCTCAATAAAATCTATACACTCGCGAATTCGATCAAGGTTTTCCAGGGTTCGTTCATCGCTACGCCGGTGCGCGTAACGGGGTTCCGGGTTTTCTGTCGGCTCGTTCCGTTCGTCGATGCGGGCTTCCCGCTTGGCTCGCGATGCGCCTCCGCGAATCGCGCGTCTATTATCGTGAGTGTAATGTGGGTATACGATGTTGTACAGAAAATACAGGTTCTTTATAGCTGTTACGTAGCCTTCACGACAAGCATAGTACACAGCATGGCCGAGAATTAGGCGCCGGAGAGAATCGACTTCGTTGTCCCCCCCTAATGAATCAGGGTATGATGCTCCTGCAATCCAAACACTTATGTGCGGGAAGCAGTCATCCCCGTCTGGACTGGGCTCGCCTTGGTCACGTATTGTGCCGCTAATTTTAAGGCGAATCGATGTGTCTGGTGTCGGATCTATTGACAGAACAGCAACGGCGAAGTTAAATAATGTCTGTTGTTCCATGAAGTCTACGAATAACTCGATATCCATCCATCCACCGTTTGGGAACTTCTGATAGCCTGGCTCTTCTTGGGTGGGAATTACCATCCTAACGTACCGGGCGGCGAAGTCTCTGACTTCTGAACGAGACTCGGCCTCCGATATGGAAAAATAATGTGTACAATCAAGAGTGCCTAAGAAATCATTCACAGTGCGGTGGATGAAATGTACTACGTCGTCTGGTCCGACGCTCGAGTCATTTGGGTCGGACACCTCATTTTGCGATATAACTTCGATGAAATGCCCACATTGCCTGTTGAGTTGGCGGCGAAAGTCATTCCATGAATTTTTCATGATACTATCAGTGGCCAACGGTTTGGATGCGGAATACGACGTGATTGAGACGTCTTCGGGAACCACGAGTGCCTCCCACAACTCCCGTATTGTTAATGTGCGCCCAAAGGCTCCGAACCCAGAGATCAGCATTAGTATTTTTCGACTTTTTTGGAGTCCCTCGGGGCTTAGTCTCGAACAAAGATCGCTTGTCACACGATCATAAAATTCGTCCAACTCAAAGGGAAGGGACCTGAGCCTCGACTCCAGCTCCGTAAGCGTTACTATACCATTATCAACCGTGTCTTCAAGGTCTTTCAGGATGAGAGATACCCATAAGAACACGCCTCTAGCGTTATCAATCATGTACTGGCGCATTCTCCATAGAGTGTTCCATCCGGAAGTTTGTACGTTCCCGAAAGGCCTCCCAAATCCCTCTTGGCCCCTTTTCTTCTGGCGGCCAACCTGGGTATTTAATTCTTCCTCAGAATCATACCTATGCATTGATTCTACGAGAGCCCAGAGTCCACGATTAATAACTAAACCAATATCACCTGCATTTTCTTGTTCAAGCGTGATTCTGAAGACGGAGGGCGATGCACGCCGGATGCGAACGAAATCCACCTCGAGTGATGGTTCTGGGCGGCTGAATGCGATAAATTTCATCTTGGAGTATTTGACATCCGTGACAAGCCTACTGAAAGTCCTCAGCAGGGTTGTGGCTTTGGCACTCCTAAAGCATCCATTATTTTGGCAAGTTGACGCCGACACTGGTTTTTTTAAATCCATAGCATCAACAATGCATATTATGGGCTTGTTGGTAGCGCTGACATCCTCCAAGATCTGCTGCCCTATTCTTAGAAAGTCTTCGGAGCTGCACCATGACCACGAGACCCCTTCGTATCGCTCATCTTTGGCAACTTGATGCTTTCTATAGTGTTTGACTACCGTCCTAAATAGAGCAGGGCACTCGCTCAGGAGTTCGTAGATTATAGAGCGCAATAAGGAGATATCCGACGTGCCCACGTCTCCAAGACGGGTTGAATAGAACCGTCCTGCAACGATAGCAGAACTTTTTGCCTTGAGTCGATGCAACATTGATCGCGCCAAAACTGACTTTCCACTCCCAGGTTTGCCGTCGATCCAGAGCAAACCCCGATTAGCCTGGGCCCAATTCTTATATTTTTGGCTTTTCCACACCCACCAAGTCGTACCTTCATCGGCTTTCTCAACTTGCTCACGCCGTGTATTCCACTCAGGAAAATGGAGAGACTCGATACACTCTATCAATAGTTAGTACTTCCGGTCTCCATCCAGTCTAAGAACCTACAAACCGCGGTGTTCAGTGTGTTCATCAACTTGCTGCACTTCTTCTAAGATCGTTGATACTTGACGCGAAATTGTACCCGTCAATATGAGAGGAACGTCCCGATGCGCTGACTGAACTCGTTTATCAAATAATTGCATAATAGTCCGGGCAAGAGCGGTTTGTTCAGCTTCACCCAAAGCATGTAAATTGTCAATCGCAATACAAGCGGGTTGGCCACAGCTGGCGACGACAACTAGTAGGAGTTCTCCTAGGCGGCCTACTTTAGAAAGCCGTGGGTCGCTAATTGCGAAATTTAAAAACTCTCTTTCACAAGACCCCATTCTCATCAGTCTTTCTTCGAGAACGCTTGGTTCGCTACAGTCAAGGAGGAAAGCTTGACAAATGAGAGAGACCATAACCTCGTTAGCAGTAACTTTGGACTCTTGAGCTTTCGTGGCGCTAGGACCAGATGAAAAGGCGGGTAAACATTGGTAGTATAGAGCGCGAGAAATATCCGATTCACTATCATTGCCATGAGTAGTGAAAGGAATATATGCATATGGGAGCAATTGGGCGATAGATGCTGCTAGAGTATCTCGGCCCACACGCCGGGTGTCCCTCGATGATTGGCACCATAAAGTAGAGCTCAAAGCCCTGCGGTTAACCCATCTCTCATAAGCAACCGTATGTATCAGCCAGTGGAGGTCACCAATTGGAATATGGTTCTGGCTGTCGTTGAGTATATCCATGGATGGCTTGGCGGCTTGAGTAATGATGCCTGCCAACTTTTTAACCACTGGTGACATAAATTAGCATTTGAAAATGTAATCAATGTCTAGTGGTGCATACAACCACGATCCCGCAACAAGAATGTACATTTCTTCATATCCCCAAAGGTTTGTTCTTGTTGGATGTATAAACGCGTCGCTGCTTTAATATCCCCCCGTTTTTTTACTTCTTGTAAGCCCACATTTTCCAAGCCGGTCTGAACATTGAATCAGAAGGCTTTTCCTTTCTGAAAAAGCTCTGTATGATCCCGCTGGAAGCTGTTCGCTGTCTGTTCCGTATCCGTAGCAATCGCCTGTAGAGCCGACTTGAGTCCCGGTAAATCGGGACCAAATGAGGTGAGGGCTGGAACTCCGGTGCCTATTGATACGAGGCACCTGACATTGGCGAGACCCAATCCACTGCCATGACCCCATATATCCCCTGCCTCTGACCATAGCAAGTTTGTGGGGTTGTTTGCCCCTGTCGCTCCATCAACAAAAGTCTCGTCGTCGATCGTGATAGGGTCAAAGAAAGTTGTAGCAGCAGATGTTGCCCGTGCGGCTTGCCATATTGTCGCTTTATCTAAGAATTCGGCACCCCTTCGTTCATTATAATAGCTAGAAAGAATGGCGGTTCGACCAGTTTGTTGGCTGGTAGCGCATACAAATCTGTATTACAAGCGTTCCAAGTTAGCATGGAGGTAATAAACTACCTAGGTACCTAGTAACATAATTCAAGACAGGTGGGGACACTCACACCTTACATGAATTTTCCTCGTCTGGGCCTTTCAGCAATGATTCGGCTTCCATATCATATGCCTTAAGAAGCTCCCGGACTCCATTCTCCAAGGCAGTATGGTCGAAACGCCCTTGTGTTTCTCCATTCAATAGGTTGATACGATGGTGAATTTTGGTGAAGATCTTCGGCGATAGTTCCTTATAGGCTGTGATACACTGATCCACTATTAAACGCATTCTTCCGAGCATCAGAGCGATGAGCCCTCCGGTGGAAGTGCCACAGATCATATCGAAGTAGTCGCATGGTTTAGGCGGGTTCTCTCGGTCAATACCCTCCATAAGCCTCTTCAGGATTAACAGGCTGGAGATCCCGCGAACACCCCCACCATCTAGCGAAAGGAGGCATAGGTCTGTTTTGGTCGAGATAGGGCCTGGCAACCAGTGCCTTTCGATGCTCGCAGTCATTTTTAGGACGAACGGCCTAGCCGCCGTTGGTCGCTATGTCGTATGTAATGGCTAAAGCAGACATTTTGTCAAAATGGGACGCAGCCTGATTAGCTACCTACATAGATGTAAGTACTCAGGTACCTACCCAAAGGGGCGTCATGAAAAGTATTCGCCGTATTATTAGCACAGGGTTAAACAGACCATATTATTGGTTAAGAGTACAGTACCACACTGTGTACTCTACGAGACCTGGGCGGCTTATTTGCATTAACAAATTACCCCACCTTAACTCAAGCCACGATATTCCAAGATTCTACCAAAGCCATGAATTTTATAAAGCATGACGGCGAACAAGCCGAACGCGACAGCTTGTAGTACTTCTGGGTCGACACATGCTGCATTGACAAGTCTAGCAGCGTAGAACTTACAGAAGCTATCGACTCCATGTTCCGATGGTACGTCTATCTCGCCGACATCTCAACGCCTGCCTCTAAACCGTCAATACGTCCGATAGCCCGCTTTGGGAATTGCTCGAAAGAGTAGATTGTTTACCCGCGGATGGACACTTCAAGAGATATATGCTGTAAAATAAGGGTATGTGTAAAGCAGATAAAAAAAAATCCGTTGTACCAGAAGCTGGATGGCCTTTTCCATTGTTGGGAGGAACAAATATCACGTGATTGTATCCGCTTATAAGTACCTAAATTCGGGCAGCAATCCAGTAGTGGTTTAATGTTATCTCCTGCCAGCATCTACTCCACGGTGTTTAGCCTACCTTCATCACCAACTTCCTACATTTGTTGTTGCCTGATATATCCATCGTAGTTCTTGATATAGCAGCTATGACTATGTTGAGCCAACCTACTAAACTTCCATACTTTTGCAGTCCCGAAAAGTTGCCAGCTCCAATACCGACAACAGCAATAATTGAAACTGCGTCTAAGACCCTTCCTTGTATTCATGAACCGAGATACAGACGCACAGTTGTTATAGGCGAAAATTTTGTAGTTAAGTATGGTATCGACATCCCGGAAAACGAAGGCCATGCACTGCTTTCTCTGGAGAAGTACCCATCTATCCCAACGCCACAGCTCTATGCCATGTATCGAGAGAACGAAAAACTCTATCTCATAATGGAGTTAAAGCCAGGAATACAGCTCGGCGAAGTGTGGCCTAGTCTAAACGAGGACGAAACGCGAAATATAGCCAGCCAGCTTAGGGAGATATGGGGCCAGATACGGTCTATTCCATCGCCAGGCATCTTTGGTAACGTCACAGGGGGTCCTTTGAGACATCGTTTCTTTCAGTGGCTGGAGCCCGATCCGAGAATCACGGGGCCATTCTTTAAAGAAGAGGATCTCAACATGGCTCTTGCGCTACGGTCACACAAGAATTGGGAGGGTACTGGTAGGCGAGCATGGATGTCGGAGTTTTTTACTCGGAACCTACCAGGGGCATTAACAGGTCACCCAAGCGTGTTTACACATGCAGACCTGCAACGCAAGAACATTCTTGTCCTAGAAGTCCCAGGAAGCCAACCTGGACCGAGACAGTTCAAAGTCACTGCTGTAGTAGATTGGGAAGATGCAGGTTGGTACCCAAGCTATTGGGAATACACAACATGCTTTGTGGATTTCCAATGGGCGGCCAACTGGCCGGAGCATGTCGAGTTAATCATTGATCCTCATATTTCGGAAGCGGGAATTCTGCGATTAGTGCGGCAAGATTTAGAATTCTGAACGATACATATATGCCAACGAGCTATCTAGCGAGTCACTAATAATCAGATGGCCGGGCGTAGTAGGTGCACAAAGGATTGAGAAGAGATGTTTAGGGAGGCCAGAGGACTTATATCAATCGCTAAGGAGCTCGACTTCGCACCATCTTTGAGATATTAAGCCTTATATAATGTCTTCATGCCAGAGTCAGGCCCACACTGTATCAGACCCCCAACACTAATGACCTATTGACTGGTCTTGATAATAACACAGTTATGGACTAGGATTTCCAGACCCACTGTCTAGTCCTGTGGTCCCAACGTCTATACTGACGATAATTATTGTCCCAGACCCAGTAGTATCCAGTGCCGCCTGTCCCTTGACTGTAGGACGTTTGCGTAATGTGTGACGAAGAACCACCGTAACTAGTGTGCTGAGAAGTAGATGCCGAAGAGCTAGAACCCGTTGATGCTGGAACAATGAACCCGGCCTGTCGAAGAGCCGGTATAGCGCGCTGCTCGGTCCATTCGGTGCACTTAATAAGGGGTCGACGTTGCTCTCCGGGCTCATAGAATGTCAGCGGATTTTTGAGTCTTAAATGGTTCCGTTTTCATGGTTGAAACGTTGAACGCTTTCTGCTTCTCAGGAGGAGGGACTCCTCGGAGGAGATTTTCCCAAGCCGAAAGAGATTTTGTCGTATATCCCAAGAAGTCCTTGGAGTGAAAGGATAGGGACAGTTCTGGGTCATTATAAAGCTTTGACTGATATATCATGCCAGATGTAATGTCCCCAGTAACGTGATACATCGTTCCCGAACGATTTGCATTAGTCTCGACGAAAATGACAGTGTGGTACCTTGTGCCGATGATATCGGGGTCTTGTTGGGCGAGGGTAAAGCGTAGTTTATATACAGCATAGTTATATGATTGAGTGGTCATATTTACGGCTCGGAGCAACGAAGTCCTAATGATGATATCAAAGCTAAGTGGTAGGTTATAGTATAGTGTTCGATGAAAAATGAAATATAACAAGATAGGTTAAAACTTGAAGAAAGATGGTCTACCTCATGTTCAAGGCGGAATATAACAACTATATATACCACAGTAAAGAACTTCATGGCGCATAAGTTGGCATTTATAATTGAGGCGCAGCTTTACGTCGAGCTCATACCGCCGCCTGCCTAGAGATTGTTGGTATAGCATGTTTAAATTGTTTCAGTAAGTCGGCCAAACATCATCAGAGTTGGTGTTGTTAGGAGTTGCATTATACCATGTCTAACAGGCATTGCTTAGGCTAACGTCGATTAAACATCGTGGGATTATGAGATGTTTCCCAGGGAAGCGCCGACAGATTCTAGGCGCCGCCGTGAAGTCGAGGCCGACCAAAGGCCAAGAAATTGATTACAGCCCTTGTGTATGAATGGGTTGACTTATTTGACGTAAATAGGTTCGGAGAATGCTAGCGGTAGAACTGAGTGTTATAACAACTGCAGCAGCATGCTTGGTTATATGAGAAGCCAGACCTAGGCTAGGTTTGACAACCATATAGTACATCATGACCTGTAAAATATCAATTGATTAGCTAGTTATTTTGTGATAAGACCAGTAAGACCTGAAATAGCGTTGAACATGCCAAGCTGAAACTTTGTTGGAAGTGTCCAGCGTCTAGAAGCAGTAGCCGGGTCCGAAGACAAATGTCTCCCAACACTCGTAGACATTTTCTGGGTACAGCCGAGCCGCCATTACTCGCCATGTTGGCTAGGCCAGAAATTTCACGAAGATAGGACGCAGCCTGATCAGTTGCAGAGCTTACCTACATAGATGTAAGTATCCAGGTACCTAAGCATACAAGAGGGCGTCATAAAAATGTCACAGTAATATTAGTACGGCTTCAAACTGTGCTGAATAGACTATGTGATTGGTTAGAGAGCACAGTATTTTATACAGTATTTTTATGATACCTCGCATAGTGCTATTTTTCTGGCGCCTTCCTGGCATATAAGACATGAGACTAGGAAATTACCCCACCTTTACCTATGTAACCAATCAGCTTGTCAGCTTACAACTCTAGCTCTTGCTCTTAACTCTCTCTTCTCGACTTCTTTAACCACTATGCGAGCATTATATTGGAAAACCTTATACTTAAGACTGGAGGACTGGATAGGTCTAGGTAATTTGCAATTACTTACCTAGGTAGGTACCTAGGTATATCTGATTGCTCGCTATACGGACTACCCCAACGTACCCGGACAGGCCCCAAGCCACTATCCCCAACCACCTCAACCACGAACCAATGGCTGAGAAAAAAAGCAATAAAATAATTTTCTCGACCCAGGCACAAATATTCTTAAGGGGCGATTGCCACAAATCTCCCGATACCAGTATGATCAGCTCCCGCGTCAAGAGCTTCTTTCCACTCTTCAAGCTTGAAAAGCTTCGTGTCGGCGAAATTATTGCCTCGAGGAAACAAGCCCGTCTCCAACATCTTAATAAGTAAAATAATATCCTCACGCTCATACATCAACTTCCCTTTCAACGTGATGTTGTGGGACATGACTAGCGAAACGACAGGATCTTCGTTCCAACCCATCAAACTAACACGACCATGTCGACGTAAAGCATAGATAGCGCTCCTAACATGTTTCGACTTAGACGCTTCCGGCGGCGAAAAATCCAGGATAGCATCAATGGTCCCAAACGCCTTCAATGCGTTGGTGTCCGCGGCCTCGTCACCGGTCATCTTAAGCGTCTCGATGTTCGCGTTGGGGATACCCCTGAGCACGTATTCCTTCAACCGAGCCAACTTCTCCTCGTTACGTCCCCACGCGATAACCCTTGCGCCCATAGCGGCGGCACACAACACGCCGGCGCCTCCGTAATTAGCGGTTGCGGGGCAAACGACGACGGTTTCACCGGGCTCGAGCCTGATATCGCGTAGCCCGCCAAACGCGACGATTATGTGGCACATATACAGCAGATCCCCGATCTTATATCCAAGACTGCCACACAACCTCGTCTCGTTGAGTGGGTAGCAATTCTCAAGCGGGACTTTGGCGTACTCGGACCAGGTGCCGTCGCGCCACACATCGCGAATTAGCTTTCGGCTACCATCCGAAAGACCCTCGTGGATCGCTGAAACGAACAGATGGTCCGGGTTATCGCGGCTGTGTATTACGCAGTCGATATACACGAGTTGCCCAACGCTGAGTGCGGTTGAGTCAGGACCTAGGGCTACGATACGGCCGATGGAGCTGACGCCACCAACGATCGGTGTTGGGAAGACGTATCCGCGCTCTCCGTTGTAGATTTCGCGAAGGTAGGAGATCACGCCAGAGGCTTCCACGCGGACGATGGCGCTGCCTAGCTCTGGCTTGGGAGTTGGGACTGTCTTGACGTGGAAGCCCTCTTTGGGGGAGTCGAGCACGAGGGCTCGGTGTTCAGTAGGAAGAGATGATGCCATGGTGATAAAAGTAAGGTATTGAAGAAGTGATATTGGTGTATTGTTTGTGTGAATGCTTTTGATGTTGATTCATTCTGACTTCTCATCCTGAATTTGGGGGATATATATATTATATCATGGCCTCACTGTTGTCGGCGATGATCGGACATACTTCACAATTCTCCGACTGAGCAGAGGCCATTACGTAGCCATCGCAAAGCCAAGTCCGCATCAAAGTCCTAACGACTGGTCCACATAATACCTATTTGGTATTATAAATCGCGAGCCTTAACGCCGCCGAGGGTCATGAAGTTGTCCTGCAGATACACCGTTCATGCCGGACTTATCCTCGTATGATTTATCACTCTTCCGGAACCTCAGCCAAGACATGATGAGCGAATAGGAGTAAAAATAGGGTAACTTCCATTAACTTATCGGAGAATAACATCTCGTACTCGTGTGAAGCATTGCTAGATACGTCTTTAGCCTCACGTTCGGATGTGGAGCAAGTTGAAACTCACGATCCGAGATATCTCTGTAGGACTTCAACTAGCCTCGCAGGACTTGCAATTGAACCAGGGTTATAGGACTTGAGCTAGACTAACGTCGTATTGTCGTGGTTTGTTGCCTATTTTGGAATGATATGAGCCTAACCTCCAATCGGATATTCTGGATCTTCTCCGAAGTCTCTAGCAAGGTTATTCGCATTATGGAAAATGTTAGTGAAATACTTAGCCCCATGCAGATAACTACAAGATAGGGTATTTGACTAACTCCCTACACAAATCCGAATTGTATTAAGACGTTTGGTCCTGCCCGGAGAAAGATGATGAAAGCCGACTT
This sequence comes from Hypoxylon trugodes, assembly GCF_022578975.1. Lineage (NCBI taxonomy): Eukaryota > Fungi > Ascomycota > Sordariomycetes > Xylariales > Hypoxylaceae > Hypoxylon > Hypoxylon trugodes. Next base: position 959,164 of record NW_026250019.1, on the reverse strand, counting down.
CCATATTCGATTGAGTTAAAGTAACAACTCAAAGCTTGAAACCTGCTCTAGAGCCTAATAAGGAATGGTATGTACGCCTGAGTCATTGTTGAGTTTAGTTTGCTAGTTCATAAACCCATTTTGTCTGGCGAAACCGTCATCCACTCTACAGATATTCTTCACATCTTTTTATGCCTCTCTCTAGTTTAGAAGACGATTACATATGTATGTATTAGATTTCGTATTGATAGTCTCTTTTCTTTATGTAACCAGACTTAGGCCCACCCTAGCTTGTTTGAATTGTTTTATCCTGTATGCGCAATGTACTTCTCTCTACTCCCTGTACCGGTATCGGCGTTACGAGATTCAACCCGCTTAGCTAAATCATCATTTATCAAAATGCGACCGCTTCGTACTTGCTGCATGTCTCACTCTCTAAGGTTAGAATTGGGAGACTTGAGTTTTGCTAAACTTTATGCGCGTACATAGGCAGGTAATCAGGTGTAGTAGCCACTGCCTAGGTAGCCATCTTAAATCAACTCATGTAGAGTTTCCCTCTGCTGATTCAACTTCGTTAGCTCAAAAGAATAGCTATTTAAACCTCCTCTTATTGACTGTTTCCCCTTCTCCCGAATCTTTCCAATATCCATTGTCAATTGCAGACTTCACTCACCTTAGTCAATTATCACTTAGAATTCTGCCTTACAACGCTTGTGTAGGTCCTTCAAAGGGTTATCGGAAGGCCTCTACCAACGATCACTTTCATAGAGAATGCGATGAGCTCCCAAGGAACTCTCCCACGACCCCAAATTACGAAGTTCGCGAACACCAACCTGCCTAGGTAGTCATGGAGCAACAAGGCGAAGTGCTAAGGGAAACCATCAGCACCTCCGGGGATCCCAAAGCATTGTTCGTATCCCATCCCCTATACACCTCATCATAACCACTGACCTCATATGTATAGCATTAGCATCTGTCCCGCGGCCTACTTTCTTCGCCGCATATGAGAGCGTCGGGGACCCACGAGAAGCCAGTGGCAAGACCTCTTGACGTTGTGCGAAGGCCGTAGAAGTCGATAAGAAGGTGCTGCCAGGATCTTCAATATACACGGGGACAGAAAGTACCCTGAGATCATTACGGAAGACCAACCCGTCATTCAAGAAATTCTTCCCATATAAGCTCGCATTCAATTGGTGCTTGTCGCTATTAGAGAGAGCACATAGGTATTATGGGCTTTGGGATGATGAATTAAAGCATATAATGGACGAAAATCACATTGCAATCAATTACACCATACCAATCCACATACCATTACATTGGTAGCACCTCAATTGGACGCCCTCCACTGCCTTTTTGAGCTTCGCTCCAACATATCCACGGAGTTGTAATTTTTTTTTTCTTTCGTCTGGACGATCCAGCGCCATACATTTCGTCCGTTCTTACCTAGCTATCCGTCAATTGACATCCTCCCTTCTCGGTCGGCAAAGAGGTACATGTGGGTGATTGGGTTACACAAGTTAAAGCGAATGATCCGAATTATGGGTGTCGCGGACTGTTGTACGATGACAAAATATTCCCTTGATCGAATGAATTCTGCGTATTGCCGAGTTTAGATGCAATGCATCGCGAACCCTGCTCCCGTTTGCGGCAAGGTTCATCGCACCATACCGAATTTACTCACAGGAGAAGACCAGGAATTACGGTCGCATTAACTGCATTTATACGCCCTGGACTCCTCGAGCAGTTTAAGCGCTACGCAATTTCCTTAGGTAAAACTGAGACCATCTAACAACAGACCCGGCTCGAAGACATTTATGAACTCAACGAGAATGAATTTATATGCCGTCTTGTTGGCAGCACAGAACCACTTGAGGATAGCATTAAGAAAAAACCTCAATTGCGTGGAATGCCGAAGATGAAGCAGGAGGTCGGGCGCAGTACCTGCACTAGCGCTGGCCCATTTCAGCCAAGTCAACAACGACCACCTGCTATGACCACCAGCGATGGGATACGGAACACCCCGTTGTGGCCGCCCCGCGGTTGTCGGGTCCAGTACCGGGGGCTGCAGGATTCGAACTTGATCGGTTTCCCATTGAGGTTGCACCAGTCGCCCCATTTAACATCGATCCCACTGTCCTCTTAGCAAACATTATGGTGTCTTCGAAGGATTTAGGGGTTGTGTTTCTGAGGAGTAGAAAAGTTCCTGTAGTTTCGTATCAATATATGTATCTGCATAGCGTCTGATGCTCTCGAGGATCATGCTGCGGCGGAAAGGGACCTAATGTCGTGAATATTGTCTGGTGTCGGTCCGGCGTCTACGACTCCTCTCTCGTTGATCCTAACCTAGGTTATCGTTATAGCCTCCAGGTGCTGCTCGGTGTCCTCATCGAACCTATACCGTTACGACACCCGGGCGGCTGCCCTGCGGTTTACTCTTGCGAATACTTTATGGAACAAGAAACCGCTAAGGAGGCCGAATAGGTAAATGAGAATATTCGTAGTGAAGGGGGGCCAACCTTGACTAGCCATTCGTATGTAGGATTACTAAGTTTAGTCGTAACAATATATAGATCCCGTATGATAAATTGCAGATGTAGGCTGTATTATTAACATAAAAAACAAGTGACCACCGCGTTGCTTTACGACCCCAAGATAAGTGAATCGTGATTGGACCTGTTGTCTGTAAGCCCTAACCCTAATTTCTAATGAAGCCATATGCTGCTGATGAGCTTGGGTCATCATAGTCGCCTAAAAGCTAAAGATTGGCAAGATTACCTAGGTAGGTCATCTGCCCGATCGACGGTGACGCAACTGGAGATGGATACAACCATATCGGTATTTCGATAAAGAGGAAGGCTATAGTTACCTAGCTGGGTACCCGGAAGGAAACGGAGGATTTAATGTGTAATCCATTGGGTATATCGCAACGATGTAAACTTCTCGAGATACGTAGTGTCAATCAGCTCTTGAGTAGTTCATGGATCTTGCCCTGAAGAGTGACTCTCCTTGAAGGGCCTTCGTAACTCGTCGTACAAAGCCCAGCCGGATGGTGCGAGGATGGATATATCCGGATATTGGTTCGTCGACCGGTATCCTTTTCGGGCGGTATGATAAAGACATTAGAGTCTTCGTGCTACAATGATATCCTATCGGTCAGTGATTGAATTTCGTCATCGTCCGTATCTCATCCCACTCATAAAATAACGTGTGCAATGCCTGCTGTGCCCCCGACGAGAGAATTTCTGATTGGCGTTGTGTACACCGATCGTCGAATCACATTGCCTACTGTATAAGGGTCTTAGTGCGACCGCGATATCGCTGGTATAAGCAGTGCGGTTTAATGGAGGCGGAGCTGGCTCAATAAGCACGCTAAGGGAATTGGATGGGTTGTAGTAGTAGTGACAACGCGCTGCTCGACATCTCTCTTGTTGGAAATATCTCCAAAAACAAAGAAATCAATCTCCAAGATGTCGTCGTCATGGGTGTGCGCTGGGTAGCCCGTGCAACCCATGATGTGCTGCCATAGCGACGATATTCAAAGAGAGAACTGAGTCATTAAAAGGTGGGCAGCATTAACAAGCTGACAGGGCATCTTCCAAGTTTTGGTTTATTGATAGGCTGAAGGTTGAAAAAGGGGGAGGATTGAAAATGCTCCGAGTTGATTAATATTTGGTGGTATATCAGGCATATTAATAAACAAACAATTGAAAAGATGTATGGTGGCATTGGATATTAGAAGATTGGACCCTGATATAATTTTCGCAACCGTTTTAACCCAGTCATTGCAGGGCGGCAACTTCCGGGTATCGTAGGGTATCTTAGGCTTCCAAGTACCTTCTATATCTATCTACCTACACGAATGTACTCGAATATACACGTACAAACGTATGCAGGTATTACCTAAGCGATTGCTGCTGTTATTGGTCTTTGTTTGGCCTCTAAGACAGCATTAGTACCGCGCTAGCGGGTGTAATTCCGTCACCCCAATCACCCCAATCCCAGCCAGAAGCGGCCACCCTGGGTTCCCACACAGCTGCCGCTGCTTGCCCAAGAAGCCAAGGGGCTACCCTACCGGCAATACGTAAAGTTGGTTAGGTACCAAGATACAGCCCTGGAGCATATAAATCGTATGGTACCCAGTACCTATATGTACTTAGCTGCATGTACTTATGTGCACTTACACACCACTGCAACCAATAGCATAGGATAACCACTCAGTGCCTCTAATCTTTCCTCCCCTCCCAAACGAAACTACTGTACTTTGGCAAACCACGAACGACGAAACTTCCTACTATTTTCTGACCACATCCTTTTTAATTCTTCTTCACGCCACCGGCCAACTTGCGCGACCAACGATCAAGAGTAACTTGTCTTTCGAGATTCGTTTCTTTTGTCTGAGGCGACACCTTCAAGAAAATCGTTCAAGATGAACCCTCACCAGAAGAATAAGATTGACGTCAAGGTTGGTTTTCCCTTCGACGACCTGCCTCCCTCTCCCCACGCAACCTACACATCCCTCGTTGGGTTGGGACACCCACCACCACCTCCTCTCCATGCCCAAGCTAGAGGGGATGACTACCTACACCACAGATGAAAACACCATATTCTATCTAGATCTTACGGGGCATTGCAACGGAATCTAGAAACCATCCCAACCTTCTTTGTCTTCACGCAAGATGACTCCACCACCCGATATATTTACAACCTCACCAACTTCACCGCTACACAAGCTCGTTCACTCGTACGACTCTATAATTGACACAAATATGCTAACGTAACTTTTTACCTAGTCTCTCACTCCCGATGAGCAACGTCTGTTTCGGCTATACGGCAAGCTGCCGTCCAAATCGGACCACTTCGCCAAGCACCTGAAGGAGCGCAAATACTTCGACAGCGGTGACTACGCGATGTCGAAAGCAGGCAAAGGCGACAGCGTCGACACAGGCAGCGTCGGCAGCCAGCACCCAGTCCCCGAGAACATCCCGCACCTAACCTCACCCAACGGTCAAAACAACAACGGCGTCTCAGGAAGCGGAGTCGGTCATCAACATCATCCTAGTCTACACCACGGCACCGGCGCCGCCGCTACCCATCATGCCAGCCCGCAGGTCACATCCGCCGGTAGTCCCGTTAAGGAGAGCAGTTTCCTCCATCGCGAGACTAGCGCCGAGGAAACCGCCGATGATGCTGAGAAAGAGAACAAGGCTGCAACTCCGGAGAAACCTGATAGTCAGGGTATCCCGATCCGAAGATAGGCTGGGTATACCCCGTCGTCGGCTTGCTGCCGTGTGATAAGCTGGGAATGTTAACTAATTCACGGTGGGGTGATGGTTGCATTACTGGGATTACTAGATGGACCGATGGCTGACCGTGGTTAGTCGTATGTTTCTTCTGGTAAATAGGCAAGCTAGACATCTTCACTTTATGTCCTTCATTACGAAGGCTAAGTCACTAGGTACACGAAGGAAAGGGAGAAAATGGGGTCGTGTAAGAGGAGAGAGTTGGACCCCTTTTCGCGATGGATGGATGGATGGATGGTTTTCATGTGGATTACCATTATTTTCGCTTGTGTTTACTTGCTTTGCCTGTTTTCCTTGTTTCATGGGAGTTAGGGTGGCTTACGGTAACTGGCAAAGGGAAATTATCGCAATTGCAAAAAATTTCTTCGGATTGATTTATGTAGCTGTCGTCGTCTGATTTAGGTCTCAATGCTGATTTGATCGGAAAACTCATTCGTTAAGATGCTCGTGGTTTTCGGGGCAGGCAGTGGGGTTGCGTAGTTAGCTGTTCGATATTTTCTGCCTCCGAAAGCAAGCACAGTTTCGGCGTTAGTATTATTATTATCAATATCAATGTTCAAGTATTTGATAGGAGCATTGATATATTCAAAATGAGATTACAAGTCATTGTATTTTGCTTGCTGAACAATACGCCTGAATTGCCGATTCTAATTCCATTTTGAGAGCTTCTTTTCTCTATCCGTTAGGTATGCATTCTAGAGACTTGATGATTCCTCCTCGGCGCCTATACATACATACGTGATCGCAGGATTTCGTTTCATCCCATTTGTTCATATTTAAAATGCGCAAGCCTTCTCAGCCAACGCCTTCGCGCCATCAAACGTTTTGTTTCCACCGATGAATCCAGAAGCATGTATGAACACACCACCCGGAACACCAGATACCTCGTCCAATTGTGCATCACGCGCGCCTCGCCATGGCTCCGGTAGTGCCTTTCGGCTTTGGAATGAGTCCTTGGTTACAGGTACAGCTTGTATCCTCCACTTCGCATCCGGCACGGGTTTCTCAGGGTATAGGACATATAACACCTTCTTATCAGTCTCTCCCTCCTGCTCTTCCAGCGTGTATAAATGATCCTTCCACGGCACAGCTTGACCATCAAAGACCATAATCCGTCCTTCGGGATCGTACTGGAATCTCTTGCTATAAGCCTCATGCACAATAGAGCGTGCCGGTAGCCAAGCAGTAGCATAGTAATCTAAGTCATGCGAGAACTCCTCGCCGATACGTGCGCTCGCTTTTAGAAACTTCTTGTCCTCTTCGGCTTGGGCCTCGACGGGGTCGGAGGGGATGGGGTCGTTCCAGTTTGGGTTCAGTCGGCCGACTACAGCGCCGAGCCCGAAGGCCCCGGTGCTAAATCGCTTCTCGATGCCGGCTGCCTCGAGGGCTGCTGGGTCGTACGCTGAGATGCCGTTGTCGTGGGCGTCCAATGCCTCGACGAAAGATTCGTAGAGTTTGTTCCATAGTACGCCGACCTCGTCACTGTCCTCGGGCTTCTGTATCTTCTGCGCTATGATTGGTTTTCCGAAATGTAGGAATACGAGTCCGGCGCTGGAGAGCTTGGTAGGGCGACCGGGGAATGTGGTGTCGAAGGTACGTTGGTGGTGGTCGTAGCGGTTGCGTGAGGCGTCGTATTCGCCGCCTACATCGACGACTGTGTGGCACGTCTCGAGTTGCGCTGGGTCGCGCGTGCGGATTAGGGAAGAGCCTGCGTAGGTTGGCAGGAGTCGAAGCATATACACGGCAAGCGCTTCGTCGGCGTGGAAATGGCCATTGTGCGTGCCAATCTTAACGCCGGTGCTGCTGCCTTCGGTTTTAAGTCTCTTTGCTGCGTTTTCGGCCATCTTAGTAAAATATCTTAGCATATAGTTTTGTGTTGTGTAATGAATGTGATTGAAGATTTCCAATCGTGGTGATTGTATTGGTGTAAATGTAGGATGGGCTGTGAAGATAGTGGGGTCGTACAGTTTTGGTCCTATTTATTTGAATTGGATATGATACAGCGCTATCGATAGCTTAAGGGAGTGGGGTGGGCGATCCGCTAGGTGTGTGTTTAGTGGAATGTCGCATTTTGTGAGAACTGACGCTTTTTATTAGCGCCGAAAGAAGGAGAGAAGGTAGGAACGCGTGTTGTTACTCCGTAGAAGGGGAAGAGGCGCGGCGTCAGTCAGGCAGGCAAGCCCGACAAAACCCATTACCCATTACCTTACTTTTTTTTACTTGCAGGCACGCCTGAAATCGTCAGATTATGATGCGCCGAACCCTCAGTGGTCATTGTTTCCTTCTATTTTCTCCAATGACTTGGATTGTTTGACAATCCGCACCGCCGTAACAATTAAAAATATCGCCGGTGAAATTTAATTCGATTCTTAATCCTTAATTTCTTTCTCAACGCCGCAACAACCATCCCACACTAATAATTCGCCGACTTTACCTTTCCTCATTTTCATTCCTTACTTTCTTCCCCAATTATCGCCGTCTAAACTTCTACGCATTCGCCCATCCATCAATCCATCGTCGCTATTTAAGAGTACGCCCACGATGGAACGCATTAAAGCCGAGTTTGATCGGGCCTACGACAACGGCGAGCTACCGGATGCCAGACCATCCTACAAGTCATGGAAGAAGAAGTATCGGAAGATGCGCATCAAATTCGATCAGCAATCGCAGAATATAGAGACACTGCATAAGCTAGAGCAAAAGGCGATGCGAACTGCCAAGCGTCTTGCCATCGAAAACGAGTGAGTTGGCATCCTTTATTGCATACCTACGCCGAGCAATGAGATAGAAGATTGCTAATTATCTTCGCCGTTATAGTCGCATAATGGACTTGTTGATGGATATCAACGAGTCGCCTCAGATTCCCTTCGAACGACGTATTGACCTTAACATGGACGAGGACGAAGATGATAACGACTCGGACGCCACTCAGAAGCCTACGAGGTCCCTGCGAAAACTTGAACAAGACGTACCTCATCAATCTTTCGCAGCTACAGCCGAACAATTCCCAGAAATACTGGAAGATCTAGAACCTGAAGATCCGGTAGTAAACCCTACTTCATTTCTCAATGCAGATGACATCGACGAATACATCTACGAGATTGATACGCGACTAAAGCTACCAACGAAGCCTTCTCTCGCACCTAGCATCGTAGGAAAAGAGATTACGAATCCAGCCGCCAACTTCGCGCTACGAAACCCCACAAGCGTGTACAATTGGCTACGAAGACACGCGCCCAAGACATTCCTCCAAGACCTTGAGAAGGAGAAAGGCGGGGATAAGGACAAGGGTAAAGACAAAGACGACGGCCACGGCGATAAGGACGACGACCATCGCAAGCGTAAGAGTACTGGTGGGAATCGTAACAAGAGACAATCAGCTGCTAGTCGCAAGGAGAAGGAGAGGGAGGCTGCGGAGCCCATGGATTGGGATGAGGATCCGGGATACGATGCACCGGCTCCTAAGGGGAAGAGAAAGAGAGACGATGATAGTGGATACAGACCGAAGGGTGGTTCGAGCCGCCCGACGAAGAAGCGTAAGAGTAAGGATTTCGGCTCTCTTCCGTCTAAGGGCTCGCGAAAGTCTGGTGCTTGATTTCTGATACTTGCTACGTCGAGCTGCGGCATGGTTGTTATGGGGATATGTCTGTCCTAGGGCGTTTGAGAAGGTTGAAAACCGTCTACAAGTATGGACGGAAAACTAGGGATGGAATACGGTAATGCCAGTCTGGCTGGCTCCTGCTGGATAGGAATATAGAGCGATAAGGCTACGCTCTAGAGACGCCAGCATATCCTCTACGGCTATTGAGGTATCCTAATACAACCTCTTGTATTAATAAAACTGAGTGTGTTTCTACCAGCTGTGTGACCAATCTCCTAATAAGTGACTAGCACGGTGTGTCAAGCTTTGAGTGACATAAGGGCTCTTGATTGCGATAAGATGATTGGTTCCCACTCGAGTTTTAGTGGATTTTCTCCCCAATAGTAAAATCTACAGGGCTCGGAATTGGAATCTCATTTTTATATCTTGATTTCGATTCGTCTTATATTTACACTAGAACATTTTGAATTTGAGGCTTGAACGAAAATTTTGTAGAGCAATTCATATTCGGTCTCACAAGCCAAAGCACGCGAAAATTGCCTACCTGAGGCACTAGTCAACCTAGCAATCGAGCTCTCGCTCAAGATACACAAACATAAAAACCGAAGAAATAAAAGAAAAGAAGATGCCAGAGCACAAAACATACATAGTCGAACACCTCGACCCCGAACTCGGGCAATGGTCTGAACTTGAGTACATCGCGATTGCGGAGGAGACGCAACGAGCTGGCAATACGTTCATGCTATCATCTCTACCCGAAGAATTCAAAGTACCGGAGAAGCTCGAGAGGGTGCCGGCTTTTAAGGCTGAGAGGAGGGGCGTGGAGGAATTGTATGGAGAGCCGGGGAAGAAGGAGAGGGTTTGTCTGCTAGATCCCCAGGCTGAGGAGGATTTGAATCCTGATGATAAGGGGGTGTTTGATGTGTTTTTATTTGGGGGGATTTTAGGTGCGTCTTCCGATGTAGATCGGGCTTGAGGTTGAAGTTGGCTGACTGGTAAAATATAGGTGATGATCCACCGCGAGGTATGCAAACTTGGGTTCTGTTTTATTAGGGGAATTTAGTAGGTGAAATTTACTAATATACCACATAGATCGAACATCTGAATTACGGAAGAAGGGATTTAAGGGACGCCGGTTAGGCCCTGTGCAGATGACAACAGACACGGCGGTGCGTGTAACGCGGATGGTTGTTGAGGAGCAATGTAAGTCACACATCCCTCTTCCCGCTTATTCGCCATTGTGGTTCAACAACGGAGAACTTGAAGTGCTATATTAACATAAGTCTAAGTCACGTTAAATAAAATTCCCTACCTCGACTTCCCAGAGCTCAAATTCAACGAACATGAGAGCACGCAAATGCCATTTCGATATGTGAAGGGAGATGATGAGAAGCCAATCATGCCCGAGGTGAGAACCCTTCCCCTATAATCATATTTTTGCACACCATCCATTAAAATGCTTCGCTTGATATATAACAATGTCCTATCTAACTATTTAATGTTTAGGGTATGGTGGACTTGATCAAGAAAGATGCGGATAAGAGCATTGACGATCTCTTTTAAGCCTGCATTTTCGACTCTTGGTGGTGGTGGGTTAAGCGGTCATAAAATCACCGGACTCGCCTGAGGTGTAATGGGATCACAGGTAAGATAAAATAATAGGCTTGGGGAAGAAAAAGGGGGGTATCAAATAGATGATATGTTACGTAGCAATCTCACCCATCTTTAGAGTTCGCCTCGTGGTTGCTAAGACAAGAGCTAGCCATTATTAATTAATTGGCATGGAACCATGGCGAGCGCTCCTAAGGCCCATCCACATCCATACCGTCGACTTCGTCTTCCTCCTCATTAGACTTAGAATTTCCGACCTTATCTTGCTCTTCATCCTCTCCATCCTCTCCCCCTATCTCTTCACCTCCACCAGCTAGATCATCCCACCGCTGCGGCGTAGGCGTAGACACTCCCCCCTCACCTTCTTCCCCAGGCACCTCCTCATGCTCGCGAATCAACAGCGTACTAAGGATATCCGAGCGCTTCGCCCTTCTAGGGCCCCGCGTATGCGGCAAGTTAAACTTGCCACGGTGTCCGTGCTTCATCTTCTCTTTTCTGCTGCGATTGCGATGAGGTCTCGGGTCCACACCTCTTGCAATAACAGTTACTTCATCTGTCTCTCCCCGCCGCTTCTTCAGTGCGATGAAATTCGCTAAGAAATTACCCTGGTCGATGCGTTCGCGTGACGACCAACGCTCCGCGGGAGGTACTACAGGTTGGGGATACGACAAGCCATCGGAGCCGTTAACACCGCGTTGGCGGTTTGATGCATCATCTTTCGGGTTGAGTTGTTTCTCTTTGACGGTGATGCGCGAGCAACTTGCGGCCAGGATGTCAACATCTTGGTCCAAGCGTCGGACAACGGGGAGTGGGTTCTCGTCGTCATGTTTTGTCATGAGAAGCTCTGTGCCGACATTTTGGCTCCATTGGCCTGAGTACACACGTCCTTTATATGATATAACGGGGTTTTCCGAGTGCAGCTCGAGGATTTGAACTTGGTGATCGTCTCCCTGGTCGATGTCTTCCTCCTGTTGGGGTTCCTTAAGTTCTTGGTTTCGGGAGATATTGTCGTCTTCATCACTATTTCCCGCACCATCTTCATTTTCATGTCCCGGACTCGTACGTCTATTCAAGTAGAGTTTGGCTCTCTCGTACTTTTCATTTCCTCGGTAAGCTGAGCCTGTTTCACGACTGGTGAAATCTGCCTTGGAGAGATCCAGTGTAACGTAGAACGTCTACATAATTCATTTAGTCTTAAATTCTAGACTTTTTGATTGATATTAATTCTCACCTCAGTCTCAGTATTGGAATATTCATATTCCCATTCTGATTCATCTTCTTGGGGTGGTACTTTGCTATGCTGAAATGTCGAAGCTGCCCCAAGGATATGAGAGCTTCCCTGGCTTATACCATTATTAGCCATTGAATATTTGTAAAACGTAATGGCTAAAGAAGATGCAATGACGCATTTGAGAAGCTCAAGTAAATTCTATTATGAATTTTAGATATTCATGTATTGATTTTCTCAGGATTAACCTATGCGTTTGTCCCAGCATAAGTTATTGATGTAAATAAAGGTAGGAAAGTAAAGCTTCAAGGTAAAGAACGGAACACCGTCACATCGACGTGAAATTTAATTAAGAGGTGTTTGCCAATTACAGCAGTAAACTTAGGCGGTCAGTACCGGCATTACACCCCTAACCTCACTAATTCCTTGGAGGGGTAGTGCCGTTCCAGCTGCCCCTCCTGCCCCTCATCCGCTGAAAAAAATCCCGTCGCAGCAGCAGCTACCCGCGCTTGCGCTCGTTTTCTTTGACTCATCCGACCAGCACTTTCTTTACTTTCCGGCCCGGGGAGATAACTTAAATATCGATTGCCAGGCATCTATTGGATTGATACTGAGCCACCTAATTCTACGTATTTACACAACTTACTGTGACTTGTCTAGGTACTCAAACTGCAACATACACACATACTCTAAGCTCTTCAAACGCGACTACCCACCATGCCTTCTACAGTCCACCTCCTCGACTACGTCGCGGGCAACGTGCGATCTCTCGTCAATGCTATCGAAAAATGTGGCTACAGCGTCGAATGGATCCGAAGCCCCGAGGAAGTTGCGAAAGCCGAAAAGCTGATCTTACCTGGTGTTGGTCACTTCGGCCATTGTACCAGCCAACTCGCTTCCGCAGGATATCTACCAGCCGTCCGCGCCCACATCGATGCTGGCAAGCCGTTCATGGGAATATGCGTCGGCTTACAGGCGCTTTTCGAAGGATCCATCGAAGATCCCGCACACCCTGGTCTGGGATTAATAAAAGGCCAACTGGACTGCTTCGATGACTCCGACAAATCCGTACCGCACATTGGTTGGAATAGCGCCAATGCGAGTTCCAAGAGCCTGTACGATTTACGACCGCAGAGCAAATACTACTACGTCCACTCCTACAAATACCCGTACGTTAAGGGCGAGCTAGAAAACCAAGGGTGGACAGTCGCAACAGGGACATATGGCGGGGAGACATTCGTGGGCGCAGTAGCCAAGGACAACATCCTAGCGACACAATTCCACCCGGAGAAGAGCGGCGTCGCAGGTCTCAGAGTCATAAAAGCCTTTCTAACAGGAGAAGGCGCCAAAATTCTCGGTCAAGTAACCAACGACCCAGCACCTACAGGCGGCCTAACAAAGCGCGTCATCGCCTGTCTCGACGTACGCGCCAACGATCAAGGCGACCTCGTGGTAACCAAAGGCGACCAATACGACGTACGCGAAAAAGAAGGCGGACGCGACGTCCGCAACCTCGGCAAACCCGTCGAACTCGCACGAAAGTACTATGAACAGGGCGCCGACGAAGTAACATTCCTAAACATAACCTCGTTCCGTGACTGTCCACTCGCCGATCTCCCCATGCTAGAAGTCCTCCGGCGGACCTCAGAAACCGTATTCGTACCCCTAACCATCGGCGGCGGAATCCGGGATACCGTCGACGTCGACGGATCCAAAGTCTCCGCGCTTGAAATCGCATCACTGTACTTCCGGTCCGGTGCGGATAAAGTATCGATAGGTTCCGACGCCGTACTCGCAGCTGAAGAATACCATTCCGGCGGTCGCAAACTCTTCGGTAATACCGCTATAGAGCAAATCTCACGTGCATATGGTAATCAAGCCGTCGTCGTAAGCGTTGACCCAAAACGCGTGTACGTACCCAACCAAGCCGACGCAACACGCCATAACACCTTAAAAACCAAATTCCCCGGTCCAAGGGGCGAAGAATATTGTTGGTACGCATGCACCATAAAAGGCGGCCGCGAAACCCGAGATCTGGATGTTGTGGAACTGGTCCAAGCAGTCGAAGCCATGGGCGCGGGTGAGATTTTGCTGAATTGTATCGACCGCGATGGTACGAATAGCGGGTACGATCTCGAACTCATCGAACAAGTTAAATCCGCTATCCGCATCCCGGTGATCGCGTCTAGTGGCGCGGGAAACCCGGGACATTTTGAAGAGGTATTTGCGCACACTCGCGCCGATGCTGCGCTTGGTGCGGGGATCTTTCATAGAGGGGAGTATACTGTTCAGCAGGTGAAAGATCACTTAGCGGAGAAGGGGTTGGAAGTTAGGCAGTTTGAAGGGGAATTATGAAATTTACAAAATATTCAGATGCTGAAAATATTCATCGTCGAGAGGGATGTCCAAGGAGAGATGCATAGAAGGATATGGCGCAATTGTTACATATGGCATTTTTGTTTTGAGGCGTTAAAGTGTGTTGTACGAACGGGTCAAAAGGGGGCAAGATAGAAATCCGTCGTCTATTGATCATAGTAATGTTACCTACTATATACCATTTTGATTGCCCTAGCACCGCTTGCTTTGACTGTTCCATTCGCGCTATTTTTGAACCTCCGAAACGATATTCGCTAACCTCGCCAGTGCGGGGAATGGGACGCAGCAGATGCAACCGAGGAAAAGAAACGAAACGAAAAACGACCTTGTGCGCCGAAGCTAACGTGATGATACGTGCATGCAGGCATGCACAATCCCGAAAACTCCAAAAAGCAACCCAACCTCGAAAATGCCGAAAGGATCCCTAACATCCGAGTCGAATTGAAAAAAAAAAACAAGTTAAACGATCGTCAAAGTCCTGGATGTCGCAATTCGACTTAAACCTCCATGCCCATGAATAGCCATTTGTTGCTAGTAACATCGATGTCCTTCGCCCAATGGTCTAGGGTAGTCAAGTCGAAGCCAACCCACTGGAGACTTCTCATCAATGCCTTCGCATAGTCCGGAGGCATATGACGGTCCACGCAAATCACGATATGCGAACATCCAATCGGACCATCGGCTAATTCGATCAAAGCAATAAGTCTATAATAGCGTCAGCATGACTTAGGGGTGACATAATACGTGGCAAAGGGAACACAACATACGCTTGCTTGAGATCGCGGCCTACGAGCCCACTATCAAAGAACGCAAACAACGACTTCTCGTCGCCATCCTCCGCAACAAAGGCTCGGAAGCTTGCACCTCCAGCGTAATCCCAAAACTCCATCCATCCGTTTACGTATACAGTAGGCTTGATGTCGATATTGGTGTTGTCTTTAGGTGAAGACTGAGGCGTAGGGTAGTCATCGGGTGGCGTAAGTGCGTAGTTAACACCAGCCAGGCAGGAGCCATTACCGACCATATTCCACTCACCCTGGAAAACGGTTTTCATGGTCTCACAGAAGAATCTCTCACATTCTTCCCTGATCTGAAGTGTTGCCCCCCCTCGGCGGCTGCGGCTAATCGGTGCGTTATAGCCGTTGCTGTGGCGCTTCTTGCTCTTGGGTTGAAGCGCGAGCTCATTGGACGAGGTGATGGCCGCGAGGGGGGGACTTGACGGAGGAGATGGTAAGCCTGAGATAGGGACCTCAGGAATACCACTCGGCCCCTATTGTGGAAGTATTGGTTAGTTTATGTACAAGATCGACATGTAGATGTGTGTGTAAATGGTAAGGTGTGTAGCAGGTGGTATAGATGGCTTGTCTCAGATCGAGAGATGGATAATTGACTTACCTGCAGCCCCGGTAGTGCAGTAGTGAAGTCCCTTTAGGGACGCAGTAGGGTCGATAAGGTAGCAACTGGCGAGGACATTGACCTGACGGGGAACCGCCTCGCCATAATTACTACTACTACTACTATTACTTTTGCTATTTTTCATTGGCGCCATGATCGATGATGGAATCCAGGGCTGTTGTAGAGATCGGGTTGATGTGGCTGGATAAGGGTGGTGATGATCAATCAAGACTTCGGAAAGATCCGAGCGACAAGCAGCAGTGGTAGCGGGGTCTTGCGTTTTTAGATTTTCTTAGTTGAAAGGTGTAAATCGAGTGTCCGAGGATTGACTAATTGAAAAATCAATTTGTTTATCTGTAGGCACAATTGCTTTGATGAATTGAACGGTCTGTGTGGTGTTGGTTGAATTGGTGACTGAAAGTTTGTAAGAGAAGAAGCCGGCTTGGAATTTTTTTGGTGTAAGACAAAGCGGCAAAACTCAAATCAAATATCTCGGGAACGAACAGGAGCGAGCGGTCAGTCAGCGTAGTTGCGTCCGCTAAAAAAGAAGCGGTACAAGGCGAACTAGTGCTTTCCTGGTTCTGGAAACGGCTAGATATTACTCCTCGACCAATCAATCATGCCTGCCACGTCCGTGCCACCCCGCAAGTCCATCACGTGTTAATCTACAATCAATTGAACCAATGAGCTGGGCCCAATGATTGGTGGTTGACTCTTATGCAGCTTGGCTCCTTCGTTAGTCCAGTAATCCAACCCTTGTCCAACATCTCAAAAAGCCAGTCAGCCCATCAGCGACGATACATATGTACTATCCCTTCGAGATTCATGGTGTAATCCCATGTAATCGCACGTTTACCCCTTCTTTGATCTGATAATCATAACGCCTACCAGTCGTGTTAGTTCCGGCATATTTATGTTCCCTAAGGGGATGGTAGAGCCGAGTGGGACTTCGACATCTTGGGCATTCCATACGATATCCATACGATAACATGAATATTAATGCATATTCGGTCCAGGATGTAAAATCCCATTATTTAGCGTTGCGTCGGAAATACTTCTATCACGGTCATTTGCGCGTGCCCAGCATGTAGGTGAACGGAATAGGCCTCTGAATATCATTACTGAATAAGCAAGTTTGTTCTCTCATTAGTCCAAGCACTTCACGATGTCACCGTTTGGGGGCGATTCGATAACACCACATGAATACAATACCAATCGCAAAGATGCTCTTTACTGCAGCTATATTCTTACTAAGAGCGACCTAAAGTGGTTCAATTATATTTATTGACTCAGTCTTGTGGTCGCTCAACCCTAATGACTCGTCAGACGGTGTGTTTGTTCCGGTTCTGATAGTTCGGCTACATGTAACAAAGCTTGGTACTAGACTCGGTAAACATGAAGCGGTTATCCGATCATAAATCAGGATGTGGAGAGGAATGTCGATCTTTTCTTCCCGGAGCCTAATTGGCTGCGTTTATATGTGGTAATACATTGAAGGATATCGTGGGGGACAGCTCTGAAACTTGAAGTATTCTGAATAGAGATGAGAGTCGAATCACAACTATATAGCTAGAAATTCCAAGTCTATAATACTTAGATGCCACTAGCCGAATTGAGGTCAAATTATATCAAGAACCAAACGGACTACGGTTAGTTGCCTTGGTGCGACAACAAGCAGTTCATGAAACTTTCACTAAATTTATAGTACTTAAGCACACAGGGATGCTCCCTGAATCTCCTAGCCGCATTAACGTGTGGGCTGGTGGGCAGTAAACCCGATAAAGCTGGGGGTGGGCATCTCCGCTCCGATAAGGGAGTAATTTAGCTTGAGGAAAGAGTCAGATGCACTTTTTCTATGAATGATGCGATGTGATGCACACGGGATCAACTCTAAATGGTGGTACTGGGCTGCTGCGCTTTACAACATGGTTATCACCCGCAGGTTCCGGGCCTCAGGGCTGCAACCAGACTTTTACAGTCTTGGTTATACATGCCCAACCATAAATTAATACATCGACCAGCCAGAGCTATTCTTTGTTGTTATTGCTCTCTTCCTGATGCGGGGCTGCGTTTGACTGTCGGTACACTCCAGACCATAATATTGCCTCCTTTTCTATTTGAAGAACTGAGCTGGACTCTTTTAATAAAGACTAAGCCAGCGGCTTGAGTATATTAGTATTCAACGAAGATTAATCAAAGCTAATCATTCATATTTTCGCTATTCTTAATATTGACAAGATGTATTCCATCATGTTCAGCGAGGCGCTTCCTGCTCCTCCACCTCCTCCGCCGGCTCAAGAAGAGACTCAGGGACCCAGGTTCCCCATTTACTTACTTCCAAGCCTTACTATGCCATTTCGACGAAGGCGACGAAGTTCGCATGTAAACAATGAAGTCCCGCCAAGCGATACCCTACCATCACTGAGCTCATCGCCAACGGATTCGACGCCATCCAGTCCAATGACGAGTCCGTCAACACCCACCCTCTCACCGATGAATTTCTTGTCCAACTTCAAGTCGAAAGATGATCACATCCGATCGCCTGCAGAAGATCTAAAAACGACGAAACTCGCACGAACGCAACCTAATACGATCCGATGCTATACATGTGCATCCGATTTCGCGTTCACTTCGCAGATCGTCAGTAAAGGTTTCACAGGCCGATACGGACGGGCATTTTTAGTGTCACCACCAGAACAGCCACCCCAGAGAGGCGCGAAAACGAGAGACCTTATAAATATCAAAGTCGGCAAATCGGAGACCCGCGTCTTGGTGACTGGATCGCATGTTGTCGCAGACATTACATGCGCCGTCTGCCACGCCAAAGTAGGTTGGAAATACATAGATGCGAAAGAGGAATCGCAGAAATACAAGGTCGGAAAGTTTATTCTCGAGACCCAGAGATGTATTGTTTACCGAAACTGGGAGGACATTGCGGTCCACGAAATGCCCGAGTTTGAGATGAAGCAGAAAGATCCACCAACGACGAATAATGGGGAACCCATCATCTTCGACTCGGACGACGAAGATGAATGTGAAGATTTATTTATGGGGTCCTGGGACCCTGATGTTGTCGTTAAGAGACGAAGCAAGAAAGTCAATCGCCGCCAGAAGAAAAACGCTGCTTAAATTTACAGCCGTTACTCTATGAAGGCCATAGCATTACATGGAGTTGGAGCAACGGTAATACCCAGAATGGTTTTTTTCCGGTGGTAGAGAAAGCATCTTAATACCTCCTTTACCCTTATTCAATGGACAGGGCATCTCATCATGAGACGGATTGATGGGGTTTGAGCAGGAATTTCGTAATTAGTTGGGGGCTGAGGCGTATATGGTCACTTACACTGCATCTTTTATCCGATATTTTGATACCCTCACTACTATAAGCGGATGACATCGTTCATTTCGCGACACTTAACCCCGTGCATTGGGTATTACTTATTAATTTATAAGGAGAAATGGAATATATGCTCTTTCTAATGCACCACTCTACGATCTATCGCCTGTAGGACAATGCTATCGATCTGATTTTCCGCTACTTTTCACTTGGCGGCTCTGCTGGTTTCGGCGTTGGCGTTGGTATAGGTTTCTGGCCAGCTGACAATTCCAACGTGACCTAATAAAAAGCGGTTAACGTCAGGGCACGGTTGAATATTTGCGCGTTTGAACACATACCGGACCATCGTTTACCAAAGCAACTTCCATCATGGCTTGAAACACACCATTTTTTACCCTTTCGTTCGTGTAGCCTTGCTGTACCTTATTGAAGAAATGCTCGTAGAGTCTCTTGGCTTCATCTCCTCCCATCGCTCCATGAAAATCGGGCTTATTGCCCTTTTTCGTAGAGGCAAGCAGGGTAAACTGAGAAACTGTTATAACCATATTAGAAGATGATCGACAGCACAAATTGCTTAGAAAGACATACCACAAAGCACCTCACCACCGATATCCATCACGCTCTTCTTCCACTAAAGAGGCAAGCATCCGTCAGACATAAATGGCCACATAATACGTGCATATGAAAAAGATCATATGAGAAATGAACAAAGGAGCGCAATTATGTCGCCATACTCTTCCGCCGGTGTCGTCATCCCACAATTTGAGCTTTAACACTTTAGCTGCGAGTGACTCGGCCTCTTTCTCAGTGTCACCTGGAGCTACTGCGGCAAAAACTAAGACTCCTTTGCCGATAGATGATACCACTTCTTTTTCTACCGTTACTGAAGCAGACAGCACGCGCTGTAGAATAGCTGCGGGAATTCTGAGTGTTTAATGCAGAGCCGATATGTGTAAGACAATTGGGTGGGGGTACAAACCTTTCATCTTGGATACGTCAAGCTTACGGCTTTACTCAACATTCAATTTTGGTATGGAGGATCTGCAAGACTATTGAAATGGCACCAAGTAGACCTAGTAGCCTATAGATATATGTAGCTAGGCATTTAAGGAATTGTAGGTGAAGGAATATACAAACTCTCTAGGATATCTTTAAGGTTAGCTGCAAGGTGCTAATAAGGTTCACTTACATAATATCAGTATAGACTGGATCAGGCAGTTGAGGACGAAATTAAGTGGTTTCCCATCTGGCAGCCAGTTGGAAGCTATACTATACTAAGCTATACTGATACCCACAGAAATCCATGATCTACCAAGCATGCGCTTGTGATTTCATTTCAGAAGTACCCGGATAAAGAAAGGATTAGGTGTATCGGTAATTAAGTACTGAAGTATTCACGTCAAAAATAATAGCCTGCATGAATAAATCTGTATAGATTTGAAGAGAATGAAGAAGAAGATCGGATTTTGTATTCTTGGTATTTTTATTCGTGAATACTTCAGGTACTCAGTACAGCGGGCAGTGGCCGTGGTACTTATTTCACTATTAGGCGGTCACGCAACTGCAATTTGTACATGGCCGGTACCTAAAGTGCTAGAAGTTCGGTGGATTGTGCCCACAAGTTTAGCCCTAGCAAGATCGGGGTAGGTACAAAGTATAGCGGAAGGTACGGTACAAAGTTTACGGAAGAAGCACGTAACGCAAGGTAGGCTGTAGCTGCATCACCCAGGCTGTGTGTGCGCTGTACATGCGCCGTAATGCGGTAGGAGGTACCTGTAGAAACCTTACTAGTCGGCCTTTCATCGTCGCATCTTACCTCAGTTTTCAGTTTTCGGTTTTCAGTTTGAGAAAAAAAGATTCAGCCTTCAGCCTTCTGTAACTCGTACAACAAATCACATAACTACCTTAATCAGCAAACAACAATGTTTTAGACATTACTTCTTCCCGACACTCCTACTGAGAAACCAAACGAATGGTTTGTTTCCTTCCGACACCTAATTTTCCTTTCCTCTCTATCGCCAACTGTTCTCTTACAGCACTGAATTGGCACGCCACGATACGCACGACACTACGGCCACGCCAACGGTCGACGGCCAACAAAAACGACGCTATCTAGGTTTCACGTCACGTAGGCGTTTACGACGACCTGATTTCTACCTGCGCCAACCTCATCCCGACATCCCATCCTCCTCATTCGACGATTCCACGTTTACCATACTACGAAATCCGATATAAACACGTCGACCGCATAATACACCTTCCTAATTCACCGGGGACCGTTCCTCGACCCACACCGACATCATGGCCGCAAGAAAATTGCAACAAGAAATCGATAAATGCTTCAAGAAGGTCGCAGAAGGCGTGGCAGAATTTGATGGCATCTATGAGAAGATTGAACAATCAAATAACCCCGCCCAGAAAGAAAAATTGGAAGACAACTTGAAGCGCGAGATCAAGAAGCTACAAAGGTTACGCGACCAGATCAAGACATGGGCCGCCAGCAATGACATCAAGGATAAAGCTCCGTTGCTTGAGCATCGGAAGCTAATAGAGACGGTATGTATCGGGATAGCATAGCGATGGAAAGTTCTATCGTGGTGTCGCTCACATTTCTCTTAGCAAATGGAACGGTTTAAGGCCGTAGAAAAAGCTATGAAGACCAAGGCATACTCGAAAGAGGGCTTGTCAGCAGCTGCCAAGTTAGATCCTAAAGAGCAAGCCAAGGTGGAAGCTAGCGAATTCCTTAGCAGTATGGTCGATGAACTTGAGCAACAAATCGAAGCTCTCGAAGCCGAAGGCGAATCAATACAAGCTACCATGAAGAAAGGCAAGAACCAAGCCTCTAAAGTGGATCGCATGGCGACAATCGAAAACATAATCGAGAGGCATAAGTGGCATCAAGGGAAACTTGAGCTTATTCGGCGGTCACTCGATAATGGAGGTGTCGAAACGGAACAAGTGACTGACCTAGAGGAGAGCATCCGCTATTACGTCACAGATGGCATGACCGACGATTTTATTGAAGACGATGGACTCTACGATGAACTCAACCTACAAGAAGAGGAGGATGTCTATGGCATGGGTCAAGAAAACGACAGGGTGTCGTCGCAAGATACTCAGTCTATACAAGACGATGTCGCCGAGCCAGATTCGCGATCTGGCAGTTTACCTGGCAAATCGAGAAGTGCTGTCGAAGCTGCTGCAGCCGCTGGACGGCGACCTTCCACTCAGATGAAGTCTCCTCTCCCTACGTTAGCAACACTACATGCCCCCTTGGCGAATGTCACTAATGGTAGTACCGCTAATGCTTCCATGAAACCCGCATCATTACCGACGAGGCCAGCTGGAGAGGGTTTGAAGTATGCATCGGCTGCGGCTGCAGCTGCTGCGAGCGATAAGAACAATGTTGGTATTGCGCCGCTTCCGCCACCACCAGGATCGCAACCAATATCTATGACGGGCATATCGCCTTTACCTCCGGCTGCACCTTCAAGGACGAGCGCGGCAAACTCGCCAAATACAGCATTCTTACAACCTGCTCCACCGGAACAGAGATCAGTGAACTTATCTATTCCAACACCTGCACCTGAACCCAAGGTATTTGAGCCAATCACGGCTCCCGTGTCGAAGAAAGAAAAAGCTTCCTCAAAAGCTGCAGGCAAAGCGCCGGCGACCGATCGCGCAGAGTCCTCGAAAGGTAAACCGTATTGTATACACCCTTCCCGTTCTATGCTAATTTTATACGTAGCCTCTCAACCGAACGGCGTCTCGAATGGCATTAAGCCCATCGAGGAAGAAAAGGAAGAAGAGTCAATATATCATCTTCCCGCTTCCTTACAGGATTTAGTAGAGTCTTTCGAGGTGACCAAGAAGCGCTCATTGCCGGTAAATAGCCCATCTCATCTACGCATGATGGCAGCTTCGCAGGCGAATTTAAACCTATTCGATACGTTCGATTCGGAGCCACCTAGGGTGTACAGACCGGATTCTCGATACCCATCGGCATCAGGTTATCCGCAGGAGCCGTTACCTATATTTGAGGACCCTCGGTTATACTCGCGGATAGAACCTGATACGCTATTCTATGTATTTTACTACAAGCAGGGCACGTACCAACAGTACCTCGCTGCGAAAGCGCTGAAGGACCAAAGCTGGAGGTTCCACAAGCAATATCAAACTTGGTTCCAACGACATGAGGAACCCAAGAGCATAACGGAGGAATTCGAACAAGGGACTTACCGCTTCTTCGATTACGAATCCACATGGTATGTGCATTTTATTATGCCCGTGAATGGTGTCATGTGACTAGTTTCGCATTCTATCCTATTCACTCTTCCATTAAGGATTACCATATACAAGAAAGGAACAATAGCTAAACAATTCCAGGATGAACCGAAGGAAAGCGGACTTCAAGTTCGCCTACCGATTCCTTGAGGATGACGTATAAAGTCTCTACTTTACTCCATCAGAGGAGTATGCTCTTGCTAGGAATCTTTTCCTAGGGGTTTGATGGGTTTGGCGGGGGGAAACGGTGTTCTTCGTGTTTTTTTATTTCTCCCCCCAATCTTAGGCCTCCCAGGGCTTCACGCTGTGTATGCAATATAATCATCCCATCATCCATCACTCGTCCAATTCGTCCGCGCGAGACGTTCTATTGTTGCTAGTTAAGGGGTTGAGGGGAAGGAGCGTCAGGGCGCTTGATATGGCGGTCGACTACTTACCTTTGTCCCAATAGTTATAAGGAAATACATACAAGACCGCGCTACCTTATTCTCTCTTCTTTGACGATGTTGATTTTTACGATGACTAGTTTTTTTTTGGTTTGTTATTGGTTGTTTGGTGGATAGTAGTTTTGTACTGTACTGTACTGGTGTGCTACGTCCCTGTAGGGTGGGATGTGGCGTTTTGAGTACCTGCCCTTTTTGGTGCTTCAGCTAGGTACTGCACTATACTGATACTTTTAATGTTTCTAACGACGCCACGTTTGGGATAGGGGGGGGGTATGAATCGGTCAGGCAAGAAAAAATGAATGGATGGATGGGTTGATATGAATCGGGTTCCTTGGTTGTGAGTTTGACTTTGCTGATTGCTAATCTTGAGAATTTGGGCGCGTAGGGTAGGTGAGCATGGGTTTGGTTTCTCTCACCGCTTAATATTTCTTGCTCGAGTCGCACATGTAGAACCGGTAGGGCGATACGCTGCCGTCTTCGGCTCGATGTGTGGACGAAGGACGAGATCTCCGAATCGGCATTCTATTTGTATAAGTGTAGGCATATATGTATTTGGATTAAGTGGCGTCTTGAGGGGTCATATGACTTTGCTTTTTGGATTATTTTCTTTTGGTCGAATGGTCTCGTGGGATTTATCTGTGTTTGATTTAGGGGAGCGGGATGGCGGCCTATCGGATGGCTTCCCTTATGTTTTATTGTGCTGGAGGGAGGCTAGAGTTACATAGGGTCAGGTACAAAGCGTCTGTTGGATGCAGGGCGGGATTGCGCTCTAGATTGGCCTGAGGATTCGTTTTTTCCCTTTATTTTTCATTTTCTCAGCTCGGATTTTTCGAAATAAATCGTAAGTTTCACAGCAGATGGGACAAGGCAAGAAGCGGCATCGCTCCGATTTTGAATTATTTGAATGGAAATGGTAAAAGAACGTAAGTGTATGGGCGTATAAATGCACATATATCCAATACTTTGCGGCGTGTTCCGCTTCCATTCGTCCAGCTTGGTTCCGGTTCCAAGCTACCCATCCCAACATCCCATGCTATTCCATCAACCATCGATCTCCGGTTCCAGCATATACATATATATGAGCTGTCCCCTGCGTCTTCCTTTCCGTGAAACGGGAGGGGATGTCCAATTGAAACGGTAGTCGTAGTTGGTGGATCTTGGATCTACTCCAGATCTGCCGGGGTTTTTCTGTCTGCCTTTTTCGGCTCCGGTACTATACAAACCCGTTACGGGGTCGGTTACGTCTGGGAAACCTCAGGATTACCGATTGACCTAGGTAGACTCTACAGGTGCATCAATGGGTACCGTATTTTATGTATGTATAATAGTATAGAATGGAGATCGGGAGCTAAGGCCATCCCGATAATCCTTCCTGTCTTCGTCCCGTGCATAATAAGGTCGAGTGACCGTAAAAAAGTCCTGCCAGCTACCTGAGCTTCCCCTCACTGACGAATACCTATCAATGGCTGTCCATACCTAGAGACTTCGCGATGGATGATAATACCCAATTTTATATGTATGCGTTTGATTTCTTTCGTATGATGTGAAGTGATGAAATAAAGAGTTGTAATCGTATCGCATCCCACTCCGATTCACGGGCTTCTTATTCAATTGTAATGTAAAACAAGCACAAGACCAACTTTGTGCAGCGTCGAACGGAGAAAGCGTACCTTCTTTTTTCTTCTCTCTTGTTGTACAACTTCACATCCTTCCTTCCTTCTTTTTCATTTTAAAGTTACTTAGGCGGCTTCCTATTTTCGAATTGACTGCATCGGAAATTCATACCCGCTGCAGCCCCAGAAGAAGCAATTGGCTTATTCAAACGCCACTATCATCGCTCCTCGACGCCACTACGTCACTATTAATCAATATATCACATCACAGCTACTACCATCACTATGTCGCACCCCCAGACCCTCTTCCACCAAACCGAGTTCCACGGCCCCTCAGTCCTACGCTCGCGTCGCACGACGGTCAGTCGGTCAACAGCACACGCGCAGCTTCGCAAATTGAAGGAAACTGGTCGTTATGAGTGCTTTAGTCTGAAAAAGCAACCCATATACGACGATCGCAGTCGGTGGCCTTGCCCCGCGCCGGTGTACTGGGATAGCGATGTCGCGAAGTGGCTTGAGGGTGCTTGTTATCTGTTGAGTGATGAGTATGATGCGGAGATTGATGCGGCGGTTAGGGAGATCGTGGGGATGATTAGGGGTGCTCAGCAGGAGGATGGGTATTTGAATACTTGGTTTACGATTGCAGAACCCGGGAAGAGGTGGACGAATATTAGGGATCAGCATGAGTTGTTAGTCTTTTCTTCTTCTTTTGCCTTTGGTGAGTTCATGAGTGAGGAGGTTGGCTAATTGTGAGTGAAGGTATTGCGCTGGTCATTTAATCGAGGCGGCGATTGCTCATGGCAATTATTACAAGAATAACCTCTTGATCGAGCCGATCGAAAAGTATGTGAAGCATATTAGCACGGTTATTGGCCCAGGCCCGGATCAGGTCAGTATAACCCATTCTGGAAATCTATCATCTTCGCCACCTTCGGCCGGTGGTGCCGCCCACTCACCTTTTACGCACCTCTCCTCCTAATATGTTGAGTAAGTTTGGGTTTGCTGATTTCTGTGTAGAAACATGCCTATCCAGGCCACCCCGAGACGGAGCTCGCGCTACTACGTCTGTACACAGCGACGGGTAACCAAACTGCGTACGAGTTGGCGAAGTATTTCATCGAAGAGCGCGGTAATCAGAAAGGTCAGGAGGGAATGTCGTACTACGACTGGGAGGCGAAGCAACGGGGAGATAGCCCATGGTTGCACCCAGATAGCTATCAAATGCATGACAGCCACTGGTACAACCAAGCCCATGCGCCAATTCTTGAGCAGAAGTCCGTCGAGGGACACGCCGTCCGAGCGATGTATCGTGAGTCTTGTTTTTCCGAATTCTTTCCCCTTTTGTTCATGTTCCGAATTGTAGGGTTTTCCTACAAGTTTTTTCAAGGAGTTATGAATCCAGGAGAATTGAATAGGTAGTGCATGGTAAAGACACCTTGGGGGTGGCGTCTACTGGGTTGGACATACTCTTTTCTGATTCGGGGGCACATGCTCGTTTCTCTACCAATCACGATGATTTTGGGAACTTCGGCTCGCTACCCGTTTTCTCGAACCATATTCGCAGTTGTTGCTGACTACTACTGCAGTCTTCACTGGGGTCGCTGATCTGCTATGCCTGGATGAACTTGGCATAAAATCCTATGTGCATAAGGATAAATATTTTGAAGCTCTAAGTGGACTATGGAATAATATGGTCGACAAAAAGATGTACCTCACGGGAGGAATCGGATCAATGTGGCAATGGGAAGGCTTTGGTATCGATTACTTTTTGCCCCAAGGCTCCGATGAAGGAGGTTGCTATAACGAGACCTGTGCGTCAATCGGCGTTATAATGTTGGCGGAACGTCTATTACATCTTGATCTTAACTCCAAATATGCCGACATTATGGAGCTATGTCTTTACAATGCAGTGATGACAGGTTTGAGCCTGGACGGAACCGCTTTCACATACGTAAATCAATTGGCGAGCTCGGAGGCCGACGGGAATCGCCGAGAGGACTGGTTTGATACATCATGCTGCCCACCGAATGTTATGCGGCTGTTTGGCTGCCTCGGAGGATATCTTTGGGATTACGGAGGCAGCGTGAAGGATGCCTACGTCAACGTGCATCTCTATACGACAGCCAAGGTTACGTTTCAAGTAGAAGACCAACAGATCGTACTAGAACAGAAGTCGAATTGGCCTTGGGAAGGTAACATAATGTTCCAGCTGCAGGCGCCGATATTCGTGGCTGTTACAGTCAGGCTGAGGATCCCTTCCTGGGCGCGAAACCAGTTCACGGTAGGCCCGGCTCGTCCCTAATTAAAGAACAAATGAGGCAATATCGCTAATACTTAGACAGCTCACTCCAAGTTACAAAGCTGCAAAACTGGAAAATGGTTACTTGGTACTCCCTCCTCCGTACACAGCGGCGAATAGGGCCTTCTCGATCCAGATCGACGGGTTCAAGCCCCGATTCATCTCCCCACACCCATACACCAATCAGAAGACCTCTACATTAGCGCGCGGTCCGTTAATTTACTGCGTGGAGGACGTCGATAACCCTTGGGAGCAGGACCACTTCCGCAACGTCGGGATTCAATCCGACTCTGAAGTTACCGAGAAGGAAGAGGAGATTGACCAAATAGGGGAACGCTACGTCGCCCTCCGATCGGTTGGGTGGATCCGTAAGATAGATGATCGGGCCGAGTCAAAGTCCGGTATCGAACCCGACTCATCACTCCCTCAGACGGTTATGACGGAGAAGAAGGACCTGACGTTCGTGCCTTACTATCTCCGAGCAAACCGTGGTGGCAGGGGTCACATGAGGGTTGGACTTCTGAGACAATAACAACAAATCCGGGATACCCGTGGTCTTGGTGACATCGTGCTTCCGTTCCTAGTTTCATTACCTAGTCGAGTATGAGATTGGCTCGTAAGACGTTGGAATAGGCATGTTCGGCGGTATCGTTGTTTTTTTCTTTGCTGAACACTGAGCACCACAATCAATGTATGTACTATGCAAAACCCCTTGCATAGTCGGCATAGTCCCTATCGGGCAATTTGCAGCTCCGGATCTTTCTCATTTCCTAGTCTAGGCACCCATACTACTACGCTAGCTCTAGTTGAAACTGGGAATCCGGGTACAACATTGATTACATCAACCTTAATCATCCCAATCATCCCATAGCCAACCCTACGTGCTGGTTCTCACGATCCTACACTATTCCTTACCCATCCTTACGCGCCCCTACACATCCCTACACATCCCTACAACCACCTAAAATACCCTACAACTACCCTACCACGATCCCCACACTAGAACACTTATGTGGTATAGAGCCAACCAATGTCAATGTAGCTAATGTACGAATATGTACGTATAAGTTGGTTCAAGCGCTGGTTCTGCTGACGAGACAGCAAAAACAACCTTGGAAGAAGACCACTTCTGCAAAGCCTAGGTACACATCCCGCAGCTTTATACGCGAACCAGTGATCTCGGTTTGTTTTTGGCTTATTGGGGAATTGAGGGTATTAAACAAGGGGGTAAATTATCAACTGAGTCCCGTCTCCCATACAGCTAACTAATAACAAGCTCCCTTTTTAACCACCATTCTTTACCCATCAATGCTTCATTCCGACCGCTTTTTCGCACGGTCACGGAGCTGCTCCGCGACGCAGTCTATAGGTAAATGTATAGCCTTAACTTCAGCCAATCATTTAAATTTCTATATCGGTCCTTATTCGCAATCTTGTCCCGAGCCCATTCAGTCAGCAGCATGGATACGCCTCTTTAATACTTCACGGTGAATCGGTCAAGCCTTGTTTCTACGCATGCTTCGACCAATGACGCTCTCGCCTCCTCACTTCTATTAATCAATCGGTAAGATGTTCCGACGAACCATGCCTCTAAGCGCACCATCGAGCCCGCGTCTTGGCCCTCCATAATAATAATAATAATCTTCAGAGGGAGGAGGAGGTGTTGGCGCTTTCGGAATTAGAATGCTTCTAGAAACCCCATGCTCATTTGATTCCCTTTTTGATTCGCGGTTACATCGGATGGCGACTAGGTAATCAAGTCTCGATGTAGGGTATGTCATTCGTCCATACAGGAACGCCGCTTGTTGCAACGACTTATAATACGTTGAGGTGAGTATCATGATGTTGAAGGGCTAAGCCAAAATCCATCATATGCCCCTACCGAAATGGATAGTGTCGCAGTCGGAGCTAATTGGCGTGAAAGCCCTCCTTCTCCCGAGAATGAGGCTCAAGAGAAATACCAATGTCCGCGATGTCCTAGCAGCTTCAAACGACCGGAGCACCTGAAGAGACATCAGCGAAGCCATGATGGCCACAAGCCCTTCGTGTGTTCTATCTGTCTGAAACGTTTCTTCAGAAGGTATATCCTATCATCGTGTCTTGCAGTCAAAAGCAGCAGACTTAGACTAACCCTCGAAGTGACATCCTGACCCGACACGAATTGATGCACATTGCTGCCCAAAGGAGCAACAATACCCTCACTCGTAAACGAGCGTGTACGGAATGTGCGAGAGCACGAGAAAGATGTTCCAGGGACGAGCCTTGTCTAAGATGCTCGACTAAATCCCTTCAGTGCCTGTACCCTGACGATGCAGGACAGAGGGTGCACACCCTCGACAACGAGGCTTCGACGTCTCAACGCGGACAACTCGAAGAACACCCTCAAATGTCTTCGCAGAATCCCTTGTTATTGCCGAAACAAGAGGACTACATGTCGTCGAGTTCGTTCAATAGGCAGTCCTTCCACGAGGACGACGCTCCGTTCCGTGACTTCTTGCATACGCTAAGAGCGCCCACCAACGCCACCTCGTCATACATCCCAGCGGGGTCGGATCCAGCAAATCTGCTCTACAAGAGCGCTACTTCGTCTTTCAATCCGGACTCTACGCTTGCACTCAGCGGCGTGGGTGGAAGCGACACCACGACAACCGGCTTCGAGCCAAAACCACTCATCGAAACAGCCCGCCGGGCATCTCTCTACGATCCACCATCAGCAGGTTCCTCATCATCCTCTGCCGCATACTCGCGCGCCTCGATGCACGATGCAATCGGTCCCAACGGTCCACGCTACGGGCAGCCACTCGGTAGTTACTCGAGTCTCTGCGGTCCCCCATCCTCCGCCTCGACTCTAGCCGCGGCGCCCCAGGGACTCCTGGCACCGACGGATCTCGGCTCTCGCCCGATTAACCTCAAGGCGTACGAGCTTATCGCGAGTAACTTTAAGGAACTCTGCTTGGAGCATGGAGATGTGGCGTCTCCGGCTTGTAGTAATAATATTTCGGAGTCACAGCGCACGGCCCAGCATGAGATGCTGGTTAAGCTTTATTATGAGCATTTTAAACAGCAGGCTTCTTGATGTGGGGTGTCTGAGTGTGGGGGATAGGATGCAGTGATGGCTCTTACGTCCTGGTGATGTCTGAGAAGTGCATCAAGGAATTACATGAGCAATGATTTTGGAATACGTTATGTTACGGGGTCACAGCTGGGACGGGCTTCTCTTCACAATTGCTAAGCCTTACGCTACAACTAGACTAGATTCTATCGCGAATCTGCTCTGGAAGGGCTAGGTGGCACACACGTTATCACCATATTTACCCTAGCGGCGTTAGTTATAGAAGATGGTGGTGGTGTGCTATGGTACGTTGTCATACTCGGAATGGACACCTAGGCGATCATCGAGTTGGTCTCCTATGGTTGTTTGCTTTTTGGTTTCCTCCCCTCCCCTTTTTACAGATAGCTTACCTGCCTAGATCAGGCAACTAACTATATATGCTGTGGAACATACGAAGGGAGGGTATGGTATGATATGTACTTAGCTCTAATGGGGCTTAGGTTGAATACACAGATATAATATCCTACCTATTGGGGCCCAATCGTGGGTTATCCAATGATCGCGTGCATCTGAATAGGGGGTGTATCGGGTGTAGCTTATTGTGCATATTCACACGATGGTTCTTAGTAGTTGTTTGGACATCTTGTGAGATCAAGTTCCATGGGTGAGGAAAGGGTGGATCGTGTCTTCCCGTGTCAGTTAACCAGGTAGTAGGTAGCCTGCCCCTTTTATTCCAACGGCTTTGTCTGGATATGCATCCAAAAAGCTAAGTGTATGATATTTTGCTAAATTTATGTAGGCTTTAGGATTGAATCGGGGTTGGTACGTACTCCTGGGTAACTTCGACGCCGCATGGTGTAGTCGGGTCGATAAACTATAATCTTAGACGCATTTCCTACACACACCTGAAGCATTAGAAGGTGCAATTGCTGCCATACCTAGAATGAATAGGGGAAGGTGTTAGGTAAGTGAGTGAGTGGGGGCGTGTTTGTCCAACCTCTCTGCTTCCCCAGCAAGCTAGGGCTTTCCCAAACTTTTGCTTTTTTCGTCTCCTTTTTTTCTTTTTTCTTCCCAATTCCGGCCTCAATTTTCTCCAACCACTTTCAATTCAATTTATTTCTTCTTATAAATCATCACACAAAGCTATAGTCTGCGAGACGTGGCACCAGTATGGTCTAGCCAACTCATTGATGCATAGGTACCCAAACTGCTCCCACCCGTCTCAAGCACACGACTATATGTATGTGAGAGTTGCCTTCTTTTTCTTCGCGCAACTGTCCAACTGGATCTAAAGCCCTGCGATAGTACGCTTTAACCGAAGAATGGCCCTACGAAATCCTTCATTTTGCTCGCGGGTTATTCCCGCTTAATGGTTGCTAAGGAACTTCTCTCTTGTTCCTGCATTCATTAATACCTGCTATAATGCCCATTTCTTAGCCTGGTATAAGCCTGCCAAGAGATCAGGACACGGGCGCATCGACGGAGTTTGGGGTACTAAAAGGGCAAAAAAACCAAAACAAAAAGAATACATCAATGCATAAGCATCTGAACCGAGGTTGATGAGGAATTATCAAGGCGAAAGATGCAATTTCTTAGTCTGAGCCTTGTCAATTCGTCATGCTATACGGTTTGGAGGATTGACATCACGAATTCCTAGCTAATCCTTACAGTGAGCTTTGGTCAATTTGCCTCTTGACCGAGCTCTCTTTATTGTCTCACTAAGATAAGATCTTTATTGAGCGGGACGCAGCCGCAGGGACCGAAGCATGTTTCTGTCGTGCAGAATCCCACTTAAAACAGCCTCACTCCCGTTTTCCCGCTGGAAAACCCCTAAAAAGTCGTAATGCACGTCTGGGGCGCGGGCTCGAAGCGATGAACTACGGCGCTGCGTAATTAGCACTTGCGATTCCCGTGTCTCGTCTGATGGGGGCTGATTAGGCAGCGAACTGCAGGCAAACGGAAACAATGCGCTGGCAAGGCAATCCGGTCCCTTAGGCGAACCAGTCCGCCTGGAATCGATAAAAGCTTCATAATTATAAGCTAAAGCTACCCATTTAATTCGATAGCTTGGCCTAATTGAGGCTGAAGTCCTACCCTAAAGTGGCTGTGTCCTACCAATCTTGCAGGCACCAACGACGTCTAAGGTCGCACAGGACTCTTTGGAAAATCCCCAGATTACCACCTTTTCCAATAGTGACGTCCGAAAGATTTACTAGGGTTACGACATCATTGTCCTAATATCTCCCAATTATCAGCACCGTGTGGTCATGGAAAAAATACTTACTCCAAAAAGGATTGGGATTCTCGGGTGTCTGCCGCTGTGGGTTACTTGCCAAACTCAACCCTCTACACGGTCTATCCAATCCCGTTTTTTGATCCTTTTCCACTAATCCGCTTGAGTGCTTACCTACCACGCTTGCCCATATGTTTCCATATCCTATCGCGCTGGTCAGCCTTACCCATAGAAGCAAACCGCGTTCATGTGGTATCCTGATCTTTGGGCTGAACTGTCTTGGCTTGAACGATCCACCTTCGGGTGGCATTGCCTTCCAAATGTCATGCACCTACATCAAGGCTCGCTACGGAGCCAGGTAAGTTGATGCCGATAGGGTATGTTCACCGAACCCAAACTAGGTGTCTCACTTGCGGATTTTTTTTCTGTTCCCCAAAGGATTTACATGTTACTCCCGGCATAACTCTAAGAACTATTCCTAGTATTCGTGTTCCTTAGTTACATTACTCGTGGGCGGGGACACGGCGGCCTCGGTGTGGCTAGTTTGTCGCCTACTAATCACCTGGTAACCCGGAAATCATCCGAGACTTCCCTATGCACTCCCCGGGGGGCGATGCTAAATGTTAAGCAATAGCTATCATGAGCGGGTGCTGTCGCTTATGTTTTGCAATTGACTTCTTGCACCTTGGCATTTCCGCTTCTAGAAATTGGAGTTCTCAGCAGGACACATATTCACGCATCTCGAAGCCCTAACCCAGATTCAACGCTCGCCTCACCCCTAAGATATGCAGTTTGAGCCCTAATTTGTCCTACCGACGCAAATCTACTGGCTGTCACACCGATGAAGGATTGTCATGTATTGGTCGAGTGTGAGACTTTGACAGCTTTGATAGCAGAGTCTATTTGAACACTCCAATGAACGTCCCAGCCAGATATCGTAACAGTTTAGTCTTGTATTACCGCACCTTTATCCGTATCGACCACTAGGCAGCTCTACACCATCGAAATATTTGCATAATCATCTCCAAGTTTGTTCCGTGTCCTTCGAGCTGTGTCTGTTAGAGAAGATAGCCTCCTATCAATATAAGTACGACAACGCTCCGTGGAGCGTGTGCCTTAACTCTTACTCGACGAAAGAGCCGGTATAACAGAACGGTACACAATACGGCAGCAACAAAACATACTCTTAACTTATCAACTCACCTATGGCCTCCTATACATACCCTTCAGGAGCTGGCTCCGGATACGATGACCAAATTTATTGGGAGACAAGCGCCGCCATGTCACGAAATACATCACACGGGAGCGGGTATAGCAATTACTCGGGATCTAGCAACGGCCAGTTCGATGTTGCAGTATCACCAAACTCTGAAGGCATTAACGATTTCGATCTCAACGTCAACCCAACAGACGTGGGAACTTATTTCACAAACGAGAACGTAAACGACAACGGTTACCAAGTAGGAGGCGTGGTAGATACAACAAACTATATCACGGCTGGTAATGGGAACGATACGGGCTACCAAGTTGATGAGTCGGGATTCCAATATCAGCTCTACAACTTTGTCGCTACTGGGAACTTAGGACAGGGGCCATACTGGCAACTAAAGCCCGGTTATACTCCAGACACGAACTACCCAGCCACCATACCGGCTCAGCAAAGCTCTGAAGTGTAAGTTCCTTCCTAGGCCGTACGTGTGAGGACTACCTGGGTCTAATACGGTCTATATAGGCCACGTTCAACAAATGAATCTGCGAACCGCCACGTCTGTCTCGAACGCTTCTGTCAAGCACCACCTTTTAAACGCAAGGCAGACCTTGAACGACACTATCTACACAGGCACCGTGACAGCAGTCAGAAAGAGGCATTCCCTTGCGACTGGAAAAGATGCCAGAGATTCAAGGAGCCCTTCTACCGCCGCGATCACTGCAGGGAACACTATCGTGACTACCACAACGAGGATTTAGAGCCACGGGGTTCCAAGAAACAATCCAACGAATGGTGGAAGAGCCGCAACGTCGACACTAAGTGGTGGCGCTGCGCCAAATGCCTCAACCGCATTCCCATCGACAGCAAGGGGTTCGAGTGCTCCAAATGCAAGACAACTTGCGAAACCGAGAGACGAAAGCTGAGAGGTTACAAATAAGCAGCCTGCATCCACTAGCCGTGTAGCTGAACATCAAACTCAACTCAGCTCTTCAGCGCTTAGGGTCGCATGAGACCTCCAGGCGCGTAATGCAGTCAACTCTGCATGAATCTATTACGGTTTAAATTAAGTCCGCGCGTTAACTATTCCTATTTCATCTACCAACTACCATCTTACTTGTCCTATTACAACGTCGAAGAGTCGCGTGAGACAATATTGTACCTGTCGATCCCTTATTCCTGTTATACTTTGACCTCCTATCCTATATTCCCTCCTTCCTTACTCCTGAGCGGGTTTTTTATTCTTTCTCCAGCTGGCGTTAGTTCATTTATTCCCCTTTTTGACGCACAGCATTGATGGCGTAGGGCTGGAATGGAACATTATTATCCTACATGGAAGGCGGTCTGGCTGTGTCCGGACTGCTATTGGTTGAATTACGGGACGTTACATGTATAGGGCTGCGGCAGAGCGGGTAGTTATGGTGTTCAATTTTTTCTCCTCCACGCAATATCTTTCCTTCGTTCTATTCTCGATATTAGTTTTTTCGATATTCTATTCCACGGCGAGATGATGAATGAGGCTATGTTTTCTATATTATCGTTTCCTTTTATGATTTCACGCTACTTTATCTTGGGTTGGGGTCTTGAGCTTAGCTGTTGGAGGCGTTTTTTTTTCCCTTGAGATGGATATTTGTATGTCTGACGGTCTATACTGTATTGATAGGTACTTACGGGTTGGATGGAAATATTTCGGGTATGTCTAATGCGTTGTGTTTATTATCCGGCGCTTGGATAGATAGGTCAATAGATAGATACCTTTATGCGGTAGACAGTCGTTTTTCTCTTTAGCTTGCAAGCTTTTACCTACTGCCCCTTTCTATCTAGCACCTCCGTCATCTTTCATATATCTCCAATTTTTTTACTATGTCTATCATTCTTTCAGCTTATATGATCCCTTAATAAGGGCGGGGAATAGCGATTATACGTGGGATTGTTAAGTAGAAAACGCGGAATAGGAAAAAAGTCCTACGCGGGGGTATACTCGATCTTTGGGTATCATCCGGAGTCTCCGTTGCGTTGGATATTGGTTATCGGAGGAGACTCGGTTTTGGGGATTTTTTTTTTTCAGATGTTAGGTGCCGTCTACGGATCGGAGATATGTCTATGTATGTAGGTTTAGCTGGGAAGGGATGCATGTATGAGGTATGCAGTATGTCTGCGTTCGGGTAGACAGGTATGGGTAATGGACCGGTGTGAGAATGGATATATGATAGGGCTGTTATGGGCTTTGTGGCTGCTTCTACTGCTGCAGGTAATGCGTTATAGGGTGTAAGGACGGCTACTGAGATATGTCATAGGGTTGCGTTTTTATTTTTTCAAAGGCTACTCCGGCACAAAGTAAAGAGCAAAAGATGCCGATGTTCCATTCGTATGACTTCGAATACCTACTTAAATTTGATGCGTTGTTCTAATAGCCAGAAGGGCTAGGCAGACTTTTGATTTCTTTCCTCTACTAGGAATCCTCGTCGAGCTTCGGGGTTTTTTTAGTGGTGTGGCTTCTTGGCATGGATGGGATGGGATGGCTGTGTGCATACATATGTACAGATTATACGCGCGTACCTGCAGTGCGAGGCAGTAGAGCGGGATTGTAGTGGTGGTGGTGGTGGTGGTGGTGGCAGTCCGCAGTAGTGGATATTATGAGGGTGGCAGGGCATAACTACCTCATTACCAACCTCCTCTACCTAGGTTGAGTTGGGTTATATTTTTTGGCTCAGTTGTACGAAGAGCTCTTCAACTCGATTTAGTCTGATTATTCCCTCAAAGCCTTTCTCTTCTGCTAGTTTCTATGTATTCCCCTGGATCTTAATTTATTGATCTTGTCCTTTTTTTGGCCGTCTTATGAACTGCCATTCCCGTGATTCATTCCCATTTGTTACCTCGTGAACTTATCCACGGTACCTCAGCGGGGGGTTGAGCGTATAAGGGAGAATACGTGTCGGTTGAAAAGCTTCTTTTAAGCCAAGGACAATTGACTTCAACCCTTTCCCTTAACTCAATATTACCATCTAGGACTTTTCTGACTCGATATTGTCTCAGTACAGATATCGTGATAGGCTGTTCGGTGTAAGACGTTGTTGACGGTAAAGACAACAAAGACACGGCATCTTAGGTTGACAACGTCGACATTTGCACTTTTATATTAAATCTCTCTTTTAAAGGTTTTGGTTATGAGTTTTTAATTTGTGTAAACAATATTATCTATTTTTGATACGGAGTTACATGAGGTAACGTACCTAGAGACGCAATTAATACCTCAAGCAGGCTACTAGCTCTATAATTATATCCCTAAATTGGAGCTGGAGTTTTTTTTTTTTTGGAATAGTTCGGTATGCGAGCCATAAGTTATCGATCTGTTCCTTGAAATAAGGAGATAACGGTTGATCTGATAGGCCAACTGGATCAATAGACGCAGTGGTGAGGCTGCCTGGATTAACTAGATTGAATGCTTTAGCTCAATATTAAGCCATGAACAAATAGTTGACTCTTCAACTATATTGTAAATGTGGGGGCAATTCTTGATCATGTTGTCATGATTGTTGGAAGTCCATGCGAATGTAGTTCAATATCCTATCATTAGAAATCAGATCACGGGCTATGTGATCGAATCAAATTTATCCCGAAGCCTTGACGAATCATGGAGGGCCTATATTACTCACTTTTCATACCGAGCGTAACATTCTGAACGCCTCATTGTCTATGTGGGATGTCCTTTCCGGAAAAGAGTCCTGTGCGGGTAGCCTACTCATACACACGCCCTTTAGAGTACAGAAGTAAGGAACGCGGCAGAACCGGCTCGAGTCCGATCGGTGCACAATCGACTCGACCGAGGTTTCTCAGAAATAACGTGTTTGATCTGCAGCTGCAGTTAGAGTCATAGCCGACCTTGCATAATTAATACCTGCCTAGTTGGGAATACTGCCTTATACATGCAATGCAGGAGGTGATGAAGTATGGTTGGTACCTACACTTATGCATGTCCCCTCTTTCTATTGTTGTGCATATGACACATCAGAGCCGAATGAACACGGTATTTGGACAGTGCAAGATCGCACATTGTGTGTTGAGTTGTCCTAATCTAAAAGATGAGGCTTCCGTTGATAAGGCTGGGGTAAGGCGTTGGTATTGGTGTTGCACGGCTGTAGCCTGTATGTTACCCTTCCCTGCATCGTATATATTAATCAAAGCTAAGTAGAAATATGAGGGTGTAGAAAAACAACGTGTCTGAAGCATCTCTTGTGTCAGGACCTTCTAAGCCCCCCCCCACCTATTTTTGTTCTCGTTATAGAATGCTATAAAGTTGTAGCTGCTTCGCTTGGGGGAAATGAGTCTTCCGGAAATTCGGAGTTAATGCAATATTGATGGGTAGGCAAATACCTCGGACATAGCCGGTGGTGGGTATGGGTATTGCAAGAAACTACCCGAGATCGGAGCAAATGCCCAATCGCCCACATGTAGATAAATTGCCCATCTCAAAAGAGGCCATTTCAAAAAGGCTGCATTTCAGACTAGGGTGAATTCGCGGGTTTCATACTGGGCCTCTTCATACCAATTTGGCGGGTTTCTCATCATCAAGAGTCCGACGCGCTCGAAATGATCAGACAAGTCGGGCCTTCTGAGTGAGGGTCCCAATATCAATGCGTAAAATTCGAAGCGGTAGCGTATTAATGGGAATAGCCAGACAGAATACGCACCGGGACGTATTGAATAGACGTCCCTTTCGGTATGAAAGATTCTTCTCACAGAATCCACTGGTTTCCCAGCCGCAGGATCGAATATGAAGCCATCTGCGATGAGCGGCACATCGATAGAGCAATCCATATCCTGGCATTCAACGTCGGGGATCACGATCGAGCAATTTTGCCGTATGTTGCCGTTGGCGTGGTCTGGTTCCGGGTTGATCTGTGTGGCGTTGACGTACGAGTTACCGATGTGGAGTTCTGCTAGAATGGGTTTGCCGCGAACTCGAACAAAGCCATCAGAGACAGGACCGAAACGATTTATTGTTGACGGCACCACCGATGCGTCCAATATGTTGCTTAAAACCGATTCAGCACGATGGGTGCCGATGCCAAACTTGCCGTCCACGGAAGCCCAACTCCAGCTAGGAGCATAAAAACTTTCTGGATAGCTTCTTTTGGACGTACGCCAACATAGTTGATTGGCGAGATCTTCTTTCCATAGGCCTGCAAGGTAAGTGTCGCCAGTTATAGACTGGAATCGCGAAGCTACTGCTGAAAGCGCAACAAATTTATCTGATGGAAAGGTAAGTGCCATCTTGCTATATACTCCAACGACATCTGCTCTCCATAAACCTGCTGGTCCCATTTGAGGTCTTGAGCTTAGCATATAATCGAGGTTGGTCGCGGTGGCGTGGAGTTGTTCGGCGAAGAAACCACACTCGCAATAGATTCCTTCACGGCACTCCCACATCATACACCCATCCCGGTATGCTAGGTACCTTCTTGCTAAAAACCTCTCTTGGAACGCCCAAGCGCGGGAATCTAATGGTTCACCTTTATGCCGAGCGAGTAGGCGGTAGGTAAATTTAATACGCGGTATTCGGGTATTCATCTTAATGCTAGCATAGCGCCACGTGGGGAGATAGGCTCGATCCCGTAAGAAGCCGTCATGAGGATTAGGTGAGATTGCAGCGGCCAAGACAAGTTCTGCGTTGCCATAGACATTTTCCATCTGACCTGACTCTGACTCCCAGTCCTCTTGATCACCTTGGATGATGCAAAGGGCATCTATCCAGAGATAACACATGCTAAGGCGTCTTGTGACATTGACCGCGTCTTTGAATACTTTTGGGAGAGCTTCCAAAGGGATTCCAGTCCTGTGCGACTCGAGAGTATATTTTGTTGTAATGAGGGACTGCGAATTGCCCCAACAATAACTTAAGGCCACATAGTCGCATCCCTCCTTCACTTCCGACCTTAAAACAAGCCTTACACCCTCATGGTCAAGGTGTAGAACTCTAGAGGGAACGTAATCCATCTGGCAGCTGGCACATTTTAGATGCTCTCTTCTACATGTATCCAATAATCTCTTGGCGAGCCCGAAAGCCTCTGGTGAATCGCTACTAACCGGAATCTTATTTCTTGACTCGTACTTGTCATTTCTAAGGGTATTTGCTGAGACTAGCAAGTTAGTCAATTAGCTGGAAACATAAAGAGGGTGCATCAATTAAGAGCCTGAAAAACCTCACATGGTGGATTGATCATAATGGGGAAGAAGTCTGTTAGTGATGCCGTAAGCGCGTTCAGAATAAGCACATAATTCTGGCTGAAGGGATCGAAATGAGCTCTGAGGAAAGCGGTCCTGCAGGTGAAGTGACGAAATGTTTGAAGATCGCTATGGTTTTCTTTTGTGTCGATGAGAAGTGAAAAGATGGTTTCGCAAACCACGCAGCCAGGTGTATGAGTTGAACTGCCATCCAATATATTCTCCAAGTCAATTTTCCAATCATTGAGATTTAAGAGAGTTATGTCCGAGGGATGAGGCCATATTTTGGATAGATTGCTAGACTTGGAGCCGCAGATTTGACACTGCATAAGGGGTGCCACCTTGCCGTTCTTTGAGATTGGGAGGCAATTAGTAAAATACGATTGAATTGTACGCCAAAATTCGACAAATGATCCCATCTTGTCATTTTCCATGGTGCGGACATGGGGTTTAGTAGAACATAACCTCTTGCTAAGAAGTAATAACACGGACAAGCTTGATTGTCGAGAAAGGGAGATCATGAAGCGTTGTACTTGAGAAAAACATACTTATGATTTATGATTGAGCCATGATAAGACTGAGCCATAACTGGGCTACGGCTGACGTGGTAGCTGTCGCGCCTGTCAAGGTGCGGTTGGTATGGAGCCATCAAAGCTTAGCCAGTTAACTCTTTAAGAATTCAATAGTTCCATTACTCCTTGTCTGTAAATAATGACTGCGATCCCATTCTGTCAACGAATTCGTATTGTCTGCAGCTGAGAGTAATGGAGAATACATAATGAAGTATGAAGAATTATAAAGTTAAGAAAATTAAATTCATTTGAGATTACTGTCTTCTCTAATTCGATGCACGGACCACATCATACGAGACCCGTACCTACCGTCAATAAATATGTACATGCACCTCCTCTTCTCCGCATATCGGCAAAATGTGGGGGATTGAAGACCCTGAAATCAAACGCTGATTGGTGAATGCCCCTCACCTTCAATTTTTGCCTTTGGTACCCGTACGACGTCAGAGAGTGCACAAGACCATATTCGCAGCAGGTGCGACATAACTACATTCGGGAATCCTTGACGAATAGAGAGGCTAAGAACTTTTAGTATATGTACTTGTATATGGTCAAGTCGCGCGCTTTAGAGTTTCTAATCCCCGTCCCCGTGTCCTCCCCGTTACGCAAAGCAAAACCTTCCTCAGCTCCGGGACCCGACTAAGGCGATAGCGATCAACGTTACCAAAGTTAGCCGGCTTCGTT
This sequence comes from Hypoxylon trugodes, assembly GCF_022578975.1. Lineage (NCBI taxonomy): Eukaryota > Fungi > Ascomycota > Sordariomycetes > Xylariales > Hypoxylaceae > Hypoxylon > Hypoxylon trugodes. The sequence continues at coordinate 917,722 of NW_026250019.1, read as the reverse complement.
TCAACTACGAAATATTCCTCGGCTCTAACTCTCTTAGCTTCTTGTCTACTTGCCGCTACCAGCCTCTCTCTCGGTTGCGTGCGCTATCTTCTTACAACGTATAATTATCGTTTGCGCAAGTGTGGCGCCCTTGTTTCCGAGACATCCTTCATCATGAATGTCATTTCCTCCACCGCGGCCCGTTGCCTACGGCCGTCAACTTTCTCCCGATCGGCGAGACCATTTATTAGGTCCTCACCTATCACATTTCGTCCTGCAGTTCCAGTGGCGTTTTTTCATTATACCAGGTTAAACATGGCGCCTGAAAAAATTAAAGTCCAAAATCCTGTTGTGGAACTCGACGGTGATGAGATGACCAGGGTTATCTGGAAGGTCATTAAGGACAAATTCATCTTCCCCTACCTCGACATCGACCTAAAGTACTACGATTTGGGATTGGAATATCGAGATGAAACCAACGACCAAGTTACGATTGATGCCGCCGAGGCTATCAAGAAGTACTCAGTCGGAGTTAAATGCGCCACTATCACCCCGGATGAGGCCCGTGTGAAGGAATTTAATCTCAAGCAGAGTAAGCCTCAAGCCTGTTCCCGATGCAGTCTTACATGCATTTCCGCCCCTGCACAATAAGCCTACCAACCATCCGATCTTTAACCCCGCACCCTAATCTTCAGATCTTACTATATCTATTAGATGTTTTGTAACCTGAATTGCTTTTATACTACACGGAATAGATCTAGTAGGATGACTGACCTGAACCCCCCTGTATAGTGTGGCTCTCTCCTAACGGTACGATCCGCAATGCTCTTGGCGGTACCGTCTTCCGTGAGCCTATTGTCATCCCCCGCATTCCGAGATTACTACCAGGATGGAAGAAGCCCATTATCATTGGCCGTCATGCCTTTGGTGATCAGTACCGGGCCAAGGACCGAGTTATCCCAGGACCAGGAAAATTATCTATGGTGTACACCCCCGAGGGTGGCAAGCCCGAGGAGATTGAAGTTTTCCAATTCAAGGAGGGTGGTGGTGTCGCACAAACCCAGTACAATACCGCTGAGAGTATTACCGGATTTGCACACGCCAGCTTCAAGCTAGCTCTTGACAAGGAATTGCCTTTGTACATGTCCACTAAGAACACTATCCTCAAGAAGTACGATGGCAGGTTCAAGGATATCTTCCAGGAGCTATACGACACTCAGTATAAGAAGGAATTCGAAGCTAAGAACATCTGGTATGAGCATCGCCTGATCGACGATATGGTCGCTCAGATGGTCAAGAGCTCTGGTGGATACATTATGGCATTGAAGAGTAAGCCCCCTCACCGCCCTTATGAGTCCTACATTGGAATGAGACTTACACATCATCTAGACTACGACGGCGATGTTCAATCTGATATTGTAGCACAAGGTTTTGGTTCTCTGGGTCTCATGACATCAGTCCTAATCACCCCAGACGGTAAGACTTTTGAGTCGGAAGCAGCACACGGAACAGTAACACGACACTACCGGGAGCACCAGAAGGGCCGAGAGACATCAACGAACCCTATTGCTAGCATCTTCGCCTGGACCCGAGGATTATTGCAGCGTGGTAAGCTAGACGAGACGCCTGAGTTAATCGCATTCGCCGAGAGCCTCGAGAAGGCATGCGTTGACACCGTTGATGTTGATGGCATCATGACCAAGGACTTGGCCCTTGCCTGCGGCAAGACAGCCCGCGAGGACTACGTCACAACCAACGAATACCTCGATGCTGTCGAGAAGAGACTAAAGAAGACTCTTTCTGCCAAGCTATAGAGTTAAGAAAAGATAAAGCAAGGCGCATGGGGAAGCTATGAATGAATGACAGGCCGATAAGCAAGAAGATATAGATCTTGATCTAGAACTTGCATTAAATGGATGGAAGGTTATGCGCGCGCGCGATTGGCATTGTATATACATCTATGTACTCATTTTTTATGAACAGCATAGGCGCTATCTAGACATCTAGGCAGTTAGATATCACCGTTCCGCATACCCTGCAAGGGGGCATGTTGCATATTGAAAATATATGCGATTCTGCATGATCGATTATTACGTTCTCGTACTGGCGCTTTTGTATGTTATAACCCGAGTAAAACAGGTTTATCGCAATATACGCGCCACAAAGGCTTGTTGAATCCTACGTCATATTTAATAACCACCATTATAATGACATCTTATTTTGCCTATTACCCCCTTTACGTATCCCATAATACTTCACCCACCTAATGCACCGCTCTTTGCAAAATATCCGTAACACTAACTCCAGTATGATATTTTATAAGCACAAACGCAACGCGACGCGACGCAAAATCAGTCAGCCAACCCGAGGGGTATCATCCACCACGCCACTCCTCTCCTTTTCTTTTTCTCTTATGCTCCTTTCCACTCCGCATATCCTAACTCGCGTTCTCATGACTTCTCCGCGGGCATAGTACTCGGCGCATTCTCCGCCGTAACACCACTATAAGCCGGCCTTGCCGCGGGCCCAGCTAATTGGTCCGCCATCGCCTCATCATAACTCGGCGGCGCTTCCTCGTACATAGTCGCGCCCACGGTGCCTAATTGCGGGGGATACAACGGATCTGGCGCCGGCGGCTGGACATTAACCCCTGGCCCCGGACGCGGTGGTTGCTGCGGTGGCCGGTTTGGTAATCGAGGCGGCCGCGAGTTCTGCGTCGAGACCGAGTTTAGGAGTTCTTGTGGTGGTCGGATGCCGGAGTATACATCTACCTTCGAGAGTTTAAGGGGCAGGGTTATAGATGGGGAGTTGGGTTTTAGGGATGAAGGAGAGGAGGATGGGGCCCAGGTTAGGGTTAACATTATTTCTAATCCGTATGTTCGTGCTAGGTTGCATGTGCGGAAGGAGGGCGCGACGGTGTTGGGGAGGCGCCGGTCTTTCCATAGTGTTTTTGGAATTTCAAATTCGGCGTCCACGGGGTCGGTGGGGGAGTTGAAGAGTTGGATTGGAGGGGAAAGTTGTGGGGCGGAGAAGAGGATCCAGGTTGAGCGCTCGGTGTTCTCGAGGTTGTGTACGCGGACTTGGGTGTGGCCTACTAGCACGATTTCGAGGGCGGTTAGGTATACGTGTTGTTGTTCGGTGGGCGCGAGTTTGCGCGCGATTAGGCGGAGGGGGAGGGGTTCGTTGCAAGTTAGGATGCTGGGAAAGGGTAAACGCGCGGACATCTCGATTGATGGTGGTGTGCCTCCTGCTCCGCTTGATGGACTTGCCGTTGAGGACCGACTCCCGAAGAATGAGGACTTTTTCTGGTGAAGAGCGGCTTGTGGTCGGAAGGTAAAGGGTCGCCGAGCGAATGCTTCTTGGCTTGTCTTAGCCGGCCGCGGCGGCTCGACAGGGAGGAATTTAAAGCCGACTTGGTATCGCCAATTCTCTTTAAAGAAGCCTGGACGTTGTATGGTGACTTTTATATAATACCGTATTTCGGCCTCCTGGGGGAAACCGGTGAGGGAGGGAGGTAGTGTGCCCTTCACGTGTTGTAGCATGAGTTGTTTCGAGCCATCCATTGTACGAAATCCACTCCCGCTGAGGCCTCCAATGCCTAATAGCGCACTCATGGCTTTCGGGTCATGACATATGTTGTTTAGGGGCACCTTGAAATTGAACTTGAACTCGTGCGTGCCTGGTTGGAAGGCTAGAGCGGCGCCATCGTCGGGGTACACCTGAAATAATCGGTATAGGATTTTATGGCTTTCAGTTATAATGTCGCCTACCCCGCCACCACCGGGTATCCGTCCACGGTAGAGGTCATCGCGGTCGCCTGTGGACGGAACGGTTAGAGCAGTATGCGACTCGCCTTCGAGCTTGACAATAACGTTTCCGATGGTTTCAGGTCGGTGTAAGACTAGGATCACGCGGCCGCTTATAAAATCGAGATTCGTGTAGAACTCGGGAGGATTATCGAGGGCTATTCGTATCGACATCGTGGGATGTTGTATTATATCTCGAAGCGCAATTCATATGGTATAGAAAGGTGAAAGTTGGAAAGGTCGTGCCAGGGTGAATATATTGTTTCGCTTGTTGTTTTGGATATCGGAACTTTTGGGGACGATGATGACTGGATCGACAGCGGATCGAAGCGGGTCACAGGGACATTACGAGGCATTACGGCCATTGCTAAGGTATTTTAGCTCAGCTCAACAGCTAATCTACCAGTTTGTGAAGCAGGGTTACATGGCGAAACAAACCAAAATTGGTTGACGAATGGCAAATTGGAAAATACCTACACGTAAGGTACGGATGTGAGGATTCCAGAATGCTGAGCCTCTAAGCGTCGTCACGATGTCATATGTCACATATGTCATTTTGTGGCTTAGGTCATCATGTCTTGTCTTATCGGCTTATCAAAAGTACATAGGTACTTATAGATCCCAGCACATAAGGTTCATAACCTACAGATGCATGACAGGGGTAAATTTGCCTAATTGGGAAATCATGTGTTCACCGATAATGCCGAGAGGCCTCGGAGATCTCGGAAGTAAAGAAATACAGCCAATGTTCCTGAATTGATAAAACATATTTAATCTTAACCAAGTTCCCCAACTAAAAATACATTCAACTATATCAACACCAATGAATTAAGATTATTAGGTCCAGACTCGGGTTGGTATCTCCCCTGTTCCATATATCCACATATAAAGGCATCGCCTACCACCTCGTATCGTTCGGTGTTATCATCACCCCTCACTTGACGGAAAATCATAGGTCTCGAAACTCCGTAAACACGAGCGACCAGATCGCCCGCTTCGACATGCGGTGGTCCTGAGCCGACGAAACCATCACGAGAGAAAATCAGGCTTCTTTTTCGAGCTAGTGCATTCCACGAGTCGACAAATGATCGTAACACTTCGCGGTTTCCCTTGAGACGATCCGTGAACGACGGATCCCTATCCATAACTTTACGGTTCAAGTTTTGTATAAGGATTTTATACCACTTATTAAACAATGAAGTATTGGGCTCGTAATAGTTCTCGCCCATGACGGTTCCGCTAGGTGACTCGTTTGTTCGAACGCGACCGGAAAACACGTCTAGGACCATCTGAGGAATCGTTTTACTTCCTTGATCGACTGGGTTCTCCTTCCAAAGATGTCTAAGCCATCGCCGCAGGTGGGATACTGCGTCATTTAGTTGCGTCAGGTTCATTGCAATGGGTTCTGTTTCATAGTTCGGGGTGTCGATCGAATCGAGGGTTCCACCGTGGAACGTCACCTTCCCAATGGTCTTTATCCGCACAATAGCCTCATCTCCCCGAATTTGAATACAATCCTCGAGCCTTCCATGTGACCACTGCTGATTGAAGATTTTATTAAGATATTGTGGGCTCAGCCAAGTTCTTTCTCTGATCTTTCCACAGTCAGGAACCCAAGTTGGCGATCCTGCGGCGGGTCTCCCAGCATCAGCCAAAAGCTCAATGAAGGCGGAATCCCATCGAAGAAGGCTCCCAAAGAGTTCTTGAAAAACTAGAGCCTCAGTTTTTTGGTAGTTTGGTTCCGAACAAGGCGCATTTAGAGTGCGAAGGATACCATACATAGAGAAAGATTTATCAAGGCCTCGGGTTGCTTTACGCATCCGAAGCGCCTCTTGAATCCCCGATATTACAGGATAATTCGTCTCAATCGCTTCCTTAAAGCGGTTCCTCCTATGGCTGAAGCACGGGAAACACGAAACTAAAATCCTATAGGCAAAATTCGTCATCACGTAGTAAGAAGTCGCGACGACCAGTATCAATCCTTCATTAGTGCCGCTAAAGTGGACAAGATACGCGAAGAAATACCCCAGGGCGAAGAGTACGCTTCCGTAACCGAAGAGGAGACCAGAAGTAGACGACAGCCAGGATGCGAAGTAATTCAATCTCGCGATTCGAACAACATTTTGCCTATAAATATATGCAGATCGATGACATCCATCCCTCGCGAGTCCTTTCGCTTGTGTTCCCGATAGTAAGTTATCGTTGTTCGTTGAGCGTGATAGAGTGGCCCATATGGATACTAAGTCCCATAACCCAGCAGATGTGTCTATTATCCGATGTACAGTACGGGACCACCAACGTCTGGATGTAAATCTCCATTTATTTTCCAATAGTGATCGCGTGAAGCTACGCTCTTCCATCCAGTGGCCACCGGTAGCCACGTCGTGAACTTTCTTCAAATTGGCTAGGGAGACGATACTGTCGCCACTAACAAACACCGGATTAGGAGAAAGCAGAAATTCCTGAAACGTCCAGGCCCGAGAAAACCACTCACAAGCCATGAGGTTCTGGACGTCGATATTTTGTATTTCATGTGGATCATCCCACCCCGCCTTCAAGTACATGTGGACGCGTGGGTAAAATAATCCTATATGATAAGAGTAATTAGTAAGTCTGTCATAGCCCGCCATGTATAGTATTTTTCTTACGAAAGCTAATAAATCGAGCCAGGTATGCACGCAGCAACGATAAAATAAACAAAACCTTATCGAGAATGACTTTCCTCTTATTCCAAGGAAAACCGGCGGGATGTGGCCCGAGATAAGAGATCTCGTTCAGTGCCTCGATTGTCTTGAACAGTTGCGGATTCCCTAACCCAAGCCAGATAAAAGTTGTTTCAGCCCGACTATATATATCTCCCATCATTGCTACTTGTTGGGTCTTCTCCGTGTCGTCGGTTTGGTTAACGCATATAGAGTCAATCCAGATGGTTATCGGGCCATATAGGTGACGCAACGCTAATAGAGCTGCCTTCCCGTTGTCCGTTATTGGGAACTCACACCCGTTGCAAGTGATCGCCGAGGATCCCGCACCCCAAACATATGACAGCGCCGTAAATCGTGATCCAGTCTTCAGGTCAACTACCCTCATGCTACCTTTCAACCCTGTGTTCTGTTGGGGCGGCTCGCCATCTAAGTCTAATACTCGTATATGGTGGCCACTAGATGGGATCTGAAGATGGTCGTAGAGCTGTGGTGGCTGAATAATCGGCCCGGGGGCATTGTTGTCTTCGTTCTGTACGGATAGGTCAACGGAAACGAACCCGTGGGCTTCCATTTTATCCCGCTTCTCGAATATAAATACACCCGGTTCCCGATCCGTAGGAACGGAGACTGGTTTGCCATTTAGTAAAAAGACACGATATTATCTAATTAAGTCTCACTAAGATACCTCAAATGAAGCAGGAGGGACATTCTTTTGCGCTTAGTGGAAGCTGATAACAATTTAGGTAAGGGACCGGGAAAATGAGTTGAATACATATTCAAGACGAGGCTTCAACATTATGTTTCAAGTGGATGCGGCTGAAAACTGCCCCGGGTAGGCACCGACAGTGAAGCTTCGGTGAGCCAGAGCTACCTACCTAGGTGGGAAGGTAGGCAGACGTGCTTACAACTTGACGTGTACTATCAGGGGTGATCGGGCGAGCAGATCTTACTTAAAAGGAGGATTTTATCAACCAACAGATTATATACATAAGCAGAAAGGATCAATTTATGTCAGATATCATATCATAGGTAATAAATTATCTTCCTTCTATTCCTGTATAACCCTAATGTTTTACCGACATTAAATATTACCTTGTAAGTTTCCCCGTCGACGCTTTACCCCTAAAAACCAGTGACTTGTATGCTTTATAGCGATATCCTTATATAGCGACTATAAAACTGCTTTTATAAAAACCAGTTTAAACGGGGTATAACATTATACAGTATATTCATGTAAAGAAACTATGACGGACTTCACTGACGCCACCATGATCCCGCATTTCCGACGATGACTTCTCCGCATCGGTAATATCCCTCGGACGGGAACTAGTTCTTTGTTGACTTATATGTACGATTTGGAGAAATGACGCCCATTTCTGACCTAGACCGAGCTCGCAATTGGTGGGAGATATTGGTGTTTGCCATTTCCCCGCCTCACGGAATCATGTAAGCGGTAGCTGGTGGGAAATGGACTTTGTCATTAAATATTGCTTACTGCTGGGTATAACTTCGTTTTTGTTTCTTGGCAGTCCAGATAGATGACCGGGAAAGCCTAACTCATACAAAATGTCTTCTACAGAAACAGTCACTAAGGCCGTCTCAACCCTCTCCATCGAGAAGCCTCAAGTGCAGAATGGCTTCAATGGAAAGGATAAGATTGAGAATCCTCCCCAGGTCCAATTCAACGGCACCACTAAAAGTGGCAAGAAGTTGAAAATTAGAACCTACCCCAAGTTTGATAACCTTGAGGATGAAAGACTCTACCGAAAACAACATCTCGCAGCAGCATTCCGGGTCTTCGCCGACCGTGGCTTCGATGAGGGCGTCGCCGGGCATATCTCCGTCCGCGACCCCATCTTGACCGACCACTTCTGTAAGTCGCTAATCAAGTCCGGATTATTCGGGTCTTTCATATTAATCTCACAGGGCTAAATCCGCTTTCGATGCATTTCTCACTGATTAAAGTCTCGGACTTGATCTTGTGCGATGAGGATGGTAATGTGGTGGAGGGGTCCGAGCCCGTTAACGCAGCCGCCTTCGCGATCCACTCACAAATTCACAAGGCACGGCCCGACGTGCATGCTGCATGTCACGCGCATAGTGTACACGGCAAAGCTTTTTCCGTTTTCGGTCGCGAGCTCGAAATGATTACTCAAGATGCGTGCCGCTTCTACAAAAGTCATGGAGTATACCGCGACTTCCGAGGCGTAGTCCTCGATAGCGAAGAAGGGATAAGAATCTCCAAAGCCCTTGGAAATGGAAAAGCCGTGATTCTTCAGAACCACGGCTTACTTACCGTTGGTGGAAGTGTTGATGAGGCGGCTTTCTGGTTTATTAGCCTTGAGAGGACTTGTCAGGCTCAATTACTAGCCGATGCAGCTTCCGTCGCGGGGTATAAGAAGATCCCCATCGATGATGACGAAGCGGCGTATACCTCACTACAAGTTGGCGGCCCGGATAAGGGGTGGCTTGCTTTCCAGCCATGTAAGAACTCGACGATCCGCCTACCCCGCCCCCCTTTTTCTCCCACCCCTCAAAATCACCCCTTCTAATGACTTGATAGACTACGACGAGCAACTCGCGAAAACTAAGGGCGATTTCTTGAACTAGTATGTTTAGCTTCATCTAAACCATCGAAAGTATAAGGCACGGACGTCGTTGCACAGCAACAATACGCCATTATGGATTTTATTCCCACTATTGAACTATCGCACTGACAATGTCTTCCGGAAGACTGTGATTTGGATTAAATAATTCAAAAGACTAAAATAATAGGTGCGGTTTCTTAAGGCGGTTACACGGATACAGGTCAGGCATGCCTGTTCACTGTGTAATATGGCATGGATATTGAAGATGTCAGTAGGGCTACAAGAATGAATCTATAGTATATGACTCAAGTCAAAGTCAGAATGGCAGAACGCAGGAAAAATTAATCGTGCTATGGCCTCTACGTGTTCATGTGCTCGTGAGGTGTCGTTTAGCTTCAGACTAACACTGTGTATAACGTTTCTCAACGCGATAGTTTCTCTGTCAATAAACAAATACAAATATTCTAAAGTACGCATAGAATCCATTTCTTCTACCTTCCGTCATCGTAGAAGGATAGAGTACAAACATACCCCCCAAGTATATTTTTAAGATTCTCAAGTACCAACATCCAATTTGAGCCGGTCTTAGTGATCAGATACCACATCTCAGCATCAGACATCTTTTCGGATAGCTCAAACCCGGTCATTACCATCAAATAAACAACGTCCTAACCCAGGGCAAAATCACTTTCAACTTCCACACCCTTCACGACAAAATCGCGATATTCATCCTAACCCAAAATGGCTCAAAACCAGGAGCGAGTCGTAACTCCGGAAATGGAGACCTTTACGTCTGATATCCAAGAGAAACAGGCGAAAGGTGTCAAATTTTACACCAAGGAAAACATCCAACGAATCGCCGAGCAGCTTGATAAGTATAAGACAGGAGATCTCGCAGACGATAAATTCAAAGTGCCGAATTTGAAGGGAGAAGAAGTTGAAATCACCCTTGACCTAGACGAGCCGACTGTTTGGGTAGACTCACGATGTGACCATGGAGATCGACGGTAAGATGAAAAATTCCAAAATTTGCCGTTCATTTTGGATTTGAAATACTTACTTCGCAATAGGGGAGGCCCATATCTATACTACCGATCTGCACAAGCCATGGCCGAATATTTAGACATGGAGCCTTTCAATCTTCAACAAGCTTACCTTCCCATCGTCCCTCTATTGCCCCGTACTAATGGCCATGGCTGTTGCGGACGCAAGGGGAAGAAAAGAGCTGTGATTAACCCCGACCCCACCCTATCCGCCATGGAAGTCAACCAAGAATTCAACGTCGTGCGACAAAGATGGGAAGGGAGCGATTCATTCGCTCGCCTCAAGACAGTATTCAAAGCCAACAAACCTCTTCTCACCAACGTCACCAAAATCGTCGCATTCGCCTGCGGCCAGCTAGCGACGGGCCCCGGCATATGCTCCTTCTCAGCGAACCAGCACGCGCTAGCTCTCAGTCTCCAGACACTCATCTCAAAAGCAAAAGCTACTAAATTTGGCTTCAGCGGAGTTCTTCAAACTGTCCAGAAGTCGCTTAAGAGGAAGAAGGGAGGGCATTGTACCCCTACCACAGTCCCATGTTTTGCGCAGGACCCCGCGTATATGACGATAGACAAGCAAATACTTGAGGGGTTGGGGTTCACTATTGTAGATGACCCACGCGGGTTTCTTGAAGTCGATGATGATTCGGTGGTTATTTTTCTTACGCCCAATACACCTATTCAGCAAGTTGTTTTCGACCTCGCGCGTCCGGCTGCGGTTTTTCAAGAGTGGTTACGAGCTGATGTGAATGGACCGGAGGCAAAATATTGGTAAGTCTCCACATTTATCTGGGAAAAGGGGTAAAGGGGTATCGCGCTAACAGTGACTAGCCCAAATCCCACGTCTGCGCGGGTTCAAAAGATATTGGATAATGAGTACACGATAGTGTATAGTTCGTGGAGACATCATCTCAGGGATGGCGAGTTGTATATCAGGAAGAACCTCTTGAACAAGCGAGAATGACTGCTTGATTACCCGGCTGGGTAGAGGTGGGGTGGCGATCTTCTGATATACTTGTGTTTCTCATAATCAGCGGGATAACAACGGCGTACTGGGGTGTATTTGGTAGGTAAGAGACTGCTACATTACTCATGAACTAATATACATCTAACACTAACATTTTGAAGCATTTTTATCATATAGCTTCACCTACTTGGAAGGAGTTCGACTGTTTAATGCTATGTTGAACGACGACACCATAAGGAAGTGTGTGGTCAGACCGTTCCGGTGGTCCACCATCAGCGAAACTTGCCAACGCGATCTCATCGTCGTCTCTTCTTAATCTTCTGTTTTCACGATACTCCTGTCGCCGGGACGGGTACCCTTCGGTGGCTTCGGTGCTCTTTACGGACCGCAACTTGCCACCCCAGCGGAGGAAAAGTGGATAAATAATTGGTAGACAAGCTGTGAGGATTGCGATCGAAGGTTCCACGGAGGACCAAATGCCTACTGGGCTCAAGGTCCATGCCAAGTCGACTTCTTGCGTGTACTTGACCAAGTAAAATAGTCGCGCGATGCCGGCGATACACGCACTGAGATAGAATGGTTAGCGATATGGTGTTCTTATTCTGTGTTTTTTTGGGCGTGAAGTGCTGTCTTACAAGCTACCGAGCGAAAATAAGGTGCATATCTGAAGTTTTTTGCGCATTGACATTTGGAGTTTGAGAATCTGCGGGATAGGGATCACTAGGATGAGGATATCTAGTGGAATGTTGATACTTGCGTAGGATATATATGCCGCTTTAATGTCGATACACTTTGCTTGAACAATGCCAAGATATTGGTCCCAGATGGCGGATATGGGCCTGCACATGATTGCAAGTGAAATCCAGGCGGAAATTGTATGACCGACAGTAAGAAATCCCCCTAGGAAGAGGCTCATTCTCCAGAAATTCCCGAACATGCCAAAAAGTCGGTAGTAGAAGCAAAGAAGTGAGAGCTTTATACAAAGGATAGCAACGGTGTAGATGATGGTATAACTATAGGTGATCTAAAAATCGACATCAGTATTGGCATCTAGATTAGCGAAGAAAATTCACCAAACCTTTAAGATTGGGATAAGATCCGACTTCGATATGGTCCATACGTGGGTACCGATGCCGAATATATTCCCTATTCATAATCTCGTTAGACGATAACATGTAGTTCGCCGGGGTGTAAGATCTCACCAGCTACTGTTGCGGCCGCGGTACCAATCGAAAACACCTACTCCAGATTGACGATTAGAAGGCGATACATATAACTAAGTGTAGATCATGACCTACGAGCGCAGCTATTATGAAGTAATCATCCGCCATCAGCCCTAACCGCGCCGTGATCCTTGCCACTATCCTTAGCACAACCGACACGAACGCGATAGAAAGTAGGAAGCCGACTGCGAAGTAACTCCCCACTGTTCTGTCCTCCGCGAGGTTAACCGTAGGTGGCGGCGGCCCAAACACCACGATAATAAAGGGATCGAGCTCCATCATATTACGCGCCTAGGACATAAAGAATTGAAAGGCATAACTTCAAGGTTGATGGAAGTATTAAACTACATAAATGCTTTTAGTGGTTTCAGTAACGAGCGTTACACGTGCTACAAGATACCTAATTCGATATCCCATGTGGTTTTCTAGCCAACCATAGCCCGTTCTATATTTATTCCTATGTCAAATCCGGGCGTATGGTGCGAAGCGCACTATCATTTCACATCACACCTAGTGAATCCTTCTATAGAATAGAATGGCTGCCATAGGAGGGATCGGCGAATGTAGGGCGGAATTAAGAAAAAAAGGAATATCAATAAACCTCTGCAGTCTCCATCACGGGAAAGGAGATATACTTATACCCCTGCGCGGCCCTTCTCGGCAGCGATGCGGCGCCGGGTAACTTGCAATAGTGTAGCTCATCTTAAAAAATGAAATAGTCTGCCTGGATTCTAGCCGTATTACGTACCTGAAGTACCTAGGTAAATTTTACGGAATTCAATGCCCGTAGCTCAACTCCGCAGCCTTGACAGATCGGCAGTAGCAACTAATAAATGGAAGCGAGAGCGAGACCTGCATACCGTCCCGCCATTTCCGTCCCGTGTGGGGGGAATAGGATCGCGCCACAGGCGCAATCAAATAAGAACTCATAATCTAAGGGTGGTAACTTGGTAAGCTTCGAGGGTTTTTGTAATGCCACACCTTCTCCTTCCGCCAATAGTAACGTCGTTACGGGCGTGTTGAGAAGATTTCCAATCCCTTAGCACACATTAGTATCTTAGTATATTAGCAAGTCACCTAGGTATCTGGGTGAGGAATGAATCAATTGCAATTGAGTTTTCAAGGGGCACCCTTGTTAACTAAACGGCCTTTTGGTTCCCTCTGAGAGGTCCTGGAAAAGCGAAGAATTGTCGTCACTAACCATTTCCAATGATCGTCTCACCTTTCCAAGCCGCTGCTTCATATGTTCGTCCGTAAACGATATTTCGGAATTGTCAAATTGGCTTATATTGTTCTGGCAGGGTTCTTCAACAGCATCATCAAGACTCTCGACCCAGTCCTTCACTCGTTGCTGAGAATTGACATTTGCCTCTATACTTAAGGTGAGCAGCTCCCGTATGCTCATCTGAGCCTTGAGTGATTTGATTTGAGTCTGTGAACGCTTCACCTCGTATCCATTTTCGAAAGGGTCGTCGAAATCTAATACCTCGGCTAAAAGCATAAACGATTTGATCGTTGATTTATGCCTCTCGGAGAAAATATCTATTCGCGACCTTAGGACTTCACGAGCTAACCCTATCGCCCTCTCCATATGCTCTAACTTGACCTGGTCAATATCATCCCGCGATATATCGATGTGTCTACCATCTAGTGGCCATTGGAAGTCCTCCATGAGAGGAACCAAAGGAGTGTCCTGTTGGCCCAGAGTCGGTAGAGCCGTTGATATAATGCTACCTGGACGGGAGACGTTAGGTGAAGGCAGGATGTTATTACAGGTATCTCCAGGCTTGGAACAGCTGCACAGAGGATCGCTAAGTCTGAAGGAGTCCTGGGCGATGCCGGCCTTCGTAGTAAGCACCAATGGGTGCGCCTGTCTCTCCTGCGTTCCAGGCTTGTATGCCGTCAGGCTTTGAAGTCCCCGCTCAAGGGCTTCGCTATGAGCATCGAAAGCGTCGAAGTGACGGTGAAGCCTAAATAGGCAATCGGCAATGCGCAATTGGGCAACCAAGGTATCATAAGTGCCATCGAGTCCTGGGCCTCTCCTTGCATCGTAAATCTCTTGCTGAAGATTCAATGCCTCTAAACGATCCTCTTCATTGGGAGATAACACCTTCAAGTGGCTGATGCGGTCTTTGACATAGAGCACACTGACATGATGACTTGGGTATTGGGTTAATAGATGTCGAAGTAGCTCGTAAGCATCGTATATACCCATATTTGTTTCCGTGCATCGTGCCCGGATTTCAGCCAACGCGACGCGTGCTGCAACAGTCCGCGGGTGATGGTCACTGAAGATTTGCCTTGTCTTGTCGTAGACGTGATGTCTTATGTCCGCAACGTCTTGGCCGAGTTTTTCTTTCGTTGTAGCATATTCTGAGTAAATGTCTAGAAGGGCCGTGTGAGACTCGGGTAAGACTTTCTTCTCCCATTCCAATATTTTCTCCCTAATCTCTAACGCCTCAAGGTAGCGACCGAACTGATGGTAACTTTTGGCAATGCCTCTCAACAGTGCGACTTCTACCCTATTTGGTGCCTCCGTTTTAGATAGCAGCCGCTCGAGATAATCGATGTTCCAGTGCTTGGAAGGGATTCCCAAGTACTCAACAAGCGCCATGTGTCTGTGATATATGGCTTCCGGCGTCCTTCCTAAGCTCTCTAAGCTATCCGCAACGTCCATGCGGAACTGAATATATGGGACTTCGTGCGGGGGCGATTCGGTTTTCTTGGGATAGCTATCAAGAACCTCCTCGCGCAATTTCAAGGACTCCTCTTTACTACCGAGCTCGAAATACGTCTGTGCCAAGTTTGCCTTCCACGCTAGGACATCGAATGGGTCGAATTCGATTGTAGATTGCGCGATATATGTATGTATTTGTTGTTGTATCCTCAGAGCTTCTTCCGAGCCTCCTAGATTCAAGGTGCTGATTCCTAGCTCGTTCATCGCCTTGTAGTAAAGGATCGCGACCTCTGGGCGAGTATCGGATGCTAGATTTTCCAAGGCAATACATGTATCTCTCTGAAGTTGACTTGCCAATTTTAGCTTTCCGCTTTCTCCTAAAGCAATTGATATTTTCAGACCTATTTCACATCGGTCTTGTAGAGCATCCCCTGGTGCGGTAAACCAATTTTTACTTTGAGCCTCGCCCACACAAGAGATAAGATGAGTATGAATAATCCAGCGATCATTCCACGGGTCCCGCTCACGGACACCTTCAATCTTCAGGGGGTCCCATGAAACAGCCTCTGATAGCGTGGTCAATGCTACCTCCCAAGGCTCTTCTTGGTGGTTCACGCGATCCTTGTGGCGCCGCTGGGCTGTTATCTGGACGACGGGGTGGATTTCGATTACTCTGTCCACCTCGTCCCAGCTAATAAGATGGTATTCACGTAGGATGGTCAGTGCCTCGTAAACAGTCTCATAGCCCTCATCCCTTTCGTCCTGGGTTTGCAATGCTTGCAGATGCCGCCGTCGTCGCCAGTCACTGAAAGTCGAGCTCCGTATCGCATTCCAACTAAGCCGTAAGATCCGTTCATGAAAGCCTCGTCGGTCGCTAAATGCAAGGAGATCCATAATCGAAAGGCCAGCCCTCGCCCTTCCGGCTTCGTTGTGATGCTGATCAGCTGACAGGGCTTCTAACTTGTTGAAAACTTCACAAAACACACCAATTGACTATGAGAGGGCACGAGTGGCGAAAGAGAGCTTGTTCGGTCGTTCGAGGCCTTTTAAAAACCTTAAGACTTGGTCCGAAAAGGGTTCAAATCGGTTTCTTCTTACGTAGCCCACGATTGCCTCGATGGTCAATGGGTGGTAGCCAACCTCTTCCGCGAGCCTTTCCAGGTCTTGCTCCGGGATTCTTGAGTCTCGCAGCCGCGACCGAAACATTTTCATTGCCTCCTCAAAGCTCATCTCATTTACACATACAGAAGCGACTCCAGAGACGTCCTGGGGGCTTGGTGGTGCGGACTCCCGGATGATCATAACGAGGCCCCCGTCATATCCCCCCTTAACGACAAAGTATCCTGGATGTTTAGTAATCTGATGGTCTCCGATTTGAATCACTGTAGCACTAGTATTTTCAAAGATAAGAAGCCATCTCTTAGTAGTTCGCTGCCATGAAATAAACCGCGTTAAGAGGTCGCTAAGCTGCACACGTTGAGTTTCCCAGCCGAGAAGGTACGCGATAACACCAACATCGTTCTCAAGCGTAATTTGGCTTGTAGCATCGAGGTAAAATATATATTCCCAACTGCGTCCTAATGGTTAGTTAATCGACTCTTCAATATTACCTAACCCTCGGGTGCCATCACCGACCAATTTAGGGCCTTATACTTATTAATGAAGTGCTTGACAAGCGTGGACTTGCCACCTCCTCTCATTCCATGGATGATAACGATGCCGCCTTTCGAAACGGCATGTCTTCCCCCAAATTCATAAATTCCAATATTAACTGACCTTGAAGCACTGAGTCACAATGCGCCTTAGAAGCCTGTTTCATTTCAATTTCTTGTTTAAATCGCATCTGCAACGCTCCCTTGACAATTACTTCTAGCTGAACCATAACAATACCGAGATGGCCCCCGATATCAGAGCGACAAAATTTTACAATATTCGAATGATTGCGAGGTAGCTCGTGATTCCTCTTCCGCTCATAATCCTGGTGCCGACAGCGTACGGCCGATTCTCGATTTACGAGGAGCTCAGACATGCCGCTATTAAATGGCCGCCCGTCCCTCTGCCCTTATATGTCAGCTTAGGATGTGCTGGGAAAGGTGGTGCTGTTATAAGTGCGAAGCGACGAACCAGTTCCAGAATCGGGCTCTGCTCCGACTCGTAGAAAGAGAATATCTCCGAGTCAGCGCGTGCGAAGTGCTTTTCAAAGTCCGCGTTCAGGTTTGTAAGCATCTCTGAGCCTTCTGCCAGGTTAGCCACCAACTCTTCGGCCGGATAGTTCTTCACGATAGTCAATAAATGCCTCTGCTTCATCCCCAAGTTAGGGACCCCGAAGAATAGCGCGCCGTAAGTCGCCGCTGACAGCTGTGAGTGCTCTTGAGAGCTCATTAGGAGAGCCTGCACACCCGTAAGTACCTACTTAGGTATGTAGAGCTAGTGACTCTCAAGAGGGTCTTACTGTCTTCACAACTAGCCCTCCCAAGCTGTGCGCTATAAAAACGTACGGTTTTCCCTGGAGCGAATCAAATACCTGTAGGACACTCTGAAGTACAGAACCTTACTTACCTGGATCATGTTTTCCCGTAGTTCTAATACCCGCCAAAGCATTCTGCCCAATTCTGAGATCCGAAGGTCCACCCGCCCATCCACAATTTTGCTCTCATAACCATACAAGAGCACCCTTGCACGCGGAAGAACTTTCGGTAGATGGTCAATAATCCACATAAACGATCCACTCCTCTCTTTGAAGGAACCATAAGCATGGCCAGCAAGTCCAGGCACGACTACTATGCTGTTATTATCAGCGGAAGTAAGCCGAAAGGCTAACAAGGCCATGCCTACACTACCTCGGCGTTCTCAGGTGATAGGATAGTGGTGATTCCATGGAAGTGGCGGTCGATTTTCAAATAAAACCTCCCCTGGAGAGGTACCGTGAATTCATCCTTAAGATTTGAATCGTCATCGGCTGAAAATAGTCCCGTAGCGTATTTGCCGTCTGCTTCAAACGCAATGGAAAGATACCGAACTCCGGCGTCGGACAGCCGCCTATCTCGTCCGAGCGCGTACTTCAGATTTTTCCATGCCTTTACCCCTTTCCTTTTCATACTTCTACCTCCGCCCACCGGAATGCAACGCGCCCGGTATACCAGCACCATGTTGAATAGTATTATTATTAATCTTACAGCAAGTCGCCTATGGAGCTCCAAAATGTGTTCAAGATGGGCTTAGGTGGGCTCAATGGTAGGGTAGGCCTCATCATGAATTAATGGTGGGAGAAAAGGCAGGCTTAATAGTCAGTAGAATGGACATGGCGTAAAAAGGCTTGGCAGCTGCTGCGTCTTCATATATAATACTTAGGACAACCAATGAGAGCAGAGGGGGGGCAGCACGCACTTATCTAAGTACACAGGTACAGTACCTACGAAATTAATACAGCAACCCTCTATGTGCCCGTAGGGAAAGGGATGAGAAATTTATTATGCAGTATACCTGCTGTATAGTTTATTTTGCAGACCGATATCCAGAGCCTGAAGAAGCGCCGGAAATCCAGCCAGGCGACCATTGATTCTTTGACACAGTGGGATCATCGCTACTGTCGTAGCCTTCGCTATTACAGTACCTTTTCTTCATATTACATCCATAACGCCGCCACCTACTCGGAGGGGATCCTAACAGCGGTCGCAACTCTTTCTAATACTCTCATTTCTAATCAGCAACCAACTAATGTCTCTAGCACGATATGAGAATCGAATATACCTAGGTAGGCAACGTACACACGTGGGTGGTTTTGTCTCATCCTTCTGAATCCATTCACGCCCTCCACAACCTTGCCTTGTGCAATACCAGCACTTAATTCTTCCCATGTAGTCAGGCCTAAGCAACTGGTTTTCGTATGTCTTTCACGGTTGTGATTATATAATGGAAGAAGCGAGATGATTGAAATTATCAATCCTTGTTATTCTTAGGGACGACGAGTTGTCACCGCCTAGGAAGATTGCGAGTGGGTACGTGCCAGAGCCAGCTGAATATTAGGTGGCCGGTCATATATCTACCTACCTAGGTACTCACTTAGTTACACAATATACCTACCTACCTAGGTAGGTAAGCATTGCCTGCAGGTGTGCCTAGTCGTATTTCCAGTCTGCCTTAGGCATGCCTACATCCTTCCCCTCCTTGGTAAAATCTACCTAGGTATGGGGGAAGGCCTGATGCATATACTTACACCACTGAGGCTGCCATGTACAGTACCTTGTACAGTACCTAAAGACAGTCTCTTGACCTTACTTCAACACTTGGTGCCTTGAAACAGCATATCGATCTGGCTATCGCTAATCACTAATTGTAACTGGTTTTCCGACTCAATTTCCCTCACAGCCGCCGTCAATCCCCAGGTCCTCGCCTCAGAGATTCCCGCCCCAGTGTTTTCTAGAAGTTTAATCGATTCGGATTGGATTGCTAGGGCAAGAAGTTCTCCCAACCTAGACCACGCATTGCTTGACCAAGGCCGACCAATCAAGCTAATGAGAATGTGCACCACGACAAGAGTTACGTGTAGAAGCAATATGACCATAGCCACAATGACCGTTAGGTTGTTTAGTCTAAAGCCATACGCCTGCTGAGAAATGACTGTGGGGATGTTCGTATACGAAGTGGTATCCTCGATATCATCTTCTTGTAACGGCGGGATCATATCAGCATTAGTGTGGTTAACGTATGCCGCACTGTGGATCGGCTTGTACCCGACACCCGATCCGCTAACCTTGCACAGAGTTGATCTTCTCGGACTCGACGATGTCAAAGGCTCCTTCAAACTGTCCAATATCAACGACATCTCTGATACTCGCGGCGTGTTAAAACATATCGCCCCGGTCTCTCAATGCGGGTCAGGACACATTAAGGGAAGTTTTACTTGCCTGGGCAATAATCAAAATACTCCCCTAGATTACTGTGCTAAGCCTAACTCGGGTAGCCAAATCAATACCGAACTAGCGACCGTCCAGTCAGCTTTTCTCATGTTTCTCGCACTACTGCTGCTATAACTTGATGTTGAAATCAATATAATGGTAAAATGTGGCGTGGGTATGGACAAGGGGTAGTGGGTCAGCTGAATGTCTTTTTACAGAGTGTAAAAGCGGCACATAACGCTCTATTCAATTAATTATTTGATCGGCTTTTTTTATACCTTTATGCCCAAACTACGATGTTTTATGACGTAGGAGGCTGATATGGAGTTGACGTAGGACGGGAACACCCGTGCCGCCGTTCCATCCCCCGAACCCATTAACACCCCCACCTTGGGTAACACCAACCCCTAATTGCTGCTTTGTGTTGGCTAGAGGGCTTAAAGGTCCAAGCAGGCCCTGGAACGTGGCCCGATAGAAGCCAATGAAAAGTTAGGTAGGGTATCACAGAGTAGAGGGTTCTAGCCGCTTTACACTGCCACGGCTTTCTTTTGTGGCCTATAGCTTCTCCATCGTCTTGTTAATAGGACAGGGGCCAAGAATGGCATCGCTGCAGATAGGTTCAGATCGCCAACAACCAATGCGGCCGAACGCGTACCTACCTGAATGGGGAAGGTCCGAAGCGTATCAAAGCAGCGTCGGCCGTAGACCCCATGCCCACTAAGACATGAGTGACTTTAATATGTATTGAAAAATCGCCGGCTATTTACGGGATATCTACGTTGACCGGGATCCGCTTACTCACTGAAATACCTAGCCTAGTCTCCAGACAATCACATGAGAGACATGGAGGATTTTGTGTAATACCATACTTTCGGATTTCTACGCCATATTGTACTCTCTCGCATTGATAAACTTCTAGAAGGTGGCTGTTTTGCCTAATTCCAGTGCCCTAGTACGCTGCTGCTAGTGAACTGAGTACCTCCCGGTAGTTTTACTCCACATCTCATTCCCGCTCATCTGGTACTCCAGGCCCTTGACATATTCTCTTAATTCCTGGGTATCTCTCTGTGCGAGAAGTTCGTCCCCAAGTACATTGTGAGACAACTCCCACTCGCGAGCTAGGTGATACAAAACCCTCTGCGCAGCATCAGCCGTGATCCTGGCCTCCTGGGCTAGGACGGCCACACCAGAGCACATGACACCACCCTCTTTGTGAGAATTCTTTGCAGCAACTACTTCTTTCTCGTAGCTCCAGATGTCGTTAATTATCGTTATATGTTTAGAGCAGTTGCGTTCGATTTGTGTTACGAGAGCTAGGTCTTCAGGAGGCACTACAAGACTCATCGAGAAGCGCATCAGAGCACTGAGTAGACTAGGGAAACGTACTAGTGTCAGAAAATCGCTTCTTATCTATAGTATTCAGTGAGAGCCTTACGCTTTTCCGACATCTCCTTCACGATATTCGAGGTAACTACCGAGTGTCATACTTTCGAGGCGACGCTCGTCCGTTTGTGCCCTCATAAATGCGAAGGCTGGCTCTAATACATCGTTTGCCATGACTTCATCATGGGCGCGCATACTATGCCATATGTCATAGGTGATATATTCAAGAGGAATAGTTCTGTCTGGTTGCGTGTCGCCTCGAGATAAAGGTATAAGTTTTTCGTTGTACGCCTTACCGTCTTCAAGAGACATATATTCCAAGATATCTAGAGTTATATTAGCAAATATCTATCCACTAGCTATGAGAACTTGCCATCGACCAGAAACAGGAGCGTAAGCAGACGACAGGCGAAGTGTAGCCGGTCGTCCAAAGCCTTTGGGAAGTAGAGGCATACTATCCGAGAAAAACCGGCCGCGACAAACTTCTGTCGAGCGTTCTCGTCTGGGAAGTTCCAGTGTTCAAGGAAGTATTCATCGACTTCCCTTGACACCTTGTCGGATAGGGGGTGGCTCAACGCGACCCATGGGGACTCGGAAACACCAGCTGTCATTTTCTGTTCTAAATGCGGCATTGAAGACATGGTCACAATATAAATGAGCAAGGCAACAATATCTATCAATTCGTGGTGACTATACCCCTATTTATCTAGATTACAACCCCGATAGCCTATATAGAGAGATCTAATCAACGCTATAGGAGATATTATCACAGGGGTTACACCAATAACAGTAGCTAACTCAGCTATTACGACTATAGCACGATCCCGATCCTCGACCCCGCCAACCATTAGGCTTGGTCCCAGTGGCAACTTACGGATATTCCGTAATAGGAAAGCCCTAGGAAAGCCCAGGGAAAGCAAAAAAAGAAGAAAGTCTAACCATGGGAACCACAACATTATATACGGCAATTTAATTAAGCCCGAGAGAAGCAATAAGAGAGTAAAGAGGGGTGGACAACGACGTCGTACATGACAACTCGATTCAAAGCCCGAAAAAAGTAATGAGAAAGCGGAAAAGGTTGACAAGGGGAACCATAGCATGAAGAAAAGTACAATTCAATACACGCTGTTACGCGCTATTACTATTACCGAGTATAATGTACTGTAAACCCAAGTGCCTAACCCTGCCGCTGTATGTTGTATCCGTATGTATCGCGCAACCAACCCGTACCAAACCCAAAGGATGAGCCACCCATCCTAACCATGACGTAGGTAATTATTCGTCTTTCTTTTTTTTCCAGTCTTAACCCAATTACCATCTAAACCGCACCGTGCCGCACCACATTGTAACGCAAGCCACTCACTCATCTCGGGGTCTAGTCGGGTTGACACCCTCCGCCCATTCGAACCACTACTCGAAGATCCGGCTGCACCAGTGCGCGCAGCATCCGAACGGCTCCTCGCAGCAGTTGCCCGTGGCGCCTCCCGGCAGGCCCCCGTAGGCGGGTGCTTCGCCTTGCCCCTGAGGTTTTGGCTGGGATTGAGATTTGGATTTTGAGGAAAAGCATGGACAGAAGCAGCCTGGTGTCTGTGTGTTGGTGGAGCCCTTGTCCCATGCGTGGACGGCGGAGCCGGAGGGTCTGGGGGGATTGTGTAGAAGCTCCCGCACCGGCACGCCTTGTTGATTCTCCCAGCTTTCGCGGTTATCGGTTTGTTGGTTGGTGGTTCCAGCTTGTTGCTGTTGTTGTCTCGCTTGCTGGAGGGTGTCTACTATGGAAGGGTGGACTTGGACTGCCCCCATGGCCGCGCTATTGAGAATGTCAGTGGCTAGTTCGTTTTGCGCTCATCTGGTGATAATGTTTCTTCTGAGGACGTACTTGAGCTTAAGATTCTTGGACCTGATACTGATTCCGGGCTTGTTATTCTTGTTGCTATTGGTACAAGCACCGTCGCATCGGTGAGGTTCGGCGCTCATGGGGGGCTGAGGTTGGGGTTGGTTCTTGACTGGACTGGCCATGGTTGCTGATTGGCTCGTGTGGAAAAAGGGGGGATATTAAACGATGGACTTTGGTGTGTATTAAGTTTACGTATTCAATGGTGATAGCTGATGTTTCAATCCAATGTATAAGCGATAGTTGGCGTTTTGACGAATCTGCTTCAATGAACAGTGAAGAAAGGTTGAGACGACGGGTGATTGAGAAGCGAGTGTAAACGGGCAAACGCCCTGTGTCTCTCAGGTTCCTCCTTCCGCGATTCACAAGGGAAGCCATGATGAAGTCTTCTTTATCAACATTTGAAGTTGCGCTGAGGTTTACCTAGATTACCTAGGTAGGCAAGAATAACCATCAACACGTCAGGAAGGAGTACTTCCATGACGTGGGGAACTTCGGTCAATTCATTGCCTGTCGTCGCGCATGGTCTAGACTTTCCATCTGGACTAGAAAATGGTTCACGAGGTTTTCACATGCAAATAAATACACGTGCCAAGGTATCATTCAGCATTGCCCTGTCGCGGGACAATCGCGATGGAGAAGAAATGTTCCGAGCGTCGATCCGGAGATATATTTCTCGATAGACATCGTAAAATAGACAGTCTATTAAGCGTCCCCTAATTTATAAATCCTCTCGTTTCCCCAGATGGGAAATCCTTCGTCTGCTTGTCTTGAGTTGTTAGCAAGGTGTTGAAAGGCATACGTGTATTAGGGGAAACCTCGTGTTGAAAGAATACATATCGGATGTTTAAGTGTATAAATGACGGTGATTCGATGAAAAGAGTAAATTTAGGAGGCGCGGTACCCGCTATCACAAATACAACCATGTAACAGCACATCATCCGGTGAGATGACGCGCAGGTATACAGGCTAGTACCCAAGTTCTAGGCCTGAAATGGGCTTTCAGTCAGCCTCAATGGAAGCCTCACTCCTCAGCTTCCTTGTGGTAACTTATGATTCGGTTCCCTAACCGATGTTAGTGTTCTACGAGCCTCCAATCAAGTTGGATTCGGGACAAATAGATTTTCGATTATTGGGCGTGTTAGCCAGTTAGGCTCACAAGTTAGATGTGAAATATCCTCATCAATATTAATTTCTTGTCTTCGTTTTAATAAAGAAGCCGGGGCGGTAGTAGATGGTCGGTATGCCCATAACTTTAATGATATATCAGTTGCTAATTTTGGCACCTGCGTTTCTACCAAATGTAGAGTTGAGTGTTGATGTGTTCCAACCTGGACATCTGCCGGACAACAATGAGGCCAATGGGAAGGAGTTCCAACTTAGAACGTCCACTAGACCTGTACGCTATTAACTATCTACTATAATTTGTGCGTCGCTTGGTTGTATCATGAACAAATTCTAGAGATCGTTCTCTTGGACGAATCTAGAATGAGAGAATCAGCTATCATTTCACCTATAGAAACGGATAAAAGGGTCTATCACTTTATCTATTAATAATTCGAGTTTATATTCTCCCGATGGTGCCCCCCTTTTATTCTTAAGTCGTGTGGTATCTTCTAGCGGCGCCACAGCGTCGCATAGCTATATACATTTCAGTACCTGTGTAGGTGAAATTGCAAGGCCTAAGTTAGGTATTGAAGCCTAGAAGCCGTAGCCCATCGTGGGCTTCCTACTTAAATATTAGCATATGGTTTTTTATTGGACAGCTAGTTGGTAAATACCAATTGCGTCGGATCAGGAGGAACCCAAGTGATTCGTCCAATATTACGGCTCTACTCCCATAGGTGAAATTAGAAGCTCCAACGTCAAGATCGTCCCTTGAAACATTCCATAAGACCGTAGTTTCTGGGAGAGAATGCACGTGAGCTTTAAAAATTGCGTGTCTATTGGGGAGGAAACGTCCCCAATATCTGACACCTACCCCATAATGTCGTTGTGTCAGCCCTATTTGTGCTTCACTGTCAGGTTAGTTCTATGCGGAGCCCGAGAGTTGCCCTGATCAATTATCATTAATCTCTATAACTTCATCGGCCGCCAACATGAGAGGTCGTTGCTTGATTTAGTCCGCAAGCGTACATTTGACAGTGCGTGAACGTCAAGTTCTGTCGAGGGGGCATCTTTTACTGAGAGCAATTTCATGGAAATAGTAAAATCAGAAAGAACCGAAGATGGAGTTGTAACACAGGAAAATATTTGGAATATACATATTACTGTATGATCTGTACTAGACAATGATGTTGTAGGAGGAAGAAATAATCTAAACCTTAAAAGGCAATAAATTATCCTTTAAGAGGGCGGGACTCAAATGCTGGTACCTAGGCAATTTTATTGGTGGAGCTGTAGGGTTGTATAGCGTATATGCTAACCGTATTATACGTACGTATTATACCTGCGGATTTCATGAAAGGTGAAGTCCGAGATAGATAGTCCGAGGTGGCGTCTTTGAGTGGGGCAACACTTTCACCAGGATACCCTAACGGTAAATTTAAGAAATTGTTGCCGTTTCCCTCTTCCTTTTGTTTCCCCTTATTTCATCTTACCATCAATCTTCTTAGCAATTTCCATGCCTACGCTTGCGAAAGTCGCCCTTCCCAAGATATCAAAGACAGGAACGTCTACTGCAAACACTTTTGCTATCCAATTTCGCAAATCAATCGCGGAAAGAGAGTCAATCCCATAGGTATAGATTGGGTTGTGTTGATCCAGGCCATCATTGGCGATGCCTAATAACGCCGAGACTCGTTGCGCTAGGGCCCCGCTCACGATATCGGCCGCTTCATCGCACGTCTTCGCGATAGCCAGTCGTGATGCAGTATCCAAAGTTCCCTTGCTTTTGGTCTTATCAATGTCTCGGTTGCCTTCAGTATCATCTCCCTGAGCGGGTAGGTGGTGCATATGGCCCCACAGTGGCTGCATCATTGTGTGTGGTATCTCCGTATTGTGCTTCCAGTCCGAAGGTGGCAATATGCCAAAAATGGGCTGGCAATAGTCGCCATCCAGAGATAGCTGCGTATTTTTCGGGTCGCAGTAGATATCCAAGAGCACGCAGACAAGATCCATGGGCATCATAACTAGCTTTCTGTCGTGTGCGATTTTATCCATGCGTTTCTGGTGGTTAGTCAGGTAGCCTACGTCGGATATACCCCCCAAATCGAGGGCAACGGCGCGCTCTCCCTGGGAAACCCGGAGTCGTGCAAGCTCGTCTTGAAACGTGTTACCTGCGTTATATCCGGCGAGCGAGCCCATCCCTAACAAGGCCATCGCAGAGGATGTCATGACGAAGAAGTCGAGACCGTTAGGGAGTACAGTGTGTAGGTTCCACGAAGCTTTGGCCTTTGAATCAACAGCTGTTTTCCATTCATGGAACTTCATGTTCTCAAAGATTGATTCCTGCCCAAAATTGGTCAATCATTTGCAATTGTTACCCTTAGTTCTCAATCTACTCACTGTCATGACCAGGGCTGTTATAATACAACCCTTTACCTGCGGGAGTCGCGCAGAGCAACTCTTGAGAACCAAACGCAACACGCTTTCATCGGTCACATCGCAGCATGGTGCCTCTACATTAACTCCCTCGGTGCTTATCTCACTTAAGAGTTTTTGGGCTTCCTCCGTTTGAGGACCAGAGCGGGACAGTAGGATGAGATGACGAGCACCCCGATTCACAAGCCAGCGCACTATGGCCCGTCCTATACCGCCAAACGCTCCCGCGACCAAGTATGTCGCTGCGGCGTCTAGTGTAAGTGTATGTTTCTTTTCTACTGCAATCTAGCAATCGATTAGCAATCTGTATAAAGTTACTCAGATGGAAACTTACATTCGCAGTGAATGGTTCTTCTAGAGTAACCACAACGTCTTGATAAGGCGCCTTTCGCAGGCGTTCGAGAGTAGACGGTAGATCCGACGCCGACATAATTGCGGTATTTTTATCCTGTTTAAGTCCCAGGTCCATAGCTACCGCGACAGCGTCTCGAAGGATCTCTGTCGACAAATTGATATTGTCGAAATCTACAAAATGTATGCTAGCGTTTTGGGAGGCTAGGTCGATATTGTGGCTATCATCGAAAAGGGAGAGGTGACCTTTTTGACGTAAAACGATACAGCGTCCACCTGGACTCACATAGCGCATGATGAGCGATCGATCCGCTTCATTCATCAAGATTAAGTCAAACTTGGTCCTCCACTCCGACAGAAGGGCGGGTTGGTCAGTCAGCCAATTCCTTGGGAGAATACGTTCTTGTGGAATATTCATGTCGTCCGAAATCTGACCCGCTTCTTCCACGTCTTGAGCCATTGTCCAGATATTGGATACGCCTAGGTTGGTTACAATAGCAAGAATCCCGAGTCGTAGTGATTCCGGGATGCTATGAAGTAGCACGGCGCTATTGGCGTGGATGTTACCTATTTGAACAAGCAAGTGATAGGATATGATTACTGGGGGAACAACTGATGCAACTTGCGAGAAGGTCTGATCTGCCGATAGTTTTACCAATGACTTGGGTGGTACCTGTACATGAGAGCGGAATGTTGTTTGGCAGGCGGCGAATACGCGATCATGAGAGCTGAATCCTGAATGCTTGCCGGCCTTGGAGACTACCCCTGAAAAGAATCGGCCGACGGGTTCAGCTTGCGACTCCGTAACAGCAGGACCTCGAGACTGGAGCCTCATTGATTTTACAGCGACCTCGACGCAGTCGTCGGGCAACTCCGATTTAGTTGTGCAGTCTTCGGCAAGGTATGCCTCGAATCCATCGGCTTTACGGGTTTCGGATACTGTAAATCGGATGCTGGCATCGACGTTCGCCGGTACTACTTCAAAGGGTGTGTCTACGGTATCCATCATTGACCTGAGTCCATGCGCTTCTTCGAGACGCCGTGAGTGCAGGATGCCATCTACCTCGCGGTACTCTTGTTCATAAGGCTCATATGGGGCTTTAGAAGCCATCTCTTTGATTATTGAGACGGTATGTGATACATGTCGATCATCCAGACCCCCCGAATCTAAGGCGAGCGTGACTAGGTGAAGACCAATGTCCTCTTGCCGGAGAGTGCGTACGAGCCCGTCAATGAGCCCGGTGCCCGGTTTTTCCTGGTCTCCTACTGTCAATACCCAGAGTAGGTGATGAGAACAACCAATGAGAGACTGCAACTGGGCCCAGCTGCGTTCGTCTAAGTAGCCCAGAAAGTCTAACTTGTATTCTGCAAGAAATACAAATAGCTCGTCCTCGCTGACAGTTTCCCTGCCGGATAATGAGTCCAAAGAGGTTAAGGACGGCTCAAGTCCTACGAAGTTCTTGAGAGACTGGAAGAGTGCATTCGCAAATTTCTCCTGGGCCTCGGATGTGTCATTGACGACAAGTACAACTTTATTGACACCCAAGCAATTGCCGTTCGGGGGATAGGAATCGGACTCAATGGCCGTTGATACAATCCAGCCGTAATGATACAAAGGGTCATCATCGCGATCTTCGAGAACAAGCTCGTTTCCGCTGAATCCAGACTCTTTCAAAGCAGTGTCCCAACCATCGAGGTCAAGATTCGGGGACAGCGATCGATTATCTTCAGACCCAGCCCACCAACCCGGGAACAGGCCAAAGATAAACCCAAGGCTCCACCCATCAGTTTCAAAGGATTCCTGTATGATTAACTTACCCCCTGGCTTTAACGTTTTGCGCACATTCAATAGAGTCTGTGCTAAGTTCGATGCGACGTGGAGCGTGCTGACCGCAATGACCACGTCATATTGTCCAGCCTGGAATCCTTGAGCGGTGAAGTCACGTTCGATGTCTAGTACTTTGAATGTCATCTGGGAGTGGAACCGTGGAAACTCTCCACGAGCAGTTTCCAGGAAAGCCGGAGAGATATCTGTGAAGTCGTACCTCTCACAGCGAAGGGAGCGTGTGGGCTCTCCTTGACGGGCATGAAGAGACTGAATTATGTTCCGCGTCCCGGATCCTGTACCACCACCTAGCTCTAATATTCTGAGGCCTGGGCTCCGGTGAGCGAGCATATCCATGTAGCTTGCTATCATTCGTGCAGGCCTATAAGTTGCCGCTTCTTCATAGTAGTTCCGAAGCAGGTCATTTTGGAAAAGTAGCTCGATCGGACTGCTTCGTCCTTGGAATATGTCTAGAAGATTGAGAGCGACGGTAGAATAAACCGCACCGCATTCATTCTGTCGTCGAAGATTCTCGGAAAGCTCTTCCAGAGAAGGTTCTTCGAGAAGAGCTCCATGCGATTTTGAGTCGGATTCCTGCGTCCGTCGCGCGCGCTGAGTATGATGCTTTGCCCAGGTAAAATATTTTCTTTGCCACAGCTCGTTACACATACTTTCGTTGACGCTTTGCAGCAGATTATTCAGTGACATGATGATCATGCGCCGCAAGTCCCGGGGAAAGGTGGATCCATCCTTTCGAGCTGGGTGTATGCGATTCAATAGGGATTCAATTTCCTTTGGTTCGAGCATGTTAAGTGCGGGCCTTTGGCTGATGAACATACAGAATCGATCTAATCGGGATCTTGCGGGCGTGTTGCTTGAGATATTGGTTACATTCCTGACCTCCAAATCCTCAAACCACAACCTAAGCTCCGATCCGCCTTTCCCAGCTAGAGCAGCTCCCCGGCAGAGAAAGCCTCGAGGATTTGTCTCCGTTATGTCTGTGCATGCCAGTACACTCTCTTCGCCCGGCCAGCTGAGGCCTGTGCTAGAAACCCAGAGCGAACCTATACGCGCGGGTACACAGGTTGTAATTGGCTCACGCCCTCCAGATGTCAACGCCGTGTATGCCAAATGGAATACAGCGTCAAGGGATGCAGGATGGACGACATGTCCTTCCTCTATTCCTTGGAAGAGTGAGATGTGGGCAGATGCGTGTTTTTTCTTGTGATGAAATGTTTGATTTTGCGCCCTTCGGAAGAGAGGGCCGTATCGAAGCCCGCATTGCTCCAAAATGTCATACATACGATCCGATTCGACAAGCGAAGCGCACTCCGCTATCATTGACGAGAAATTTTCAGAGGCCTTCTTGCGTTTCAGCGTAGTCTTTTTCCGGGCCCAGCTGTCTGGACTGCCTGATTCCTCAATTGCGACGATACCTTGGCAATTGGTCAACCAGTCTGCTCCCCCTCTCCTACTAGAAATAGTAAAGCGAAAAGCCTGCTGGTCGTAACCGTCAGAACGCAGAGTTTGCAGCGTCGTCCGAACTTCGACTGCGTGCCCCTTCTGGGAACTCAAATCCACTGGGGCTTCAATCTGCACTTCTCGGAGTATATATCCCTCTACGGATTCAGGGGCCTCGTGTATTTGTCTGGCCGCTTCTATGGCCATTACCAACATGCTTGAAGCCGGAAAAAGGTTGGCCCCGTCGACGACATGCTGCTCTAACCAAGGCGTGTCGGATGTGCGAATGTGGTTATACCATCTAGGCTCCGCAGAATCCCATTCTCTTGAGCGTGTCCCTAGAAGCTCCGTGGGTGCGTGCGTTCTGTGACGGTAATTTTGGCTTAGTTGCCCTTCGTGCCAGTAATGTTTCGAGTGGTTGAATGGGTATTCGGGTAGGAAAGTCAGCAATGACCTTGAAACTGAGGGGCCTTCAGTCGGTTCATTCACAGCCCTCAGGTCAAGCGGGAGTCCTATACTGTGCAATTGCCCAACTGCTTGCAGCAAAGACTCATCAGCAGATTGATTTCTCCTCAGGAAAGAACTATATCCAATAGTGCTTTCAGGTGCATAGGCCTTCAACGTCTCACGAATCGGGCCCTGTAATGCGGCATGAGGCCCTATCTCTACTATATGGTCCACTTGAGAAGCAAGTTCCCCTGACGATGCGCACATGGTCTCGATGGCCTTAGAAAATTGGACTTGTGACGTCATATTGAGGGCCCAGTACGACGGCTCGCAGAGGCGATCTGTGGCTACGTATTGGCCTGTAACGGTAGATACCATAGGCGATCGTTGAGATTCAGGCGGTAGATTGAGCGAACCAATCATGGACTCCAGCTTAGATGCAACAGACTTCATCTGGTCGGAATGATATGCCACGCCAACCCGCAATTTACGGGCAAAGACCTTTTGTTCATCAAGACGTAACTTGAGCTTGTCAATTAGGTCTTCTTCGCCAGCTACGGTCACGCTGCGGGGGCTATTAACGCAAGCAATAGAGACTCCGAAGTCTCTTCCTTCTTTTTTGGCGGCCTCAAGGAGTCCACTGGCGTCATTTTCTGGCATACCAACCGCCATCATAGCACCTCGGGTACCGTCATGAGACAAGTTAATCAATGTAGCCGCACAAAAGCCTCTAAGGTATGCCAACTTCCAGGCGGATTCAGATGATATATAACCGCCGGCAAATCTGTTCACACTTGCGGTTAGCGATCCGAAGCAACGGACATAGAAGCAAAGAATGGTGGGTTTACGCTGCGGCAATTTCGCCAGAGGAGTGCCCAACCACAGCGGTTGGACGAAGACCGAAACCTCTAACAAGTTTCACGAGGGCTACTTGAAGTACTGTTGTGAGAGCTTGGCTTATCTCTGGATCGTCAATCTTGGAAGTGCTTTCGCTTCTGCCAAGTTCCTCTACTCTAAGTTAGCCAGGGCGCAGATTCTAACCAGTAGGGGCTATTCATACCTCTCACAGACCACTTGCATCCTATGCTTCTAAGGTACCGCTCAGCACTCTCCAACTCGAATCGGAAGGACATGTATTTCGTAAGTTCTCTTCCCATCGCAAACCATTGTGCTCCTTGTCCGGTAAAAACAAAACCAATACGCGGTATTTTAGGAAAAGATTCTTGGGGAGAAGACATTTGCGACGCAAGGCTCTTTATATCGCTAGGAGAACGTAGCAACGCATAGGATCTCCAGGTCAAATGACTTCTATGGCTGTCCAGAGTATATGCCAGGTTCGACAAGAAATTTTGATCCCCTTTTAGCGAGTCGAAATATGGCGCGTCGTGGTTTTCGTACTCAGCAGTTATTCGAGCTAGACCATCGTAGTCTGCAGCAGACCAGACAAAGAGCCGGATATTGGTATCTTGCGCAACAGACGCCTCATCTGCGAGAGAGTCATTCGCGGTTGTAGAAGTCAGTGTCGTACAATGATTCCCTTTTAAGCCTCTTAAATGGAGGTAGTGGTATGCGTCATCGAGAACGACATGGCAGTTAGCGCCACCGTACCCGAAAGAGTTTACAGAAGCCCTACGAAGCCCACGAATTGGCCAAGTATGTGACTGCTCCGGAAACTAGGTGTGAAATCATATTAGCCTAGGTAAAATTCCTAATCGCGCTCTCTCGAATAATCAATCGTAAATACGGACAAGCCTACCGTGATTCTTAGATACTTAGAGTCTATTTGGCTATTGAGCTTCTCAAAGTTTGTGTTTGGAGGTATTGTACCCCTTTCCAGCACAAGAACCGCCTTTATGAGACCTGCTAAACCACTAGCCCCTTCAAGGTGCCCTATGTTCGACTTGACCGCGCCTCTAACAGTGGAAACGGCGTATCAGCAAACAGATTCAGCAGACGCTTAGGAATAACTCACATATAGACAGGGTCTAATTGCGATCGGTGTTCTCGAAAAGAAAGTCCAATAGCGTTAGCTTCACGGGGGTCTCCAGTGGCCGTCCCAGTCCCATGAGCCTCAACATAGCGTGTGTGTGCCATCGAGAGCTTCGCTCGCTTGTAAGTCGCTCTTATCAGTTGCTCTTGTGCTTCGCTACTAGGTTGTGTGATGTTGGAGGTCCGACCGTCTTCGTTGGATCCAGTAGCACGTATCACGGCTCGGATGGTGTTTCCATCACGAATAGCGTCCGACAATCGTTTGAGAATTACAACGGCGATGCCCTCTCCTCTAGCGTAGCCGTTGGCTCTATGGTCAAAAGAGTAACACCTACTATCAGGCGAAAGAAAAGATATATTTGACAACCCCGTGAAAATCTCTGGGGCGAATGTGAGATTGGTCCCGGCGACTATACTCTATTCCTCGTTAGTACGATAGTCGGCCAACGTTTCGTCTTACCTTACCATATCGCAAGCCCCGCCCCGAAGCGCTTGACAAGCGATGTCCAATGCCATGAGCGAGCTTGAACAAGCCGAATCCATGGTAATACTAGGACCTTTGAGGTTGAAAAACCAACTCAACCTATTCGCAAGCATGCTTAAGCCGATGCCAACAGCCCCATACGCCGGAAGAGTCTCGGCGTCTCGGTAAAGCTGAATCATGTAATCCGATCCAAAGCACCCGGCATACACAGACGTGGCCGAACCAGAGACTTTCTCCATGGGGATGCCCGCTGATCGACACAAGTATTAGCATTCCAAGATACATCATTTTACCCCTTGCTGGGGTTTCCTACGTTGCTAGGATTAATTACCGTTTTCAAGAGCATGAAATGCTGTCTCTAAAAGCCATCTCTGCATTGGGTCGATAGAACTAACTTCAGCAGGCGACAACGAGAAGAAATCTGCATCAAAGACTTCGATATCCTCCGCGATGAAGTGCCCACCGCGTGCAGGGAACTACTCAAAAGTTAATCCTGGCCTATTTACGCCTTTGGAAGTGTACAATGATTCCAGCATTGTTTACACCCTCATATCGAGTGAAGACTTACTGTATTTCTTGTGCGTTCCTTCTTGTAAAAACCTTCTATATTCAACCGATTTTTGGGAAACTCGGTCATCGCGCACCGCCTTTCGACAAGCATCTTCCAGAAAGCATCCGGAGATGTAGCATCTTGTGGAAATTTGATGGAAAATCCGCAGACACAGATTGGATCTTGTTCGTCCCCATCGAGCTGCCCATCGAAGCCGCAAACCGGATCTTGACTATTTGATGACATGTTGAATCCCCGAATCTAGATACGGTGAATTCTTCTAGAGTATTTGCTGCTGATAAAGCCAAGTTCACATTAAGGTGGTTAGAAATGTCTAGGAGTTCAACACGATACCACAGAGGTTTCTTAATAGTAAAGAGACCTATTCTTTATGCCATAGTTGCTATGTATCTACCTATGTAACCATCAAATTTATAGCATCTGGCCCTCGCAAAACTCCGCTCAAACCAGACTAGCCTCTGGATATCGGCTTGCGGTGAATCGACGATTAATTCCAATCAGACAGGAGGATCGATTCTACCCGTATGGCCAGTATCAGTTAGCTACCCCTATGAAACGTACACCTATGTATCGGTACCTACCAAGAAGTTGCTGGGTACTTAAAGGGGCAGCGACTCAACGAGTCAACTGTCTGCATATGCTGGTTCCTTGGAAATAATTCAGCACCCAAATATATCGTTCTTCTAAGCATCTCCACAGGAATGGGTTGGTCACACAGAACAAAATAAGAAGCTAGAAGAAGCTTTGCAGCGTCGGCCGCCATCGATGTAACATTCGTGATGGTTTAGGAAATCTGCTTATATTTGTTAATCTCTGGGTTGCACTTGAAAGGTTTTTGGTCCTTTTGTACTACCTTGTTAGCTCATTGGATCAGAGAGACTTTTCCCATTTGCTTCTTTTCCTCTCGGTCGGTTTCCTCCCCGCTCTCTGAGGGTATGCCTTTCGCCATACAGCCCAAATCCTCTCTGCTCGTTTCTCGAGGTCTCATTAATCGACTTAACTCGCTGACATACTTTCCATACAGTCTGTGCGCGATCACTTCACTCTTTATCAAGTTATTTTACTCTGCTGCCTACCGGTTATGGCTACTGGCGCGACGCCGCCCCTAAGCTCCTATGAGGACGACCGTGGACCGAATTTCCGTGCCTATATTGAGGCCCTCACAGTTATCGCCTTAATAGCGACTGCTCTTCGATTTTGGTCTCGATCTCTTCATACGCCTCATGGGAGACAAAATTACCGCTTCTGGTGGGACGACTGGTTCGCTTTAGCTGGCGCGGTAAGCTTAGAAAGTCGAGCAACAAAATTGATATTTCCTAATAGTGAGCTTTAGACAACCCTCATAGGCCAGTTCGCTGTGACTATTCTGTCAGTAGAAAACGGACTTGGTCGTCATCTCTGGGCCTTATCTGAACAACAGTTGGATTCGGTTCTTAAGTTGCTATGGGTGGTTTATTGGGTATACGACGCCACACTATTGTTAACCAAAGCATCCGCTCTTCTCTTTCTCACGAGGATCTTTCATCACCACAAGAAAACAGAATGGTTCAACGTACTCGTATTAATAACGCATGGCCTCAACGTCGCGTGGTTCCTCGGAATTATAATTGCGACAATCCTTTTTTGCAACCCAATCGAAAGGAATTGGAAGCCGACAGTTCCTGGAACTTGTGGGATACAGAACAACCTCTACCTAGGAAGTGCAATTCCTAGCGTTTCAATCGATTTTATCATTTTAATATTACCTCTGCCGAAGGTTTGGCACCTCCATACCAGCCCTGCCAGGAAATGGGGCATCAGTCTTGTCTTCGCCTTAGGATACGGGTGAGTTGTTAACCGCTAGCCATATCGATTCTCTTGTTTAATTATGCTCTAGTGTGATTGTTGCGTCACTTGGACGCCTCATTACCGTCTTAAAGGAGAGTGCCGCTTTGAACACGGATATCACCTGTATGTCAATTAGCCCTTGGTCTGCTACGAAAACATCGCTCACATCATGTAGATAAGGGCATCGATATATTTTACTGGACTTGGGCCGAATCGCCCGTTACAATTCTCGGTATCAGCCTGCCTGCTATGCTGCGCTTGAGTTACTATTTGAGCCAAACTTACATGCAACCTCTGTTGACTAAATTTTCTTATTTGCTTTCTCGAAGCACACTGCGAAGCCGTTCTGGCAATTTCTCGTATTTAAGTAACACCCAAGACCCCATACAAGGCGTCCATTTAATTTCAAATAACGCTTCCGGGTCTATTCATATATCAGATAATAAATTCGACGCTCTGCCCTCAAGTGGTATCAGGGGGGACGTGTTGCACCTATCCGACAATCAACAGAATTATACCGCGCATATAGACTGTGGCCGACTAGATAGGCCTGAGAGTAGCACATTGCCGAATGACTCAATTCGGGTTGAGAGTGATGTCCAAGTTAGTCGACAAGGGCTCTAGCGACCCTTCGTGCTCGGTCAAACAAGTTTTAAGGGGGTGTTACACCAGGAGTAAGCCCTCCAAGTGTGGCTTAGCAATAGATACATGACGAATCAATAATGGTTATCAAATCAAGATTTTCTTAGATAATGTGAGAAACGATTGCGATTGTTTGTGATTGGTCATCAGGGCTATGTTGCCCCCTCTATTGAGGTTAATAAAGGTCGGCCTAGATCGCAAGGTTGTGTAACAACAACACCGACAAGCGATGAGGTTACACTTTTCACGGTGCCACAGCATGTCGGATGCTACGGAACCCGAGCATGGGATTGTGCATAGTATTTAAGCCATGTACATCTTACTGGGCGATTGAATCAACCTGACCCTCTTTCCTTTCCATAAGCTGCACCTGGACCATCCACTGCCTAATCATATGTTATCTAATACGGAAAGCAAATTTTTGACATACATACCCAGATACCTGCCCATGTATGCACATGGTTATGAGATTGGAAAGACTCTGCGAGGGTGGTGTTAAAAACGATATATAAGCGCCTGGGTACCTAGGCTAGGTATGGTGTGAAATCTTTATGTTACACAATGACTCGTTGAAATAGGGACCAAGACAGACATTGGAGCCGATATATTAGGCACCTATATCCCCGACGTTGCATCGACCGAATGAAATTGGAAGTCCTATCATGTCGTACGAAGCGAACCCTACCTACCCTCTAAGATACCTAATCACTCTAGCTTCTGATAGTCACCATTCACCTGTTCTAGAAGAGCAACCCATCGATACCCGCCGATGATGTGCATGAGCCCCACGAGTTCCATCTTATCTAGCCGGGAACTCAATTCAATCCAACTCTCATCATCTAGGCGCCCTGTCAGCCCTGTAAGAGTGCGGCCAAGACGGTACGCTGCCTGTTCCTCCTCACTCAAGTCCGACGGTACCCTGCCTGCAAGCGCGGTCTCATATTGCTCTTGCGAGAAACCTAGCCCTTCTGCGATGGCTTTGTGACTGCGCGCGATGAAAGGCACATCCAAGACAGAGCATATGCCGACGATTGCAAGCTCACGGTTACGTGGCTTTACACCCTGAGCGCCGTATGCGAGCTTACCCATGACGAAAAACTGTTTGCACATTTCAGGCGTGTAGCTGCACTCCGTTAGTCAGCTGGCCTCCTCAAGCTTGCATGGTGGGTGGGAAGGCTCCATTATAGAGAATGGATATCCTCCTAGGACAACTTCAACGTACCTAAACGGCGCATAGCACGCTAAAGGCGACTTTCCGTCATCATCGATCCATTTGAACGGTGGTGGACCATTGTGCATAATTGACAAGGCCTGTCTGTGCGTAACTAGAAGTTAGAAATCGCTATTGGCAACATAGGAGACTGATAGCTCAGCTATCGGTGGGTCGTATAACGTATAGGAACGAACCTTCTGCTAGGGACGGAAGTGGCCGATAGACATACTGTACTGCGTCGATAGCTGATTCGACATTGGCTTCATCGGCTGGAAAGCGTGGAGACATCGTAGTTGTGAATAGAACGGCGATGGTCTAGACTATCTGGTAAGTCTTCTTAGACGCTATTTGCAAGACCCCTTTCTTCCAGTGATGTAATGTCAGGGTTATTTATAACACTTCCGGGTAGACTAACGAGCCGGGCCGCATCTACCTACCTAGGTAGGTACCTAATACATCAAAAGCAATATGTGTAGACCTCCAAGGCTACTTCGCCCCCTTTCGCTCCCACCCAATGCCAACTATCCTGATATCCTTTCCGTTGCGAAAATCGTTTCCGCCGTGATATTATTCGCAACTAAGTGTTGTCGTACAATTCCTATATCGTATACCACGCCACAAACGCTTGTTTTGGTGTCACACGAACCGATAAATGTTATATCGCGGCACGTACACAGACTCCCTAAACAAGTATAGGCCTGCTGACAGCATATGGCCTTTTCCGGAGCCTACCTAACCTCTATTCCAATAATACAACTTCTTCTGCTTCCGAGAAATCCCATTTCCAGTTTACTCAACATGATTTGACAAAAACTAAACTTGGGTTTCAGTGTACGTCGGAGACCATTTTTGGCCGAAAATTCTATACCGTGTAGCCTGTTTTCAAACAATAATCAACGCCCAAAGTATACACACCGTAATTGCACTTCGTAATTATCTCCTACAATCAACCGAACCTGTTAGATAGATTCGCCTAGAGGCTCCCGCTGTCATGAAGAGAGATCGTAAGGGACCTCTACGAGTCATAGTGGTAGGTAAATAATTTTTTTTTTTTTTTCGATTCCCAAAGACGTCAATAACTGATTCGTGGGTTTCTTCAAGGTCGGAGGCTCGATAGCTGGACTCATGTGCGGCATCGTGCTACGGCACGCTGGATGCGATGTCACGATTGTGGAGCAAGACGGTGACGAACGAGAAAGCCACATGTCTGGCATCTGTCTTGGACCAAGTGCTATAGCATTTCTTACTCGATTCAACTGTTCGCCCGCCACGTTTTCTCATGAAACCGACTGCCTCCAAGTCTTAAAAAACGACGGAGAGCGTCGTATACTTGCGAAAGGACGTCGTATAATCACGAGCTGGGATACGCTGTACTATCGTCTCCGTGCCGCGTTTGATAGATATGCCAGCCCTCATTCTTCAACATTACCACAAGACAACCTGCCCGGTACCGCTGAATATCTTAGCAATACTAAAGTTCTGGACCTTAAGCGTACCGAGAATGATTTGGTGAAGATTGAGGTGACTCTTCTAGATCAAGCCAGTAGCAAGGTGTACGAAGAGCACGCTGACATTGTTATCGGTGCGGATGGCTCTAATTCGTTCGTGCGAGGGAAGTATATACCTAGCGTCCAGCGCCGTTCTTCTGGATACGTAGCTTGGAGAGGGATTGTGCAAGAAGACCAAGTTTCTTCGGCAACACGCCAACTTTTCAACCAAGGAGTCACTCTCCACGTGATGGAGCGCCAACACTGCGTTGCGTATACGATCCCAGGCGTCAATGGCTCGGTCGAGCCTGGGAAACGGTTTTTGAATTTCTTATGGTATACAAACGAAGATGAAATCTCCATGGAGAACATTATGATAGACGCTACTGACGGTCGCCGCCACCGATACACTGTCCCCGCCGGGCACGTGAAGCCAGAGGTCTGGTCTGCACGCGTTGAAGATGCGCGGCGGCTGTGTTTACCGCCGCCGTGGCTTGAGGTAATTGCCAAGATCGACCAGCCATTCATACAAGTCATTTCCGAGTACTACTCGCCACGCGCAGTCTTTGAAGATGGCAGAGTATTGCTGGTAGGAGATGCGCTGTCACTATTCCGTCCGCACACGGGCCTAAGCGGGTCGCAGGCAGCCTTTCATTCCATGCAAATAGTGGACTATATAAACGGAAAGCTGACGATAGAAGAATGGGAAAAGGAAGTACTCGGCTACTCATACATCCACTGGCTTCAAAGTGTATACTGGGGCCAATTTAGTCAAGGGTCAACTGCGTCAGCTCTGATTTCAGGTGTTTACTACTGGGCGACCTACCTTTTCGACAGATTTAACTTGTGGTGGCAAGGAAGATCTTTAAACAGACCTAATGAATTTTCCCTGTCGTAGTTAGGCTGTCCCTTGAAACGGTTTTTTTTCTTGGTTATGTTAGACGAATAGCCGTATTGCATGAGGTAGAGTAGAATACCTATAGCTTCTTCATACAAAAAGAAAAAGGGGCGGATCACCCTAGGTGACGTTTCAACGAGAACTCAATCAATGGTTGCCCCATGAGTTTCGATCATTCGGCTGCGTTCGACGCATCGATTTTGCTATCTGTTCATAGTCCGCCAGATTAACGCCCCAAGCAGCTGCCTTCGGGTTGGTCGAGTCGCTAAGTCCGCAGCGTCCTAGAAAGGTGCCTAGGTAAGCAAGTAGCTCGCACTATAGGCCCCAACTTAGTGGCATTGTAACCTCAGGTGGCTGGAATTACACGAGGGCCTATGAGGATATCACCGACTCACCGTATCTAAACGCGTAATAAATTAATCAGAAGCGCCGGCTTAGTATCCAACAACACATGCGTCATCTATCACCGTGATACTGCATAAATTGCCCTGGCCTGCATTTGAGGCATATTAGTTGCGGTTGTGGCGTGGTGCTGAGCTCGCGTCTCTGAAAACCTACTGAGGATTGGCGAGACGGCTCATCCCACCCACCAGCCCGAACCCCGCAAGCAACGGTGTATTAGGATGGCTTACGCCAACTTCCTAGGCATGTACGTCGTACACACATAGGGATTCCTGCGAATTGTGTTGCGGAAAAGTTTGGGGCCGAAAAGAATGATGGCTTCCTACCTCGTCTGCACCTCCTCCATAGAATATTTCAAAATGGAAGGGACTCGTCAAAATTTGTACTGGTACGGAACAGTCCTTTGATAAGATGTCACTGGGCAGTGACAGGTACTACATAGCAGGTAGCCGTGCCCCCACCTGGAGCCTTATCCCTTGCTGAACCGGACCGTGTAACACTCAGAACTCAGAGCCTACCTGGGCAGTCAGATATGTTGGCCTGAATAGGGGCTTCACGCGCTTCTTCAATCGTTCAACGTTGGTTTGCTTATTTGTGCGTCAGCTCCCCAGCGCAGATACAGATGTCCTCTGCCCCGAATCGCCTATCAAGTTGCTTTACCACTACTTCCTACCTAATTTTCTATTAGTCAAAGCAAAACTAGCGCATCGTATCTTCAAAATATCCATCGCCGAAAATGGGACTGTACAGAGAATTACCCGATGACATCCAGACTGTGGACGCCATCATCGCGGGTGGTCAGTTTCATGGCGTTTCCCCTATGCCCAAGGCCATGCGATTGATTAACGCTTCACAGGAGGCACCGCCGGTTGCATTGTAGCCGCGCGACTTGCCGAAGCCGATCCGAATCTCTCAGTCTTGGTCGTTGAAGCGGGGCCTGACGGTGCCGGCAATCCCGCGGTCGACTATCCCGCTTTCTTCCTAAGCAATCTCACGCCGAGTGCCACAACTACTGCATTCTACAAAAGCCAACCATCGGAGAATCTAGGTGGTCGTGAGATTGTTATTCCCACTGGCGCCGTACTCGGCGGTGGCTCATCCATCAACATGATGATGTACAGCCGAGCCCAACGCGATGATTGGGATTCTTGGAAAATTCCAGGCTGGACCGCCGATGAGATGTTGCCATATCTCAAGAAGGTGTGATAAGCCCTATTATCACTCGTGTCAAGCTAAATATCACCCAACTGACTCATCTCAGTCGGAGACGTATCATGGACCTGGCTCAATGGATCGACACGGTTCCAATGGTCCGATCCATGTATCTAGTGGCACCTTTATCGGGAAGAGATGTCAAGATGACTTCATTTCTGCCATGAATAAAGTCGGGTGGCCCGAGAAAGAAGACCTTGGAAGTATGGATACCTGCAATGGGGTTCAGCGCGCGGTCAGGTTCATTTCTCCTGATGGCAAGCGCCAGGACACAGCTTCCAGGTACCTAAAACCCCTGCTCCAAGATGGTGTACGCCCTGGTCTTCATGTACTTGTTGAATCCCAAGTCGTGCACGTTCTATTCCAAGGGAAGAAAGCAAGCGGTATAGTGTACCAGCCAAAAGCCGAAGGCGCCGCCGACCGCACCGTGAATGCGAGAAATATGGTCATCGTCTCGGCTGGCGCCTTTGGCACACCAGCCATATTAGAGAGATCCGGTATCGGTAAGCCCAACATCATTCGCCGTGCAGGTATCGCAGAAGTCGTTGCGGATGTCCCTGGAGTGGGCCATCAGTACGATGATCATCACCTGCTCCTATATCCTTACAAATCAAACCTTAACCCTGATGAAACTATCGACGGGATCCTAAACGGCAGCCTAAATCCTACGGAGTTGATTCAGAATGACGCCAAAATCTTGGGCTGGAATGCACAGGATGTAACCTGTAAGCTCCGTCCCACGGACAAGGACGTCGAATCGCTGGGTCCTGTCTTCAAGGAAGTCTGGAACGAAGAATTTAAAGACAGCCCTAACAAACCACTGATGATGATGGCGTTGGTTAATTGGTGAGTTCATCTGCGTCTCTGTGCACCTTACGTACGAACTTCCCCCACCGGAACGCCTAGCTAATGAGTAACATTAGTTTCCCTGGCGAACCTATCGGCATCCCACCAGGGCAATACTTTGGCATCTCGACGTTTACCACGTACCCGTTCTCGCGAGGACATGTCCACATAACGGGCCCGAGGCCGACAGATTCTCTCGATTTCGACACAGGTTTCTTTGCGGACAAAAAGGGAATTGACCTTAAGAAACACCGCTGGGCCTACAAGAAGCAACGAGAAGTTGCCCGGCGGATGTCTTTATTCCGCGGCGAACTATCAAGCGGTCATCCACCGTTCCCCGCAAGTTCCAAAGCCGCGTGTATCGCGCCAGACGGTCCGCTTGTGGAGGTGCAAGATATCGAGTACTCGGCAGAAGACGACTCCATCATTGACGAATGGGCGCGCGATCACGTCAGCTCGGCTTGGCACTCCCTAGGCACATGCAAGATGGCACCGCGCGACGAATACGGCGTCGTAGACCAATGTCTAAGTGTTTACGGTGTCGAAGGGCTGAAGATTGCAGATTTGAGCATTATACCGAAGACAGTGGCTGCGAATACAAACAATACCGCTCTGGCTGTCGGCGAAAAGGCTGCTTCTATTTTTATCCAGGAGCTCGGCCTTGGTCGTCAGTAATTGACGGCGCAGTGTAAACTTGACAATAGTGAACTTGAAGAAAGGAGTGGAGGTTTTATCTTCCCTCATTTTCCACATTTCCTCAGCCTTGATCTCGTATCTTAACATTGGATTTTAGTAGACATGATAAAGCAACACCAATAGTGTCACCTACCTAGGTAGGTAATAGGTAGTCGTGGGAAAGTGGTGTGCGACACTGCCGTTCCCAACACTACCACAATGAAATTTCCAACAGCGAAACCGTCAGCCATCCTAAGCACATGTGGATATCTGTCTCGGATGTTCCGTGACATTCATTGGTCCGGAGTTTGGAAACTAAGACGGCCACATATCTATCGATAACAGTCCCGACGATGCCACAGCTCCATCTAA